>NC_092355.1:79207855-80407855 GCF_963676685.1 Mytilus edulis | reverse complement strand
TTCCGTTCTCTTTTCATCAAATGTTACTTCACTGAATACGATTGTCGAATTTGTAAAACACATCGTTGCCACGTGTGGCTTTGGAAATGTTTTACAAAATGACTACATGATACCACCCCGATTGTTTGGTGGGGTTATTGCGTTTTGTGTACATGTTTGTCTTTCGTCGTTTTTTTGTTTTTATACGACCGCAAAAATTGAAAATTGGTTTTGCATGGCATTGTCTGTGGGTTTTTTTTACCATTTTTAAGCTTGGATATCCTTTGGCATTTATAGTGTCCCTTTAATGAGTTGACGATTTTTGTCTTTTTGTCGTTTTCTTTTGTGTTGTCACTTTGCACATCCCGTTTGTATCTCCCAACCCTCTTCTTTTTTTCTTTTTTTTTTTATTAAAGCAGAGAATTGTTTTAGAAAATCGTCAGTACCTGTCAAAACCTGCTTAGCACATCACTTTTTTCTTCCGAAAATGCTTTTATGAGCCCCGTGTCATATTTACGTATTCAAAAGATTTGAAAAAGAACCAATTTCTAGTACACTGTTATTAAATCATTGAATATTGTCTTTATTGGAACTTTCAGTGATTTTGAAAAATAGATAACTTTCATCCGCCTTGAATGACTAAAAGCTACTACAAAGACAGTCAAACTCATAGATAGAAAATAAACTGACAACGCCATGGCTAAAAGATAAAAAGACACAAGACACAAGACATAACACATAAAACTAAAGACTAAGCAACACGAACCCCACCAAAAACTGTGCGTGATCTCAGATACTTTAGTTACTTTAAAACCCCACACCTAATCCATTATTTTTTTCTTTGGGAGGAAATACGGGAACCATTCAGGTATGCACAAGTTGTTCCATTGGTTGATACAGTCGAACGTTTGTCAGTTATAATGAACTTCCCATTTTATTTGACTTGCATTTGAGTTCCGTATTTTTTGTTATAACACTTAATTAAAGATGTTTATTTTACCCTTATGGTCCTACATCCTGTCAATTCTTTGATATTTTGTAATCACATATGGTAATGATTTCCTCATATAGATATAGGAAGATGTGGTGTGAGTGCCAATGAGACAACTCTCCATCCAAATAACAATTTATAAAAGTAAACCATTATATAAGTCAAATATACGGCCTTCAAGACGGAGCCTTGGCTCACACCGAACAACAAGCTTTATCGCACCGCGGTAAATAAAGGCAACAGTAGTATACCGCTGTTCAAAACTCATAAATCTATGGACAAAAAACAAAATCGAGGTAACAAACTAAAACTGAGAGAAACGCATTAAATATTAGAGGGGAACAACGACACAACATTAGAATGTAACACACACAGCAACGGACTAAGCATTAGACAAAATCCGATGAGAATAACCAATATAACATCAAAACCAAATACATGAATTTGGGATAGAAAAGTAACGTGACACGTCTTATAGTACACTCAAATATAGGAGAAAACAAACGACACAACGGAAACACAACGTAAAAATGTTACACACACAGAAACGAACTATGATATAACAATGACCATTTTCCTGACTTGGTACAGGACATTTTTAAAGAAGTAATTATAAATTATCACATTGTGATTGGTTTAACACCGTCACGTGGTGACCCCCTATGAGACCGTAGGGGTTCATGACGCGTTAAAAAAAAGGGGAACGAAAGATACCAAAGGGACAGTCAAACTCATAATGGTGACGTCATCTATTAATATTGTTGTGTTTCATTGTTTATTTTTCAACATAACGATGCAGAAATTAACACACTATGAACGAATAAATTTGACCTAAATCCGTTAGACATGTGCTTACTGATACTCTGGACTGGAAATATGACTTTTTCAATTAGTTATAAATGTCTTTTAAATATCGTTCCATTCTCTGTTTCAGAAGCTGCGAGTACATTTCGTTCTGAACTGTGTGTCGTTCATAATTTTGTGATTTGCTTTTTGTGAATCATGCCGGTCTGTGAAGACAAGTCATTTTCATTTGACTTTTATTGTATTGCTTGAACTTGTGTCTTGTGGACTATTACTTGTCTGTTTGTCTTTTTCTTTTATAGCCATAGCGTTGTCAGTTTATTTTCGATCAATGAGTTTGACTTTCCCTATGGTATCTTTCGCCCACTCTTTTATAATTATTTTAGTATTAACCTATGCCACAGGATAGTAATCATGTTTAACTCAAACATTTTGTGTTTCCCTGAGAATATGTTGTTGTCAATGGGTGATGTCTATCATATTATATTTACGTTTATGGTTTTTGATAATATAAATTAGGCGGTAAGAGTAAGACTTTTATGGCTTACTAAACGTAATGGGTTTATATCCCTGCGGAAGGCCACGTGGTGACGAATAGTAGCTTTCATATACATGTCATATTTGTTCAAGATAAAGGATGTTATATTGAAATTGTTCCACATTTAGTTCATGCTATATTGTTCCCCACTAATATTTTAAAGAACTATTATTGACTAAAAATAAGTGTTCTTTTGTGTTATTTTTCAGACTTTAAGAGATTTTGTTTTATTGTAATTCTTGACCTGTATATCACATACTTTGTTAGTAAAATGACTTACTAGTGTTGAGAAATTTAAATAGGAAACGACATGCATATATAAAGCCATTGCTAAAAATGAACCCTGCCATTTTATGGATCTTGATATCATTTCCTTTTGTAAATGATCCATTTGCACAGGGTGACGTTCCCTTGTCACCATCTTATGGTGTTTAAATATCTCAAATTGTTCGATTTGCTCGTGTATGGTACAACGAATTTCATTTAATGAACGAAATCCCTGAATTTCTGAAACATACACCAGTGTTTTTGATATCTCAAACAACATTAACTAAATTTTTATCATCGGTACACGACATCTTTCGTAAATATAAATCAACATGCAGGCATTTTATACGTTCAGGTATTTCGATCACATCCAATCTTTTATGGTATTATTGTTAACAAAACACAAAACTGTTGGCATTCACCTCAAAAGCTAACCAAAAATTTAAACATACTTATTATTTTTGTAATATATATTTTATTATTTTCATTTCATTTTCAAATCTCATCTACAAATAAAGATGCACAAACAGATTATTCTGCTATAACTCCTAAACATAAAGTTAACCATATTTGTTACAAATTATAAAATACAAAGTCAATAACAGAATAATACAGAATACATCTGCATTGAGCTCTATTTCTTAATAATATTATCAATGTTTGACCATTTTTCTTTTATTCTTATTGCTTTATTGGATGAGCACAAACTCATAGAGACCATGTCAACCCTAAAATAGTAGTTAAGCCATTCAATTGCTTCAGCAACAGATGGGACTGTAAATCTAACTCTCTTCAATATCAGAATACATGTATTAAGAATATCTTTAAATAAATGATATTTAACACCCAAGATTATACTTGATAAGGTTGGGAGAAAGCTTATATTACATACATCTTCTAACTTTTGAAAAAAATTAAGCCAGAATGTTCGAATATATCTACATTCAAAAAAGAGATGTATGTATGTTTCTTTAGTTTCTGTACAAAAAGTGCACAGTTCTGTTTCACTATATTTACATTTCATAAGTAAAATATTTGTTCCTAGAATTCGATGGAGTAGTCTGTATTGAAATGCCCTTAATGTGGGATCTTCAGTTATAAGTAAGGGAAGGCTAAAAAAATAATTCCATTCTTCGGCCACAATATCTATTCCCAATTTTATTTTCCATTTCTCTTGTATGCGTGATGGGGTTTCCTTTATTTTATCTAGAAAAATTTTATACAAATGTTTTGATACTTTATCAACTGTTTTTATGGCGGTAACAATTTTGTGACCGACAGTATTTAGTTTGAGAAATACTTGAGAATGAATAACATTCTTTAATTCCTTTGGAAGTGCCAAGATTAGTCCATAGAACTCTAGGAAAGTTGTTTTTATATTATAATTTCTAATAAATTCATCATAATTGTAAAATTCTCCATTTTCTTTAATGAGATCTTTATGAAAAATACATTATTCTGTATCCAACTTTTATAAAAAGCTGTTTTTCCATCAATCATAATATTTTCATTTAAAAACAATGGTTGAGACAAGATGTCACTTGGGGCTGTGGTCAGAGGTTCACACAGTGAGGCCCATGACGAGATTACATTTGGCCAAAAAGGGTTAAATTCTTCTTTAATTTTATTGAGTGCTGATTTTGATAAATGCCAAATATTTTCTCCACCATTCATTTCAAGGTGATCTGCCAAAAGAACCTTCCATGATGAATAGTTTGTGGGGTCTAAAAATTTTTTAACCCAGGATAAATGATTTTATAAATGATTCAATATGTGGCATTTTTACACCACCATCCTCGTAATTTGAGATAAGTATATTTCTTTTAATTTTGTCCCCTTTACCATCCCACACAACTCTGTATAGCATAGCTTGTATCTGCTTTAATATATCTGGGGATGGATCTGGTAAAACAGTAAAACATTGAATTAGAATTGGTAGGGCAAGAGTTTTCACAACTACAATTTTCCCATATATAGTAATATTTCTGATTGACTAATCACTTAAAAGATTTTTTACTTTTTTAATTTTTTCTAAATAAATATCAACACATATATCAACTTTTGACAAACAATATTGAATGCCTAGGAGTTTGAAATTTCCTGAATGGTTCCATACTATTTTTTTATTTGTGTTTAGCTCCTCACCACAGCCCCTTTTTGCCCCAATCCATATAACTTGGTTTTTTTCAAAATTAGCCTTCAAACCAGAGCATGAGTAAAACAAGTCTTTCTTATTTAGAGCACTATTGAGAGATTCTTCACTATCACCCAGGATCAAAGTCGAATCATCAGCATACTGGCTAAGTAAAAATTCAGAATTTTTAATTTTTATACCATTAATGTTGTTGTCATATTTTATTGATGCACTAAGCAGTTCCAAACATAAAATAAAAAGATAGGGAGACAATGGATTCCCTTGTCGAACCCCCCTCTCTATTACAAAAAAATCAGATAGATAGCCATTATTTTGAATGCAGCTTTTGGAATTGTAGTAAAGGGTTGTGAACCATTTCACTATTGTGTCACCAAAACCTAGAAATTTCAAGGTTTCGCATATAAAGTTCCACTCAAGAGAGTCGAAAGCTTTTTCAAAGTCCAACAAGACAAGCAAGCCAGGAATATCTTCGTCATGTACTTTTTTCAAGAGGTCATATATAAGCCGTGTACACTCACCAATATATCTGCCTTTCATAAAACCAGTTTGAGTTTCACTAATTAGGTGATCAAGGACTTTTTTAATTCTATTTGCAATACATGTTGATACTATTTTATAATCTACATTAAGTAGTGAAATAGGTCGCCAATTTTTTAGAAAATGTTTTGGTTTACCATCTTTGGGAAGACAGGTGATAACACCTTGTGTTTGTGAAATTGATAATTTACCTTCTTGAAATGCTTCTTTGAAAGAACGCAGTAGGAAAGGATTAATGTCGTGCCAAAAGAATTTACAAAACTCAGTTGTAAACCCATCCAGACCAGGAGATTTACCATTTTTCATATTTTTTAATGCATTATGAATTTCTGAGCTTTTTAGTTCCCCTTCTAAATTAATATTTTGTTCATCAGAGAGAGTTTTGATAAATGGGTTTTCCAGAGAAAAGAAATTAGCTCTGTGTGTATTATTTATAAGTGTTTTCTTAGATGAATATAGATTCTCATAATATAACTTTTGTTCTGCACGAATTTTTGCTTGATCAGTGATAGTTTCCCCATTATCTAGAGTTAATTTTTGTATTACTTTTTCAATATAATTTCTTTTCTCTAGATTACAGAAATATTTTGTACTTCTCTCTCCTTCAATTTGCCATTTTGCTTTTTCTCTCATTATTGCCCCTTTTATTCTAGATTCTCTTAACGACCTTAACTGAAGTTCAATACGTGTAATTTCTTCCCTTTTATCATTGATGTTTTCATTATTGTTCAAATTGTTCAATTGACTTTCTAGTTCTGCCTCTTCCCTACTGCGTTGTTTCTTTTTAAAAGATGAATAAGATACTGTTTTTCCTCTTATCATCAGTTTTAATGTTTTCCAAAACAGTTGGTCTGAAATGGAAAATTCTATTTCTTCCTTATTTTCAGAACCAACTATTTTATATTGATGAATACAATCAGCAATACAAGTTTTAGTATTAGCAATAAATTCTTTGTCGTATAATAAAGCATTGTTAAATTTCCACGTCCCTTTGCCTTTTTCATTTGTTTTAAATTGAATGGACAGAGATACGGGTGAGTGATCAGACCTATATGCAACACCAATATCACACGAGGTTATCATTGGTTGAAAATCAGATGAGACAAGAAAGTAGTCCAGTCTTGCCTGCTTCTTGTTAGGTCCTCTCCAGGAAAACCTCTTTTTCTCTGGGTATAATTCCCTATAAACATCAACCAGATCTATTTCTGACATCATTTCATTAACCTTTTTTTGAGCTTTAGGATTATTTTTATGCAAATAATTTAAAGTATCCATATCATAATTTTGTGGTAAATTCCAATCACCCCCCACTATTACTGAAGTATTACCAAAATTTTCAATATCTCTTTGGAGTATTTCATAAAAAACTGGTTTGTCCTCATTGGGTCCATATACCACTGCTATTGTCATTCTATGATTGAAAATTGTTATGTCTAGAACTGCATAGTTCCCGTCTTGATCCACTTTCTGTCCAAAAATTTCAAAAGAAAAAGTGCTTCTAAACATGATAGCCACACCCCTACTGCTCGTGGTATGCGACCCAAATATTATTTTATACACCCATTCTAAACATACTTATTAAGTAGGGATGAAGTTACGATACTGTTGTCAGGTCATGAAGGGTGGCATATTTTTGTAATAAAATCGATTCGCTCATAGTGTCTCTGCATCGAAAATAAAAACACTAATTGTGAAACCAGTTGTTGGCATAATACGGGTCATGTTCTTCTCCTATATTTTTTGATGGTAAGCTACTAATTCCCGAATGAGAGTGATTGTGCTTGATTTTCATATGATGAAGCATTATCTTTTTTCAAAGGACTAAGGATTTTCTTATCCCAGGAATATATTATCATAGCTGTATTTGGCACAACTTTTTTGAATTTCGGGTCCTCAATGCTCTTCAACTTTGTACTTGTTAGACTTTATAACACTTTTGATCTGAGCATCACTGATTAGTCTTAGGTAGACGAAACGCGCGTCTGGCGCATTAAAAGAGGGACGAAAGATACCAAAGGGACAGTCAAACTTATAAATCTAAAACAAACTGACAACGCCATGGTTAAAAATGAAAAAAGACAAACAGAAAAAACAATAGTACACATGACACAACATAGAAAACTAAAGAATAAACAACACGAACCCCACCAAAAACTAGGTGTGATCTCAGGTGCTCCGGAAGGGTAAGCAGATCCTGCTCCATATGTGGCACCCGTCGTGTTGCTTATGTGATTACAAATCCGGTAAATAGTCTAATTCGGTAGGTCACATACATGAAAGGGAAGGGGATTGTAGTTACGACGTAAGGAACATATCCGATATCATTTGTGAAACGGTTATTCCATAACGGTCAACCAACTCGTGATGGCGTCCGTAAAATTTACGAAGGGATGATTTCAACTTCACCATTTGGAACTCTTGGTTTAATAGCTTCCTTGTGAGCAGCAACCCTCTATCAAGAAAATCATGATAGGAAATGCAAGCACGGGAATATCGTATCAATTGGGAGATATATACCCCGTATGCAGGTGCTGCTGGAATGTTGCTACTTAGAAATGGAAAGTTCACAATTGGAAAGCTGAAATCATCTCTTTTGTAGTAAAGTTTTGTTTTCAACCGACCCCCATTGTCAATTTCTAGATGTAAGTCAAGATATGAAGCCGACTTAACTGTATCTGCAGTATCCTTTATCTCTAGTTCGATGGGATAGATGCGTTCCACATAGTCACCAAATTTTGAATTGTTTAGTGAAAGAACATCATCTATATAGCGGAAAGTAGAGTTAAAGGATATTGCTAACTTCTTATCTTTCTTCCTAAGAAGTTCCTGCATGAAGTCAGCCTCATAATAATAAAGAAACAAGTCGGCAAGTAGAGGGGCACAGTTTGTTCCCATTGGGATGCCGACAGTCTGTTGAAAAACACGTCCTCCGAACGTAACAAATATGTTGTCAATCAAGAAATCAAGCATCTTGATAATATCAGTTTCAGAGAATTTTTTGTTTGAATCAGAGTGATTCTTTACAAAGTATGATTTATCCCTCCCTAAGACAAGATACTTGTATCTACGTTAGCCATTCTTTTTTATGAAGCAAAGTAATACCAACTCTTTTAATTTGTCTTTTAGTTTGGAATGTGGAATACTTGTGTAAAGAGTAGAAAAGTCAAATGTTTTAATACTATTACAAGATGAAAGAGAGTTAGATTGTATGTACTCTAAAACATCTTTGGAATTTTTAAGTATCCACATCTGATTCACGCCACCTCTAGAATAGGCAGTTTCACAATAACTTTAAAGCCCGTCTTTGATTGCTGATAAAATAGATGTTAATAATTTAAAAAGAGGTTTCGTGGAGCACTTGGAATTAAATTATAATCCTAGTACCTTTGATAACTATATTCAATCAGGTTAATTTATGTCTGGAGCTGTCATGTCAGTAACTGCTAGTAGTCCATTTTTTTAATTTATGTATCATTATCATTTTACTAAGTTTCTTTTCTTTACTTATTGCGACATCAGACTCGGACTTTTATTCAACTGACTTTTACTGTGCGCATTGCTGTGTGTTTCTTTACAAAACATAAAACATGTATAACATCGCTTTTTTTGCGCCTGTCCCAAGTCAGGAGCCTCTGACTTTTGATAGTCTTGTTTGTTTCTTTTTATTTCAGTTCATTCATATGCTTTTTATTTTAGTATGATGTCCATTTTTACTGAATTAGTACACATCTTTATCTTAGAACCAGCTGAAACCTGTCTCCGGGTGCTGGACTTTCTCTCTGCGTTGAAGACCCATTAGTGGTTTGAGGCTGTTATCTACCCTTTGGTCGACATATCTCAATTTCCATTCTCAATTTTATTGCATATTCATGTAAAAGATCACAATGGTCACCAACAGTTTATACCGCATGGAGTGCTTAATTTCTATAACAGGAGCTAATAACTTCCTCATTAAACGGTGGATATTTGTGTTTTGATATTTTTTTTAAGAAGAAAAGCATCCTTTTAATTTGTTAAAGTTTTCGTTGTCAGAAAGCAGCAAGGGAGTAAATTCGGTAAGGCCTGTATTTGGCCCCAATTATAACGTCCATTGTTACAAGGTAAACACTGTTTTAATTTGTCGAAAAGACATGTGAGAAACTATTAAGTATCCAAGCTTTATTCTGATGGGTTGATTTTTACCTCATAAATAGGTCAAGATAAGAGATTTTAGCGAAATCTGACAAAATTGGCCTGATTTCAACCAAAATTAGGACCAGGATACATAGAGCGCATGCGTCAACAAACTAAATATTCAAGTTAGACATGATAAATGTTTTTACAAACAATATTTCAAAAGGTCTTAACTGTCGCCGTATGCGTTCTATGTTTCCTGTCAAATAATGGAAATTAAACCATTTTGATTGTTTTTTTTTTCTTGTCATGAATAAGTCGCAAATTCTCTTTCATCTTGTAACAGTATTAAAACATTTGACTTTTCTACTCTGTACACAAGTATTCCACATTCCAAACTAAAAGACAAATTGAAAGAGTTGGTATTACATTGCTTCATAAAAAAGAATGGCCAACGTAGATACAAGTATCTTGTCTTAGGGAGGGATAAATCATACTTTGTAAAGAATCACTCTGATTCAAACAAAAAATTCTCTGAAAGCGATATTATCAAGATGTTTGATTTCTTGATTGACAACATATTTGTAACGTTCGGAGGACGTGTTTTTCAACAGACTGTCGGCATCCCAATGGGAACAAACGGTGCCCCTCTACTTGCCGACTTGTTTCTTTATTTTTATGAGGCTGACTTCATGCAGGAACTTCTTAGGAAGAAAGATAAGAAGTTAGCAATATCCTTTAACTCTACTTTCCGCTATATAGATGACGTACTTTCACTAAACAATTCAAAATTTGGTGACTATGTGGAACGCATCTATCCCATCGAATTGGAGATAAAGGATACTACAGATACAGTTAAGTCGGCTTCATATCTTGACTTACATCTAGAAATTGACAATGAGGGTCGGTTGAAAACAAAACTTTACGACAAAAGAGATGATTTCAGCTTTCCAATTGTGACTTTCCATTTCTAAGTAGCAACATTCCAGCAGCACCTGCATACGGGGTATATATCTCCCAATTGATACGATATTCCCGTGCTTGCATTTCCTATCATGATTTTCTTGATAGAGGGTTACTGCTCACAAGGAAGCTATTAAACCAAGAGTTCCAAATGGTGAAGTTGAAATCATCCCTTCGTAAATTTTACGGACGCCATCACGAGTTGGTTGACCGTTATGGAATAACCGTTTCACAAATGATATCGGATATGTTCCTTACGTCGTAACTGCAATCACCTTCCCTTTCATGAATGTGACCTACCGAATTAGACTATTTACCGGATTTGTAATCACATAAGCAACACGACGGGTGCCACATGTGGAGCAGGATCTGCTTACCCTTCCGGAGCACCTGAGATCACCCCTAGTTTTTGGTGGGGTTCGTGTTGTTTATTCTTTAGTTTTCTATGTTGTGTCATGTTTACTATCGTTTTTCTGTTTGTCTTTTTCATTTTTAGCCATGGCGTTGTCAGTTTGTTTTAGATTTATGAGTTTGACTGTCCCTTTGGTATCTTTCGTCCCTCTTTTATCATCAAAAAGAGGTATTTTTTATCTAGTAACTATATAAGCTATAATTCATTGTTATAGTGTTCAATTAATTATAGTTTGAAAATTAAGCTAATTAAAGTCATATAAAACCTCAAATTAAAAAACATTATGCATATATTTTTTTTTATTAAAATGGCCAGTTTTCATCATTAAACTTATCTACATAGACTTTTTTTCTGAAGAAAATTCTTTAATTTGTCCACAATTAAAAAAAGTTTACTGTTTTTAATTGCTTGCGTCCATGCTTTTTTGTTGATTGTTAACTATAGGATAACAATCGGTAAACTACGGCTTCAGAACTCGACAATAAATGAGCAGCCATATTTTCATCTCATAACAGACAAAGAGAATAACAAAATTTACTATTATACAACATGTTTGCATTACAAATGATAAATTCGTTCACAAAAGACTATGTTTATGATCTATACATGCATTGGTTCAAGAATTGGACAAACTTTTTTTCACCAGTCAATCGTTTCATATGACTTCAAATTTAAAGTGGCCGTTTCAGAGCCTTATCGAACATACCCATTTGCACGATTTATTTTCTATGCGTAAATAAACAGTGATATTCTTCTTATTCACGGTAATTTTAAACATTTCTCATCAATAATTCTTAAACTTCATCTGTAAACAATGTTACAAAGACCATCTGCCTTTATGATTGAAACTGCGTAATTGGTCAAATTTGTTATCCGACTGAGTTATAGTTCTTTGATCAGTTTGTAATATTGATATTATTTGATTTCGTTCTTTTGTAAAATATTTGCTTGATATATTACTGAGACCTTTTAAAGAAGCTGGTAAAGAATTGCTGCTTCTCTTAATGTTGGAAATATTTGTGCATTTTGCATATGTGTGAACGTCGATATATGCTATAATGGACTGATAAGGATGAAGATAGCCACTACCAGAAATATCTTCTTCATTGCTTGAACTAGTTTCATTGCTTGAACTAGTTTCATTGCTTGACGTCTGTATTCTATCGACCATTCCTCTCATTGTCATAGCAGTCATAGCAGTTTCATCAATTTCATCATAGGCATTAATTTGCCCCAAGTGTTCGTTTTCCAAAACTCGACTAATGTTCTGATTAGAACTATCTGTAAGATTTTGACTTCTCCCATTTCCATGGATTTGGCACATTTCTTTATGTGGTAAATATCGAAAACAAACATTCAACATTGTCGTCACAATGATCGTACACACTATACATATAACATAGATGGCTATATTGTTGTGAGATGATGCGTCTGCACCTGAAGAGAAACCACATATTTTGAATGAGTAATTATATTTGTTTTCAGAATCAAATAATAAATATATTTTATTGTTATTTCATTTTTATTACAAAAATCATTATAATCTTTGTATGAAATTTAAAACCCGCAAGGGTCCATAAATGGATAATTAAAGAATTCTTATTCGTATTTTTATACTACAGAACATGATGGGTATAGAATAAAAGAAGTATATGAATAATATATATTAAATTAATGCACCTTTGTTTTTTTTGTGTGGTTCGTGTTTCGAAGTCTTAAAATTTTCTATATTATGCTTTTTGTTGCAAGATCCTACACTAAAAATGCAAAATCCATTTAGCGCTTGAGATGTTCTGTTGATCTTAAGTCCATCTATGTACATCTCAAGTCCAGTGCTGTAGACAAATATCAAGTTCAGCACTTTCGATGTAGTCAAGCACAATATTTACAGCCCAATGCTTGAAATGCAAAGTCCAGCGCTGTATTTACAGCCCACTGCTTCAAATGCAAAGTCCAGCGCTGGAGAGCTTAAGTCTAGCACTGTAGATGTAAAGTCCAGCATAGAAGATATATAGTCCAGCGCTACAGATCTTAAGCCAAGCACCACAATGTCAAGTCCAGATTTATAGGTGGAAAGTTTAGCGCTACATATAATTAGTCCAGCGCTGTAGCCTATAGGTATAAAATACAACGCTGGAGAGGTTAAGTCACGCGATCGGGGCGTCAAGTATATCACAGTAGACATAGAGTCCAGTGATGTAGATGTCAAATTCATCACTTATGGAGCCTACTAATTTTATTCATGTTTACGTACAACTTTATTCAAGGAAATTATGTCAATCTTTAATGCAAAAACAATTCAAACTGAAATATATATTTCTTGCATTGAAATTTTTATAAACCCGTATCATACAGGATTTATTTTGATAAACAGTAGTCAGTCCTTCTGTCAACACTTCGTACTATAACTGACATTTACTTTAACAAATTGCCATGGAATATTGACATAGTATCAAAATTACCGGAGGAAGATCTGAAAACTTTGCACTTTTGTTGGAAAAGGCATCAAAGAAAGGTGCCTTTCGATTTTGAAATTTTTCTGTTTTGTAATGTCAGAGAAATGAGACTTTAGCTGTAAGGTTTATAAAAAGGCATTTTTTTACATGACATGCACTAGCTCTAGAATGCCGGAAGAGTACAAACGCTGAAATGTCTCGACACTTTCATACTAACCATTAATTTTATGCTAATAGTCCTGAATCTAGAACTTCATTCTAACAATAATTCCATACACCAAATACAATAGACATTTTGCTGTAATCCGGATGTGTTTCTCTCAATAAATTTTTGACGTTTGTACATAGGTATACTACTGTTACCTTTATTAATATATCTGAGATATGGATTTAAACACGAAAACTTAACCTTGTTCACTGATCATAGAAATAAGGTTGAATTTAAAACTGTCTGACAGGCATGAGGGGCTTGCAAGGTACGCACATACCAAATATTTGTATCATAAAACGAGAAAAATTAAGAATACTTAAACTCTTAACTTTTTCCAGTAGTCACTGAGCCATGAAATATGGTCAAGGAAAATGGACATATGACAGACGCAATCTTCGTAACATAAGGCGCATCTGTATATAAAGTATAAAGTATACAGAAATTCTGCCTTCTGAAATATTAAGCTTTTAAGAAGTAAGCTAACGCAGCCGCCACCGAGTCACTATCCTTATATCGACAGAAGTCGCGGGCTCGACAAAAACTTTATATACTTCACTGTATCTGGTATTATTAATTGGATATAGATTGTATTTTCATTTAGAATTTGTTTTCTCCATACAGTTATTTTAATATCACTTAATTGACGATTACGAGAGGGTAAATATGAGAAGGGACATTTAAACTCAGAAGTTGCTATTTAAATTACAACGTCATGGCTAAAAACGAAAAAGAACAAAATCTGATAGAAAATTAAAGAATGAAGAACATGAACCCCCTTTAAACTGAGGATGGGGTGGGGTCATCTCACGTGCTCCGTCAGAGAAAGCATGTTTAACATTTGCCGTCCGTTCTGCTGATCATATACGTACATACCATTAATACAAAGGGGAATTTAAGTAACATCAATTTAAATGAGTTGACACTAACTTGAATTTCACCACACTTGAGCTTAAACGTGAAACGTACGTTTATAATTTAAAAGTACAAAGTTGGAGAGCATTGAGATCCAAAAATTCCAAATTTGAAGAGCATTGATAACCCAAAATTCAAAAGGTTGTGCCATTCTTAAGGTAAGCTATACCTGTGATAAGCAAATCCTTAGTATTTCGAATAAACACTAATAGAAACGAGACATCATCATACACTATGAATTTTCATGCAATTTTTATGACAATGTATTCAACTGCTTCAGTTACAACAAATATACGGCTGCAGGTATTATTAAAATTATTCTGATTTAGTTTTGAATTATTTATTAATCTGGATTGTTCTTGCCATAATCACAAGATTCAGTATATGATATGAATCATTTTGTTCATAATGAAAAGTAGTGCTCTTTTAAATTACTTTTGACGAAACAATCAAATTCGATGACATCACGATGTCATGCGTATAAATACATCAAACCATTTTTAAGTATATACTTAATCTAATGTTTGATCATGTTATGCATTTATGTTTAGATACCAGAGACAGGTGTGAACGTTTGATGTCAGACAATGAAATGTGCAATACTATCTTATTGAACATAAATATTTCATATTTCCACTTTTCATCAATTGAAATGGAATAGCTTTCAACTTCATGTATTTTACGTTAAAAACATTCATTAGGTTTTTCGTTTAACATTTTTCAAAACACCCCTTTAGAGTTATTTATAGTGTGTTTTAAAGTTTAAGAGAAATATATGTTATATCCTTTAATATGATAATGCATCATTGTAGTTACCACCATGATTATCCACAAGATTAATTGTTGTTTTAGAACCGTTACTCATTTCATCAGTGGACCAATGTTGTGTTGCTTTTTTAAAATTCGTATCACCAGTTGTCCATAATGGCTTTGCTGAAATTGATTGTTTTTAATATAAAATTTCATATATACCTATATGCATTTTGTTTAAATCACATATAAATTAGTAATCTAAGTTTAGGTCAAATATTTTAGATATCAGTCGTTGGTGCGTCTAAATGGATACGGACAAAAGTAGTTAACCTATGTTCAAATCTTATTAATAGATTAAAGAGACAAATCCCGAAGGTATCAAATGACACCATCGTTGTTTCTGACTTGATACTCAACAAACGATTTAAAATTGTTTGTTCATAAATCAAGAAATTATAATGAACTTACGGTTTCAACTCCTTATGAAAAAAGACTAAAATTACAAATACTCTATGTATTAAGAGGTATAATTTACAATCTAAAGACAAAAATCTAAATAGAATATTATAAAATGTTATTTTCATTTTTTATAGTTCCTGTCACCTTTGATGTGCATGTCTAAATTAAATATTTAGTACTGTATTTGATGAACCGTGACAAAAGTGACCTTATCAACGGAAATAGTCACCAAAGGTACCAGGCTTGTAATTTAATTCGCCAGACGCGCGTTTCGTCTACATAAGACTCATCAGTGACGCTCAAATCAAAATCGTTAGAAATAGTTATCAAAAGTACCAGGATTATAATTTAGTACGCCAGACGCGCGTTTCGTCTACATAATACTCATCAGTGACGCTCATATCAAAATATTCATAAAGCCAAACAAGTACAAAGTTGAAGAGCATTATGGTCCAACATTCCAAAAAGTTGTGCCAAATACGGCTAAGGTAATCTATGCCTGGGATAAGAAAATCCTTAGTTTTTCGAAAAATAATTGATATAAGCTTACCGCTGAGAGAGAGACTTCATGTACACAGAAAAATACGATTTTCAATAGTTAAAAGTCCATTAATTAACAACATTGTTTATATTGAGTGTTAAACTATGTTTTGTAATACTATGCTTTTCCATTCTGTATATATTTATTAGGTACGTGTGAGTTGGATGTCTTTTTAATATTTTTCGACCTATTTTTCACAACTTCGGAAAGAGGGACGAAAGATACCAAAGGGAGAGTCAAACTCATAAATCTAAAATAAACTGACAACGCCATGGCTAAAAATGAAAAAGACAAACAGACAAACAATAGTAAACATGACACAACATAGAAAACTGAAGAATAAACAACACGAACCCCACCAAAAACTAGGGGTGATCTTAGGTGCTCCGGAACGTTAAGCAGGTCCTGCTCCACATGTAGCTGAAGTTTGATGCATTTCTCTTAGTTTTTGATTTGTTGCATTGATTTTGTTGTTTTATAAATTGAATTCAAGATGTCTGTGAACTGGCAAGAAACACTATTATTCTAGACTTTATCCTTTCATATGTTAATGCATCATTATAATTACCACCATGAGAATCCACTAGATCAATTGTTGTTTTAGAATCGTTGATAATTTCTTCAGTGGTCCGTTGATTTGTTGCCTTTTGAGAATTCATATCACCAGTAGTCCAATATGACTTTGCTGAAATTTAATAGTATTTAGAAAAAATCATATAGATATAAGATATTTCGATGTTTTAGTTTATCAGTGCGTCAGAGGCGCATTTCGTCTTGCTCGATTCGGAGAAAAGTAGTCTACCTTTGTTTAAATCTCATTGTGACAAATCAACGTAAAAACCAAAACGCGAGAGTATCACATGAAACCGTAAAGCTCAGTTGTTATTACTTCGTTACTGACATAATACTTGATAAACTTTTTTAATTTGTTCGTTCATATATTAAGAAATCATAACGAAACTAAGGTTTCAAATTCCTCAGGCAAAATGGATCTTTAATGGATTTTTCATTGTTGTTATGTCCATTTTGGTGAAATAGGTTTTCAATTGTTTCAGTTCTTATACGTCTTTGCCTTTCAGACATTCGGCTTTGAGTATTTCTGGTGAAGGTAAGTCAAGAAGAAAGCATTGAATGATTGAAATCTATAATGTTTTGTTTTCAGTGTTTACATTACTGCATCGATACTGATATGGTAGATAGTCAGGCCACGAGAGTATCATCATCTCAGTAGTCAGTGCTTTCGGATATTCGGCTTTGAGCGTCAATGATGAAGGAAAATCAATAAAAGCTAATAAAGTTAATAAAGATAGGTAAAATGTCATAACAAATTTTGTATTTTTCACGACTCAAGCACTCTCTGTTTTTTGTCCGAAACGTCCATGACAAATTACCGGTTTCCTATCAATTGTGGTGGAAAATTAGAATAAGTGATATTATATACTTTTTACGTGTAGGTGGTAGGTATTGCTGTACACATTTTTAGTAAAGAATTGCCATCCTTTTTTATATAATAAATTACTGGCTTTTACCGCCACTTGAATTTTTCAACACTAATTGACGAATGGAAATGAAGTGCATTAAAACAAAGTAAACCAATTTGGTAATTTCTTTTTCATAGTTCCTTACATGTATATAAGGTGTACATTTGTATGTGTATTCAGGTAAGATCTTGAAATATATTTACGTGTTTTATAAAAGGATTTTGTAAGATATTCGGCTCACTGCTCCACGTTCCCTCCTTTTTAAGATCATGCATGCAGAAGTCGTTGATAGATCCCCTTTTTTTGCAAAACACCATTATCGGAAATATTGAAAGTTTGTGTTTGATTGTTTTGAACAGGTTCCAACAGATTAAAAAAATTGAAGCACAACGTATGATAGTCTTAATCTTAAGATCACATACTTTTTTTTATATATCTGCAGATGCGTATATGTCAACGTATATGATACGGTTGATACGTTTTTAAATGACCGACCTCTAACAAGAATAAACCTAATGTGAATGTCTTGTCTAAAACAAAATCTTTAAACGTGCTTTTTGCATACCAATAACTTGTAGGTACACAGTTCCTACTACACCAGTTCCATTAACTTTTGTCAAACAAGTATATTTGCCTTCATCTTTCTTACTAACATTCCTTATTTGCAAATTAAACTGCCCGTACAAATGGTTTCCTTCAATATTCAATCTAGTTCTGATCACAGCATCTAGTTTAGGATTAATATGTTCATCTTCGCTGTATGTTACTGCGTGTCTTTCCCATTGAATTGGGTCTGTTTGTTTTCGAAATGGGCATTTTAATAACACAGTTTGTCCGCTTATGGCAACTTGTTTACTTGTAACAAAACCTAGTGTAACTTGCTTTGAAAATACACCTACAATGTAAATGTTACACGAATTACTTCAAATGCTTAAGGAATAAGGCCATATTTCCTGAAAATCATTAATAGCATGATCATTGTGTGTTACCTTGCAGCTTTCAATAGGTTTATATAAATGTTTGATATTCATATGATGAATTTTTCAATCAGTTTAATTGAAGTCTGGAGCTGGCATGTCAGTTAACTGCTAGTAGTCTGATGTTATATATTTATCATAGTCATTTTGTTTATTTTCTTTGGTTACATGTTCTGACATCAGACTCGGACTTCCTTAAACTGAATTTTAATGTGCGTATTGTTATGCGTTTACTTTTCTGCATTGGCTAGATGTATAGGGGGAGGGTTGAGATCTCACAAACATGTTCAACCCCGCGTTTTTGCGCCTGTCCCAACTCAGGAGCCTCTGGCCTTTGTTAGATTTGTATCATTTTAACTTTTAGTTTCTTGTGTACAATTCGGAGTTTAGTATGGCGTTCATTAACATTAAACTAGTATATGTATTGTTTAGGGGCCAGCTGAAGGACGCCTCCGGGTGCAGGAATTCCTCGCTGCATTGACCTTCTGCTGTTGTCTTATCTATGGTCGGGTTGTTGTCTCTTTGACACATTCCCCATTTCCATTCTCAATTTTATTGATTTTTTAAATCGTTTATTGAGAGTTATGTCCTTTGCCTAGGTACTGCTCTTTTATATTTACATGAAATTAAAAAAAAAAAAAAACATCTTTAATGCATCACTAAAAAAAGGTAAACTAAAAGCAACATTTATCTCAACAAAAACACAAGGATGAACACATGTGCTCCGGAATGACAACCGTCGAGTTGTTCATACACATACGAATTCAGTGATAAGTTGCACTCGGTAATTATATAATGGAAGATAAGGGGACTGTGGTTACAACAACTGGAACATGACCATTGTCATATGTGACAGAGGTATTCCCTTTAGGTTAATCTTAATATTTGAAAGCGAATATACGCGAATAAATAACGTTACGAGCTATATGACCAAAAAGGACCTAAACAGAATAGTTATTTAAAGTAAAATATTTCTGGTTTATTCATTTAAAAACACACTGTTGTAAATAATACTCACATATACAGTACAAAATGCAATGGATCAAACAATTCATTATAATTATGAATAATTTCCTTATATAACAATTGTTAAAAACATATGATATTAAACGATTTCCTGGAAATAATGAACCTATATATAGAAATAAGAAAAGCGCGTAACTTTTAGACTGTCTGCTTGCAAAAAATGAACTTTTAAAATGCTTTAGTATGATATGATAATTATTATATAAATGTACAAGAGAGGTTGAAGATACTCAAAAACAAAACTGAAAGCGCCATGACAAACTAGAGTCTCCAAGGAGCCTGTGTCGCTCATTTATTTACAATTGATGTATGAAATAATGCAACCATGATTCACTGATGAGTCTTTTGTAGACGAAACGCGCGTCTGGCGTAAATACAAACTTTACTCCTGGTATCTATGATGAGTTTATTTACAAGTCAACCACTGGGTCCATGCCACTGATGGTGTAGTTTTAATTCCCCGAGGGTATCAACAGCCTAGAAGTCAACACTTCTGTGGTGACGTGAATTATAATTGATATGGTCATATTTATAAATTATTTGTTTACAAAACTTTTGAATTTTCGAAATACTAACTAAAGGCTTTACTATCTCAGGAATAGATTACCAGCTGTAGTTGGCAAAACCTTTGGAAATTTTGGTCCTCAATGCTCTTCATATTTTATTTGGCCTTTTTATTTATTTTTTATTCGAGCGTCACTGGTGAGACTTTTGTAGACGAAACGCACGTCTGGCGTAAATACAAACTTTAATCCTGGTATCTATGATGAGTTTATTTACATCCACTAGGTCGATGCCACTGCTGTTGGAGTTTTATTCCCCGAGGGTATCACCAGCCCAGTAGTCAGCACTTCTGTGCTGACATTAATTATCATTGATAATTATGGTCATATTTATAAATTAACTGTTTACAAAACTTTTGAATTTTCGAAAAACTAAGGCTTTTCTACCTCAGGAACAGATTACCTTAGCTGTATTTGGCAACACTTTTAGGAATTTTGGTCCTCAAAGCTCTTCAACTTCGTACTTTATTTGGTCTGGCTTTGCTCATTGTTGAAGGCCGTACGGTGACCTATAGTTGTTAATGTCTGTGTCATTTTGGTCTTTTGTGGATAGTTGTCTCATTGGCAATCATACCACATCTTTTTTTTTATATTTTAACTTTTTTGGATTCAAGCGTCACTTATGAGTCTTTTGTAGACGAAACGCGCGTCTGACGTTAATACAAACTTTGATTGGTATCTATGGTGAGTTTATTTGCTTAATTAAGTTTAAGAGATATAAGCCAAAAACTGCATTTTACCTCGATGTTCTATTTTTATCCATGTCTGCCATGTTGGTTGGCAGGCAGTGTCATCGCATACATTGTTTATTAAACTAGATGTCCGAATGATGATTATGACCAAGTTTGAATAAATTTGTCTCAGTTGTTTTTAGAGGAGAAGCTTTTTGTAAAGTTACGAAAAATTGATAAAAATTGACTTTTAAGTGCAATAAATCCTTATGGGATCAAACGACTATTTGGTCGAGTTGATTTATTTGTAGATCTTACTTTGCTGAACATTATTGCTGTTTACAGTTTATCTCTATATTTAGTAACATTTAAGATAATTACCAAAAGCTGCAAAATTTCCTTAAAATTACCAATTTAGGAGCAGCAACCCAACAACGAGTTAATCGACTTGTCTAAATATTTCATGGCAGATAAATCTCGACATGATAAACAAATTAACTCTTCGTCATATTTGCTCTAAATGCTTTGGTTTTAGAGATATAAGCGAAAATCTACGTTTCACCCCGTTGTTTTTTCAAGCTATTGTGGCAATCTTGGTTGTGTTTCTCAGTTCATCTCATTTTAGGACTCGGTAACCTCGTACTTAAATAATGAAGAAAGGCATTATCATTCTCTTTCATATATATATTATAACACTGAACAGTCATTGAGTGTTAAGGGAAAGACTCGATTGCCCCGTCCACACTATGCCTTTTTAAATCGAGTTCGACACGAATTAGTTTATCCGGGTTAAATTTAGGTAGTGTGAACGTCTAAACGTTGGGGTATTATGAAAGTTTATTTGGGTCATTATATGCTATATATAGAAAAAAAATAAGCCGTGATCTCGTGGTTACGAGCTACTAATTCGTGGCCACGATTTACCAACATATACATTTCTACATACAAATATCTTAGAATATCGTGGCCACAAATTAGTAAATCGTGGCCACATATAAGAAAGTCGTGGCCACGAATTAGTTGATTGTGGCCACGGATAAGTAAGTCCACGACTTACATTTTTTTTTCTTCTAGATCACAGAATGACCCAAATAAGCTTTCATAAAATATACATTATTTGACAACACTCCTGCAAAGCGGCCAGGAGTGTGGTAAAAAAAACCTTCAAAATAATGCATATATGTGATGAAAGATGAATGTAAATATGTAGTGGACAGATTCAGGTTACAATTTTGGCGCTAAATATTCTATTTTCGTTGACAGGGAAAATCCCAAACCGAGTTAATTTCTTATCAAGTGTGAACTGGGGTAATTAATTCGGGTTAATTAACCCGGGTTCGACCATGTGCAAATTTTATAGTGTGAACACGCTATATGGATCATACTGTTTGACAAAAAGACTAATTTGTGTTTGCGAGTCGTAATACATGAAAACATCTAACAAGTCAGTTAATGGTTGTGTATTGACGAAAATTGATTTGTTACGCTATGTGTACATGGTGTATCAGGGTACATTCCTAGATTGGACCTTTGCCAAGAAGTTAGTGAACGTTTAGCGTATACATAGAATATGTAGTTGAAAGAAATTTACATAATTCAATAATCTGAAAGTTATTACATACATACGTTCCTGTTGGTGACATGCACAATGTTGATGCATCATTACAACTTTGAAGTGTATTTGTAAAATTTTGAATTGTTCACATCACAGATTTTGACCTCATTCATGATGATGCAATTGTCAAGATTCAATTTACACGCTTATGACAATTTTATAGTTCTAATGTTCATTCGTCTTTTGTAAAAAAGGAGGGACAGGAGTCTTTTTTCTTTAGACTAACAATTTTCCCGTCTTCTTTCAAACAGAAGCTATTCAAAAAATTTGTTGAAAGTCAATGAGGTATTTATATGCCCCCCCTTAATTGTTGATAGAAAACATTGTTTTATTCATTTTCCTACATAATCAAATCTTGATTTTCTAGAAATTTGGAACAAAAAATGTTAAGTCACAAAAAAATCGAACTCCGAAAAAAATTATAAACAGAGAGTATCTGACTATATGTTTTTTTAAAAACCATCTATTTAGATCCAATGCATATTGAAATACAGACAAGCATTACCAAGTGATACAGATATGAACAACTAAAGGTCAACGAACAGAGTTCAACAGTGAACTGTCGGAATTCATACAACGATAAGTTTTAAGCTTCTTCAAAACCCAATACAATAATGGGTGTCATAAAACGTATTTAACAAATAAACGTGCTCAATTGTCTCATTCGGATGGAAATACAGACAAGAAAACACGATGCTCTCTTTCTATCATTTGTGGGAAAACAATTAGTAACAATAAATACCATTGTCGTGTGTTAAAATGTTTATAAATGAAGGTGTGCAATATACTCCAATAAAACGGCTACCCAAACAATAATAGGCGTCTTAAGGTTTGGCTTATAGTTGTTAACATCCATGTCATTTTATCTCTCGTGGATAGAATTTGAAATTAAAGCTTTGAATTAAGTCAGGAAATTTCGAAACAGAAAGGCTATTTATTAATAAGAATTTTCATTTAAAAATGAGAGAACAAAATTGTACGGTGTGAATATATCTTAATATTATTTAATTTATTTAACATGTAACTGTAAATATGTTCGTTTTTGGTCTTGCAACAACTCATTGTGTGCGAGTGTGCACGTACGTTTCGGGTGGAGGTGAGGGTCGTAGGTGACCTGTTGCAATGCTAAATTTCTGTCGCTATCTAATATACCCTCATTTCCCGTGACAGTCCAAATTTCCTGAGGACAGCCTCTTCAACAGAACCTACCTGTTGTATTTTTTGTTAATATTTTCTCGTCCTGAACATGCATGCAATATTTGCAACTGGAAGTTAAGCAATCCAGTGGCGGATCCAAGGGGGGGGGGGGGGGGGCGGGAAATGCAACCCCCTTTTTTTGGCCAATCAATGCATTTGAATGGGAACATATAGTTGGAACACCCCCTTTTTTGTCCTGGGTAGGGACCCCCCCCCCCCTTTTTTTAAATGGCTGGATCCACCACTGCAATCAATCAAACTTACAATGCATGCAATATTGAATTTAAGACACTTTATGTCGATATAGCGATACACTGTATTGAAATAAGACAGTGTATGTCACATGTGTCAAATCAACATCATACTATGCTGAAATGCAATCTCATTAAATTCATTGGAAATGTCAACTTACTTTTTTCATTGATATTTAGTCTGGCAAACGGGAGATAATCCAATTTGAATCATATAGAATCGCCTATCAAATGCATGTAGGCGAGTGTAATATTTGAAAAAGACGTCTAGTTAAGGACTTTAATGCACCCACCTAACACACGGCTAATTTCTTTTTTAAATGAAAGAATAATGATTTAACTTTGATTTTTGCCCGGTCGTCACAAAATCGTACGGTGCAGTTTTTGTAAAATTGACGTTTATTTCAGAAATTAGTTGAAAATTATAAAATTACGACATGTTTTTCAAGCAAAGGAAATTAGTCGTATCTCTTCTTTTAGATAGAATAATTGAGTGAATTAGATTCTTAAAATAATGAAAAACATTATTTTTAACTGTAAGTCCGCATGCTTTTGCATTCCTTTTAAATATTTGACATTTTGTACGAAAATTTTCTTAATCCTGACCTTTTCGGATCTACTATTATTTTTTTATTAAATGCTTTTGCACTCTATCCTTTTTAGAACACACCAAATAACTCATCAGTTATCGTTTTTTCATTCAAGATCAAGACTTTATCTCAACATTTCTTAAAATCACGAATTTCTGTAATTTTATGTTGTTGGGTAAAATCACTATTGTTTCCGGAATCCCATTTCTATTTCGTTATCGTTTTTTACTGAATATATTAGTCGATTTCCGTGTACTTAATAGTGATATTAGAGTACGATAAATCATATTTAAACGGTTCTATTTCTATCTTTAACTTCAGTGTAGCTTAAACAGATATAAAATCGTCCGAAATTAAGATCAAATCAAAGTAAAACATAGTTTTTGAGTTCTGTAGAATTCACCCCTTTCTAAATAAGGAATCGTATCGGAAAATTGTAGAAATTTTCCGAGTCGTGTCAATTTTTCACAGTCCAGTTCACAATGAAACCATTCCTATGCTAAAAAGCAAAAACTATCCATTGATTGACACAGATATGCATAGTCTGTCATGTATTTACTACATAGAAACTATGTAGTTAAACACTTAAATGAAGATACGGTTGTATTGACGCCGTGGGAAAACGAAAAGATGAAGTTTACAGAAGACTGGTCGATGAATATGAAAAAAATTAAAACATCCCATTTGAAAATACAAAATATCATAAGAGTTGCTATAAATATTTCAAAAGTAAGCACAACCTATCATCTTCTGTTTTGTCTGTACAAAGATTGTGTACTACATGTACCAATTCTACCGACCAGTCTCTTCTCATATATCAACGAAGGCAGTAGATCTACAACTCATTCTGATTTGTCTGTTTGTATATTTTGCAAATGTATAAAGCCTATAAGCAAGTTACACAACTTCAATAGGTATCCTCTGAGGAGCAAACTCAAGCTCTATTGAGTGTTACTACATATACAATGTATCTCCTACAATGATCTGATTTACAAAATAACTCATGATAATTTCACTATGAAATCTTTATAGTTTACTTTCGAGCTTGCATCGCTAAATATTTGCTATACAAAATTTGAAATCAGAAAATAAAGAGCTATTTAATTCTGAACATAAAACAGCTTTTACTAACATTTTGACGATTACAGATGGCGTGCCTGTACACAAGGAAGTGTTCTGCTTAACAACTTTAATTATTTGATCAGTTAACCGGGCTTAATTTCTGCCCGAGGATCGCCGCCGTGAAAACTACACAACATATTATCAGCTTCAACAAAAACTAAAAATATATGGTAAATTTATAATTACATGTAGTACAGCATCAACAAGGCCAAGGTACATCCATTATTGTATACAGTAGCTCTATAATTTGGCTTATGCCGTAATGACGGAAAATTACTCGTTTAAAATGACTTTGATATAAAGTCTGTAAAACTTAAAGATCTGAGCAATGACTGCGAAACTGGTTGCAAGCACTTTATGCAGCTACTAGTATTTTACGGAAGCAGATAAAGGGTAAAGTTGTAATCCAATCAGATGAATATCCATTATCTAAAAACATTTCACTAGATTATTCAATTGAAATTATTCCACCTGCTTTAAAAACATTTCTGTATTGTCTTTTGGATGTTGGCGCATTAAAGTTTTGACCCCAATTTCACGGTCCACTGAACATTGAAAATGATAGTGAGAAGTCAGGTTAAAGTTTTGGTTAAAGTTTTTGTTCAAGGTAGTTTTTTTTATGAAGTTGAAGTCGCATCCACTTGAAACTTAGTACTCATGTTCCCTATGATATGATCTTTCTCATTTAAATTTGAAATTAAAGTTTTGACCCCAATTTCACGGTCCACTAAACATGGAAAATGATAGTGCGAGTGGGGCAACCCTGTACTATGGACACATTCTTGTTTTTTACTCTTTTTCATTTAGGTTTATTATTACAAATGCACCGTATTTATGGACACACCTTTGGTTAACTATTCACAAGTTTGACTACTCAGGAGAAAAATTGAAAATGGGGCACACATTCTACATGGCATTATTTTTCTTCTTGGGGTCAAAATTTTATCCAAGACAATGTCGACCTAACTACAGAAACAATAAAAGTTCTCCGTATGAAATTTGGTTGGCTAAAAGGCAACATCGGTCCGGTATGATGTCATCCAACTTTCTACAAGATTTGGTCTGTTCACGCATTGGTATAGGTATAGGGGGAGGGTTGAGATTTCCAAAAACATGTTTAACCCCGTCGCAATTTTGCGCCTGTCCCAAATCAGGAGCCTATGGCCTTTCTTAGTTTTGTATGATTTTATATTTTATTTCTTGAGTATATTTCGAAGCTTAGTATAATGACGTCCATTATCATTTCAAACTAGTATATTTCTGTTTAGGGGCCAGCTGAAGAACGCCTCCGGGTTTGGGAGTTTCTTGCTGCATTGATGACCCATTGGTGGTCTTCAGCCGTGGCCTGCTTTTTAAACGGGTTGATGTCTCTTTGACAAATCCCTCATGTCCATTCCCAATTTTTTATTCAATCTGTATATAGTAGATCGTGTGTCCGCTTTGAGCAAAACCTCTGCTGTACTGATATAGCCCATGCCAAGGAAGTTGTAAGAATGATGAAATTACAAGTTAAAATGAACCTTTAATATTCCGATATCGCAATATTCCGAAACCTAAATGGTCCAACATCCCATTGGTCCGACGTTTCGATCATTTAGGTTATACGCTAACGGGACATTTTTAAACATAAGAAAGCCAAATAAAAGGTTCAATATTAGGATAACATTGTCCTCCATTTGAAGCGGTAAAACAAGATATAAAAAAGTAATACTTAGTGCCAAAGTAGCCGAATGTCATCACTAGCGTAATTTAAAAAAAAAGACAAACTACTTTGTCAAGTGTTGTTTGATTAATTAGATATCTCAAGAAACACGGCGGCCGACTAAAGTAAAATCAAACACAGTTTGACGTACAATGAGTGATCATATTTTCCTTGTGATTTTTTATATTAAAATTGTCACAATTTTGTTGATAAAAAATATACTAATAGCACTATACTCATTTTACTTATGTTAGTTACAAAGTAGTACTCTTATCATATCTGATTTTTTTTATGTAAATGAAATTGCGGTATGATCCTGCAAACTTAACATTTAAAAAAATCGCCCTATGGTTTTCTGATCTTGAAGCGGTTGGCAGGCTTTCAAACTAACAGGAGACCATACGCTTCCTCAATTTTCATGTACAGCTCATCATGGAACTTTCTTAAACAATCAAAAATACGTCATATGTTATATTTCCCCCTTGCTTCAAATATTTTGTTTCGGATTATTTATATCAAATTTGCATATATATGTTTGTAAATACGTGCAATCAAATGATATGGAGGTATTATAAGATTTAGATAATGCAAGGGCGACTACAGATACATTTGTGTGACTTAATAGTTAATTTTCAAAGTCTCCGAGAGAAAACGTTACGTAACATGCGTTACCGTTAAAATCAACCAAAATTAATTAATAATATGATAGAAATATATTTTTCCAACAGTAATACAGCATTTCTGTATAATTGTTTCGTTTTTGCATTTGTTTTGACTCGATTTTTCTACTAGAAGTATCCGTGAATTGAAATTGCACCCATGACCTTTGACCTCGATTTAAAAAAAAATGCACCATAATTTCTTTTGACGACCGGGATATTTAGAAAGTACACATTCTTAGCTTTCCAATGATATATAATTTAGCCGTGTGTTAGGTAGGTGCATTAAAAATGTAAATTTGGCTCTCATATCACTCGCCTAATGTATCCTATCTGATACTGAAATATCAATTAGCTTGTATATAAGTTAAATCACTCGTGTGGTATTCTCTATGATGTGCATTTATCGTCTGTATTAACTTTGATTTTATTCTTCAATTGATTGACGCTAACATGTATCCGTCCTGATTCTGTCCTGAATCTCTTCAGTGGATATCTATCATTGATTTACATAACATCTCTCATTTTGCTTTTACTTACACAGCTACTTTTGCATAGGTACTATTTCTGTACCAAAAAATCTGTAGTACTGGAAATTTACTTTAAATAGTCAGTACTATTTTGTTTCTTTAAAATTATTGTAATTTTTAGGTACCTGTATTTTACAGTATTGTGAAAAGTTAATATAGTGAATAGTGAACGTACTTCAGCCCGGTTAATGTGCCCCTAAATACCCGAAGATGAGACAAAAACAACACATCTAAGATTGACGTAAAATATGACCCAAAAACAAAAAGAAATAAAACATCAGTGCGATTTTCCCCCCAACCCCTTACTTGTTTATTGATAATGACAATCAGCTTGTCTTAAATCTCTTTAGTAGATACTATGGTCTTTGTCTACACAGCTACTTTTGCATAGTTACTTTTTCTGTTCTTAAAATATATACTAGTTCTGGAAATTTACTTTTAATATTTAGTATTATTTCTTTACTCTAAAATTACTGTAATATTTAGGTACTTGTATTTTCCAGTACTTGATTTGTACTTATAATATTGGTACAAAAATGATACCAACAATGATCAACCGGGCTTTTACGTCAATCTTAGATGTGTTGCTTTTGTCTCATCTTCGGGTATTTAGGGGCACAATATTCATATTAAACTTAAAATTATTTAATATTGGCGAAATTTTACATAGAATACTTATTAACTCTTGAAATCAATTTACTTATTAACAGTTGGAGTTATCTTTTAAAATGATAGTTCCAAAATTTCATTATTGTTGTGTTTTCGCTTTGTCGCCATTGGTGGCCTTCGGTTGTCTTTTGCTCTTAAGTCGAGTAGTTGTCTCTTTGACAAATTCCACATTTCAAATCTCAATTTTTATTAAAAAGTGACCAATTAACATTTCCAGTAAGCAGTTTTCTCTCAATGTTTCTACTTACAAACAAAACCGCCAATCGGTGTGAACCAAGACTCCGTGTCGAAGACCGTACTTTGACCTATAACGGTTTACTTTTAAACTTGTGACTTGGACGGAGAGGCAAATGAAAATGGTATATGTATGCTTATAGACCCTCGTGGTATGTAAGATTGTATAGTTTCAATAATATATGCATAGAAGTGTATAATATATGTATATAAATATATATAATTATCTTACCTCCTATACATTTCCAGGAATATGATTGGTTAAAAGCGTCCGCGTGCAAACCGTGTATATTTGATATTAGGTTAGTAGGGAGGCGGGGCTTATCTCATACACGGTTAGTAGTGGAGTTACGTCCCTTTATATTCCTTATTAGGTAAGAAGGGGGCGGGGCTTATTCCATACACGGTTGGTAATGGTGTTATGTCCCTTTATAAAAAACAAAACGGGACTGAGAAAAATCTTAAAAGTTCCAACAGACGAAGAAATTGATGATTAAGATTGAAACAAATTCATAAAACACATTTAAACCTTACAAGTCGTTATTGTTGGCATCTGTTTTTGTAGGATCAATGGAAGTATTTTCTTAGTGCTAACAGTATTGAAGACTTGCTCATTTTGAGAATCACTAGTCTTAACTTCACATGTTAAGATAGTCGGTAAGATAAATTCGTTACATAGTGTGCTAGTGACTTAATACGATATATATGGGGTCAGTAAATTCCATATGGGGATTCGAGCTTCGCTCTCACCCCATATGGAATTTACTGACCCCATATATACCGTATTAGGTCACTAGCACACTATGTAACTAATAATGCATAACTACTGTAGATATCAGCACAACAATATTTCTCCGCAAATTTTTGTTCTTCCTTATAAAAGTATACTGTGCCGTATGAAAGAATATGCTAATATGTGAATATTCATGTAGAAAAAAAATCTTATGAAAGAAATACGGTAAAATGATAAATCTATGTACCTACCCATTTTTATGTCCAACTTCTGATAGTAGAGGGGCATTATATTTTCTGGTCAGTGCGTCTGCTCGTTCGTTCGTCAATCCGCCTGTTTCTTCGTTCGTCCGTCGTACCCTTCATCCGTCCGTCTGCCCCGCTTCAGGTGAAAGTTGATGGTCAATGTAGATTTTGATAAAGTTGAAGTCCAATCAACGTGAAACCTATTACACATGTTCCGTATGATATGATCTTTCTAATTTTAATAAATGCCAAATTATATTTTTACCAAAATTTCACAGTCCACTGAACACAGAAAATGAAAGTGCGAGTGGGGCATCCGTGTACTGTGGACACATTCCTGTTTCTATTTATACATGTATATAAAAAAAGGAAACTAATGGTGTGGGCGGAGTTTACAGAATAGAAATTAATGGACCAATGCTACAGAACAATGGGCAAAAAAATATTTGAAAAAAAATATTTGAAAAAAAAGAATCGAGAATGTTATTTAAAAAAATCTTGATAAGAATAGATATGGATTTTGTGCTACAATATAATGAATAGAAAATAATGGGCAAAATCTATAATGAATAAATAAAATCTCCCCTAAAATTTAAAGAATACTAAAACGAAGAATCTGATTCCTTTGTCGACACGAATTGTTTTGTTATGCCTTGATTTATATAGCATCATACTATCATTATCTGAAAAAAAAATCACATCATATTCTTGTCGTTGTTCGAATCCGATCTTTTACAATTTTCTGATTGTACATGTCATAACAGATAATATCGATATATTTCTATCTTATTCTGACAATAATGGAAAACAAATCATAAACCATCGTCTGAAACAATCCCCTGAACATTTACAATAATTTGATAACGCTTTTTTACATTTTCATTTTGTTGTATCAAATCACACTTTACGATCATTATTGGTCAATCTTGGTCGTCAAGCAGACGGCTCTTTGAACCGCGCCATATTTCCACATGCAACAATTTGCATTAAGGATATTCTCACGGGAATTGAGATTCGGCTATCGGACTACGCGAGAATTGACAGTCTCTCGTGAGATTAAAACCATGACTCACTCATTCCAGTCAATCATCTAATAGGCTTACCATATATAACTGACAAATTGATGTTACTTCCATATTGGATTTTCTTAGCTAACTTCTTTAATTGTTTGTAGTGTAAAATCAATTCCTGTAAACAAATTTGCTCCGGAAAATAAAAGATTAGTAATGTCAAAAGACGACAGTCAATTTTTAAATATTCACAAAAAAGAAAGAAATTCCGTTGAGTCATTGAAAAAAGGGCATTTTTTCACGTATTATCCATCAATTATTTCACTTTTTAATGGAAGATAATAGTTTTATGGCGGGAAATTTATTCCGAAGGTAGCAACAGATAGAAGGATGAAATGTAACCACCTCTTCCGTAATGATAACTACAAAATAAGCATCAGTGTTTTTCATAAGGCCATGTCTAGATTCTCCCTTTTATTGAATCAACTCAGCTCTTCACAGTCGGTAATAAAAAAAAACATTTTTTCCCGATTTGGAATCAAATAATATAGAAATTTAATCAAATAATATTTGAAAATGTCCCTTTAAAAATATATTTCTTGAATATTTTTGTGTATGTGTTTTACACCTACCAGAAAGCGAACGCAAAAGTAAGAAATATATCACTTTGGCCTAATTAATTATCTTCTGGTTTTCTTTAACGAATCTAACGTGTGGCATGTATGAAAATGTTGCATAATTTTCTACAAGAAAAATGAATTAGAAAAGCTCGTTAGTTAGTCAATGGAAAATGAAGTTTGCCCTTGGAAGTTATATTTATATTTAAAATCAAATGTAAAACTTTTTTTTTATAAGTGTCGCCTGTGTATTTGTCTGTATTCTGTTAGAAAGAATGACATTTTTTTCATTTATCAGTTATAATTCAGTGTAGGAATGGAACTTTGAAACCGTTAGATTACAATGATTCTTTTTTAATCTTCAATTCTATCATATCGCACGCGCGTTTAGGATTGATGGCGTAGAATTATTTACAAGTCATTACAAGTTGCTTTAACCACAACTATACCAAACAAATCCACTGAATGTTCTGGTACCAAATCTAACGTAACGGGAACAATTTAGATTTTCTGAAGTTGTTCGTGTCCTTTGACCGTTGGTTCATAGATATTTCACATCTCCTTACTCCTGTTTGCAAGTGCACACGTGTAGTTCTTACTCACACGTGACATATACACCATTAATGCTTTAAAAGGTATAACACAATTCAATGAATTATATTCTGTACAGGTTTACACAAAAAACAAGTGCAGACCCCCTCCCCCTTTCCAGCACCCCATACTTCCCTCTTACAGCAACGACATATCTAAACTCAGCTTCCAGTTTGCCGCCTGGCTAATGGAATTTCTGAGGAAACCTACCTTAAACTGTGTTTCGCTACTTAATCTTTTAAAGTACTTGAACAAGAAAATAAGACTGCATTGCAAATGGATTTACATTTTATACTTTTGCCCCAAGTGACCTGTAACGAAAGACAATTTTTAGAAGTGACTATGTGAAATAAAGGAGGATACGATATCCTTTATACTAAACTATACAAGAATAAAGTCAAGACTAATTAGAGAATGAAACCCGTTCGGCGTGAATAACGGACGGCCGCCGTATTGAGATGATATATAACATATCTATATGTAATTGAATTTGCAGTATGCATCTAGATCTATCTAAGGAATATGGTAATCGTGCCATGAACATGAACAGCATGGAGCCAGGATCCCAGTCTACGAACGAATTGGACGTTAAAAGGAATATGACAATCACGCCACGAACAGAACAACAAGCTTGTAATTCTGGCTTAACATCCTTTTCGAGGCGGTAGGGAGAAGTGAGCCAGGATCCCAGGCTACGAACGAACCGTAATTATAAGGAATATATCATGCCACAAACAAAACGGACACAATACCGGTATTATAATACTAACTAAAATCTATCACTTATTCATTCCAGCTGACTAATACTGATTCAATCAACGTTAAGTCAAACAAAGACATGATTTTCCTCATAAATGTACGTTAATTAGATCAGAACAAATTAAGCCACAAACTCATTTTGTAAACTATCTAAATAATGCGTTTTTCCAATACGCCTGACAAATATTGATAAATTCAAGAAAGATTGTTCCGTGTAGGATCTACATCAGGAAATGTTTTACATTATCAGTTAATGTTTTGCTTACACAATCGACATGATAGCCTAATTTATAACTTCCAGAGAGACGTTAAAGCCATACGGGAATATCAAAATTAGAACTGTGTTACTGTATATTTTACATTGAAAACCAACAAGCTTCTGAGCTCCATGGAAAACTCTAAATGATTGTAAACAAACGATAATGTATATGCCTTTGGACATTGTATGACCATAAACTTAAAAAGACGGGTATGTTAAAAAAAAAAATATTCTGATCCTCAAAATTAAATGAAAAAATATTCTGAATCAAGATTTCCCCTATACCTTAATATAGTGATACATATTGATTTTCTTTAACCGAATTGATAGCGTTGGAAAACTAAAAAAAAAATCTGACTCAGTAAAAAAATACCCCCCCCCCCCCTTTTTTCCTCCTTTTGAAGTTAAATGGTTGCTCCTTTATTTCACAATTGAAAGCAACAAGCTTACGTGAACAAATTGATAACGATCATTTATATGCCTTTGCGTGACTTAGGATTATATATGAGGGTATTGATTGGGTTTACAGAATAGCGCATAATGGACAAATACTATTTGAAAATTGTCCAAAAATAAAGATAGGGTACCAATTTTATTATCAATAATTAAAGAGGACAAAAATCAAGGACTCCGCATCCAGACCCTCATATTCTATCAAATACAGTGAAACCTGAGTAAACCGAACCCTGAATAAAGCGGAAACCTGTGTAATCCAGACTTGTTCTTTAAAGACCAATCATATAAAATTTTATGCATTGTGAACCTGATGAAACCGAATACCTGTCGAAACCGAACAAAATATCAAGTCCCGAAAGGGTTCAGTTTAGTCAGGTTTTACTGTACAAATTTTAAAAAGGATAAAAAGGCCAAGCAAAATCAATGTTGTATCGATATAACATCATAGGTATTAATTAGATATAGGAAGATGTGGTATGAGTGCCAATGAGACAACTCTCCATTAAAATAACAATTCATTAAAGTAAAACATTATAGGTCAAGGTGCGGCCTTCAACATGGAGCCTTGGCTCACATCGAGCAGCAAGCTATAAAGGGCCCTAAAAATAGTAATGTAAAACCATTCAAACGTGAAAACCAACGGTTTAATTTATATAAAAACGAGAAACGAGAAACATGTTTGAACTACATAAACAAACGACAACTACTGTGTATCCGATTTCTGAATTAGGACAGGTGCAAACATTTGCAGCGGGATTAAACGTTTAAATGGTACCAAACCTTCTCCCTTTTCTGAAACAATAGTATAACATCGCAGCATAGAAAAACACACTATAAAATATCAATTGGAAGGCTTAACTTAATCATAAAAAGCAAATTAACACACAATGAACGCATAATTAAACACGTTCTAATAAAACATCTTGAGATGTCTTAATTTTACGAATACCTTTATTGCATATATCTTAATTTTGCAAAGTTCCAAAAACATTACGATATGTTCTTCAACAAGTCGCAAATTTATTTAATTGCGCCACAGCTCCAGTGTGTCAATATTAATGCTTCGATCGTGCACCATACCTTCTTTGTGCTAATGATGCATATATGTTTGCGCCACTGGCACAACTCATAGAAATTTGCAAAGAAAGATCGCAGCCTCGCTTTAACTCATCGAGAGATAGGAACACCAGATGCTCATGGAAATCACATGACACTGAAACAAACAATTCACACCTGGTGTCGAATAAAATTGTCAAAAATTTACACCTTCAGTGATTCCAAATCATTGCAAACTTTGTCATTTTTACACCTTTTTATCAAATATTTACACAATAGTGATTACCTGTGTCGAAAATCGTCATTTATTTATTGCACGTCAATAAAGTTAGCATATGTTCCATTGACCAAATATGTAAAACAAACACTAATTAATTGCTCAATTCAATTTAAACCGATTCACACCTGTCATAATTCACAATTATGAAAATTTACACGTTAAGATTTATTTTTAACAACTTTTATGAATGCCATCTTTTTAAAATGTCCTGAAGGTCGTTTAAAACAATGATTGACCTCCAGAAGTCGGATGTAAAACATTATCGAATTTGTGTAAAAGATTTGTAGTAATTTTATCGGAAATAGATAATAACATAATTACATATAATTGGGCATAAACATAGATAAATATGTTACATTGTTTTATAATTGTCATAAATTGAATATATTGCTTCAGCTATATATAAGTAGGAATTGTATTACTAAAATTAATATTTCAAAAACAATACAACAGGACACATATATCACACTGTTGACTTTCGATTATCTCCTATTGGAAAATAGTTTGGAACAATTTTCTCATGAAATATACATCATATAAAATATTCCATAACTTGAGATAGTGTTACAATATCTCGTTCATTAGTTCCAGTGGAGATAAATCGATTCTCCTACTTCTATAGAGTTATTTGAAGTCTATGATTCTGTGTATTGGGTTAAAAGCTCCGGATATAAGTTACTAAGCTTAATATTGATGTGGATAAATCAATAGTGACAAACACTGAAAAAGGTTAGTAGAAACTTTATTATTTACTTCTTTCTGGCCATTTTCTGGCATCATTTATTATTTTTGCAATATTTGCATCTTGAAGATTATGTTTGCAATTAGCAAATAGCACTTGTTGCGCGTTGCAACTTTTCTTCGATTTGAAGAACGTCGACGATAAATAAGTTTATATAGGCCAATACAAATTGACTTGTGACTCAGAAATGCTCTGGTATTTTGCTTTCTGTCAGATTTCAACAGTGATTCTATGAAATTTCAATTAACAAATTTAACCGGATTATTTAAAAGTAAGTTTTCTCATTTCTTAAAAAGTATAACTGCAGAGACTGAGTTTACAATACAACCCTGGTATAGTTAATTGTAAAACAACTACAAATGAATTTAATGAATCAGATTTTTTAAACCAACCGTGCAGTTGTCTGCTCATTGTTGAAGGCCGTACAGTGGCCGATAGTTGTTAATGTTTGTGTCATTTGATCTCTTGTGGAGAGTTGTCTCATTGGCAAACCATAACACATCTTCTTTTTACATTTGCTTGTTTCTGAATCATAACATTTTTAGATATGGTTTCACTCAAATAAAACAAGGAGTCACAAACTTTATTAATAACATGTCTTTTTTCTGTTTTTGAAATATTGTTGCGACCTGTGCGTTATTGCCTGTTTTCAATAATGATAAGTCTAGAAATTCATCTATCGGCAATGTCCGGTGTACGGGGATACGCGGTGTTAATATCAATCAAATTTCTCTTGTATATCAGAGAATTGACACTTTGATTGGAATTCTATAGTTTGCCGGACAGTATATAGATATAGGAAGATGTGGTGTGAGTGCCAATGAGACAACTCTCCATCCAAATAACAATTTAAAAAAGTAAACCATTATAGGTCAATGTACGGCCTTCAACACGGATCACACCGAACAACAAGCTATAAAGGGCCCCAAAATTACTAGTGTAAAACCATTCAAACGGAAAAACCAACGGTCTAATCTATATAAAAAAAACGAGAAACGAGAAACACGTATAAATTACATAAACAAACGACAACTACTGTACATCAGATTCCTGACTTAGGACAGGTTATTTACACTGTCGTGGGAGGCGTGTGTTCTTGCTCCCCTCACATTAAAGTGCAAATCTAGATGTTGTAGTGTATAAATATAGATCTGCGAGTTTTTTTTTCTCATTTTTTCGTAACTTTACTTGTTTTACTAGTGGCATTTCCACTTGTTGAGGGGATGCATTACAATGTTAAAATGTATCTTTCATTATTAGTTTACGATATTGTTTCTGAATGCATTTACTTTATTGAGAAAGTGACAACTTGTCGATTATAGAAATTAGATTCTTAAATAAGACAGCCGTTAATGGGCGGGAATGAGTAATTCATTGTTCCGGTATAATGGGTTTTATGAGAATTACATAATTCAATGTAGTTTAACACGACAGAAACTGTATGGGAAAGTTTTATAGTAAGCATTCACAAGTCTGAAGAAGTTAATTTGACATTTAAATGTGTTTTACTTTTGTAATGGAAGTTGTAAAATCTATTGAATTATAATTATTGGGTGTCAGTTCGACTTTCAAGTGGGTATTGCTTCTGAAGTTCTGTATAAAATTATGACTGGTAATATAAAAAAGGGGGGTCAATTCTACACATCATGAAGGAAGTTTTGGTGCTTGCCGGAAAAATGGGATGCATGTTTAATTCAGATAATGGCATAAAATATTTTATTTCTCGAAAGGTTGATTACCTAGAATACAATTTCTTTTAGGGCAAGCTATATATGCGGTATGGATTTTACACTCATTGTTGAAGTTCGTTTGGTGTCCTATACGTGTTTATTTCATTGGCAATCATATCACATATTCTTGTTTTATAATAATTACGTTCTTTTTCTTTATGTGCCCAAGGAAAATGCAGCTTCATTTATTTTTTGTTGCTTATGACTTCAATATGAAATTTTCACTAAATTCATGACTTTATCAAACATATTTTTACTGAATTTGTAAACTGTAATTGTGTGTATGTGTACTTGAAATAAGTACACGATATGCAATTTATTAAGCCGGTGTGGACCCAAATTACAGATAATGGCATCCCATTTGACATTTGATGTTCAGTATTGGTTAGTCATACTATAGTGTAAAATCTATTGAATATTTGTATGTAGGCTATAAATCTATCTGGCTGCAGGAATGACGAGTTTTTATATAGAAATTGATACTATGTCGTTCAATATCCAATTAATTGTCTCGCTATAAGAAAGGAAAACTCTCCCAGTAGGTTTCTGCTCGTAATTTTATTATTATGAAAATTAACGTCAGTTTTATAATGGCACATTATTAATGGTCATCAATTATGTATTTCATGGTCAGAGTAATGGGTCTACTACAGTATATATTAGCAAACTCACATTGTTATTAATGTTATAAATAATAAATTATACCAGTGGCGGATCCAGCCATTTTAAAAATGGGGGGGGGGGGGGGGGGGGTCCTAACCCAGGACAAATGCTGTACATATAGTCATGGAGTACAATGCACCACAAAGGAGCACATACACTACAATGGACCACAATACAGGGGGTTCCAACTGCATGTCACCATTTAAATCCATTGATCGTCCAAAAAAAGGGGGTCCAACTCCCGGACCCCCCCCCCCCCCCCCCTGTATCTGCCACTGTTATACTGAAAGGTCTATGTTTAAGTCACATCGATTACATTCTTGCGACAATGTTGCTTGATATTATTTGACTTTCTTCAATTTGGTTTCGCGTGTAAACTAAAATCCAAGGCTTATAATGTTATTAATCAAATTTCCAAGATGTTCGTTTCTTTTAAGTTTTAGTTTTAAATATGGTTTACCATTTCGGCCTTAAAGGGAATATACGAAGGCATTTTTTTTCCTTATTTCTCAAGTTTGCGATAATTTTCGTATCTTAATCCTCGTTCAGTTTCGAATTAAGGGGATGTTGAGAGTATACACCACCCCACTTTTATCGATTTTGTGGATATTTTTTTAATTTGCATAAAATCGTCAAAAAATGGCAGCAATATACCATATATATCGCATTTTTGGAAACTATTATTCCTTTACAATTTCTGGAACCTTCCGTTGTTTTTTCTCTCGCTTGAAATATAAATGCGTCTGAATAAGAACTGACATGACAATAAATACTAATTTCTAATTAGACATCTTTACAAATATAACACAATAACTATCATAATACTCCTGTAGTTTTGACATAAAACCAATAGAGGTCTGCTCGATTTACCCGGATTTTAGCCAATATAAATTCTATTATCATTTAAATCTTGTTGCTGACCACCGAGCTGACCACAACACTCGCAAAGAATGGAACCAATTACGTTCTATTAACAGAAAGCAACACGTTCCGATAATCGATCGATATTCCTTACCATGGTAATCATTAAAGCTCCGCAGCAAATGGAAAACTATCGTCTGCTTGTTTGAAAAATTATCATAATTTGACAAAACAGTGTTAGACAATTCTTTGATTGATTTCACGTAACGAAGAGAAGTACAGATATTTATATCCGGTGTAAAAATAAGCAGAGAAATCTGGTTCACTAAATTCTGTGCATTGTGCAGCTGTATACACTTTAGAACAAACAATTTCGGGATGTGTATTGCAGAAGGCAATTAAGAAATATAAAATTAATTATAGAGGAATTAATGAGCATGGCGTTCAAGGTAGGAAAAGAAAAATCAATAAAAATATAGAAGATAATTTTCAACAAGCTTCACTTTTCAAATTATTTTTTAAAATATAAAATAAAATTTAAGAAATGGAGTGTGAAAAGAGAATACAACTTAATGTTGGTATAAATTAATAATATTTTGTCAAATTCCAGGTGAAGATTTTCAGTAAATCTAATTGTTTAATTATCTGTGTCGGCATTTTGTAAAACAAACACACACACTTACCGACTTTGTCTAGTTCTAATCCTATTTTCAAACTCTTTGCTCAACAAAATGGATGAATAGCAATGTACATAATACCCATCACCTTCGGTTCGTTTTAAGTCGGATTAACAGATAACCTCGTGTGAGATAATACATCAAAAAAGGTTAATTGTGTAAATGTTTTTGTTCGATGATATTAAGAAAGAATACTTCTAAATTATAACTCTGTTGTAAGTCACATGTTAATTTTAGCCCCCTAACGTTCCATATGCTATAACGTATGCGGGTGAGATGAGATGTTGGATGTGAAATTTAGATGAAGTTAACTTTGAAATAAGGATATAATTCAACAAATTTAAGGTAACAATTGTATTTAAAATTTTAGAGTAAAACAGATAAATAGAGAAGTCTTTGGGTAAATATTCAAAAATTTAATTTTGAATGACGACTTTTTCCGTATAAACAGATTGACTTACAAAATATCTTACGTATGGTCAACCAGAGACATCTAAACACACATATATTATATATATTTATGTCTCTGGTTCAACTATTTTTCGCGTGGAAATTGATGTTGCACAAACTAATTCCATTCGCATGATCAAAGATAATTAACATCGGTTCTTGAATCATATTTCTCAGTGTATCTTCGCTCCTCTCAATTAAAACTGTGTAATTGAGTTTACTTGTTTTCCTTACAATTTGTAATAATTTTCTGAGCGAGACCGTATAACTTTCTGAGCGAGACCGCTTCATTAAAAACTAAATATACTGAGAAACATCTCACTGCTAATTTTACCTGCAAATTTCATTTAAGAAATTGACATTTTAATTTAATTAGTAGCTATGACATGATTGGTCTGTTTGTACGCCAATTAACGATGAGTTAATATGTGACAATTGGCTTGTAAATCGTTTAGTCGGCTTCTATAAGACAATAGAGGTCATAATGAGATACTCAGTGGGGAGGTGAAATTGAGCTCATCTCTAATATTGCCATTTTGTATATAAAAACCGTAACGTCCTCTGTTCTTCATCAAAACTTTCATATTACGAAAAACAAAATCATCTAAATAGCAACAGAAGACTTTAGTGTATACATAGTTAGATAGTTACTTTTAGAAATTCTTCAAGGTATGTAAAAGTTTAAGAGTATTTGTATTTTAATTCATATTTCGCCACAAATAAAGTTAAGCGAGGGGAGGTAGGGGGTCAGTGAAAATTAATGAATTAAGTTTTTATATCCTACATTGAACTTTTGATGTCGTCCGTAACTGATAGTATCGAAACGTGTTAATTAATTTGCTTAAAACGCCGTAAGTTAAGCTATCCAATCGTAGTACTTATTTATCGTAGGAAATATAGGAAAAAGTCCGTCCGTTCGGAACAAATCTTTAACAAAGCAGCTTTATGTGCGTACAGGCCCAGATCTAAATGAATGGATGGCTAATGCTTATTTATTGTCCAGTGGCAAATAGTTCATGCATATTCTGGGATAACTATGCATGTGACTGAAAATAGATGTACGGTGGACAATTACCCATTATCGGTAAAATTCTCTGCAATAGGACAGATTATTTAATATTCGTTAGGATTTTTAAAAAAATGTAGGAAAAACAACTTTTTTTTAATTCTTTTACTGTAAATCTTATCATTTTGAAATTTTACGATTACTGTGTTTTAGTTTACTAACGTAAAAGAATATTTTTAAAGATCCCTTAAGGTGGTACCCAACACTTTCACTAAAATTAATTTGGCTCGTTTAATTTTCATAAAATTTTGTCAAAATATTTACTTTGACACTTTAACAAAAATATAAAAATTTAAAACAATTTTGAACCAACCGTTTTGCCAGAAAAATTACACTGGTTATATAACAATTTGACAAACACCAATTTTGATCATTGAGAAGCTTAATATTTCTTTTACAACACAACGTAATTAAAACGTTTAGTTGACTTTACAGAGTTATCTCCCTGTAGTGTTAGGTACCACCTTAAGTTGTATATGTTCATCAATATGACGGGGCTTTAAAACTTTGATTGTTTTTAATAATAAATAAAATTATACATTTTAATTATGATAAGTGATTCGTAGAACATTATAATTATCCGTAAAGGGAACAGTGGGTTAAACCACCGTTATCAAATATTTCTTTCAGTATCAACCATATATTTGAATATAACACAGCACGATTCCCCTCTTTAATAGAAATGTGTATTTTATATGTCTAGCTTGACCTATTAATCATTGCTTTATGAGTTAGTCTGAATAATGGCTTCGTTTGGTCTTCAATTACAGAAATCCTGGCTTGGCCACTTCTATATATAACGTCTTAAATTTTATAATGACTTGTCATTTTATCAATGCGGCCCAACCTAATGTTTAAGTCTCGATTAATTTTTATTTCATTCCTAAATTCCATCCATCTTTTGAATAACATCTCTCCTAAAAGCTTATAATGATAATATAATACTCGCTGTAATTCCACATTATTCTCGAAAAAGCCCCCCCCCCCCCAAAAAAAAAAAAAAAAATCAAACAAAAAACCAAACAAACAAAAACCCATAAAAATGTTTACAATGATCGAATACATCTGAAACTCTGACAAATTCGTTTAATGTGAGTAGTATGTCTACTGACTGTGTGATTTATATCAAGAATTTTACTCAACCAGTATTTAGTTTTAACTCTGCTTTTATTTTTATGACCTTTTAAACATAAGATGTTAATAATAATTCATATTAATATAAAAATAAAAAATAACACAAGAATAACAGATCTTAACATGTAGAAAAGAACTTTGTGATCAAACAAATATTTCGGTAGGGGAGATAAGTCACCAAACAAATATTAAGGTAGGGGAGACAATTTATTTTGTGTAGGTGTGAAACGAGTAAAAACCTAAAGTAATCCTCTTAAACGTCAATGATACTTACTTTGTTACTTATTACGCAGAGAAACAACAGGGAAATATATTATAACGCTATTAAGTAATACACTATAACACTTTACTGAAGTAACACAGAGATTTATTATAACGCCTATTAAATAAGTTAATAACCTATACAGAAGTGCTAAGTTGTATGACACTAATAAAACACGAACATGTATAGTGTGTCTTTTGAGCTAAAATATAAAGTTAAATCAGGACTTCAGTTTTCACGTTTGTTTTACGTTTTCTATTTCGGTGCCTTTTAAACCTTACCATGCGGTATGGGTTTTGCTCATTGTTGAAGGTCGTTATGATAACCTATAGTTGCTAACTTCTTCATTATGTGGTATCTGGTGTATAGTTGTCTCATTTGCAATAATACCATAATTATGCTATCACCATATCTTCTTTTATTCAATTACGACTATTATCTTGAGTAAATTTCACGTCGATATTAAGGCTACGAAAAATCTAAGCATACGAGAAATCTGTGTGCGTTCGTTAATGAAAATCAGTTAACACTGAGAGCTGTAAGGTCATTTGAATGTAAGAACTGATCAGAGCTGATTTTTATGCGCTTTTGTGCGAATTCATATTTACTGGGATATTCTGTAATATCTTATAATTTATTAGTTTTTACCTACAAGGACATGCGCAATTAGGTAATGCAATGATATATTTGTCGTCATCAATCACAAGTATATTGGTTTGTAGTTTAACTGTATGGCTTAAAATAACCCAACTTTTCTTGTGCATTACTTTGATTGATCGTTGTTGGTTAACTGATGTAGTTTCGTTGATTAGGTTGTTCGCTACAAGACGTGAAACAAGAGGGGTATGCACAATATGATTGCGAAAGTGATAGAAAGCAAATGATAGCGAAAGTGATATCAAGCAAATTAGGGACAAATCACAGCGACACTTACCTGTGACAAATCATACATTACTATTCACAGCGCAGTGGCGGATGCAGGAATTTTCGAAAGGGGGGGTGCTAGCCCAGGGCAAAGGGGGGTGCAGGGGGGGTGCAAACATATGTCCCGATTCAAATGCATTGATCGGCCAAAATAAAGGGGGGGTGCGGACCCCCGGAACCCCCCCTCTGGATCCGCCACTGCAGCGACACCTATCTAACCGTTTGTGTTGACGGCACTTTAATACAATGATGTTTAAGTGATTTGTTTTTGCAGCAGTAGATAAATGACATCCATATTGTCTAAATGCGACACATTTGCAGGATTTTATGTTTCGCCTGTTTAAAAAAAATGATTTTCTGTATGCATTCAATGTTTACTATATATATATTTATAACAAATATAATTTTATAATTTCAGGATTTCGAATTGATAGATTCTTCTAAACGTGAGGCAGCTTTTCGCTCATCAGGATGAAGTTTCGTCAAATAAGTTTCAAGTCGTTCCAGAAGTCTAAAAGTAAAAAGAAAAAGACAAAGGAAGCTTCAATTGAGCAACAACCAACACCTATCGACGCCAATGACAACCTCGTAATAGCCGCCGACAGCTGCAAGTATTTCGACGTCGCCCAGGACGTATCTCTTCGCTGCTCTCTTCGTAGATACAAAACATCTGTTACTCCACGTAACAAATACATTATCACAAACCGGCGAACAGCCATTTCAGACGACGAGGAAGAAACCGACAATGGTGTGCTATATGAACTCGACGATATAGACAAAGTTTTGAATTCAGTCCGTAAGGAGCGCACACGCATCAAAACAAATCCTTGGATCCCTCCGCGTAAATCTGTGCACGAAGAAGACTTGATTGATCTTGTACCAGAAGGTGCCAACGCTCAGGATTATTTAAACGTTTGTATCCTAGCTGAAGAGGCGGGAAAATCTTATAATTCTACAGAATCCTACCTGACATCAGCCGACAATCCAAGGATACCAACGCGTGTAAAAAGACAACTAAGTTTAACTGATCTGAACATTAATCGATGGTCCATTATCTCTGAAGGTGATGTTGATATAGAACTCAATTCTCCTACAATTGAAGAACTGAATGAACGATTTGCAAACATAGATTACGCCATTGATTTCAAATACGAGGAAAATATTGACAATATTCTAGACGACGAAATGGCGGTAAAACTTGCTAAAAGACTTTCTGTCAATGATTTATTGGAGGACTATAGTGAGGCATCATCCGATACATCTAACAGTAGCATGGAAATCTCAGACAATACCAACTCTACTGGCTCATACAGCAGTGAAGGTTCCATAGAAAACCAACTTCCGGTTTACTCGACAAAGTTTTCAGAACGACCTGACCGAATGGAAGAATCAATCGATGCTGGTTATTCAAGTCTTAGCCGCGACTCACGGTTCCCTTCGACATCCGATTCCGATAATGCTGAACATTCCGATAGTGACATTGAAGAAGAATCAAATATGACTCTTGTTGATAGCGCATGTGCAGAATGTGATTCCGCTAGAACGATTCCAGACATCAGAAATAGTCTACAAGACAAAGTGAGTCAACTTAGAGCTGAAAAAATTATCGTTGAGGAAAAAATCCGCGAAGCACAAGAAGACGATATAATTCGTTTTAAAGAAACTCAGCGATTGCGACGCCATCTACCTGGTTACAAGAAACAAATGTTGTTGAAAACATTGACCAGTCTGAAGGAAAGACTTGAAAATCAAAGCCAAAGATTACAGAAAAGTTATTCAACAGTATTATCAATGCAAAGAAGATTTGCTCAGAGACATAATCCGTTTTTCATTGTCCCAAACACAAACTTTAGTTGAGAAAAGTAGTACTATCGCGGATGAATAATTAGTGCTATATGTATAATTGTATGTAAATATGAAGAATATTTATTTATTTCTATTGCTCTATAAATGAGGAATTCAAAATACAGAACAAAATGATCATGTGACTAGAAAAACAACTCGTTGTAAACTTTTCATTTTCTGGACTATTTTCGATATAAATCATGTGTCGTCTGCAAAGACTGACTGTTGTTAATTTGTTGTTACATTTGAACTTAAAAACAGTTCAAACATTGTTAATGTTGTGTGGTGCTTGTACAAAATTAATTATTTATTGAATCTATATATATAAAATTTAAATGATACTGTACTTTTTGTTTAATATAGCCTCGCCATGATTAATGCCATTACAACTAAATTTTCAAAATTTGACATTCTCCCGGAATTTGCATAAACCTCTCTATTCTACACCCCGCTCAAATACACACAAAAAACCCGCTCAAATACAAAAAAAAACGTTATACTATACCCCGCTCAAATACACACAAAACCGTTATACTACATCCCGCTCAAATACACACAAAACCGTTATACTATACCCCGTTCAAATACACACAAAATCGTTATACTATACCCGGCTCCGATACACAAAACCGCTATACTATACACCTTTACAATACAATACGCACAAAGCAAATATAGAATACTCCGCTCAATAACACACAAAACCGTTATACTATACCCGGCTCAAATACACACAAAATCGTTATACTATACCCCGCTCAAATACACACAAAACCGTTATACTATACCCTGGCTCCGCTACACAAAACCGCTATACTATACGCCTTTACAATACAATACAAAGCAAATACAGTATACCCCGCTCAAATACACACAAAATCGTTATATTTTTCCGGCTCCGATACACAAAACCGTTATACTATACCCGGCTCCGATACACAAAATCGTTATACTATACACCGCTCAAATACACACAAAACCGTTATACTACACCAGGCTCCGATACACAAAATCGTTATGCTATACACCGTTACAGTGCAATACACACAAAGCAAATATAGAATACTCCACTCAAATACACACAAAACCGTCATACTATACCCGGCTCAAATACATAAAACCGCTATATTATATCCCGCTCCAAAACACAAAACTGCTATAAAATACCCCGCTCCAATATACAAAACCGGCTATACTTTACCCCGCTCAAATAAAAAACCTACTATACTATACCCCGGCCGTTATAATACACAGAACTGCTATACCCCGCTCCAATACACACATAACTGCTATACTATACACCGCCCTAAAACACAAAAATGTTATACCAGCTCCAATACACAAAATCGATAAAGCCTATACTGAACTTCGCTCAAATACACACATACGTACAACACAAAAATAAAAAGCTAGCCAACAGAAAACAACCGATACATATATGAATACCGATGCACGAGTCAAAGAATACGAGTAACAAATGTACTCCGAAAATCAATGTAAGTACACGAGAGGTTTTCTTCAATCAATTTCTTCAAAGATAAAATGGTCGGTTAATCGAATTAAGCCAATGTTGTCACTCCTCAAATCAAGAACACTAGCCACGTGCACAGACTGTCTTTACAAAAATTAAGAGATATCTGTATTGTATTTTAAACTCCGACGGCATTAATTGATGATTTGATGGTTGCAAATTAAGTTTACTGGCGACGCGTTAGCACATGAAAGACAAGAATGTGTCCATAGTAGACGAATGCTCCACTCGCACTATCATTTTCTATGTTCAGTGGACCGTGAAATTTTGGTAAAAACTGTCATTTGACATTAAGATCAGAAAGATCATATCATAGGGAACATGTGTACAAAGTTTTAAGTTGATTTGACTTCATCTTCATTGACCAAAATAAAATAAAAACTTTAACCTGAAGCGGGACAGACGTACGAACGGACGGACGGACGGATGATGAACGAACGAACGAACGAACGGACACACAGAGCAAAAAACATAATGACCTTAAATGGGGCATTAAAAATAATACAAAATATCTGACATGATCTACTTTGAAGGCGTGACATGAATTATCTAAAATTTGAGTTAGACCTATAAGTGACTCTTTAAGACGAGAACTATCTGCTGCAGTATTAGAATGCATACATCCTGTCTGCATATATCATTTGTATTGTTTAAACGATGGCTTATTTCATCTGATTGACGAGACACATTCTGCTTTAGCTGGTGTTTAGATAACAAATCCACGAAATCGGTCATGCCCAGTATTGTGTTATCACTAAGACACGCATTCGTCAATAAGTCGAAACAATGTCAGCAGATAAAATGTCAAGGATTTATTAGATGGCGTCTAGACTAAAATAAACACGAAATGTTGATATATATTATCGAGCCCATGCATTATAAATAGTTTATTTTAGACTTTTTATAATTTGGATATACGTTTTAGTATGTTATGAATCAAATATGAGAATTTGAGTAAAACCAGTGAAATGAATCTGACAGCAAATGACCCTTTAACTAAAATGTACATATCATATAGAAATGGTCAGTGGTCAATCCAAGTTGCATGCTTTTGAAACGTTCACATGGTTTACAGTTATGGCTTTTATCATTACCCCTCCTTCAAAAACTGATTTGAGCAGTTTCTATTCATATGTATGTCATATTTTATATCGTTCATATAATTTGTCTTTTTTTAATAACTATATAAAAAAGAAGATGTGGTATGATTGTCAATGAGACAACTGTCCATAAGAGACCAAAATGACACAGACATTAACAACTATAGGTCACCGTATGGCCTTCAACAATGAGCAAAGCCCATACCACATAGTCAGGTATAAAAGGCCTAGATAAGACAATGTAAAACAGTTCAAACGAGAAAACTAACAGCCTTATTTATATAAATAAATGAACGAATAACAAATATGTAACACATAAACAAACGACAACCACTCTGAATTACAGGCTCCTGACTTGAGTCAGGCACATACTTAAATAATGCGGCGGGGTTAAACATGTTAGCGGGATCCAAACCCTCCCCCTAACCTGGGACAGTGGTATAACAGAACAACATAAGAACGAACTATCAAAATCAGTTAAAAAAGGCTTAACTCACCAGAGAGACAAAAATATAAGTGGACGTGGTCGGGTATGTTTGTTTGAAGAAAAGAATGATAAAAATATATGAATGTCCACATTATTCAGCTCATAGATTGGTCTAAAACACAGAACAAGATCAAATTTACGCTTTTATAATCTAAAACAATACTCGTTTTCAATTGTAAGCAGATACCAGAAACTTGTTAACTTCCTCTATTTTAACAAACATCTTTTTTTTTATCCTTTCCTATTTAACAAAAAATTAGGTGAACAATTAAAACCGTTAAAATTCTTCCAGGGAGAATAAGATCGACTAAATAAAAGATAACACTTTTATGCTAACTCTGTAGGTGGCAAGTTTATGAACTAAACAACTCGGTGATTTTCATGTGCATTTCGCCATAATATAAAATCATTTTTGTTGTTCTGCTACGTCTCATCATGCAGATCTTAACAGATCATATTTTTGTCGTTACCACCTTCAACGTCAGTTAATCCAGTACAATATTTAACATTATTTAATATGATATAAAAGATAAAAGATAAAGCTCCAGTTCTGTACGTAATGGCGTTACCAACTTCAATGTCAGTTAATCCAGTACATTATTTAACATTATTTAATATGATATAAAACATAAAGGATAAAGCTCCAGTTCTGTACGTAATTTCGTTACCAACTTCAATGTCAGTTAATCCAGTACAATATTTAAACATTATTTAATATGATATAAAAGATAAAAGATAAAGCTCCAGTTCTGTACGTAATGTCGGTACCAACTTCAATGTCAGTTAATCCAGTACAATATTTCACATTATTTAATATGATATAAAATATAAAGGATAAAGCTCCAGTTCTGTACGTAATTTCGTTACCAACTTCAATGTCAGTTAATCCAGTACAATATTTAACATTATTTAATATGATATAAAATATAAAAGATAAAGCTCCAGTTCTGTACGTAATGTCGTAACCAACTTCAATGTCAGTTAATCCAGTACAACATTTAACATGATTTAATATGATATAAAAGATAAAAGATAAAGCTCCAGTTCTGTACGTAATGTCGTAACCAATTTCAATGTCAGTTAATCCAGTACACTATTTAACATTATTTAATATGATATAAAACATAAAGGATAAAGCTCCAGTTCTGTACGTAATGTCGGTACCAACTTCAATGTCAGTTAATCCATTACATTATTTAACATTATTTAATATGATATAAAATATAAAGGATAAAGCTCCAGTTCTGTACGTAATGTCGTAAACAACTTCAATGTCAGTTAATCCAGTACATTATTTAACATTATTTAATATGATATAAAACATAAAGGATAAAGCAACAGTTCTGTACGTAATGTCGGTACCAACTTCAATGTCAGTAAATCCAGTACAATATTTAATCATTATTTAATATGATATAAAATATAAAGATAAAGCACCAGTTCTGTACGTAATGTCGGTACCAACTTCAATTTCAGTAAATCCAGTACATTATTTAATATGATATAAAATATAAAGATAAAGCTCCAGTTCTGTACGTAATTTCGTTACCAACTTCAATGTCAGTTAATCCAGTACATTATTTAGTATGATATAAAATATAAAGGATAAAGCTCAAATTCTGTACGTAATGACGGTACCAACTTTAATGTCAGTAAATACAGTACATTATTTAACATTATTCAATATGATATAAAATATAAAGATAAAGCTCCAGTTCTGTACGTAATTTCGTTACCAACTTCAATGTCAGTTAATCCAGTACATTATTTAACATTATTTAATATGATATAAAATATAAAGATAAAGCACCAGTTCTGTACGTAATGTCGGTACCAACTTCAATGTCAGTAAATCCAGTACATTATTTAATACGATATAAAATATAAAGATAAAGCTCCAGTTCTGTACGTAATTTCGTTACCAACTTCAATGTCAGTTAATCCAGTACATTATTTAGTATGATATAAAATATAAAGGATAAAGCTCAAATTCTGTACGTAATGACGGTACCAACTTTAATGTCAGTAAATACAGTACATTATTTAACATTATTCAATATGATATAAAATATAAAGATAAAGCTCCAGTTCTGTACGTAATTTCGTTACGAACTTCAATGTCAGTTAATCCAGTACAATATTTAACATTATTTAATATGATATAAAATATAAAGGATAAAGCTCCAGTTCTGTACGTAATGCAAGATTTGAAGCCTTTCCATGGACACTAAGGATATTTTATATTATACTCATTTAGTTTATTAAGCATTGAATTTGTATTGCTTTTTCTCTCTTTTTTTTTAATCGTATGACAAATTAACTAACTCAGCAGAACCTGCAGAAAGTACAGTTTAACATCTTTACGGTCATACGATTAAACATTCGTGAAAAAATTAAACGAAAATCGCATCAGGTAATTTTAGTAATTAAAAAAAAAAAATCCGTTTATCTTAATAACTAAATCATAGACTTAAAACTAAGCTTCATATTTAAGTAATACCAAGTATCCGTAGAAATTAAACTAAGCTACATGTTCAAGTAATACCAATTATTCGGAGACTTTAAACTAAGCTACATATTTAATACCAATTATTCGAAGCAACCCGAATTTTCCTTTTTATGTCTACCGAAATTGATAATTTGCAAAAACACTAAACAATAGACAACTTTCGAGTTCGATGCATTTCCTTCAAAAACTTTGGTTTTAGTGAACATCATTCGTGCATTTAGGGGCGTCGTCACTTCCGTTTCAATGTTAAACGAGTGGTTGGAAAACTATAAAACTATATTGCACGAATTATTCGGCAAATTGAATTCTCATAATTGTCTTTCAACACTGCTGTCATTAGGGAATTGTGATTAAGTACCTACAGAACAAATATTACTTCTAGTTTATCCTGCACAATGACGATCACTAAGACGCCTGATGAACGTTTATAGTGCAGGGATACAGGCGATCCCCTCTATCTGGTAAATGACGTCATAAAGTGGTCTATTCGTTTTTGTCCCTACACAACTTTAAATAAATTATCTATTAGGCGTAAAATAACATTTTGGCTTCAATTGAGAAAAGTTAATTTCTATATCTTTTATAATTAATTATAATTAGTGTCGGTATATCTTCCATGTTTCATTAAAACTAGCATAAAGAGAAGCGAACAATATCAGAGGAACATTCAAACTCGTAAGTCGAAAATAAACTGACATCATGGACATGGCTAAAAAAGAAAAAGAGCAACTGACAACCAATAGTACACATGACACAACATAGGAAACAAAAGACTGAGCAATACGAACCCCACCAAAAACTATAATATATTCATATGCTACCTAACAAACAAAATCATTATGAGAGAGAGAGAGAGAGAGAGAGAGAGAGAGAGAGAGAGAGAGAGAGAGAGAGAGAGAGAGAGAGAGAGAGAGAGAGAGGGATAAATAAGAATTTGTTAAATGATAGTCATTAATTATTTTTTCACAAACCGGGGATACTCTATATAGGCAGGTTTAACATGATAACATAAAAATGAATACCTCGTGATCATGACTATTCCAAGTAGATACCAAAATAAACCAATCAAATATAAGATAAAGAAAGAAAGAAAACAACAAAAGAGCAAAGAAAAGTTAAACCTTAACATAGAAATGTTGCATTGTTTCTCTCTGGAAATAATAAAAAGGAGACAGGAATTTCAACTTATGATTGACAAAGATTGTTCAGAAAAGTGTGGTTGTTTAATTTGTGTTTTGCGCTAAATTGCTCTACGATGTATTTTCAATTCTTCCTGAATAACAGTAAAACGTTAGAACTATTGAGATCTATTATCGATAACTATCCAGTTCTAACAAAACAATATATTAACAGGTGCGCAGGATCACGGTATCTTTTCAGTAAAGGTAACGATGGAAAATATGAACATCCAATTTAAAAGACTCATAATAAGTTGATGATAAAAGAAGGAGTACCAAAAACTTAAGCTATCAAGGAAACATGAAGTAATTAAAACAAATGATGTTTAAATTGATAGTGTTTTTGATATATTTAACAATAATTATTAGGTACATGTATATTTCACATGAAAGGTAACTAAGGTTTTAATTGTCGTATTTTCTATTTTGTTGGTAGAATTAATGCATCTGTCATAAGTTAAATCAAAGTTATCTTTCGTACAAGATGTGTACTGGTCATTTGTAAAGTGTATTTTTGATAATCTAACAAGTATTTCTGAGTGTTGAAATTCAAACTTTTATAACACAGACACACTATTAGAAAGGTCAACCGTTGTATGTAAACGTGTTTTAGAAAACACTTCGAAAGCATGTTATTTTTTCATAAATTTGCTGATAAAATGAACTTATTTTACCATATTTGTTACACTAAAATGGTAATGTGGGTCAGAACACAATGTAATCTTACTGTAAATTACATTTTCCCTCTCTACTATAATTTCATTTTACTAAAACAAATTATATAAGAAATCAGATAAAAATGTTAAAAAGTGCGACGTAACGGATGACTAACGATGTCAAGAGCTCGCTATTCGAGTGAGAATAACAAACAATGACTGAATCGCATGAACTCACCATGCACGGTTGCGTTGACAGGGTAAGATATTTCCGCCATCATCAATTGCAGTGTATCTTAACACCAAGCCAAGTCATAAACTTTGCAAAAACGTCTATTGGATGAGATACCACGATAACGCCCAAGTTCTAATTCCAATGAAAGAGTTCCACAACGCATTCTGGCTAAAGTCGATCTCTGTTGTCGCGTCATATTAGTCGTTATGTACTGCAGTTTTTCAAAGTTTGTTTAAAAAAGTTCGCAATTCTTACATTTTTATTACGTCTAGTTTCCATTTTTCGTGATGCTTTTGACGGAGCAGAAGTTCTGAATAGTTGGCAATAAACTTTACGCTAAGTCCATTTGTTAAATTATTGTTCAACAAATCCAAAAGTTCACATTTGTCATCAGTGATTGTAGCTCGTTATACCATGTTTTTCTATGATATTATATAAACGAAACCAGGGGTCTGTTTATCGAAGCTCTCTTAGGATAAGGACGTGTCCTAAGACCAACTTATGACATATCTTAGCCCTAAGTGGGTTTATCAAACATGTCGCAACTTAGGAAAATCCTAGGAATTGTCCTGACTTAAGGATACCAATTTAGGTGTCTTAAGATGGTTTTAGGATGATCCTATCTGTAGGATATATTAAAGATGGTTATTTCATAAACAAATATGGTTGGTATAAGTTCCATTACATTTTTATGGTGCGGCGAAAGGGGGAGGTGGGGGGTCTAGAAGAAAAATATTGCCATGCTTTCGTTTGGTTGTTATCTCTGTCCTTCATTTTCATTTTTTAGCATACTGTCAGTGTGATTTTTATTTACATAAACTGTTATCCGCCTTTTGTTTTTTGCAAAGTTGTCCATCCTGTTTTATTTTATTCCAAACTACTGTCCAGTCCTTTTTCAAATTTCTTCGTGAATTAAGCATGCTGAAAATATTTCAGTATCTCTTGACCTTACGAAATCAACAGCCCATCGATTAATCGACTTTTATTATAATGTTAAGGAAAGAATTTATAAAAGAATACCTTCACAGTAAGTTTTAAAACACTGAAAACAAATTTGAAGAAAGAAAAAAATGATACGTCATTTTGTTTTTTATTTAATTTTCTGTATTATTAGCTTGACATTGTCTAGAAGGAGGAACTAATTTGAAAATATGTGTTATTGTTCCCTGGTTATATTGGGACATGTTGGGTATATTTGGGTAAAAAGTTGCACCCTAATTTGTTAACAAACAAATATTCCCTTTCATGAATATGACCTACCGAATTAGACTATTTACCGGATTTGTAATCACATAAGCAACACGACGGGTGCCACATGTGGAGCAGGATCTGCTTACCCTTCCGGAGCACCTGAGATTACCCCTAGTTTTTGGTGGGGTTCGTGTTGTTTATTCTTTAGTTTTCTATGTTGTGTCGTGTGTACTATTGTTTTTCTGTTTGTCTTTTTCATTTTTAGCCATGGAGTTGTCAGTTTGTTTTAGATTTATGAGTTTGACTGTCCCTTTGGTATCTTTCGTCCCTCTTTTATAGTGAACATCTTCGTACTTTGGTCACTGGAGCATTGTATCATTGGCAATCATACTTGATCTCCATATCACTGGAGCATTGTATCATTGGCATTCACACATGATCTCCTTATTTTTATATCGATTTCTGTAATGCACTATAAAAGTATGTTGGATAAGAATGGTTCTCTCAGTATTTTCATTTCGATATTGTAATAACTTGACAGTTTGATTTACGGTGTCTCTGAAAATCATGCATCGATAACCTGGTTACCTTCTTGTGTCACCATGACTATTATGACAGCTCTTAACTTTTGATAGGCTCTGGTACGTAGGAAGAAGCGACAAAATTTGTAATTACAGTAAATATGCTGGAAAGTTCTCGGAACATCGTTTAAAAGGAAGGCCGAGTTTGCAAAGGTGCTAGAGGGTTCACCGGATGTCTTCCAGAATGAAGGCATAATTAGCAAGGTGGTACCGTGTTCATTGAACATCGTTCAGAAGGAAGGCCGAGTTTGTAAAGGTGCTGCAGAGTTCATTGAATGTCGTTCAGAAGGAAAGCATGATATGCAAAGGTGCTACAGGGTTAATTGGATATCGAGTTTGCAAAGGTGATATGGGGTTCACAGGACACCGTTCAGAAGGATGACAGAGTTAGCAAATGTACTAGTCCACTGGACATTGTTCAGAAGAACGGCAGAGCTTGCAAGGTGCTACAGGGTTCACTGGACATTGTTCAGAAGGGCGACATAGTATGCAAAGAGCTACAGGTTTCACTGGACATCGTTTAGAAGGGAGGCAGAGTTTGCAAAGGTGCTACAGGGTTCATTGGATATCGTTCAGAAGGAATACAGAGTTTGCAAAGGTGCTACAGGGTTCTCAGAACATCGTCCAGAAGAAAGGCAGAGTTTGCAAAGGTACTACAGGGTTCACTGGATATTGTTCAGAAGAACGGCAGAGTTTGCAAGGTGCTACAGGGTTCACTGGACATCGTTTAAAAGGACGGCAGAGTTTGCAAAGGTACTACAGGGTTCTCAGAACATCGTTCATAAGGAAGGCAGAGTTTGCAAAGGTACTACAGGGTTCACTGGATATTGTTCAGAGGGATGACAGAGTTTACAGAGGTACTACAGGGTTCACTGGATATTGGTCAGAGGGATGACAGAGTTTACAGAGGTACTACAGGTTTCACTGGATATTGTTCAGAGGGATGACAGAGTTTACAGAGGTACTACAGGGTTCACTGGATATTGTTCAGAGGGATAACAGAGTTTACAGAGGTACTACAGGATTCACTGGATATTGTTCAGAGGGATGACAGAGTTTACAGAGGTACTACAGGGTTCACTGGATATTGTTCAGAGGGATAACAGAGTTTACAGAGGTGCAGCAGGATTCACTTGACATTGTCTAGAAGGATGAACTAGTTTGAAAATATGTTTTATGGTTAACTTGATATATTCAAGAAGGAAGTGATAGTTTCAAAGGTCTGACATGGTTCACTGAACATTCGATTCACAAGGAGGGTAGTGTTTTTTGTTTTGCTTCACTGAACATTGGTCAAAAAGGGAAAAAGGGGTATAATTAACAAATGTGCTGGATGATTAGACCCAGTTGACGATTATAATGTACAGGACTTAACCAAACTACCGGTCAATTAGTTTTTACAAGCAGGATAAATTTCGACAGCATTATATATATATGTTCAGATGCTACATAATCCTGTTAAGTACATCAAGCCCACATGTAGCAAGTAACATCTTGAGCTGTTGGTTAAATTTCCTGAAAACAAAGGTTCCTATGTTTTAATAACAGACCACTGTTGCTTCTCATTTTCTTCCGGGTTCATTATTGTCGTAGATTTTGTTTTAAAATGTTTTGAATTTATCCCAATTTTGATAATTACATGTAAGAAAAGTTAAACAAAAATCACGTTGGATCGTCAAGAAAATATAATCAGGAATTTTTAATGCGAGACTATTAGGAAATATTCTGACTGTGGTTTAGTTGTATTAACAGAAGTATAACAACCAATGTATTACTGATTGCGTATCTACATAAAATAAGAATATTATTTTTCTATACATTTATTTCTCAAGAAAGACTGCTAATGAACTTAAACAAAATTAATGATAACAAATGATAGTTAAACCAATCACATAAGTCATTATACATATCATATAAAGTAAAAAAAACATTACACAATATATTTTAAAGATATATAAATTGAAAACAGAAGCCTGAATGATTTTAAAATATTGATTGTCTCAATAATGTCAGTGCTAAAATATGTCAATTATATGTACAATGATAGTGATAAAATCATTATATGTACAATAAAACAAAATGGTAAATTCTGTCAGTTATATTTACAATGATAGTGATAAAATATGTCAGTTTACAATGATCACAGTGATAAAATATGTCAGTTATCTGTACAATCATAGTGATAAAATCTGTCAGTTATCTGTACAATCACAGTGATAAAATATGTCAGTTATCTGTTCAATGATAGTGCTTTAACATCTCAGTTATATGTAAAATGACAGTGCTATATTCTGACAATTTTCTATACAATGATAGTCCTAAAATCTGTCAATCGACCATTTTCGAGTTCATGCATTTCCGTAAAAAATTAGGTTTTAATTGACATCATTCGTATCGTTACTTCCTTCCCATGCGATTGAACAAATATGATCTTATATATATTGCACAAATTTTCGGCAAATTAAATCTTATAATTGGTTATCAGCACTGCTGTCATTATGGAATTGTGATTAAAAACCTTTGGAACAAACATTATTTTTAATTTATCCTGCATAAAGACAATCCCAAAGATGCTTGGAGAACTTGATAGTGCAGGGATACAGGCGGTTTCCTCTATCTGGTAAATGACATTATAAAGGCAAGCATAATTGAAGAACGTTTGAAGTGAAGGACATAACTCGAAAGTAGTCTATTATCTATACAATGATAAAAATGAGTGTGCTATGATCTGAACGTCTCATTCATTTGTTAATGAAAAATTCAATACAAAGCAAAAACATGTATCAACAATAATGATTAATTCTTTAATTCTTTAATGATGAAAATACTGTATATAAAAAAGATTTCAAAACAAGAATGTGTCCATAGTACACGGATCCCCAACTCGCACTATCATTTCCATGTTCACTGGACTGTGAAATTGGGGTCTAAACTCTTACTTGGCATTAAAATTAGAGAGATCATATAATAGGGAACATGTGTACTAAGTTTCAAGTTGATTGGACTTCAACTTCATCAATAACTACCTTGATTAAAAGCTTTAACCTGAAGCGGGACAGATGGACGAACGGACAGACGGACTAACAAAAGAACATTTAATGCAAAACAAAACAAATAAATGAACTATCGCTCACAAAAGTTTGTTTTTTCATAATAACACCACTAATGGCGAAAGGAAATAAAATAAAACTAGACCTTATGAATAAATTTGAGACGATATTTTCAATGTTTGATGAATAAACAAAAAGGTTTTATTTATTCATAAAAAAATGAGGACTTTAAATCAGTTGCATAAATCCTTGAACTTGGAAAATATATACTTAATTCATCATACTGGTCATAAATGGTTGATAACAATTCCCCCCCCCCCCCCCCCCCCCCCCCAAATAAGTTTTATTGAACTGTTATTACAAGAAAAATTTCTTCGTAGATGTAGTCTCTACTTGTCCCATCTGACATTTTCCTGCAAGTTTTCCATATTGTGGTGCATATTCTGGATTCGTAGCTAATTCATTTCTCACATTTCTTAATATCTCCTCGATATGTTCTTCATTGTATTTACTCTTGGCAACAGACAAGAAAGCTCTTATGAAAAATGCTCCTTTATATTCATTTCGAATTGATACATATCCTGTAATTTAAAAGAAAAACTGTAACTTTTATAATTAACTAGTTGTTCCAATATTTTGTTAGATGATGGAATTTTAATTTGTTATAGTGAAAATAGATCATTCATACTGACTTAGAAGACTGCATCAAACAAATACTATGGAAGTGAACATGTATCACCTTACATAAATGAAGTATTTCCCACCGGAATAGAAATAAATGATGCATGCAAAATCTGCTTATTGAGTCAGTAATATCTACCGAAACAATTTGCAAAATTGTAACTCAGACAAGAGTGAACATGTTGAAATGTCTTGCCTTCTTTACTTACCATTGCTTATAATTATGTTTATAGTCCTTAGTATCAAGCTCAACTAAAACTATCACATAAAATTAACATGATCCAAGAAAATGAGGTCAAGGTCAGATAAATCAAACGAGAAATACAGGTACACCTTAAAATCATTCACTACACTATATATTTGGGATGTCAACGAGTACTCCATTATCGCTTGGTAGTACCAAGTATCGAATACCATAATGATACTCGACTAATCAGTTTCTGTTAGAATGTTGTTGCCGGATTAATGAAGATATTTTCTATCAAGAGTGCCTCCTGTGAAATTAAATATTATTCAATATTAAAATTCGAAAGTTTGCGTTTAATTGTCATTTAAAATTCCCTCGAACAGAGGTAGCTAGCTATGAAGAAGAGGACATTTCCAATGCTTACACTTTTAGCTAATCGTGTCTTAGGAATTCCACCACCTCTGTATCATCAGAACAAATATTTTTTTATCAGCAATACTGTTAGTTACGTTACAAAGTCGAGAAATCGACTCGTCCCAGAAAAGTTGAAAAGATAATATTTCTAAATAAAAACGTAAATAAAAAATAATTCTTTCAACACTGTGTCGACCCCCAGAGAATGGTTAAAGCCTTTAGTAAGTCATTATTATAACACCTTTGTTGATCACTTAATGTGTTTTTGTACAATTCACAAATACTGTTGTTTGAGTTTACAATTTTGTATAGATGTTTATTAATTAATTGATCAGATAACTGTCAGTTTATATAATTAGTGCATGTAGTAAATGAGCTAATTATGATATACAATTTCTGGGGCTGTTTAATCTGGTCCTTCGTTTATGTATCTAATAATGATATAGAGTTTTACGTCCATTAGACAACGAACAACCAACAATAGGTAACATGGGTATAGTTTTGTGTTTCCATTTTGTAAATATTTTACCGAGCGAATACTTGAGTATCACTCAGTAAATCAAACAAGTACTCGATTAATAAAACTTCACCGAGTTGACATCCCTACTATATCTAGTTGACCTATTGCTTATAGTTTCTAAGAAACAGAATTAACCAAGTAAACTTAACATTCATGATTGACCAATAAACCATGATAAAAGTTCAAAGTCAGATGAACCATGGAAGGCAGAAATGTACACCTTACAATTCTATACATGCATTAAATATAGTTGACCTATTGCGTATAGTATATACAAGAAACAAACGTAACCATGAAAACTTAACATTGAACAATGAACCCCACCAAAATAAGGTCAAGGTCAGATGATACCTGCCAGACAGATATTAACAGCTTACAATCCTTCCCTACACCAAATATACTAGACCTATTGCTTATAGTTTATTATTATTTATATTATTATATAGTTTAAGAAACCAGACCAAAACACAAAAGCTCAACAGTAAGTTGGGAAACGTGAAAATGAGGACAAGGTCGAATAAAACCTGTCAGACTGACATGTACATAATAAATAATGTCCATACACCAAATATAGTTGCCTCATGCATTGCATATAGTATTAGAAAAAAAGAACAAAACTCAACAAAAACTTAACTTTGAAAATTGAACCATGAAAATGAGGTCAAAGTCATATGACACCTGGTAGTTGGATATATATACTTTACAATCAATTCATACACCAAATACATTCTATAGTACACCTATTGCATACAGTATTAGAAAAACCTGACCAAAACCCCAAAACATAACTATAACCACTGAACCATGAAAATGGAGTCAAGGTCAGATGACACTTGCAGTTGGACATTTACACCTTACAACCCTTCCATACACCAACTATACTAGATCTACTGCATATAGTATCTGAGATACGGACTTGACCACTAAAACTTAACCTTGTTCACTGATCCATGAAATGAGGTCAAGGTCAAATGAAAACTGTCTGACGGAAGATGATGACCTTGTAATGTACGAACATACCAAATATAGTTATCCTATTACTCATAATAAAAGAGAAATTAACATTATAAGAAATCTTTTTTCCAAGTAGTCACTGAACTATGAAAATGTGGTCAAGGACAATATACATGTGACAGACGGTAACTTTGTAACATAAAAGAGGAACGAAAGATACCAAAGGGACAGTCAAACTCGTAAATCTAAAACAAACTGACAACGCCATGGCTAAAAATGAAAAAGACAAACAGAAAAACAATAGTACACATGACACAACATAGAAAACTAAAGAATAAACAACACGAACCCCACCAAAAACTAGGGGTGATCTCAGGTGCTCCGGAAGGGTAAGCAAATCCTGCTCCACATGCGGCACCCGTCGTGTTGCTTATGTGATTACAAATCCGGTAAATAGTCTAATTCGGTAGGTCAAATTCATGAAAGGGAAGGGGATTGTAGTTACGACGTAAGGAACATATCCGATATCATTTGTGAAACGGTTATTCCATAACGGTCAACCAACTCGTGATGGCGTCCGTAAAATTTAAGAAGGGATGATTTCAACTTCACCATTTGGAACATAAGGCATTTATATACAAAGTATGCAGTATCCAGGTCTTCCACCTTCTAAAATATAAAGCTTTTAGAAGCTATTTAATGCCCTCGCCGCCGGATCACTATCCCTATTTCGAGCTTTCCGCGACAAAAGTCGCAGGGTCGACAAAAATCACATTAACTTTCAAAATATTTTGTATTTGTGTATTTAATTATTCAATTACACCTTTTAATGTCCTCTGTAAAATTTATAGTATATTTCACAAAACAAATATTTCCAATGTGGGTATTATATCCCAGATCTGATATAATTCCATTTGAGCGTTTGGCAATAACCTAAGGAATGTTTTGACATTATCATGATTATCCTAAAGCATGCACTGATCAACAAATATCTTGAAGAATAACAAAGACAAAGATCAGCATTGAAACACTGCACTTTTGAAAAAAAAAATGTTTTTTTACTAAGTCTTACCTTCAATATTGCAAAATATGATAAAAAAAGTCCACATATCAATGAAAACATCATTTATGTTCATACCGTCCAGTAGTTAAAAAGAGTCTATACCCAGCTAACGGGTAGAATGAACAAAAAATTACAAATTAGTTTTTACCCAGAATGCCCTAGACAACGATCATTTGCAAACTGTTTTTTTTAAATTTTTTATGAAATGATAAGACAAATTGTTAACTCCGCTAGAGCATCTTACATAATGTTAAAATTAAACACCATAAGTCTTATAGTCTAGAGGTTATCAGAGAGCATATCACTGAATTAACAGAGTGTAGTCTAGAAGCTAATATTGGCAGATCACTGTAACAACAGATGGTAGCCTTGAAGCTAAAAGTGAGCAGACCACTCTATCAACAGATGGTAATCTTGAAGTTAAAAGTGGGCAGACCATTCTATCAACAGATGGTAACCTTGAAGCTAAAACTGGGCAGATCACTACATCAACAGATGGTAACATTGAAGTTAAAGTGGGCAGACCATTCTATTAACAGATGTTAGCCTTGAAGTTAAAAGTGAGCAGACAACTTTATAAACAGATGGTAACATCGAAGTTAAAAGCGAGCAGACAACTTTATCAACAGATGGTAGCCTGGAAGTAAAAACTGGGCAGATAACTCTATCAACAGATGGTAGCCTAGAAGTTAAAAGTAAGCAGATCACTCTTTCAACAGATGGTAGCCTAGAAGTGAAAAGTGGGCAGACCACTTTATCAACAGAGTGTAGCCTTGGAGCAAAAAGAGGGCATCACTGTATCAATAGATGGTAGCCTAGAAGTTAAAAATGAGCAGATCACTCTATCAACAGATGATAGCATTGAAGTTAAAATTTGGTAGATCACTCTATCAACAGAGGATTGCATTGAAGTTAAAATTTGGTAGATCACTCTATCAACAGAGGGTAGCCTTGAAGTTAAAGTGAGTAGATCACTCTATCAACAGATGGTAGCCTAGAAGTTAAAGTGGGCAGACCCCTCTATCAACAGATGGTAGCCTTGAAGCTAAAACTGGGCAGATCACTCTTTCAACAGATGGAAGCCTAGAAGTTAAAACTGGGCAGATCACTCTGTCAACAAGTGGTAGCATAGAAGTTAAATGTGAGCAGACCACTCTACCAACAGATGGGAAGTTTGAAGTTGAAAGTGAGCAGATCACTTTATCAACAGATAGTAGCCTTGAAGTTAAAAGTGAACAGGCTACTTTATCAACAAATGTACAGCTTATAGCCATGAGGTTAAAAGTAAGTAGACCACTTTATAAACAGATGGTTGCCTCGAATTTAGAATTAGGCATATCACTCTATCAACAGACGTAACCTTGGAGTTAAAAATTAGCACTTGTGTTAATATGTCTTTTGATTGAGTTAAGCCATTTCAAATGACATTTTATAGTGTGTATTTCTATGATGTGATGTTACACTATTGTTTCAGATAAGGGAGATAATTTGGTACCATTAAAACGTTTAAACCTGCTGCAATTGTTTGCACCTGTCCCAAGTCAGGAATCTGATGTTCAATAGTTGTCGTTTGTTGATGTGGTAGATAAATGTATTTCGTTTTTTATATAGATTAGACCGTTGCTTTTCCCGTTTGAATGGTTTTACACTAGTAATTTTTGGGGCCCTTTATAGCTTGCTGTTCAGTGTGAGCCAAGGATCCGTGTTGAAGACCGTACTTTGAACTATAATGGTTTTCTTTTATAAATTGTGACTGATGGAGAGTTGTCTCATTGGCACTCATAACACATTTTCTTATATCTACATCTCTGTTTACAGATGTTAGCCTGGAAGTTAAAAGTGAGCATGCCTCTTTATCACTAGATGAACAGATGATAGCCTTGAGGATAACAGTGAGCAGACCACTATATAAACAGATGGTTGCATTGAATTTAAAATTGGTCAGATCACTCTATCAACGGATAGTAGCCTAGAAGTTAAAGTGGGCAGACCACTCTATCAACGGATGTTAACATTGAAGCTGAAACTGGGCAGATCACTGTGTTAATAGATGGTAACTTTGAAGTTAAAACTGGGCAGATCACTGTATCAACAGATGGTAGCCTTGAAGATAAAGTGGACATACCACTTTATCAACAGATGGTAACCTTGAAACTAAAAGTGAGCAGATCACTGTATCAAGAGATAGTAGCCTGGAAGTTAAAAGTGGGCAGATCACTGTATCAACAGATGCTAGCCTTGAAGATAAAGTGGACAGACCACTTTATGAACAGATGGTAACCTTGAAACTAAAAGTGAGCAGATCACTGTATCAAGAGATAGTAGCCTGGAAGTTAAAAGTGGGCAGATCACTGTATCAACAGATGGTAGCCTTGAAGATAAAGTGGACAGACCACTTTATGAACAGATGGTAACCTTGAAACTAAAAGTGAGCAGATCACTGTATCAAGAGATAGTAGCCTTGAAGCTAAAACTGGGCAGATAACTCTAGATCAAAATATAGAAGATTTTAAGTCAACTTAAAAATAAACAAAATATTAAAGATAGTTTACCTGGTGTTGATGCATATGCTACTATAATGTCAGCATCTGTTGGAACATTTTTTGAAGAAAAACTATGAGCATCAGTATAGAAAACTTCTGATGAGGCAGATGGCTGATCTAGAATTCCTGGTTTAATAACAGAGGTCTCAACAGAACTTCTTCTTTGCCTGTTTCCAGGAAATTCATCACACCTTCCAACATGACCAGTATGGATTTTAGTTCCAAAACAATCAGACACCACAACCTTTTCCTGCTTTTCTCCTCCACGACAGGCTTGAATGAGAAATAGTTTTGGTTTACCTGAAATTAAATTTAAAAGTTAATAATACTTTACCACCTATGTCCAGAAGTAAATCTGAAGAACAGCAAACAAAAGCAAAAATTGAACAGACAGAAAGAAATTAAACTAGAGGCTCTAAAGAGCCTGTGTCGCTCACCTTGGTATATGTGAATTAAACAAAGGAAGCAGACAGTTCATGACAAAATTGTGTTTAGGTGATTGTGATGTGTTTGTACATCTTACTTTACTGAACATTCTTGCTGCTTACAATTATCTCTATCTATAATGAACTTGTCCGTGTAGTTTCAGTAAAAAATGTTAGTAAAAATTTACAAATTTTATGAAAATTGTTAAAAATTGAAAGACAATAACTTTTTAGGGGGTCAATTGACCATTTTGGTCATTTTGACTTATTTTTTAGTCTTAAATTGCTGTACATTATTGCTGTTTACAGTTTATCTCTATCTATAATAATATTCAAGATAATAACCAAAAACAGCAAAATTTCCTTTAAATTACCAATTTAGGGGCAGCAACCTAACAACGAGTTGTCCGATTATCTACAAAATTCAGGGCAGATAGATCTTGACCAGATAAACAATTTTACTCATTGTCAGATTTGCTCTAAATGCTTTGGTTTTTGAGTAATAACCAAAAACTGCATTTAACCTCCATGTTCTATTTTTAGCCGTGGCGGCCATCTTGGTTGGTTGGTCGGATAAAAAAACACAATTTTTTAAACTAGATACATCAATGATGATTGTGGCCAAGTTTGGATTAATTTGGCCCTGTAGTTTCAGAGGAGAAGATTTTTGTAAAAGATCAGGGAGATTTACGAAAAATGGTTAAAAATTGACTATAAAGGGCAATAACTCCTAAAGGGGTCAACTGACCATTTTGGTCATGTTGACTTATTTGTAAATCTTACTTTGCTGAACATTTTTGCTGTTTACAATTTATCTCTATCCATAATATATTCAAGATAATATCCAAAAACAGCAAAATTTCCTTAAAATTACCAATTCAGGGGCAGCAACCCAACAACGGGTTGTTCCATTCATCTTAAAATTACAGGGCAGATAGATCTTGACCAGATAAACAATTTTAACCATTGTCAGATTTGCTCTAAATGCTTTGGTTTTTGAGTAATAACCAAAAACTGCATTTAACCTCCATGTTCTATTTTTAGCCGTGGCGGCCATCTTGGTTGGTTGGTCGGATAAAAAAACACAATTTTTTAAACAAGATACATCAATGATGATTGTGGCCAAGTTTGGATTAATTTGGCCCTGTAGTTTCAGAGGAGAAGATTTTTGTAAAAGATCAGGGAGATTTACGAAAAATGGTTAAAAATTGACTATAAAGGGCAATAACTCCTAAAGGGGTCAACTGACCATTTTGGTCATGTTGACTTATTTGTAAATCTTACTTTGCTGAACATTTTTGCTGTTTACAATTTATCTCTATCCATAATATATTCAAGATAATATCCAAAAACAGCAAAATTTCCTTAAAATTACCAATTCAGGGGCAGCAACCCAACAACAGGTTGTTCCATTCATCTTAAAATTACAGGGCAGATAGATCTTGACCAGATAAACAATTTTAACCATTGTCAGATTTGCTCTAAATGCTTTGGTTTTTGAGTAATAACCAAAAACTGCATTTAACCTCCATGTTCTATTTTTAGCCGTGGCGGCCATCTTGGTTGGTTGGTCGGATAAAAAAACACAATTTTTTAAACTAGATACATCAATGATGATTGTGGCCAAGTTTGGATTAATTTGGCCCTGTAGTTTCAGAGGAGAAGATTTTTGTAAAAGATCAGGGAGATTTACGAAAAATGGTTAAAAATTGACTATAAAGGGCAATAACTCCTAAAGGGGTCAACTGACCATTTTGGTCATGTTGACTTATTTGTAAATCTTACTTTGCTGAACATTTTTGCTGTTTACAATTTATCTCTATCCATAATATATTCAAGATAATATCCAAAAACAGCAAAATTTCCTTAAAATTACCAATTCAGGGGCAGCAACCCAACAACGGGTTGTTCCATTCATCTTAAAATTACAGGGCAGATAGATCTTGACCAGATAAACAATTTTAACCATTGTCAGATTTGCTCTAAATGCTTTGGTTTTTGAGTAATAACCAAAAACTGCATTTAACCTCCATGTTCTATTTTTAGCCGTGGCGGCCATCTTGGTTGGTTGGTCGGATAAAAAAACACAATTTTTTAAACAAGATACATCAATGATGATTGTGGCCAAGTTTGGATTAATTTGGCCCTGTAGTTTCAGAGGAGAAGATTTTTGTAAAAGATCAGGGAGATTTACGAAAAATGGTTAAAAATTGACTATAAAGGGCAATAACTCCTAAAGGGGTCAACTGACCATTTTGGTCATGTTGACTTATTTGTAAATCTTACTTTGCTGAACATTTTTGCTGTTTACAATTTATCTCTATCCATAATATATTCAAGATAATATCCAAAAACAGCAAAATTTCCTTAAAATTACCAATTCAGGGGCAGCAACCCAACAACGGGTTGTTCCATTCATCTTAAAATTACAGGGCAGATAGATCTTGACCAGATAAACAATTTTAACCATTGTCAGATTTGCTCTAAATGCTTTGGTTTTTGAGTAATAACCAAAAACTGCATTTAACCTCCATGTTCTATTTTTAGCCGTGGCGGCCATCTTGGTTGGTTGGTCGGATAAAAAAACACAATTTTTTAAACAAGATACATCAATGATGATTGTGGCCAAGTTTGGATTAATTTGGCCCTGTAGTTTCAGAGGAGAAGATTTTTGTAAAAGATCAGGGAGATTTACGAAAAATGGTTAAAAATTGACTATAAAGGGCAATAACTCCTAAAGGGGTCAACTGACCATTTTGGTCATGTTGACTTATTTGTAAATCTTACTTTGCTGAACATTTTTGCTGTTTACAATTTATCTCTATCCATAATATATTCAAGATAATATCCAAAAACAGCAAAATTTCCTTAAAATTACCAATTCAGGGGCAGCAACCCAACAACGGGTTGTTCCATTCATCTTAAAATTACAGGGCAGATAGATCTTGACCAGATAAACAATTTTAACCATTGTCAGATTTGCTCTAAATGCTTTGGTTTTTGAGTAATAACCAAAAACAGCATTTAACCTCCATGTTCTATTTTTAGCCGTGGCGGCCATCTTGGTTGGTTGGCTAGGTCAAAAAACACAATTTTTAAACTAGATACATCAATGATGATTTTGGCCAAGTTTGGATTAATTTGGCCCAGTAGTTTCAGAGGAGAAGATTTTTGTAAAAGATCATGGAGATTTATGAAAAAAGATTAAAAATTGACTATAAAGGGCAATAACACCTAAAGGGGTCAACTGACCATTTTGGTTATGTTGACTTATTTGTAAATCTTACTTTGCTGAACATTATTGCTGTTTACAGTTTAACTCCATCTATAATAATATTCAAGATAATAACCAAAAAAAGTAAAATTTCCTTAAAATTACCAATTTAGGGGCAGCAACCCTACAATGGGTTGTCTGATTCATCTAAAAATTTCAGGGCAGATAGATCTTGACCAGATAAACAATTTTACCCCAAGTCAGATATGCTCTAAATGCTTTGGTTTTTGAGTTATAAGCCAAAAACTGCATTTTACCCCTATGTTCTATTTTTAGCCATTGCGGCCATCTTGGTTGGTTGGCCGGGTAAACAAACACAAATTTTAAACTAGATACATCAATGATGATTGTGGCCAAATTTGGATTAATTTGGCCTGGTAGTTTCAGAGGAGAAGATTTTTGTAAAAGATCATGGAGATTTACGAAACTAGGGGCTCCAAAGAGCCTGTGTCGCTCACCTTGGTCTATGTAAACATTAAACAAAGGACACAGATGGATTAATGACAAAATTGTGTTTTGGTGATGGGGATGTGTTTGTAGATCTTACTTTACTAAACTTTCTTCCTGCTTACAATTATCTCTATCTATAATGAACTTGGCCCAATAGCTTCAGTGGAAAATGTTAGTGAAAATTTACAAATTTTATGAAAATTAATAAAAATTGACTATAAAGGGCAATAACTCCTTAGGGACCATTTTGGTCATGCTGACTTATTTTTAGGTCTTACTTTGCTGTACATTATTGCTGTTTACAATTTATCTCTATCTATAATAATATTCAAGAGAATAACAAAAAACGCCAAAATTTCCTTAAAATTACCAATTCAGGGGCAGCAACCTAGCAACCGGTTATCTGATTCATCTGAAAATTCTAGGGCAGTTAGATCTTCACCTGATAAACCAATTCACTTCCTGTCAGATTTGCTCTAAATGCTTTGGTTTTTGAGTTATAAGCCAAAAACTGCATTTACCCCCTATGTTCTATTTTTAGCCGTGGCGGTGGCGGCCATCTTGGTTGGTATGCCTGGTCACTAGACACAATTTTGAAACTAGATACCTCAATACTGATTGGGGCCAAGTTTTGTTAAATTTGGCCAAGTGGTTTCAGAGGAGAAGATTTTCCTAAAAGATTACTAAGATTTATGAAAAATGGTTAAAAATTTACTATAAAGGGCAATAACTCCTTAGGGGTTCAATTGACCATTTTGGTCATGTGACTTATTTGAAGTTCTTACTTTGCTGAACATTAATGCTGTTTACAGTTTATCTCTACCTACAATAATTTTCAAGATAATAACCCAAAACAGCAAAATTTCCTTAAAATTACCAATTCAGGGGCAGCAACCTAACAATAGGTTGTCCGATTCATCTGAAAATTTATGTGCAGATAGATCTTGACCAGATAAACAATTTTATCGATGTCAGATTTGCTCTAAATTATTTGGTTTTTTGAGTTATAAGCCAAAAACTGCATTTTATCCTTATGTTCTATTTTTAGCTGTGGCGGCCATCTTGGTTGGTATGCCGAGTCACCAGACACAATTTATAAACAAGATACCCCAATGATGATTGTGGCTAAGTTTGGTTAAATTTGGCCCAGTAGTTTCAGAGGAGAAGATTTTTGTAAAAGTTTACAGACAACGGACGACGGACGCCAAGTGATGAGAAAAGCTCACTTGACCTTTCAGGTCAGGTGAGCTAAAAAGGTAAAAAATTGACTATAAAGGGCAATTATTCCTAAAGGGGTCAACTGACCATTTTGGTTAGTTGACTTATTTGTAAATCTTACTTTGCTGAACATTATTGCTGTTTACAGTTTAACTCCATCTATAATAATATTCAAGATAATAACCAAAAACAGTAAAATTTCCTTAAAATTACCAATTTAGGAGCAGCAACCCAACAATGGGTTGTCTGATTCATCTAAAAATTTCAGGGCAGATAGATCTTGACCAGATAAACAATTTTACCCCTGTCAGATTTGCTCTTTATGCTTTGGTTTTTGAGTTATAAGCCAAAAACTGCATTTTACCCCTATGTTCTATTTTTAGCCATGGCGGCCATCTTGGTTGGTTGGCCGCGTAAAAAAACACAAATTTTAAACTAGATACATCAATGATGATTGTGGCCAAGTTTGGTTTAATTTGGCCCAGTAGTTTCAGAGGAGAATATTTTTGTAAAAGTTAACGACGACGGATGCAGGACGACGACGACGGACGCTGGACGCCAAGTGATGAGAAAAGCTTACTTGGCCTTTTGGCCAGGTGAGCTAAAAAGAAGTATACACATAACAAGCACCTAAGACCAAAGCTTTTAAAATACCAAGTCCTAAACAGAAATCAAAACATAACTTGAGACATTAATTGTCAAATTGAGTTGTATGGAAGGTCGTTCACATTATCCCAACCAGTTTCACTAATCATAGATGGATCATTCATTATACAATACTTCAATGAAACTTGTCACTAGTAATACTATTCCAACCAGTTTTACTCCTCATACATGTAACCATTCGTGATACATTTTGTACAACACTTTGATAAAGTTGTTACTTGTCATGTAACATGTGTAATGTGATGAACATACTTAGTATCTAAGGAAGTAACGTTGACAAAAAAATAAAATTAAATGTGTACCTAAAAAGGGCGTCTGAAAGGACGTAGGTTAAACCATAATTATCTGTTAAATTTTAATTGATTGTTTGAAAATAAAACGGCCTCTGTCAATGTTTTTCGTTGTTCCTAAAGTATATTGACATAATCACATTATATGAAAATAATTGAATTAGTTTGATACAATACACGCTTGCACTTCTATCTTAATGTTCACTTTGGTCGTATTTGTCAAATGTTTTGATCAAAATTGTTTGGGCAGACTTAACTGCCATTTGTTGTCTGAGTGTTTTTCTAGTTTATTCAATGTAATCTTACCACATTCGATACTTGCTCATGAATACCATTTGGAGAAGCACAGGTAAATAAGATTTTATTGTAAATTTTGACCTTGTTTACAGTGACTTGACAGTTATTGTTGCTATCCAGCAATTGCATCTCATTCACAATTTTGACCAAATTGCAATTTGTTTTATTAAACCAAATTGTTCAACTGGTCAGAATATTGAACAAATTGTTCAGCCAAAATGTGAAAGTGCAAGGTGATTAAATAAAACATACTTACAATCCTATAAGACTTTTTTTTATCTTTATTATATCCTATAAGACTTTTTTTTTATCTTTATTATATCCTATAAGACTTTTTTTATTATCTTTATTTTATCCTATAAGACTTTTTTTTTTTTATCTTTATTATATCCTATAAGACTTTTTTTTTTATCTTTATTATATCCTATAAGACTTTTTTTTTTTTATCTTTATTATATCCTATAAGACTTTTTTTTTTATCTTTATTATATCCTATAAGACTTTTTTTTTATCTTTATTATATCCTATAAGGCAGATTCCATGTAAGAAATGGAAATGTCTGTCAAAATGAATAAATAGATAAAAATAATAATTACTGTTATTTGAAACATAATCTGTGAATGTTTTAATGAATAATGATGTAAGATGAAATTATAAAAATAATTTTTGGATATGATTGTTTCTGTTTAAAGTAGGAATGATTAATACAAGTTGAAAAAATGCAAAAAATTTGACAGAATTAACTCCCATTTTTTAACACAATGTTTATGTGTCACAATGCTTTAAGTTGACACTTGTATACTGGTATTTAATAGTGTAGTCAGGTTATTCCAACATTCCTGTTCCCAAATCTGTTACTTTTTTTAGTCAAAAACCTCTGTGTTATATATTGTTTTCACTTTCAAATATCTTGCTTTATAGCTCAGTGTCTGTCAATAAATCTTATGTGAGGAACATCGCTGTAAAATCTTTCAAAATCATTGTTGGTTCCAATTAATGACAGTTAAAACTGTAAATCATGAAGTGCATAAGAAAAAACACATGTTGATTCTTTCATTTAACTTTATTGAAGCAATAGTTTAAACTTATATGTTTCCTACATAAGATCTGTCAAACTTGTTTTCTTATGTCTGAAACATTTGAATGTGCTAAAAGTTAAAATTATATGACCTGAGGTGAAACCTTGTTAGATGTTAGGCTGCAGTATTTTCCAGGAGTTTAATAAAAAAAATGACTTTCAACTAGGATTTGATTTCCAATGTCAGTCAAAAAAAATAAATATATATTGTCTGTCAAAATATCTTATGTATGAAAAATCTTATGTCAGAATCAAGTCTGTCAAAATCTTATGTCAGAAACTCAATTTGTCTGTCAAATCTTATGTATGAAAAAATAAAGTCTGTCAAATCTTATGTATGAAAAAATAAAGTCTGTCAAATCTTATGTATGAAAAAATAAAGTCTGTCAAATCTTATGTATGAAAAAATAAAGTCTGTCAAGTCTTATGTCAGAAACAATAAAGTCTGTCAAATCTTATGTCAGAAAAAAATAAAGTCTGTCAAATCTTATGTCCGAAAATAACATTTAAGGCCTCGTTTATTTAAAAAGGATGATGCTCATAATTTTCTTTGGGGTCAAATTGTCTTTATCATTATTAGTAAAGCATGTATTCAAAAACAGAAGTTCATTGCTAATAATTTTTGCCTAACATGCTTATGGGAGTTGTTTCACTTTCTTATATGGAATCTGCCATAAGACTTTTTTTTTTATCTTTATTTTATCCTATAAGACTTTTTTTATCTTTATTATATCCTATAAGACTTTTTTTTTATCTTTATTATATCCTATAAGACTTTTTTTATCTTTATTACATCCTATAAGACTTTTTTTTTAATCTTTATTATATCCTATAAGACTTTTTATTTTATCTTTATTATATCCTATAAGACTTTTTTTTTAATCTTTATTATATCCTGTAAGACTTTTTATTTTATCTTTATTATATCCTATAAGACTTTTTATTTTATCTTTATTATATCCTATAAGACTTTTTTTTTAATCTTTATTATATCCTATAAGACTTTTTATTTTATCTTTATTATATCCTATAAGACTTTTTTTTTATCTTTATTATATCCTATAAGACTTTTTTTATCTTTATTATATCCTATAAGACTTTTTTATAATCTTTATTCTATATCCTATATAATTTTAACTCCACTTTAATGATGTCGTGACCAAATTAGTCCATCAGTTTGTATAGGTATATTATACTCATTTCCATGCTGAAGGTACTTTTATTTTTTTTGAATTGCTATAAAAATGTCCAAACTAAGCTTTCGTAAAGTTTTTCATTCTAAAAGTATTCTATATTCATACGAATCAGATATCATTTCAAATAAAACATCATATATACGGTAAAAAATGAATGTGTGAAATAACAATATGCTATTGATAAGTTTCCATGGGGAGATAACCTAAAATATTATTCTTTTGAATAAAGACTTTTTGAAAGAAAAAATTATTATCTCCCAATGGACACTTCCTACAAACATATTGCAATTTTACACATATTTTACTGAATATGAAATGTTTTAATTCACATAATGTCTGATTCTTATAAATATAGAATACTTTTAGAAAGAAAAACTATATGAAAGCTTAGTTTGGACATTTTTATAGCAATGCAAAATCACAACAGTTCCTTCAGCATGGAAATGACTATAATATACCTATACAAACTGATTTTGTCATAACAGCATACAAGTGGAGTTAAAGTCATATAGGATTGTAAGTATGTTTTATTTTATCACCTTGCACTTCCTCTACTTGACTGTGGTTTTCTACAGCAGTTAGTTCAAATTTCTGACCAGTTTAACAGTTTGATTTTATAAAACAAATTGCAATTTGGTCAGAATTTTGAATAAGTTGCAATTGGTGGATAGCAACCCTAACTGTCAAGTCACTGTAATATTAATCGAAAAGCTACACAACTGCAATAAGGAAGATAGAAAATTCACAAAATGTTGATAACCTTAATGGCAAAATCTGTTGTCAAAGTCAACTATGCAAGTACATGTTCATAATATAGATATCCTATCTAGAACACCGTCTAATGCATTTATAACTGCAGAACAGAAATTAAGATGAATAAACATGATGGAGGCAAATTATTGGTTAGGACATAGAAACTTCCGCCAATGAATGGTGTATATCAACCAATTGAGACATCACAACACCAGATATAATTGAGTTAACATAGGATAGATAACATTCAGTATCTCATAGACTGCAGACGGTTGAAGACATTTTCAAAAGTAAGCATCATATGACAAGCTTGTATCAACTGTGCTATGATTTCAAAAATCAATTCCAGGATCAGGTGACACATTGATGTACAGGAATGATGGCAAATGACCATTTTCAATTACATTGTAAATAGAGGTTAAAACTTACCATTAAATTTGCCCCCACTTTTGTTTTTGAATGGCTTTTTTATTTCTTCCACTGTGATTAATCCATTTGTTGTAATAATTCCATCCTGAAATATTTTATTTTTAAAAATTGGAATATGTATCAATAAATATATATAAAGTAAAATTTCATTAAAAGAACAGTGAAAATGTAAATATCTCCTTGTATGAACTATTGTTTACACTATCCCAGCTAGTTCTGCTTCTAACGAAAAATATTCATTGTCAACCATAATAAAATAATATATGCTTATGGTTGTGAACCGTTTATACTCTTATGGTTGTGGACCGTTATCTGTTTCTTGCATGTAAAGATATTTCTTGTATCAAAATGTACGGGGGAGTGTGGTACGAAAACTGTGTTTACTAGACTGGCTAATCCTGCATCATGAAACAATATAACGACATTTCCATTTGCTATTTGTTAGGTCATCAGCTAGGGATTGGTGGCAAGAACTTATATTGTAAACAATTGATAATAAACAGCTGCGCCATGAGCGCATGATACTGCTCAAAGCATTGTCCCAAAACTGGAAAATCCCCCCTTTTTATGAATAAAATCACATAATAACTTCTGAATGTCATATCAGAAATTCATGAAAAACTAAAGGGAGGTTATCTTAATAGATATAAACCAGTCACCAAAGTTTCATGATAACTGCTCAAAGCATTGTCCGAAAACTGGAAAATCTCCCCTTTTTTAAACGTAAAATCTAAAAAAAAATTGAAAGGGAGCTTACGTCAATAGATATAAACAATTCACCAAAGTTTCATGAAAACTTCAGAAAGCATTTTTGAGTTAAATTGCCCGAAATATGGAAAAAAAACAACCTTTGTTCATGAATAAAACCCCAATAACTCGACAACGTCACATCTAAAATTTATAAAACTCGAAAGGGAGCTCATGTCAATAGATGTTAACATTCACTAAAGTTTCTTGCAAATTGGTGAAAGTGTTTTTGAATTATTGTCCGAAAACTGGAAAATCCCCCACTTTTTAATGAAAAAAAACCTCAAAATTCGGAAACTTGAAATCTAATATTTCTAAAAAAAATGAAAGGGAGCTCACGTCAATAGATATAAACAATTCACCAAAGTTTCATGCGAATTGGTTCAAGCGTTTTTGAGTTATTGTCCGACATGTTGACGACGAACAGATGAATGGAAAGACGGACAATGGTATACCATAATAAGTCCCATAAACGTATAAAAATAGACCTATAAAACTTCTTGTTATTCACCATAGTATATAACAAAACATATAAATAAAAGTGCTGGTGGACCTTCTTTGACGCATGCAATGTATTGATGTACTCATGTAAGGTAGCATGTGTATTGAATGTTGAAAAATTTAAAGTTATATTGACAGTTGCTGCACAGCAGATGAGCAATCTCACCATAACAAAAACATTCAAGGGATTGTGTTTTGACAAGTGCGACACAGATGTGACATAGCTGCTAACCAAATCATGTGTTTGTCAACCTATAAAAGTAATGACTTCAAATTTACAATTAGTAATCATTGGTTCAACAACATGTTCTTGGTATACAGAACACTTCATCAGGATAAACTCAAGCCCTAAACTATTACATCATCTGGGTGCATTTATATGCAGGTACTGGTGCAGCTGGAATAAGGTTACACGGTAATGGAAAGATTTACAGTTGGCAATTTGAAAATGGTGGAGAAAAGCTCACACCAGCACTACATTTCTTGTTTTAGGTTTGCTGTGACTATGGATAACTGTCTTTTATTGGCGTATATCCATTATTGCTATCAATAAGATTTGGAAAAAAAACATCTGTTTTGTCGTTGATTGGATCATGTCTGTATCGAAAAGACAAAATAGTACAATGGGAGCTATGGAGATAATTATTTATTATTCAAATTAAATACCTCATTTCCATGACTCATAATTACACAGATAAAGGAATGATAATCTTTTGACTTCTCTGTTAAGTATGTTCTGGCGATTTCTTGGAAATACTTCATTAACTCCAACTTTGTCATATCTCTTGTTGTACATTCCACCTGATACTTTAGTTCTTCTTTAAAGAAATGTGTGAGATTCTTGCAATCCACATCAGAACCTTGAAAAATTACAAATCATGATCAACATTAATAATGCAAAAAGACCATGATATCAATGGATAAACATGATAAAGAAATTTAATCAAAATGTATAATAACTTCTTTGGGCGTGCTAGAGAAGTGTGGGAAAAATAAAACGAAATGCATTGAAACCATTTGGGTTACACAGCTACACATGGTACAACCAAAATCACCATATATCATGGATATTTATATTGATTGTTAAACAAAAATTTGAGGTCAAGATCAGTTGAATCCCATAAGACAGACATGCAAATCATACATACAATCATTATAATAAAATACACCTCTGGGAGCAGCTTGATACGACCGCAGATGACGAACCCATAACAGTTGGGGCATGTATGGACACAACATTTAAGGTTAAAATAGCTCTGAATTTGGATTGTAATTGAACATTTGACACAGCATAGGTTTGTGCAAAATACATTTGGTCAAAGGAGTAAAACATTTGAAACTGGACATTTATGGTCCAATATCCAAAATCTAAAAACATGGTTACGATCAGCATATCAAAGAACCACAAGAGTTCAATTTATTATTAAATCTAATAAAAGTTTATTTTAAGACCCTTGGGACATCATTGTGGACCAATTTGATCACGGAGCCCAAAATACAAAATATGAAAACACGGTTAGAGTCAGCACTTCAAGGAACCCTATATATTCAATTTTTGTTGAAATCAAACAAAGTTTAATTTTGGATCCCTATTTGGACCAACTTTAAAACTGGGCCCAAAATCAAAAATATAGATACATGTTTATTAATAGACAATATAAGCTAGTTTTAAAGTAGTTGTATTCATCTAAAAAATAATATTTATGTATAGCATTAAGAAAATTAGTTTATACAGAATATTAAACAAACCTACCACAAAATTCTTCAAGAAAAAGAGAGAACAGAGTTCCAATATTCCCTGTGTGCCACATTTTATCTATTCAAGCTAAGGTACAAAAGGCAATAACTTTTTTTTTTTTTAAACTTTTGATAATATCTAACAGAAATGAAGACTTCAGAACATTAATGCAATGTAATTTCCATTATGATTATAAAAATCTGGCCAGATTTTTACACGTGAGAGAGCTTATAAGACCTGACGGAAAAACAGACGGACTCCTGGTATTTCTATGTCCTCCAAACACCTTCCAATTTAAAAAATATCATTTGTCATTAATATAATGTTCAATAAATTGGGAATGTGTTCATTAGACACAGATGATTGCATATAGCATTATAAAGAAACATAACTCAAGAAAGGTATAGGTGACTTAGCCCAAATTCTTACTAGATCTGAGTTTTATGGTAATTAGCATTGTGTATAATTTTCATAACATTTGTTGAGGCAAAATTAAGTAAGAGAACGGAAACAAAAAATTCAGCAATTTTTTCCATTTGTAAAGGGGCATAACTCTAGAAAAGTAAAGGTGATGCCACCCAAACTTAAACCTGATCTGTGTTTTGAAGTAATATTTAAGCGTTGTGTATAACATTCGGATGCGGCAAACTAAAGTTTGACAACAGATACCAATTTTGGGACGTAAGGACGTACAAACGGACAAGGGAAAAACTTAATGCTACGGCAGGGGCATAAATATCTATAAAATTTATCTGTAATTACATTTAAACTATCTAATAATGATTGGAATTCATTATAAACTTTCCTTCATTCTTTTTAATATGCAATTTCTATTATACGGTTATTAAGATGTTAAATATTAATCAAAATATCTCATAATGGAGAGTAAATTTCAAACTACATGTACATGTATATCTATACATAATTTCTTCTCTAAAATTAGATGTGATGCTGTTTTATTTTCATCTATGACTCAACTAAAAATTTCGAGTAATAGACCACTTTCGAGTTCATCCGTCACCGGAAAAAACTCGTCAATTATACGCGCCTTTATCATCGTCATTTGTGCGTTTAGGGGCGTCACTTCCTTCCAATGTTGAGCGAGTGGTTGGAAAACTATAATTCTATATTGTATGAATTATTCGGCAAATTGAATTCTCAGAATTGACAATCAACACTGCTGTCATTAGGTAAATGTCAGTAAGTACCTACAGAGCAACCATTATTTCTAGTTTATCCTGCACAAAGACGATCACTAAGACGCTTGATGAACGTAAATAGTGCAGGGATACAGGCGAGCCCCTCTATCTGGTAAATGACGTCATAAAGGCGTGTATAATTGAGGAGTTTTTGCCGGTGACGGATGAACTCGAAAGTGGTCTATTGCACAGTACATTTCTAAATTTAGATTCTGATTAAATATTTGATATAGCATAGTATCTAAGTACTTAGATAATTTAACAAGAGTGGACATGCTGAAATGTTTCGCCTTCTTTACTAACCATTGATATTATGTTGATAGTCCTAAATATAAAGCTTTACTACAACTGTCACATAAACTTAACATGATCCACGAAAATGAGGTCAAGGTCAGATAAACCAAACGAGAAATACATGTCCACTTTACAATCATTCAATACACTAAATATAGTTGACCTTTTGCTTATAGTTTCTAAGAAACAGACTTAATTAATTCAGTGGTTGTCGTTTGTTTATGTGTTACATATATATTTGTTTTTCATTCATTTTTTTACATAAATAAGGCCGTTAGTTTTCTCGTTTGAATTGTTTTACATTGTCTTATCGGGGCCTATTATAGCTGACTATGCGGTATGGGCTTGCTCATTGTTGAAGGTCGTACGGTGACCTATAGTTGTTAATGTCTGTGTCATTTTGGTCTTTTATGGATCGTTGTCTGATTGGCAATCATACCACATCTTTTTTTTTATATTAACCCAAAATAAACATTCATGGTTGACCAATGAACAATAAAATGAGGTCAAGGTCAGATGAACCATGCCAAGCAGACATGTACAACTTACAATCAATCTATGCATTACATATAGTTGACCTATGCTTATAGAATCTAACAAACAAACTGAACCATGAAAACTTAACATTGACTAATGAACCACCAAAATGAGGTCAAGATCAGATGATACCTGCCAGACAGACATATACAGCTTACAATCCTTCCATACTACAACTATATAGTTGACCAATTGCTTATAGTTTAAGCAAAACAGACAAAACAAAAAAAAACTGAACACTGAGTAATGAACCATGAAAATGAGGTCAAGGTTGAATAAAACCTGCGAGACTGACATGTACATCATGAAATATTTCCATACACCAAATATAGTTAACCTATTGCATATAGTATTAGAAAAAAGACCAAAACACAAAAACTAAACTTTGACCACTGAACCATGAAAATGAGGTCAAGGTCAGATGACACCTGACATTTGGACATGTACACCTTACCGTCATTCCATACACCAAATATAGTATACCTATTGCATACAGTATAAGAAAAATAGACCAAATCACAACCAGATGCTCCGCAGGGCGTAGCTTTATACGACCGCAGAGGTTGAACCCTGAATGGTTGGGGCAAGTATGGACACAACATTCAAGCTGGATTCAGCTCTAAATTTGGATTGTGATTAAATAGTTGACACAGCATAGGTTTCTGACACAGAATGAATGTGTTCTAATGAAATTAAAATTTTTGTTTTCTCTTAGAGCAATTCACTATGCTGTTGAATATTATTCCTCTCAAAAAAATGTTTGAAGAAATTTTCTTTTTATTTATGAAATTTCAAATGAGAAAATTGAACCCAATTTTTTAATCACATCCCTCTTTCCCTTATTCCAAAACTAATCTCAATTAAAATTTCTAATGGAGTTTGCAACAATTACTACTCATTTAAATACATCATAAAATATTAAGATGTAAAAAAACTGCTTGTTATCACTGAATGGTAAAGATTATTTTAATTTATCAGTTGGTAGTAAAAAGTGAATATACATTGTATATTGTATATATAACAAAGATTTAAGTTGATTCTGGACAAAGAAAGGTAACTCCAAATAAAAAAAATTCTTACAATTAGATATTTCTTGCTTACTATTCTGGACAAAGAAAGATAACTCTAATTAAAAACAAAATTGCTATTTCACAATATTTTGCAATAAGATATTTCTTGCCATTGCGCAATACTGTGCAATTGAAAAGACTTGCTATTGCACAAAACTTAATATAATAATTTTAGATCCTGATTTGGACCAACTTGAAAACTGGGCCCATAATCAAAAATCTAAGTACATGTTTGGATTCAGCATATCAAAGAACCCCAAGATTTAAATTTTTGTTAAAATCAAACTAAGTTTAATTTTGGACCCTTTGGACTTTAATGTAGACCAATTTGAAAACAAGACCAAAAATGAGGAATCTACATACACAGTTAGATTTGGCATATCAAAGAACCCCATTTATTCAATTTTTGATGAAATCAAACAAAGTTTAATTTTGGACCCCGATTTGGACCAACTTGAAAACTGGGCCGATAATCAAGAATCTAAGTACATTTTTAGATTCAGCATATCAAAGAACCCAACCGATTAATTTTTTGTTAAAATCAAACGAAGTTTAATTTTGGACCCTTTGGACCTTAATGTAGACCAATTTGAAAACGGGACCAAAAGTTAAAAATCTACATACACAGTTAAATTCGGCATATCAAAGAACCCCAATTATTCAATTTTGATGAAATCAAACAAAGTTTAATTTTGGACCCTTTGGGCCCCTTATTCCTAAACTGTTGGGACCAAAACTCCCAAAATCATTACCAACCTTCCTTTTATGGTCATAAACCTTGTGTTTAAATTTCATATATTTCTATTTACTTATACTAAAGTTATGGTGCGAAAACCAAGAAAAATGCTTATTTGGGTCCCTTTTTGGCCCCTAATTCCTAAACTGTTGGGACCTAAACTCCCAAAATCAATACCAACCTTCCTTTTGTGGTCATAAACATTGTGTTTAAATTTCATTATTTTCTATTTACTTAAACTAAAGTTATTGTGCGAAAACCAAGAATAATGCTTATTTGGGCCCTTTTTTGGCCCCTAATTCCTACACTGTTGAAACCAAAACTCCCAAAATCACTCCCAACCTTTCTTTTGTGGTCATAAACCTTGTGTCAAAATTTCATAGATTTCCATTAACTTAAACTAAAGTTATAGTGCGAAAACCAAGAAAATGCTTATTTGGGCCCTTTTTGGCCCCTAATTCCTAAAATGTTGGGACCAAAACTCCCAAAAATAATACCAACCTTCCTTTTGTGGTCATAAACCTTGTGATAAAATTTTATAGATTTATATTCACTTTAACTAAAGTTAGAGTGCGAAAACTAAAAGTATTCGGACGACGACGACGACGACAACGACGACGACGCCAACGTGATAGCAATATAGGACGAAAATTTTTTCAAAATTTGCGGTCGTATAAAAACTTAACTATAACCAATGAACCATGAAAATGAGGTCTAGGTCAGATGAAACCTGCCAGTTGGACATTTACACCTTACAACCCTTCCATACACCAAATATACAAGACTATTGCTTATAGTATCTTAGATATGGACTTGACCACCAAACCTTGTTCACTGATCCATGAAATGAAGTCGAGGTCAAGTGAAAACTGTCTAACGGGCATGAGGACCTTGCAAGGTACGCACATACCAAATATAGTTATCCTATTACTCATAATAAGAGAGAAATTAACCTTACAAAAAATCTTAACTCTTTTTCAAGTAGTCTCTGAACCATGAAAATGAGGTCAAGGACAATTGACATGTGACAGTCGGAAACTTCATAACACAAAATATGAAGCCTCCAGGTCTTCCACCTTCTAAAATATAAAGCTTTTAAGAAGTTAGTTAAGGCCGCCACCGGATCACTATCCCTATGTTGAGCTTTCTCCGTCAAAAATTGCAGGCTCGACAAATATGGGCATTTACCAACAAGACCAATTATGGTCCAATATCCAAATTCTAAATATATGGTTTATAATCAGCATATCAAAGAACCCAAAGAATTCAACAAAGTTGAATTTTGGATACTTTGGACCTTAAAGTGAACAAATTTGATAACATGACTCAAAATCCAATATCTAAAGACACACTTCATTTCAGCATACCAAAGAACCCTGTATATTTAATTTCTGTCAAAATCAAATCAACTTTAATTTTGGACATCAATTTCAACCAACTTGAAACTGTGCCCAAAATCAAAAATTTAATTATATGCTAAAGATTCAGCATTAAACAGAATCCCAGAAATTGTGTTTTGTTCAAATCAAACTAAGTTTAAATGTGGTTACTTTGGACCTTAATGTGGACCAGTTTGAAAAACGGGCCCGAAATAAAAATTAAAAACACTGTTAGATTGCACAAGAACACCAACATGACCAATAATTCAATTTTTGATGAAATCAAACAAAGTTAAATTTTGGACCAATTTGAAAAATGTGTCGAAACAATATGGAACCATGTGCTAAAATTTAAAAGAGAATGATACACTTTAATATCCTCAATTAAATTATTACCTGCAAACCAAAACAATAGTTTTGGCCCCTTTTCAACCCCTAATTATTAAATGATTAGGGCCAAGACCCCCTCCCAGATATCAATTCTTGTCTTAAAGGGGCACTAGCTGTCAAATTCATGTTCACCGATTTGATTCAAATTCTCATATTTGATATATACCAGTAACTATGTAAAACATGTATCCAAATTATAAAAAGTCTTAAATAAATAATTGACACGGCATTGGCTCGATAATATGTAGCTTCGTTTATGTGTATTTAAGTCTTAACGTCATCTAATTAACTATCGAGTTGACCTCCGGAGACCTCCAATGGTCATATAAGCAATATAAACATAAATAGATATATAAATAGAAATGGAAATTTTAATAATTTTCTTAAACTATAATGGATTTCTACCAAACTTGGAAAGGAGCTTGCCAAAAATTGGTAATATATCTAGAACCAATTCCGTTAACATTTTGGATATAGTTTCTAAAACTGTTCGTAAAAAACGTTCTCACGGTCGTAGAACAAATCGCAATCAAAGAAAATTTCGGGCCAATCATACCAATATTTCGGACCTAATTTCTATTTCAAAAAACAACGGCAGACATTATCTGTTAACAAAACTCTGTTCGTTACCGGTTAGTAAGTTAAATAAAATTTTGGTGGATTGCAACACAATTTCATATAGCAGTTCTAAGTATGAAATTGTTCAAATTATTATGGCATATTGTTATTCTAAATTATTTCCCAAAATTGATCGCCCTGAAGATCATAAAAAACATTTTATTAAAATTAAGTATGTCAATAAAGGCTTTGATTTTGTAAATATTGCCGGTATATTTAACGACCATTTTGTTAAAGAACTAATTCCTGGATATTTTGACAATATTGAGCTACCTCTTATTTGTTATATTTATAAGAAATCTACCTGGAAATTTGTGTTTAATTATAGTCAATTGTGTAAAGATGTTAATATCAGTGAAAATACACCTACTTCATGTAATTGCAGTAATTCCGAATATATTTATGGACCCATTTCCCATGTTGTAACAGGAGATCTTAACATCGTTCAAGATCAAGAGTTAGAATCATTCCTCAGTAAAGGACCTAAATATTGTCCCCCATCAATTATTAATTGGAATGAGTGTCGTAATATCATGCACGACTCACTCCATACTTACTGTATGAAATGGATAAAAAGGGAAAAAGCTGACAAAAAATCTTTGGACTCTTTTTTTAATTCAGTAATGAAGATAGTTGATATACGTATTCAACATTTTAAAGAACATTTTACTATTAACAATAACCACAATAAACCTATTTCTCGTATCAAACATAAACTAAAAGACCTAGCCAAGGAATTTGTTTTTGTCCCGGACGATAAAGTTGCTAATAATATTATTATTGTTTGACGTAAATTTTACATTGAGGTTCTGGAAAAGGAAATCACCAATTCACCAACATTCCAACTGACTCCATTTTCAGAAAACGAAATCTGTAACAAACATAAACTTTTAGCCACCACTTTACAAGCAGAGCCAAATACAATGAAAGTTCCAACTTTGTATTGGCTTCCGAAGCTACACAAAACCCCTTACAAATATAGATTTATTTCGTCTTCAAGCCATTGTTCAACTACTAAATTGTCTATTCTTCTTACCAGCACACTTGGTACATTCAAAAACCTGATAATAAATTGTTCAAATAAGGCCTTCGAAAATAGTGGAACAAATTACTTTTGGAGTGTCAAGAACTCGTTTGAAGTACTTGATAAATTGCATGCTTGTATTGGTGATTTTGAATCTGTTCAAAGTTTTGATTTTTCTACCCTGTATACCACATGGCCTCAAATTCTCATTAAGAAAAAATTCACACACCTTATTAAATGGGCATTCAAAAAATCAGAATGTGAATATATATGTTCAAACTCTTTTAGGTCATTTTTTAGTAGCAATAAACAAAAAAACTATGTTAATTGGACATGCTTTGATACTATATATGCCCTTGAATTTTTACTAGATAACATTTTTGTTCGCTTTGGGGATTCCGCATATCGTCAGATTATCGGAATTCCAATGGGGACTAACTGTGCACCACTTATTGCGGACCTGTTTTTGTATTGTTATGAGTTACAATTTATGACAAAAATAAGCAAAGACCCATCGAAACAACATCTGATAAACAAATTTAATAATACTTTTAGATATTTGGATGATATTTTGGCTCTCAATAATGACGACTTCAGTATGTATATTAATGAAATTTATCCTGTTGAACTTACTTTAAATAAAGCTAATACTAACAATGACCACTGCCCTTTTCTCGATCTTGATATCTATATCACTAACGGAAAGCTGAATACTAAAATTTATGATAAAAGGGATGATTTTTCATTTCCTATCGTTAATTATCCGTTTTTAGATGGTGATGTTCCCTTGTCACCATCTTACGGTGTTTATATATCTCAACTTGTACGATTCACTCGTGTATGTAACAATGTTTTAGATTTTAAAGAGAGAAATTTATGTATTACTGAAAAATTATTACACCAGGGTTTTCGATATCACAAACTAGTCAAAACATTTACTACATTTTATCATCGGTATAAAGACATCATTCGTAAATATAGCTCAACATGCAGACTTCTAATACGTTCAGGTATTTCACATCCAATTTTTTATGGAAATATTCTTTATAAAGCACAAAGGTGTCAGTATTCACCTCAGAAACTAACAAAACCTTTGAATAGACTTATTAAAAAGGGATATAATTACGATACTGTTGTCAAGTCATTAAAGATTGCATATTTTGGCATTAATATTGAGTCACTGATTAGGTCTTTGCATCGGAACTAAACACATTTATTCTAAAAACAGTTGTTGGCATGAGACGGGTTATGTTCTTCTCATATATGTTATGATGGTATGATACTATGATGAAATCATAATCTTTCAGTCAGTTTAATTGAAGTCTGGAGCTGGCATGTCAGTTAACTGCTAGTAGTCTGTTGTTATTTATGTATTATTGTCATTTTGTTTATTTTCTTTGGATACATCTTCTGACATCAGACTCGGACTTCTCTTGAACTGAATTTTAATGTTCGTATTATTATGCGTTTACTCTTCTACTTTGGTTAGAGGTATAGGGGGAGGGTTGAGATCTCACCAACATGTTTAACCCCGCCGCATTTTTGCGCCTGTCCCAAGTCAGGAGCCTCTGGCCTTTGTTAGTCTTGTATTATTTTAATTTTAGTTTCTTGTGTACAATTTGGAAATTAGTATGGCGTTCATTATCACTGGACTAGTATATATTTGTTTAGGGGCCAGCTGAAGGACGCCTCCGGGTGCGGGAATTTCTCGCTACATTGAAGACCTGTTGGTGACCTTCTGCTGTTGTTTTTTATTTGGTCGGGTTGTTGTCTCTTTGACACATTCCCCATTTCCATTCTCAATTTTACTGTTTATCCGTATCTTACTTATAAATGGACTTAGTTTTTCTGCCAGTTAACATAACATTCACTGTGGTAAAAATTTAACAACTTACTTAAACTATCCTGTATTTGTACCAACCTTGGACAGTAGCTTGTTTTGATCAAAAGCTAATATCTGGAAGGAATGTATTTCCTTTTTTTTCATATATTACTAACTAATGGACTAAGTTTTTATTCCAGTTAACATTACATACAGTCTGCAGTTAAAGTTTTTAAAACATTTATTAGATTCATAAACAGATAAAGAAGGTAAGACACTGGATTCCGCGGAACCCTTATGAATTTTTTCTGTCTTTCAGACCATAATGAATGCAACCTGAACTCCTTTTCACAGAACATAAATATGAGAAATCAATATTCATATTGTCAAAGAACAAATTTGGTCATTCTTATGTTTCATCACATTCTATCAATTTGACCTATTACTGACTGGAACATGATCCAATGAATAAATTTTATTAATTACCTTTTCTCTCAGATTTCTCACCATGGAACATGAAGTTAACAATCAGGGCAAGTCCTCTCTGTCCCGGTTTCTTCTCATACTTATCCTGAAAGATGTCATTATTATATTAAGAGATGTTGACTATTTTTTGTTATTTATAGTTTCTCTTAAAAATGTTGTTTCACTAACTTATTTGCATCTCATGTATATGTTATAGGGTAGTAACTGTGTGAAAAGGATAAAACGGGAAAAAGCTGACAAAAAATCTTTAGACTCTTTTTTTAATTCAGTAATGAAGATAGTTGATATACGTATTCAACATTTTAAAGAACATTTTACTATTAACAATAACCACAATAAACCTATTTCTCGTATCAAACATAAACTAAAAGAACTAGCCAAGGAATTTGTTTTTGCCCCGGCCGATAAAGCTGCTAATAATATTATTATTGTTTGAAGTAAATTTTACATTAAGGATATGAAAAAAGAAATCACCAATTCACCAACATTCCAACTGACTCAATTTTCAGAAAACGACATCTGTAACAAATATAAACTTTTAGCTACCGCTTTACAAGCAGAGCCAAACACAATGAAAGTCCCAACTATGTATTGGTTTCTGAAGTTACACAAAACACCTTACAAATATAGATTTATTTCGTCTTCAAGCCATTGTTCCACTACTAAATTGTCTATTCTTCTTACCAGCACACTTGGTACAATTAAAAACCTGATAATAAATTGTTTAAATAAGGCCTTCGAAAATAGTGGAAATAATTACTTTTGGAGTGTAAAGAACTCGTTGGAAGTACTCGATAAATTGCATGCTTATATTGGTGATTTTGAATCTGTTCAAAGTTTTGATTTTTCTACCCTGTATACCACATTGCCTCACATTCTCATTAAGAAAAAATTCACACACCAAATTAAATGGGCATTTAAAAAGTCAGAATGTGAATGTATATATGTTCAAACTCTTTTAGGTCATTTTTTAGTAGCAATAAACAAAAAAAACTATGTCAATTGGACATGCTTTGATACTATATATGCCCTTGAATTTTTACTAGATAACATTTTTGTTCGCTTTGGGGATTCCGTATTTCGTCAGGTTATCGGAATTCCAATGGGGACTAACTGTGCACCACTTATTGTGGACCTGTTTTTGTATTGCTATGAGTTACAATTTATGACAAAAATAAGCAAAGACCCATCGGAACAACATCGATAAACAAATTTAATAATACTTTTAGATATTTGGATGATATTTTGGCTCTCAATAATGACGACCTCAGTATGTATATTAAAGAAATTTATCCTGTTGAACTTACTTTAAATAAAGCTAATACTAACAATGACCACTGCCCTTTTCTCGATCTTGATATCTATATCACTAACGGAAAGCTGAATACTAAAATTTATGATAAAAGAGACGTTTTTTCATTTCCTATCGTTAATTATCCATTTTTAGATGGTGACGTTCCCTTGTCACCATCTAACGGTGTTTATATATCTCAACTTGTATGAGTCGCTCGTGTATGTAACAATATTTAAGATTTTAACGAGAGAAATTTATGTATTACTGAAAAATTATTGCACCAGGGTTTTCGATATCACAAACTAGTCAAAACATTTACTAAATTTTATCTTCGGTATAAGGACATCATTCGTAAATATAGCTCAACATGCAGACTTCTTATACGTTCAGGTATTTCACATCCAATTTTTTATGGAAATATTCTTTATAAAGTACAAAGGTGTCAGTATTCACCTCAGAAACTAACAAAACTTTTGATTAGACTTATTAAGAAGGGATATAGTTACGATATTGTTGTCAAGTCATTAAAGATGGCATATTTTGGCGTTAATATTGATTCACTTATAGGGTCTTTGCATCGGAACTAAACCCATTTATTCAAAAACCAGTTGTTGGCATGACACGGATTATGTTCTTCTCATATATGTTATGATGGTATGATACTAAACCCCTAACGGGAAAGATTGTGCCTGATGTTCATATGATGAAATCATAATCTTTCAGTCAGTTTAATTGAAGTCTGGAGCTGGCATGTCAGTTAACTGCTAGTAGTCTGTTGTTATTTATGTATTATTGTCATTTTGTTCATTTTCTTTGGTTACATCTTCTGACATCAGACTCGGACTAACTGAATTGAATTTTAATGTGCGTATTGTTATGCGTTTACTTTTCTACATTGGCTAGAGGTATAGGGGGAGGGTTGAGATCTCACAAACATGTTTAACCCCGCCAAATTTTTGCGCCTGTCCCAAGTCAGGAGCCTCTGGCCTTTGTTAGTCTTGTATTATTTTAATTTTAGTTTCTTGTGTACAATTTGGAAATTAGTATGGCGTTCATTATCACTGAACTAGTATATATTTGTTAAGGGGCCAGGTGAAGGACGCCTTCGGGTGCGGGAATTTCTCGCTACATTGAAGACCTGTTGGTGACCTTCTGCTGATGTTTTTTTCTATGGTCGGGTTGTTGTCTCATTTCCATTCTCAATTTTATTGTATTTAAAGTTTTTTATGTCATTTTTGGAAAACATTTTATTTTGATTTTATTAAAAGGAAAATTGTAAAATTATAATTATTATGTCAGGTAAATTTTATTCTGTCAGCATGTCACTAATTACTCAAGTCAAAAGTAATATAATTAACTAATCTTTTAATTGGCTTAATTAAATTGACACTATTTTTATATTTTACCTTTGACAGTTTTGTAGTAAATTGTGATTACTCAAATTACATAAATTTATAGTTAGTAATACTCGTCATAATTTGAGCTCTTATAAGATGTGCTATAATTTGTACAGTCAACTTTTTGAAATCATTGAAGTCACGATGTAGTCACAATGTAGTCATGATGTAGTTACCAGTGTAGTCTCGTCGGTGTGATCCAGATAGGAGTGCTTCAAAAGCCAATCAGACTCAGCTACTCAGGAGAAACCCGTACTCAAAAGACAGCTCAGCACAACTGTAACTATTCAAGCCAGACAACATCAACTGGGAATATTACGAACATTTTGGACTAAACTTTAACTGTGAATTAGTGAAATTAGTGACTTTATTATTTGGAACATTTGAACTTTATTTATTTGTAAATTGTTCGGCATCATTATTATTATTTGGACCAGTTACTATATAAAATTGTCACAACTTGCTGCTTGCTTTATAATTTTGCCTGCCATTGCTTAAGTCTTGCGAAAGACTGACCCCCTGTGCCTTGGGCTGTGCATGTTTGATAGTCCCCCTTAAACTCGATGTGCATTGGCTCTTGGTGACATATATCTTGTCCTTTTGATGATTTTTGTCTGAAGAGTAACTCTCTGTCTCCTATAGGGTTTGTAAATCATAAATAAGGGGCAACAATTGCCTTTCAAGTTTAACAATCTTATAAGGAGACAACTGACAATATAGTTTTCAAGATGATACCCAAAATCAACCAAAATTGGTAAAAATTGTCATTTATGGGCAATAACTCGTAAAAGAAGTCATCTGACAGTTTGATTTAAAATGGTATGATGGTCATAATAACCTTACATCTTAAAACTTGTCTGCCCTTGTCATTTGATGTTTTACTGAACTTTCAACACTTCTTTCCATATTCATGGCAGTCAGTATTTAGTGGTGGAGAAGGCAGGAGCACCCGGAAAGAACCACAGACCCTAGTCTACCTCTGTTATATCATATATCTATTATGGTTTACAAAAACGAATACTATTACATGTACTGCAGGGCAAGCGCATGTTTATTTTTTATAAAATGTATTGATTTTCGAGTTTCAGTTTATTTCATGTATCTAAGTGAACGAATATCGAAGGTACAATACAGAAATTGGGCAAATATGCCATTAAAACATATGTATGTGACAAATCAGCATGGGCTTGCCCTGCATTACATGTAACAGTATTCGTCCATACCAATTTTAAACAAATTAAGTCGTCTTGCAGGCCTGCAGATTTTTTTGAAAATTTAGTGTTCACCCCAAGAACCGGTTTGACCACAACATAACAATTTCAAGTTTATTTACAATTTACACAGTGTGTATATGTAAAGTATGTTTAAATGAACATATGTTCTCATAGTTTATGACTTTATTCATTAGGCCAGGATTTTTTAATTTGTTGGTTTACGGATCCGCCGACCCGATTTTGCTGATTTCCAGAATAAAAATAAAATTGACTTTTCATGCTTTTTTATTCCCGCCGACCCTAACAAATGCATTATCCCTGAAAAATAATTAAAATGTCCTTTTTTATGAAAGGAAATGCATAAATCACTTAATACAGAAGTGATGACACTTTCTGTTGTGAAAAAAATGAAACTTTCAGTTTACGTTTCTAAAAATAGACAAATCAATTATTAATGACCTTGAAATATTGTTTGCGCAAATAATTTTGCGGAACGAAATCTGTGTTTAAAACTAGTTACACAATAAGTTCGTTTCCTTTATTTGTCACCAGTCCGTAAGATGCCTGTTCTCATAGAAATAGACTTGTCCAAATGTGGACAGGTGGAAGTTCAAGACACCGAGTAAAAGTTCTGAATTTTAACAAATCATTTGAAATTTTCTTGTTTTCATAGATAATAAAAAAATATGTTCCATTTGGATAAAAAAACGGGAATGCATGACAACTATTATTTAACCCGATATTCTCGTTTTTCCAGTGGACGAGTCTATTACGTTTTTGACACGCGTGTTGAAACTTATTTTCGTACGACGTTTTTACATTTTTATCTTTATCAGTTTTCGTGCTAATTACTATTCACCAAGTTTTAATTAAGAGCTACCGACATGAATCTCTTTTTCTTGTTTGTGAAATGATGATTTAATTTCGTCTATGTCCATGCACCCCTTTTTTACGGGAAATTATTAGACAATGTCATGCGATGTTTATTACAGCTGAGAAATACTATTTCATCGAACTAAAATTTAAGAATGATGACAAAATAGTATGACAAATATATTATTAGAAAGGTGAAATATATATTTATTTTGCATATCAGTTTTATGTCTTGAAAGATCTTTTTTTTTCTTTTTTTTTCCGACCGACCGACCCGACTTTTTCATGGAGAAAATCCGTAAACCAACAAATTAAAAAACCGTGGCCTTATAGGTTAAAAAAATACAGGCAAAGTTTAGATGTGTATGAAGTGTCCTATATATTGACTTTAGTGGAACCTTAAGGGTGATGATTAGTTTACAAAATGTAGTACATACATATATGGTTCCCTAAAGTACAGCTACCAATGCTTATAAAAACAAATGTGACGATGGGAGAGATTTCCCTGCTTTTAAATATACAATATTTGTAATTTTTATATTTACAAAGGGACATAACTCAAGAATTGCAAAAGTGACTCTACCATTATTCAACCTTGATCTGTGCGTGGTGGTAATAAGCATTGTGTATAAGTTCTATAACATTTGATATATAATGTTATATTGCAATCATTGAATGCTTATCTAGGCAGAAATGTACTAGGTCTTTGATGCACCTAAATACGTTTTTTCCAACAAATTTACAACAAGTGAAATATAATCTTCCATATTATATAATTTGTTCTTCTCCGTAATATTTCATAATTATATTAGTGTTGTCAACGGTTAACCGGTTAACGGGTTATAATAACCGGTCGAACGATCGAATATCGAATACCAAAATCGCTAACCGGTTAACCGGACTTTTTTCAATTTTGATAGATTTCATATAACTTTGCATGGAAATCATTAAAAAGTTATGTTTTATTTAAAAATTGTCGTTGTGGTTATTAATTTGACAGATCAATTGTCCAGTATATTGATTGCTATTGTTGATTCTAAATACATAAAATTAATTAGAGCTCGGGGCAGGACCTTAAATAAACATGATTGGTAAACATGTTTTTTAACAATAACTTTAAATCAGAGATGTGATTAAATTTTACTAATTAGTTCATTATTTCGTTTTTGATCTAATATTGTGTAAACCAACATCTAAATGTGTAACCTCCGTAGTGCAAGGTTTAGTCTTACTTCAAACGAAATGCTACCTCAAAAAATGAATTGTAAACCAATGTGAATGTACTCAAGGTATATGTCATAGTACGAGTAAAATGCGTAAAAGAAACAAGTAAACAAAGTAAAGAAACAGAAAATTAAACAATGATCAGTTTCAGACACATTCAATTCTACGAGATCAAGATGGTTTTTTTTTTATATCTGAAGTTGGTACAAATGCTATAGTTGATACGGTGTATTTGTTTATTGAAAGAAAAATTTCTCCAGGAATCCTCACAGACATGCCTTATAATGCCAAAGGACAAACTTCAATTCTTTAATCGTAATATAATGACTTGGATGAAGGTTGTCAAATTGACACTCATACCGCATCTTATAACTATGTGTACATGTAGGGTACTATTGATAAGGCTTTCTAACGACAACTTAAACTACCGGTTAACCGGTTAATCGGTGGAACAATTATCTGAGTAACCGGTTACGCAAAAATGTACGATTTGACAACACTAAATTATATTAATCATTTCAGCCAAAATTAATTATAATGTTGGCTATATATAATACGATTTCTTAAAGATGAAAACATATATAAAATATCTATTTGGGTAAAGTCTTGAATAATATCTATGTTGGTAAAAACCCTCAGTCAGTAAAACAGCCTTTAATCTCATTTATGCATTTCATGGCGTCATAGCAAAATCACAACTGACATTTCTTCACTTAAGTGTCAAGGTTAATGGTTATATCAGGCTGCTCATTTATTAGGTCTTTCCACCTTTCCGTGTGGAAAGACCTATTGAATTTGTTCTGATTATTTTTTTTTTCTTCCGCCTAATTTTTTTCTTGCGGTGTAAAAATGTTTCAAAAGATGTCGCTTAGTTTTTTGGTATATGATATCATACAGTCTATACGCTTTTGAAACTCACCCTGTTTATCCGAACACTTTTCTTTGTAAGAGTTATCTCCCCAAACACTGTTTTTCTTGTTATCAGATCTCCTCCGCAACCGTAAAAGAAAGCAACAAATTTATTTTTCCAAATTGCTCGTTATATCCTCAGGATGTTAGTTTTTATTTTGACCGAAGCTTTACGAAGACTCCATATGAGAGTAGTTTCCCCTTTTGTATTAAAATAAGTGACATAAATTTGTAACTGGAAAACCATAAGTGATAGAGGCCTAGGATCTTTTGATTTGAGGCCCTTGGTCAAAAAGTATGAAAATGAGGTCAAGGTCATAGGTCAAGGTCATGTTCAAATTTTAGATTTTGGCTTGTTATCTCTTATTTTCAGAAATCCTATAAGATATCGCAGGGATGATTCTACTATATAGTTTAGGGCCGCTCAGCGGCCCCGAAAAAAAATGGGTGAAAATAAATTCCCAATTCAAAAAAAAAAAAAAAATATTTCCGGAAACTTTTCCGTTTTCGACTCAGGCAATTACAATTTTCCCGCATTTCTCGTGAAAGCGTGTTAAAATCCGAATAAGAATAATGTCAACGGAAGATTGTTAAGATAAGGTAAGTGAGCATACTGTTGTAAGTTTTCTTTCAAAAGTTTAAGAGAAGTCTTTCAATACCTTTGGTCTCGTAATTTTAAAGCAGAGTGAGACCTTTTAGTTAGAATATCATAAATTTGACAAACAAATGTCACATGGGAGTATTCAATCTCGTAAAAGCAGATCGCCCAGCAGGTCGATTACAGATGCTTTTTGCCAAAATGGGTCTCGTAAAAGCAGACCTTGGCAGGGAGCAAAACTTATTAATTTTGACAATACCTTTGATAAATTTAATGTGCGCCGATAAAAGTAGTCCGATATTACTCTGACGTCCAACGGTTGTTTAGACAGACAACCTGGGCCATGTGACCAGCTTGTCTGGCTAAACAGCTGTTGGACGTCAGAGTAATCTCGGACTATCATAAAAGCAGATCGATTAACAGAACTCGTTATGAAATATATTTATAAAAAACATAAATAAGTATTTCTGTCAAAAGTCCAACTGTCTAGGCATTTTAGAATAAAGGACGACATAAACAAATCAAATAATGAAGGATAAAAAAAAACTCAACTCAATGTTTTGGGGTTGCGGTTCGGGTTATCATTTTAAGAAGATACAATGTTATTGGGCACAGAAACAAATATTGTTTCTTCATGGAGAATTAAATGTAATAAATATTAAATAAATACAGAATTTACTCTTTCTTTTGTAGTCTAGATGAAATCTAGATACGACCTTTTATATTGTAGGGCTAAACTTTAATTAAGTCGTGTTCAGACCCATTAGTGGAAAATAAGTTGGAGTAAATGTACACGGGACTTAAATTGCACATCAAGTCAATACATGATAGACAATATAAAAATAGCAATGCCGGTCAGGGTTTTTAATTCTGTTGTTCATCTTGATAGCCACTTGAGGGTCTTCAACAATCAGACTTGGGGTCAATTACATCGGAATGTAATTAATTAAATTACACATTACATTGCAAAAATGATCAATTACATCAATTACACATTACACTGTTTTTGAAATGTAATTAATTATATTACAATTACTTTACTAAAGTAATTAATTAAATTACACATTACATTTGGTCATGGTTTTTTTTTTAACAATATTATACATGTATAAATAATGCATGTGTAAAATATTCATGTAAGCATAGTTTAAGCGTTGCATTTGATAATCATTAGCTATTTAATGTTTTGTCACTTTGTCTGAATCTCTCTGGTCTGAACACTTTGACAGCAATTCTAAATAGTCTTTCGACACGAACTAATGTGGCAGATATTGCTTGATCAGAACATGGAAGTTCCATGATCAGAAGATTGTCATATTGAAAGAATGGGGAATTGGTTCCTATTAACTTGCAAATACATCAAGGGGTATTTTAACATTTCAGAAATGAAGTCATTTAAATTAAACATAATATAAATAAAGATATTATACATGAAACATAAATATTATTTTTTACACTAAAAATATCAAAAAGTGTCTTGTCACAATATTGAAAATCATTTTTAGTACAAATAATGCATGTATAATGTCTAAATATTAGCAATATTTTGCTAATTAGATAAAAATACATGTAACAGTGGCATTGCCCCTGGACATTTTAATCTGATTAATTGCTGTTTGTTTTTACAGCTGTTAAGTTTTATTTCTATAATCCTTTTGTGTATACTAATTTGACAAAATGATTGTGTGCAGTGATTTTAAATTCTAAATGAACTGTAAAAGAAAGATTTTTCACAGTGACACTTTTTTTTGGTTTTTGTTTAACAAGGGGATTAATTACTTATCAATCTATTTAGTTTAATAAGAGATCTTTCTTTAAATTGAACACTAATATACAATTCTCAAATTTTTTTAATTTATGATTAAATGATAATTTGAAAGAAAAAAAAATATCTGTAGGTAAAATAAATATTAATATACATTGTAACTTCAGTATAGATTATAGACTTCATATATTAAAAAAGTATTTGATATCAATATTTGAAAGATTTTTTTTTTATTATTTTACAATTTATATTATTAAACACAAATCCTTATTTTTAACACCATAAAAGTGTATGTAATTGAAATGTAATTCAAAAGTAATTGAGCATTACATGCTTTTTTCAATGTAATTAATTAAATTACCATTACATGTAATTAAAAAAATGCTCAATTACACATTACATTCAATTACATGGAAAATTGTAATGCATTACACTTAATTACCATTACATTTTCAATTACCCCATCCCTGTCAACAATGAAAGAACCAATAATACCATAAAACAAGGTCAAGACAGTACCTAGTGCCGACTTAATATACAAGACTTAAATTATAATACTACACAGTCAATATTAAAATTCAGTCATAAAAAAAATCAACAAAGTCACTTATTAAACAAGAACTGACAGATCCGGCAATAATGATTATAAGAATTACAGTTTTTGCTTTATCCTACATATTGGTCTTTTTGTTATTCCTCAAACAGAAAAATTACAATGAATCTATTTTTTTTTTGCTTTGAGACCAGAATATTGTCGAAAACATAGCTAAAATATAATTGTGTTTAAGAGTAAGAAAGTGTCTGGGAAACGTTTAGAAGTGAGTGGGTCTGTCCTTTTGTCCAAAGTTTGGACAGTCAACTGACCCGTATTCTGCGGGTGTGACCCGAGATTTCACAATTCTGATGGATCACCCGGATCACCTGCCGGGTCTTTGAAATAACCCAGGAATTCCGAAAATGACCCGATTTCACCCGTATTTCTTAGCCTTGAGATTGATTTCATAAGTAATATTCAATTAAAATACCGGCAAATTCGTAATTCTTCCATGAACAGAAAGTTCATCTAGCTATGTAAACTGTCAAATTAAGTGACCCATTAAGTGCATGGCTTCACTTGACAGCTTTGGTGTCAAACACACTGTTAATTAACACCAATTACCTTAGCTTTAGGTCGTTAATAAATTGCACTATTGGTTTACAAAAATATTTCAACCAAGATTTACTTCCCCTTATTTGTCACCATTCGAAATTATTCCTTATATTGACGTTTTATGGGTGAAAAAGATTTATTAATTAAAATATAAAATTCAAATACATATTGAAAAATAACTTATCATTATTTTTATACCTTTATACAATTTTTATAAAAAAGTTGAAAATTATATTTTACATTTATACTTCCTTTAACTGTATTACTATATTTTATCATAGTCTATTTTCCCTAGAAACTGTAAGAGGGTATATTAAAAAGCTACATAGCCAGTAATGTCAAACCTTTTAAAATTACATTTGAATAATAAATTGTAGTGTTTCATAATCTCAAAAAGCAAACAACATAAGACTGTGTTACTCAAATTGATAAAAAATCTTTAAAAGTGCAATAACATAATAATTAATAGAATTTAAAATGACTTAACCAAGTGAACATCCATTGTTGTTTTGGTATCTTTGATATACATTATAAGAAAATGTACCAGTAATACTGAAATTCTGCTCGAAAAAGTTTGTATGCGTTATGACCTGAGATTTGATTCTTCAATGCAGGTCATGACCTGCATTTTCATCATAACAGGTTGACAGGTATGGTCCAAACACTTGTTAACTTTGTAAAAAAGGTTTAAGTAAAATTAATTTTACGTTGAATTTCCTGATATTAAACTTGGGTTTTCATATTCTATCTTTCAGAGTCGAGATGGCAAGTCACAATTCAAAGTATTACAATAAAAAACTCAGAAAAAGAGATGGGGACGGAAATTTAAAAATAACTGATATTTTCCGTAAAGCAACTGCAGTACAAACTGAAAAAACATCAATAAGTAATAACAATAATAATGATGGTGATACTGTCTGCTCTACTAGCACACATTCCTTGTCTAACTCTTCTAATAAAGATCTTGAACTTGCTCAAAATACTGAAACTGTCATAGATAAAACTGTTCAAAATACTGAATCTATAATAGCTGAATCTGCTCAAAATACTGAAACTATAATAGTTGAAACTGCTCAAAATACTGAAACTGTAATAGCTGAAATTGCTCAAAATACTGAAACTGCTCAAAATACTGAAACTATAATAAGATTAAGAGCACCGAGTGCTAAAAATGACAGTCACACTACAGATTATAATTCTACACCTAATACTTCATTGCCAATTATGCAAGATTCAGATGAGAAAGAAGTCAGACTTTTTGAACTGAGTAAAAAGTATAGTATGACTTATCCGTGGCTTTACTATAATTTCTCAAAAGGCGGATATCTATGCAAAATATGTGAAACTTTTGGTGTGAAATACTCCTCCGCAGTACTTAACAATTCTAATGAAACTCCCTTTGTTGATTTGGCTGTCAACTGGGCTTCAGGTGGAGGCCACCCTAAGCGCAAATTAGACAAACATGGCAACTCTAATCGGCATAAATCAGCACTTGACAAACAGCTGGGGTATATGAGTACAAAACATAAGGGTACTGTATTACAACAAATAAAGAGTGGTGCATCGAAAACATTAGAACAAAAAACGTTAAGAAACCGCGACTACATAAAAAAACTTGGGAAAACATTATATTTCATAGTTAGAAAAAAATGGGCCCATACAAATAACTTGGAAGATCTAGTTAGAGTTTTGGCTGAAGAATTGAGCGTTAATCCTGTTAAGGAATATTTAGATACCTGTTCTGCTGACGCAACTTATCTTTCTGCTGGAAGTGTAGATCAGCTTTTAACGTGCATAAGTAATAAACTAGAAATTGATATACTTGAAACAGCACGAAATCAAACTTGCATTGCAATATTAGCAGATGAAACTTGCGATGAGGGAAATTTAGAGCAATTTGCAATATTTGGTAAATTTCCTTATCAAGGCTCAACTGAACATTTCTTAGGTATTGTGAACTGTGAAAATATAACGGCTGAAGGCTTAATGGGCATATTTCTGAATTTCTTTTAGCCAAAGGAATTGATATAGAAAAAGTTATGTTTGTTGCTTTTGTCTGGTTCTGTTAAGGGTGTTCAAAGGTTGTTTCGTCACCAATCGGTATACTCTATTTATGTTAATTGTAGGAATCATAAACTTGCACTTTGTTTCAAACATGTAATGAAGGACTACTCAATTTTACAAGAAACCGATGCATGTCTTGTCTCTTTTGGCAAACTTTTTGAGTATAGTGCACAGAAGGACAATGTGCTAAGAAACATCCAGGAAGTTAAAGGTGAAAAGGTCCTAGAACCCATTAAGCCTTCCGTTACAAGGTGGTTAACACACAAAGATGCATGTGTCCGCATTTTTCTTCGCTTTGAATCATATATTGATGCCTTGGATCAAATTTATACTAATTCGAAAGATCCACAGGTTTTTGGTGTTCGAACAATTTTATTAAAACCGGAAATAGTAGCTATGATTGTAATTTTATGCGACATTCTTAGCGTCACAAACAAACTTAGTCTGATCTTGCAAAGCAGTGATGTTAACTTTACCAAATTACCAGTTTATGTTGAAAGCACTATAAATGCCTTGCAATCTATAGTAGATTCTCTTGTCAAAGATTCTGGAAAATCGCTGGAAGACTTTAGTAAAATAGATTCATTTTTTGAGGTAATTGCAGAGAGAAACTCGTTAGGACGACGATTAAGAAACCTGACAGACATGGACAAATTTGATATGGACGTTTTCATGAATCGTTCTCTTAAGCCTCTGATTCATGACTTGATTAAGGAAATTAAAGAGGCAATGCAAGTTGAACCTGTGCTTCAGGCTTTTGGGGTCTTGGATCCACGAAATCTGCCTGATAATATTGAAGACCTACTGGGTTATGGGGAGGCAGATATCACTGTCTTATCTAATCATTATGGAACTGCTCTAGAGGACACTTACAAAAGACACAAAAAAACGGGAACTCCAATTATTGATGGACCCAAACTTGTCGCAGAATTTAACAGTTTTAAACACCAGATGTATGCATTGAAGCAAATGAGAGAACCGGAAACTAATAAATTTGAAGTAGCAAGGGACATTCAGCAACATTTACAAAAAGAACCCGTACTTAAGGGTATCTATGAAAACTTATACCAGGTGTACTTGTTGTAAGTACAGCTTGTGTGGAGAGATGCTTCAGCCAGCTGAAGATTATTAAAATATCACTTAGAACTAGATTGTCCAACAAAACTCTTGATCAGTTAATGAGATTAAATCATTCTAGTTTTATATCATTACCAGATAAGTCTTGGGAGGGAATTGTTGATGCTTTTAAAAACTTTGGACCTGAGAGAAGAATCGATTTGTAACCAGTTACCTTAAAGTCTTTGTTTAACATTTTTTAGTTTGATATGAACAGTGGAAATTATCCAAACAATTAAAATTCGCAAACAAATGATCATGGTTCAATGTTTAAATTTTATTGTTCCTTAGGGTTACACCTATGGTAAAACTACGACAACCTTCCATATAATGTTATCAGCAACAAAATTGCAAAAAAATATCTTACCAAAATAAGACTTAAACCATTGTAAATGCTTTCGTGAATTCAACAGAACTTATGTGCTAGTCCATTTGAAATTAATTTCAAGCAATGTCAATTTATAAAGATGACTAGTTGTTTAAAATTACCCAATGGATTTTTTTATTTGTTATATGTAAAAAGGTTACCATAGCTAAGATGCAAACTACTAAAAGAAGTACAATAAACTTCATGTACATGTAACAACTTTAGTTTTCACTCGTCCCAATCCAATGTCAGAATGTCAAGTGATCTGGTAATCATGATACATTTATATACTAGTATTTGTCAATTGATAATCAGTAGCTCCATCAGGATTATTCAAAATGTTACAACTTCTTACAGCAGTCAATGTATATATAGGTTCCCCATTTCCATTCTCAATTTTATTTTTATATATAGGTAAAACTTGATACATTTTCCGTTTTTACAGGAAAAAAGTGTTAATTCATCATATATTTTATGCCGGAAAAAAATTCCCAATTGCATGAAAATTCCCAATTTTGATAGTCAAGGGACCCATTTGAAAACACCTGGAATCATCCCTGTTTCGACAAAATATTTTCACAAAATGTGTGTTACAACATCGCGTAACACGTAAATTTTAGTTAAAAGGGTGCGTTAACATTTGATGCGACTTTTCCCCCTTTTATAACTTATATTAGTTGTATGGTAATATAACTCATTATCATTATAAAGTAAAGGCTTAGGTTCTTTTGATTTGACATCTTTGGTCCAAAAAAATGAAAATTAGGTCAAGGTCAAAGGTCAAGGTCAAATACTAAATTTTGATTTTGGCTTATTTTCACTCTTTTTCATTAACTTTATAAGATTTCGACAAATTTTAATTATTTTTACTAAATTGTTAGTTGCGACATGTCGTAACTTATAAATTTTGATTGGAAGGGTGCAAAGAGAATAAATGGGAGTTTTTGCCCCTGTTATATTTAGAATTATGCGTAAAGTGATATTACTCATGAACCATACATAATACAGACCTAGGGTCTTTTGATTTGGGATCCTTGGTTTTTGACCTTGAAATTGAGGTCAAGGTCATAGGTTAATTGGACGTTCTAGATTTTGACCTTTGCTTGAAATTCATATTTATACATCATTGAGCCATAGGAACTGACATTTTCAACTGAATTTTAATCAGTGATCGTGAAGGACAGCGCCCTGCGCCTATTGCGCATATCGTTGAGAAATGGCGCATAGAGTGACAAATATAAGCGCCTACGTGGCGCACGATTTTTTCACTTCATTTCGAAACGTTTTAAAATCGTCCTATGGATTTCCGATCGTGTTCCGTGCCGCCATGTGTGTGTACACAACTGTGTAATATTCTTCCAATGATAGGAGCACTTATATATTTTTGGGACGTCTCGGGTGTTTTCCTATGGTAATAATAGAATCATGCGGTTTAACTGATTACCCAAAAAAACGTAGTTAACCATCGTTCATGATATAATTTTTTATAAACAACTTTAAATTTGTAAAATTTGGCTAGTACAGACGAGATTTTTTCTCATATCATAATCTTTTAAGTTAGCTTAGTTTACTATTATTTCGATTGAAAAATCTCAAAGCCTTTTTATGAATATAGTTTATGTCTCCATTTATAAAAGGCCCTAAACTGTCCTTGTCATTTTTTGGTCTTTGGCTCGTTTTGACATTTTGAAATCATGACTTCACCGAATTGTTGTTTTGTTCTTTCAATTAATTAATACTCTCTACTGTTATTCTTGTCATCGTGATGAAGTTATAATAATACAAGAAGTGCAGAGGAAATGCCAGAAATGTCCTCTAATACGGAACATCTGGAATAAGTATGGTATTGACGAAGACCCAAATTAAATGTAAAATAAAAAATGAACATGAACAAGACCAAGACAACAGTACCAGTTTTAAAATTGTAAATAAAGGTTTTCTTAAATATTGTCCGGTTAGGAAGAAGTATTGTATATTCATTGAAATTGAAATTAATAAAATCACAGGAACAATATCCATGATATTAGTAAGAATCATAGAGGTAAGTAACACCACCTCTTTGCTGATATACTTTTTTATTTTTGTTTTACTTCAAATGGCCCACTCATTCAGTCATTGGACAACATAGCCCATTATTTTTTTAAATGGCTCATTGAATTTATTTTTGGGGGGCCCTGGGCCTATTGAGAAAAAATCCTTCCAGATCACTGTTTAATATGTTAATATCAAAATATACTGAGCCAAAAAAGTTTAGCAACACTTTTTTTTTATAAATTTTTTTTTGTTGTTTTTTGAAAAAAATATTTAAACATCATTGATATTATCCTTAGTTTTACCTGTAATTTAAAACAGTCGTACTTTTTTCCTGCTTATTGATTTCGCGCCATTTCAGCTTAGCACGTGTAAATGATGTTTTACCTTCTGTACCTGTACTTTTAAAACGATATAAAAAATTTCTTTTTCACTAACGTTCAGAAACACACCATTGGTAAGAAAAACACAAACACCTTTGAAAAAATTGCATGGGGCGTCAATCAGGCCTCCCTGAAAATGACAGTCAGAAAGGTCTTGAAATGGTTGATGCCGGAATGAGGGTTGCTGACATCATGGCTCGATTTAATGTGCAAAAGGCAACAGTTTAGAGACTAACAAACAGATATCGACAAATTACAACTGCACAGGATAGGTCGATATCTCGTAGACAAAAAAAAACTATCGTCAAGGGAGGAGCGCTTCCTTTGCTTTAATCAACATGTGACAAGTTTTTTTCCGGCTAAATAAGTAGTGCATTGACTGAGGGAAGCTGCTGATGTGCCTGCCAATCCTTCATTGGGGCACTTAGGGCATGGCTGAGAAATTGATTTTGAGAAACACTATACTCATTTACGCATTTTGACCCTCCCGTGCTTCATACAAAGAAAATCCTAATGAATGTGCGTGATTAACATTCATGTTGCTTCTGACATATCATATTCCATTTTTTTATTATTAAAATTATATGTTGTTATGATTTTGCAATAAAATAAAATTTCCCATTTTTGTTGCTAAACTTTTTTGGCTCGGTAGATATAGATCCTTATTGGTGGAAAGACCTTCAATTGTTCTTTGAACAATTGGTTTTTAATTAATACAGCTATTATAACCTTGTTTTGCAAAGCATACACATTTCGTAAATTCAGGGACCAAATAATGTCTTATTCCTCCTTTGTATATGTGGTATCAACATGTTGTTGGTTTATCTTTTTTTTTTGTTTCAAAATAATTAACAAACAAACATTTTAGTGATTTTCCTACCTTTTTCAGGCAATTGGGAAAAGTATGTCGTAAAACGTGTGAATTGGGAAAAAATAAATCATTATTTTAATCATTTGGGAAAAAAATAGTTTTTTTTTAAATTGGGAACAGGGCCTATTTTTCGATCCCAAAATAAAGGCAGGAAAATCACTGTATTTTCATGCTTTCCGTGACTTTTCATGAAAAAATTTAAATCAAATGTATAAATGCTATATATATATATATATGTAAACACTTACAGACGGCGCTTTACTGTCTATCTCTGACCATTCGCCATCGAATGTGTGGGGTGTTTTACATGTCCCGCAGAGATATTCTGTAATCTGCTCCTCACTAAATTCATTGGATCCTGTCACTAATTCAGGTTTGGTATGTCCACATTCAAATTTTTTCTCGAATTCTACATTGGACATCTTGAATCGTGTATGTATTATCTTCTCTAACTCCTCTGTCACGAAGTCACCAATGTCTTTGTACAAACCTCTTTTGATGAATGAATATTTCCTGAATTCCAAAACCTGAACCTGAATAAAATTTGGAAATGTCATTACAAGCAATTTTCTTAAATGTGTTTTCTTCTGTAATTCAAAGACTGCAATGCCTCCAAAAAGTGCAACTGACTTTTTTATTTGATTTGGAACAACCACTTCTGCAATTTCATACTTCCGGCTCAGTGAAGCAATCAAATGGTTCATTAGATGTGGTGGCTTGAATCTAAATTTGAAACATAGCCAAGTTGATTTTTTACAGGTATAGTCTGTCACATTAAATGTTTCATAAATGTCACAGTGTAATTCTTTTTTAATCAGGCAAGGTACATAGTAGCAAGGCTTTTCTTCAGCAGACTCTGACATGTTTGGACGTATGATGATATCAAATCTCTCCATTACGTTCAGAATATGGTCCTTGTGTTTGGAAAACATATTATCCCTTTTTTGGAATATATCTTCTAGAACCTCACTATGTAATTTGCCTCTACTGTACAATTCATCCCATTTTTTTCTATTTTTGATACTTATGGCTCTAAATTTCTTTGCAGTAACTATATATCTAAAAGCGTCAGACAACCACTTTGTATCTAAAATAATGTAAGAAGGAAGATCTTTGAAATAAACTAAAGCTCTGATCTCATGGTGAAATTCCAGGAACAATCTGAGTTCCTCGTCATTTAGTGGATTAGGTGTATCAGTAGAGATGTGCTGAATTTCCTGAAAGGAAATAATAGGTAACTCCTTCTTCTTTTCTTGAAGTCGTGTTTCCAGCTGAATGAATTTTAACGGATAATCTTTGTTCCATGTTTTCATTTTTCTGGCTAAGTGTAGGATGTTTTCTCGTATTTGCTGGAATACACTGGGATCATCTTCTGTGTTGGAAATGAAGTATTCTTGCCTTATATGTCCTAGTTCATCTTCTGACATATTCTCTGTATACTTTAAAATACTTTTTCTGCATGCATGATCAATCTAAAAAAAAAAATATATGTTTGTTTGCTTTCTCTTTACAAAACAAAACATTGAAAATTCTAACGCTTTATCAATTTATATGATATTCAGAATTTTGGGTCGTCAATGGTCTTCCACTTCGTACTTTATTTGGCCTTTTGAACTTTTTTTATTTGAACGTCACTGATGACTTTTGTAGTTGAAACGCCGTCTGGCATACCAAATTTCAATCCTGGTATCTATGATGAGTTTATTGTACTATATCATATTTAAACCAGGTGCTCCGCAGGGCGCAGCTTTATACGACCGCAGAGGTCGAACCCTGAACAGTTGGGGCATGTATGGACAAAACATTCAAGCGTGATACAGCTCTGAATTTGGATTGTGATCAAATTTTTGACATTACATGGTTTTTTTTACACAAAACAAATGTCAAGATTTTACAAATCAATTAAAGATTTCTTCTTATTTAAATCTAAAATTAAATAGTTGACACAGCATAGGTTTCTGACACAGAATGAATGTGGTCTAATGAACTGAAAAGTTTTTTTTTGCCTTTGAGCAATTCACTTTGCTGTTGAATATTAATCCTCTCAAAAAAATGTTTGAAGAAATTTTCTTTTTATTTATGAAATCTGAAATGAGAAAAATTTAACCCCCCCCCCTTTTTTCACATCCCCGTTTCCCTTTTTCCAAAACTGATATCAATTCAAATTTCTAATGGAGTTTGCAACAATAACTACTCTTTTAAATACATCATAAAATATTAAAATGTAAAATAAAGTGCTTGTTATCACTGAATGGTAAAGATTGGTTGGTAGTAAAAGTGAATATACATTGTTTATTGTATAAAACAATAAAAAAAACTTCATCAGCAACATTTTATATTGGCAAATTTCCAATGAAGTTATTTACATAAAGTTATTGGCAAATAAAAATAGAAAATGACATCATAGTCATGTCTGGCAAATTTCCAACATACATTATCTAAAACATTTTAGATAAGATAAGGAAAAAAAGCTTCATCAGCAACATTTTATATTGGCAAATTTCCAATGAAGTTATTTACATAAAGTTATTGGCAAATAAAAATAGAAAATGACATCATAGTCATGTCTGGCAAATTTCCAACATATATTATCAACTACTATTCTATACAAAGAAAGATAACTCCAATTGAAAATTAATTGCTATTGCACAATATTGTGCAATTAGATATTTCTTGCTATTGTGCAATACTGTGCAATTGAAAATTTCTTGCTATTGCACAATACTTGATATGGAATCCTGATTTGGACCAACTTGAAAACTGGGCCCATAATCAAAAATCAAAGTACATATTTAGATAAAGCATATCAAATAAGCCCAAGAATTTAATTTTTGTTAAAATCAAACTTAGCTTAATTTGGACCCTTTGGACCTTAATGTAGACCAATTTGAAAACTGGACCAAAAATTAAGAATCTACATACACAGTTAGATTTGGCATATCAAAGAACCCATTTATTCAATTTTTGAAGAAATCAAACAAAGTTTAATTTTGGACCCCCATTTGGACCAACTTGAAAACTAGGCCAATAATTAAAAATCTAAGTACATTTTTAAATTTAGCATATCAAAGAACCCCAAGGATTCAATTTTTGTTAAAATCAAACTAAGTTTAATTTTGGACCCTTTGGACCTTAATGTAGACCAATTTGAAAACGGGACCAAAAATTAAGAATCTACATACATAGTTAGATTCGGCATATCAAAGAACCCCAATTATTCAATTTTTGATGAAATCACACAAAGTTCAATTTTGGACCCTTTGGGCCCCTTATTCCTAAACTGTTAGGACCAAAACTCCCAAAATCAAACCCAACCTTCCTTTTATGGTCATAAACCTTGTGTTTAAATTTCATAGATTTCTATTTACTTATACTAAAGTTATGGTGCAAAAACCAAAAATAATGCTTAATAGGGCCCCTTTTTGGCCCCTAATTCATAAACTGTTGTGACCTCAACTCCAAAAATCAATCCCAACCTTCCTTTTGTGGTCATAAACCTTGTGCTAAAATTTCATTGATTTCTATTTACTTATACTAAAGTTATTGTGCGAAAACCAAGAATAATGCTTATTTGGGCCCTTTTTTGGCCCTTAATTCCTAAACTGTTGGAACCAAAACCCCCAAAATCAATCCCAACCTTCCTTTTGTGGTCATAAACCTTGTGTCAAAATTTCATAGATTTCTATTCACTTAAACTAAAGTTATAGTGCGAAAACCAAGAAAATGCTTATTTGGGCCCTTTTTGGCCCCTAATTCCTAAAATGTTGGGACCAAAACTCCCAAAATCAATACCAACCTTCCTTTTGTGGTCATAAACCTTGTGTTAAAATTTCATAGATTTCCATTCACTTTTACTAAAGTTAGAGTGCGAAAACTAAAAGTATTCGGACGACGGACAACGACGACGACGCAGACGCAACGTGATAGCAATATACGACGAAAATTTTTTCAAATTTTGCGGTCGTATAAAAATTGTTGAAAGATCTCATTTTTTGTAAACTATTAGAAAGGATTTCTTTTCCTATATAAACACTTTAAACCTTAAAATCTGATACAGGTATTTTTATTTAGATATTGTCAATATGTTGGTCTGGTTATACAGTAAAACATGGTCCTGTACAAATAAACACAAACATCTGACAAAATTTGTAATTTTCAATACCTTTTCTACATTAGAGATCAAGGCATCTTTCCAAGTGCCAACAATAACTACAGGTGGATCACGATCATCTGATGTTCTCTTGTTGACATCAGATTTATTTCTGTCCTCTTCCAGTCTACTGTAACAATGTATTGAATCCATCCATAATTGGAATAAATCTAAAAAAAAATGTGTATGAAGAATTCTTATCAACATTCATTAAAGTCTAACGTGGTATGATGGATAATGAGACAAGAATTCACCAAAGACCAACAGACCAGAAGACTAGTCATCCTTTTCATGTTTTAACAGATAATAAGAATGTAGAAAAGATATACAATTCACAAAATAATAGTTATTACAAAATATCAAGCTGTCTGGCTACACAAACTTTTCTCAACTTTTAAAATGAACAGTGTCAATCGTTTCCAACTATCAATTGATTATTGACCTTTTTATTTAAGTATAACTTAATTTTGGATGTAACACGTCTTCTGATTGGCTGACGTCGTTTTGTTTATCAGTTCATAGACATAATTTTGTCATGTGACCGTGACGTCATCAACAGTTTTTCATGATATACTCCAGTTTAAATTGGGATTTAGAATTAAATTATAAGAAATGACAGTTATGTTTTATGTTATTTCTGCAGACAGAAAAAATATTACAGTCATTCCTTAAATGAACAAAAGACCCCTTCAATCAGATCGTCCGATGAGTCAATAAACAATATAAAACTGAACTCTCACTAACAGTGATTAGCAAGATTATTTTGGATAGTAGAAACCTTCTGTGAACAACTGACCTTTAAATTATCCGCCTTTAACGAAATACAGACATTTTTATTTTACTGTATCATCAAAATCATCGTCAAAGAAATTATTTCAGATGTAATTTAAGTGTATTGTTCCATAATGGAAAACAAGTTATGTATTCTGTCTCTATTTGTCTGAAAATGTCTTACCAGTAATTCTTTTTGAGTTTATCTTACTAAATTTGTGTGTCTGAGGCGCTTTTGTAGATAAACATGATTAACCTTCAACAGGAATGCTCAAATTCAAAGATTTGAATGCCAAAGATGTATAAGACCTAAACATGTGTTAGAACTATGTTCCAGAATTCATGTAAGACAGATTAAGAATTTACTCACTAACACAATAAAGTCTAAAGTATCTGAACAATTTAGAAAAATTGCTAAAATACATCAATTCAATAAAAAGAAGATTTCTAAAACATTTGATTTGCGTTATAAGCAAAAAGATTTACAAAACTTTGTATATCACAATTGACATGATTGCAAAAAGTAAATTTCAAATAAGATTTCAAATATTGTAACACAATTGAGTTAGAAAATTCCCTGTCAGCCCTTAAATTCACACAAAAAAACAGTTTCAGTTCAATGGTTTTTAACACTCAACATCATCTAATCTATAAACAAATCATGATTTGGACGTGTAATCACACATTACAATCCATAAATACCTTACTCTGAAAAAACTTGATAAGACAATTAATGTGAGTACAAATTTGTCAATGCCATCATTTATAACTTACGACTTATTAGTATGAAAGTCCTTTTTGTATCTTTTGACTCTCTTTTATCATGTTTATAACTTAGTAAAAAAATATAGAAATTATATATCGCAGCAAACAAAAGTTTGTTCTGCAAATCCAAAACAGGATTCGACATATGTTTTAACAACTCTATAAATATATTCAGGATTTCGATTTAGTCACAGTAAAAGTTGAGAAAAAATATAAACAGCATGCAACTTGAAAGTGAACTTGACATCTTTTACAGAATTTACAGAGTAGAAATGTTAGAATTAGCTGTATCAATATATTAACATAAGCCTGCCGACTGTACCAGCTAAGATTGACGGAAGTATGAAAAAACATATATACAAAGGATCTAACTGACCAGGGTTATATATATTTACGAGACAAGAATGAATAATTGTTAAGGCGTCCGTTGGAAACATATATCATGTCGAAAAGATGTTTTTAGGCAAAAGTTCCTTTTGAACCCATTTTCATGTATATCTATGCCTATTTCCTTAAAAGAGAGGAGTTCAAAAGGTAGTTTTTCCCATATTATGCAAATAAGTCTCTGATTGTATTAATAATATGTAATAATATTAGATACTATAATAATATTTAACATCTTTAAGACACCAATAATTAAATAACCAAAAACTGCAAAATTTACTTAAAATTAATAATTCAGGGGCTGCAACCCAACAAAATGTCTGATTCGTCTGAAAATATCAGGGCATATATATCTAAACCTGATGAACATTTTTACCTGATGTCAGATTTGCTCTAAATGCTTTGGTTTCAGAAATTTAAACCAAAAACTGCATTTTACCCCTATGTTCTATTTTTAACCATGTCTGCCATGTTGGTTGGCAGGTAGGGTCAACGGACACATTTTTAAAACTAGATACCTTAATGATGATTATGGCCAAGTTTAGTAAAATTTGTCTTAGTAGTTTCAAAAGGGAAAATTTTTGTAAAAGTTAACGACGACAGACGATGACGGACGCCAAGTGATGAGAAAAGCTCACTTGGCCCTTCAGGCCAGTTGAGCTAAACAGTAGTAACTCAAAATTTCAAAAGCATCTTCCTAGAATTAGTGTTCAAACACTAGTACTACATTATCTAGGAGAAGAACACCGGAAGTAAGTTAGTCTGGCTACTTCCAGTTTGAGGCCGATGCCTTAGGAAAGTATATTGCTATAGCTTTATATAGCAACCTAAAACAAACTTACTAATCAACGCCTTAAAGGCTGTAAAAGCAATTGCCACGATCATGATTGCTGCCTAGTTAATGTGTTTGTGACATATATTTCTCATCCACATGTAAAAGAGTGAAACCTGAAAGGAGTCTTATCTACTGAGAAGTAATGATGTTATAACTTAAAGGGAAAATTCGCAAAAAAAATAAAATTTGATATTATGTTTATCCTAAATAAATAAGCATATTCCCAAAATATTAAAGGTTTATTCGTCTAGATAAGTGAGTTATTTGATTTTTAAAATCGACTCTCAATTCTGGGGAAGACGCCATCTTGAAAACTAATGACCACAGATATCTAATTACCACAAAGTCCTAGTATCCAGCATGACATGTCCGTTAATCAGTGTTCAAATGACTTGTCAAGCTGATGGATGTTCTACCCGACCAAGTAATGGAAGAAGTCTATATAGTTTCCCAAATCATCAAATCAAGTAATGGTTCACTTAGATTGATAAGAATATTTCCAAAAAATAATCTTAATTTTTTTAGAGGGTTAAATATTCAGCGTACAATGGTGAAGTCAGGTTGAAAAGCTGTAAATGACAAAAGATCGTATATTCCTCATTTCCATTCTAAATTTTATTGGTTTTAGCTCGTCACTAAATTTACATTTTTGGCACCGAGATGCAGTTTCAAGTATTATATAGGATTTATGCTATAATAATGTAAAAGTAGTCACAATAAAGTGAAAAAAAGTCCGGAGATACTTATTGTGGAGGAATTATAAACTGAGATTTATCTTTGCTGTAAAAGTTTTTTTAAATGCTTTTTTCTAACGTATATTTTTAGATTATTTTGGGTTTTGATCTAACTTGACCAACGTTCAAAAACTTGTCTTCTTGTATTCAGCATGGCTTAATACCGGTAATTACTGGGGTATTGTAAAAATGACATATTCGGGTATTCTTACGGTCGACTTCCTGACAGGCTTGTTTAATTTAATACACAATGAACAAGGTCAATGAATCACGTGCGTGATTGCGAGTGAACCAGGTGTGCTCAGGTAAAACTTATAAAATATACCATACCAATATAAAACTGTCCGTGATATACAGCCTGTGTACAAAATCTTAACAAAAAAGAGTGGTTATAAGAATAGGTATAGACCAAATCTCCATGTTATCTAAATTAAATTTTACTTTTATTTATATTTCAGCACCTATTCTTCCGTTTTGCTATATAATTGTTGGTCCCGTTATTTTTAATCAGTTCGTCCCGTTTATACCCTCACATATGTGACTTCATTTTCACTCTAGAAAACTGCTATATTTCAAAATGAATGCCGTTTTTTATAATTGTTCATTCATTTTACATGTGAAACAAGAATATCAATTGGGAAACTTCGGACTATACAAATGCAGAATATACTGTGCCGGTTTGCTTTCGTCTAACGAGATAAGAGAAACGAAAAAAAACTGTCATGTAAAAACAAGCACGCTCAAATCAAAATATAAAAAAATATGTGAGTAAAAATTAACTGGATCAGAAAAATTAACAAACTTTGATCTCGAGTGTATTGGTAATACATTTATTTGTTTTTATAGTATAGCTTCTTCCATTATCCAAATGATATCAGATAATCTATATTATTTCATAAGATTAACCTTCCGACTTCACTAGAATCTGAGACTATGTGTTATAGTGGTATCTGCTAAAATCTATAAATGCCAATTATAACGCTAGAAGTAAAAATGTAATACAGGTACACCTTTCATTTGGTCATGGCTTTCAAATGTCTTAATTTAAGTGTTCCCGTACATTTTTTGCCTATTAAGAACAATTAAAATGCTTGTGTAAAACTAGTTTTATTTTCCCTTTAAAAAAATATAAATAAATGATAAGAGTGTATATCATTTCATTCCGACAACTAAATTTAATTTCCAGACTTTAACCGGTTCATTTCTTAGTTTAGTAACTTCTTTGAATTCAAATAAAATAATAGCACCAAATATAATTAAATAATTCCACGGCGATTCACTTGTATTTGTCAACACCTTGAAAATGTATTTTAAATTTGTGTATTAAACTTGACCTCCTGTCGTATAACCCACTGATTCGAATAGACAGTCACACCTGGCACGGTGTGCCCTAGAGGCCAAGCAATTTACCGATCTGCAAATAACATTTCACCTTTATACAGGTCTTTCACGAGTATTGTCGGAGAATAATACACACATCGCATAAATAAAGTCATAACGTAGACAGAAAAAGGTCAATAAGCGTAAACCTATATATTGTCTTAACAGTTTAAGTTATATATACTTTAATCTATTCACTTTATCAGCCTCAAAAAGTATAAATTTAAGCAAAAAAAAAAATAATTATAATTATTTCTTTGTGCTGTCTACAAAAATAATTCGAAATATATACGGTAAATATAGAAATTTTACTCGTGAATGTGTACAACTGCACGACTGTGCGTTTTATTTTCTTATTATCCGATGGTTATTAGATATAGCATTAGTCATCGGCACGCTTACAATAACGGTAAAATATGATTAAAAACCAAGACTTTTAATGATTGTATTTTAAATCCCAGCATGCAAAAACCAGGAGAAAACGTCACGACCTACAGGAAGTAGTTAATATTTTTTCATTAATTATTGAATTTCTCCTTTATCACTGCACATATAGCGATAAAACTTTGTGAATATATATATTATGTCATAATGAACATATTTAAACCATAAGTAAAAAATCGTGAATTTTCCCTTTAATATCAATAAAATACTTATAGCAGAAAGTCGTTTTTACAATGTTATAGAAATACATTTCCCTGGGTGACAACCTGTTTCCCCGGCTTCTGGGGGGAGGCACATATATTTGTGGAAATATATTACTCCTGAAAAGTGATAACAGATTATCCCCTCGTGGAGTGTTTATTACTGAACAATTATTAACACTTCAATCCATGATCTCTAGATCTATTGCTTCTATGTTAATTAACCATTGAATTGATGATTTCAACTTCCCAACACTTGATCAATCTGATGTCTTAAAGATGGCTATGCGCCATGGCATGAAAGCAATTGCTTGAAAAACTCAGACCACCACAAAATAGCTAAACACCAATCAATCATACCCTCTTCCCATCTGAGAGCACTACAAAGAGTTCGAGGTATGTGGCGAGTCTACACACAGGGCGAAGACGATCGCAGCAAAACCTTTTTTGGCTTAGATGAAGATTTATTTCTTGGTGGCATATATATACCACCACTTAATTATCCACAATATAATAATGAGTATCAGCACCATGAGTCAGAAATTAGTAAATTAGCAGGGAAGGGAAAGATTTTAATTACAGGAGATTTTAACTCCAGAGTATCTACTAATGCTGACTTTGTTCTGCATGATGACAATAATAATAATTTATCACATTTGTTACTAGATAATTATTAATCAGATTATGACATGACAAGAAGGTCACGAGATAAGATATTGAACTCTCAAGGGAGAGAACTTTTAGATCTCTGTTCTACTGCCCAACTCAGACTATTAGATGGTCGATTTATAGGAAACATTTTGGGTAATATAACATGTTTTAATACAAAAGGTTGTAGTTTTATAGATTATGCAGTTACAAGTATGAGTCTGCTCTCTTCAGTGAAATATTTTTAAAGTTCAAGATCCATCACCATTCTTAGATCACTGCCAGTTGGTAATTTTTACTTACATAAAATGTAATTTTCAGATGAATAAACTTCAAAGCCAATATAGAAAACAAAAGTTTAATTATAAATGGACTAAACTTTCTAAAAAATTGTTGGAAATGGAAGTGACTAAATCAGATATATATATATGAAGAAATAGGCAGGTTTCAGTCAAACAAATTTGAGAAAACATCAGAAGGAATAAATCTTGCAAGTAATACAATATGTAATATTTATACTAATCTATCAAAAAAGTGTATGATAAAAATTGTATTAAAAAGGTAAAGAAAAAATAAAGCACCATTGATAGATAAGGCCAGACTTTTTATTTTATCTGTTTAACGAGAAAATTTGTAAAAAATTAGGGTCGAGGGGGCGAAATAAAAAAAAAAATAAAAGTGCAAAATTGGTCCAGTCGACACTAAAAATAAAAATAAAACCATTATAAGTGACTTTTTTTTTTTTTTTTTTTTTTTTTTTTTTTAGAATTTATCAAAATACAAGAACAATGAAATGAGAACAGACCAGTATATTAACCCAGAAGATAAATATAGTTTATATATGTCTCTGGTTAACCCTTCTATTAATATAAACATAAAAACTATGTTTTGATTCTGTATTTCCACTAATATAGATCCATGGCACCACTCAAATATATCAACCTCGCTGCATATACACTATATATGTATATACCAGTCACCCAGTCAGGAACCTCTTAGTGTATGCAGAGACATATATATACACATGTGTATATATGTCTCTGGTGTAATAGTCCCAGAGTTAAGCAACTTTAACCTATAAATTGAAACAATGCTTATACATGGAAATATATACATTAATCAAGAAGATCTATCCAAAAGTATGTTAATGCGTGTGGAATGCGTAATTTTCCCTTTTGGGATCAATTTTTGTCTGTCAGCAGTGCCATTCACATGATTCATGCGTCTGTAGTCATTATCGCAAGAATCCGGATTTCGGTCATAGCGGGTCCGTTTCCGATGAAATCCCGATTCCGATCCGTAGTTCTACAAATTTAAATGTCGGACGAAGAAAAATTTACAAAAATAAACGATGTTTGATACGCTATTTGGAAAGGAATATGACGTTTCTAATGCAATACATGGATGACAAGTTTACTTTAGGCTAATTTCATCAAGTTCTGATGAAGTAATAACTGATTTTGCCGAAAGTTAGAATGATTTGATGTACGCTCTCGTGTAACAAGTATGAAAAGCATGCCACCAGCTTAAACATCTTTTAGAAGAAAATATATCGTTTATGCCTTGAATTTCTTTACTTTTAAATGAAAATTGCTGTTTCATTGACTTGGTAAAAATTAAATATTACCGATAACGAAAATGACTGAAAGCGAGTATCGTGAACAACACATTTTATTTTTTTTCTGAGGATTTCGTAACAGTCGGCGGGAAAAATAATAATAAAAGTAAGAAGCACTACTTTTATTTTTATTCTAAAATCGGGAAAGGTGGAGTCGGCGGATCTCGTTAAACAGATAATAAAAAAAGTCTGGCCTAATGAATATCTGGAAAACTATACAAAAGATGGGCAAAAAACTTAAATTATCTCCCTTTGACCAAAACTTGAAATTATTTTTTTTTCATTATAGTAAACTTTTGAAAAAAGCATACAAATTTGAAAGAAAGCAGTATAAACAAAACATATTAAAGAAACTTAAAAATCTGTCTCCTACAGAGAGTAAGGAATTTTAGAATATCTTTAAAGGAATTAATAATTTAAGAGAAACAAACTCAAACGATTCACCACTTTTTGATCTTAATGTGCTAGCTAAACACTTTAAAACATAAGGAGAACCAGATAAAATGGATGAAAATTTCAAAAAATTAATATCTAAAGAGGTAGAAAACAGGGAACAAAAACATAAATAAAAAACAAACAGATGAACCTATTAAAATATCTGAAATAAAAATGTTATAAAATCACTAAAGCATGGTAAACGTACAGGCCCAGACTTAATTTGTTATGAAATAATAAAACACAGTAGCCAAGTAATGCTAACTTCATTAGCAAAATGCTTTAATTTAATATTAGAAAGTTCAATTTATCCAGATGAGTGGAATAAATCATATATAATACCTATTTTTAAACAGGGAGACTTACTTGATCCAGCTAATTATAGGGGTATTATGAATGATATTGTTTTACTCTTAACAGTTTAATCTATTGGAGAATTAGAAATTATCTGCAAAAGGATGAAAATTTGTAAAAAAATATCATTTAAGTGCAAGAAATCCAATAAGGAATCTGCTAAATTTCACACATTTTGACTTTCGTGTTGAACTTAGAGGAGTTGCTTTCATAAAGTGTTATTGTCACATTACTACAAAAAAGTCAATGTCCAATTACTTCTATAATAAATTGCTTCGCCGAGTGCAGCTGGATACGATCGCAGAGGTCCAACCCTAAACAGTTTGGGCAAAAATGGACACAATATTCGCACTTGAAACTGAATTTGGATTGTAATTAAATATTTGACACATAATAGGTTTCTGACACATAATAACTGTAGTCAAAGAACTTGAATTGGTTCTGTGATTGGAATTTTAGTGCAATACATGATACTGTATCAAATTTACCCTCCTCCCCCAAAAAAATTTTGCCAAAAAAAATTTGAAGAAATTTTCCTTTTAATTTCTTAAATTTGTCCCCATCCCCCCAATTTTTTAATCTCCCTCCCCCCCTACTTTTCCCCCCAAAAATATCTTTCCCTACAGATATGGTTTGCAACCTTAATAACCCATTAAAATACATTCAAAATGTTGTGTTTGAATTACTTCCCTTACACTGCTTTTAAATTATATTTTGTACTTAATTTATTGTCCATTAATCAGGACACCCTTGTTTTTCACCCTTTTTTGCCCCTAATTCTTAAACGGTTTGAGCCATAACCCCACAAAGCCAATTTTTACCATCCCTTTGTGGTATGGAAACTTGTAGTATAATTTCAGAGAAATCCATACATCATTCCATAAGTGATTGTCTGGAAACTAAAAAAATGCTTATTTGGGCCCCTTTTTGGCCCCTTATTCCTAAACTGTTGGGACCATAACCCCCAAAATCAATCTCAACCTTCCTTTTGTGGTCATTAACCTTGTGTTTAAATGTCATAGATTTCTATTTACTAATATACTTAAGTTATTGTGCGAAGACCAAACGTCTTTGGACAACGATGACGTGATACCAATATACGGCCGCAAATGATTTTGCGGTCGTATAAAAATGATTGAATCAAAATTGCTCTACAATATGGTATACTAAACACAAAGGCAAAAAATGTGTATAATGAGGTCCAGTTGTAGAGGGTCTCCCAATCATATATCTCATAAAGTTTCAAAACATGTATCCCTGTAGTTTGAAAGGAGACATGTTTTTGTCATTTAAACTAAATGAATTATACCTGCCAATTTCATGAAATGAGCTTGGTGAGCTAACAAGAGACCCCTTAGAAGCTGAATCACACATATGGCAAAAATATGCCATTTACTCTTTTACTGCAATGGCTTAGGTTTGCTTATTAGTTAATCTTTTCCTTCTGATCATTTCGCTATTTTTTCTAAACTATAAGAGTTTTCAGGAAAATATCTAAAAACGAATACAAATTGTCATGTGACAGTAATTATTCCTACAAGGATTGATTGTTTGATTGTTGATATTTAAACACCACTTTTAAACGCCACTGTTGGGCTATTTTGTTGCGGTCAGTTTTTATGGGTGGAGGAAGCCTGAGTGCCTGGAGAAAACCACAACCTTTAATAGGAATACTGACAATCCTAGTCAATTAATATTGGAGTTGAGTGTTCCTGCACGAGGGTGGTTCGAACTCATAACCTACAACCCCTACCATCTTTTAATAGAGGAAAAATTTGAAAAAAAATGTCAGAATGTCTTGTCCGTAGACACATGTCTTGTCCGTAGACATGGCTTTATGGGTCTTAATTGTTCCTATGGTCCGAGACCACAATTGTCGTCCCTTGATTTTCATTGTTCACAAATAAAGTCCCTAGTGTAAACAGTGGGTTACTTGCCATTAATTTTTAAACCCCTTCCAAATTTATTTCTCCATGTTTAATGCCTCAAATTGCAAGTAGGGGGGGGGGGGGGGGGGGGGGGGGTGAAATTACACTGTAAAAAAATTTGGGTCCAGAATTTTAAAGGAAAGTAGTGATTTGGTCCAGCTGAAAAAGGTTGAAAAATAGCACTTGGGAAGCTGTCACAAGATTTCAAGACGCCCTAAAGACAAAATTGACAATATTTTGAGTTAGAGACGATGAAGTTTTCTATAATTTTGATATAATTTTCCCAAAAGTAGTACAACACACTGTAAAAGTTTCTTTCAGAAAGCGCAGGTGGGATTTTTTTTATTTTCATTAATGTTCTAAAAGAAATGCACTACGAAATAATTGTGGTCTCGGACCTAAGAGGTGAAATCTGTAAATATAGAATCTGTACTTTGGCAACTTCCCTAAATGATTTGATGGTGTCAATCTGTCAAATAGCATGAAACTAAAGGATTTAAACTTTTATTTTATAGAATTTCTGCAAAAATGACCAATTTTGGCATTTTATGGTCAAAATAGGCATTTATAGCTTTTTCAATATTGATGCATAAATGGCATCCTGACTTTCTATCTGACAGGTTTTCATGTGTAAATATTTGTGTTTCTATGCCTTTATCTAGTTCTTTTACCTATTTTAGTATTTATGAACTCTGAATCTACAGAAAAGAAGATTATCTCAGACAATATGTGCAAAATGTGTTGTATAAATGACCCTTGTCTAACGCCCTGTTTGGATGAAGTCAAAAGTTGGGAGCTTGGTACATAAAATTTGAAGTCCATAATAAAGACCTCACTAAATTTGTATCAACAACACTTTACAATATCTATTGTACCTGTTCCATTTCACATAATATCTTTCTTTTCTTCTGTAGGATAGCATGTGGTTTAAATATATAAGCATGTTGAGAATAAATTGCATGCAAGTTTTTCCCTAAAAAGGCAAAAATCTTTGTATCAGACCATACTGTTTGTAAGAAAAGTTAATTGCAAGAGTCTTTTTGTGCTCAGATTTGTTGAATCATGTCACATGAGTACAGAAATGATAAAAAAAAACACAAAATTTTATTTCTTATAGCCTCAATATGCATTTTTTAATGTAAATATGTGGCACGGCCTAAATTGACCCTAAATTTATTCCAGTCTTACTTGGCCTAAGACCCTTTTAAACTAATATGATATGTTATTTGTAACTTTTCTTTCCATCTAAAGTACTTTCAATACATATGTAAGGATTATTTATAACCAAAAAGCTTCACAAATTTAAAATTGCTGGAAAATATTACATCTTCATGTAAGGCCCCCCTGCATTGAAAACCTCAATTTTTCGGCACAGGCTTATATAAATTTGACTTTTGAATAATTATGCCAAGTCTGATAAATCAAATGAGTACTCTATTGCTTTAAGAACATGATAAGTTATATATTAAGGCATTTAAAAAGTATTTTTTTGCAATATTTTAATTTTTAAAGCCCCAAATGTTGATAGTTGAAATTTTTCCATTTTAACATCAAAATTTTACACGCAAAGATGAGTATAGAACTTAAATTATTGTCTATACTATAAATCCTATTGTCATGAAACTTTGTAACCAGTGTTATAATTTATTAAGCTTTGGTCATACCAAGTTTTTTTAAGATTTGTCAACTCTTTCTATCCTATTAGGTCCGAGACCACAATTGTCGTCCCTTGATTTTCGTTGTTCACAAATATAGTCCCTAGTGTAGACAGTGGGTTACTTGCCATTAATTTTTAAACCCCTTCCAAATTTATTTCTCCATGTTTAATGCCTCAAATTGCAAGTAGGGGGGTGAAATTACACTGTAAAAAAATTTGGGTCCAGAATTTTAAAGGAAAGTAGGGATTTGGTCCAGGTGAAAAAGGTTGAAAAATAGCACTTGGGAAGCTGTCAAAAGATTTCAAGACGTCCTAAAGACAAAATTGACAATATTTTGAGTTAGAGACGCTGAAGTTTTCTATAATTTTGATATAATTTGTCCCAAAAGTAGTACAACACACTGTAAAAGTTTCTTTCAGAAAGCGCCGGTGGGATTTTTTTTATTTTCATTAATGTTCTAAAAGAAATGCACTACGAAAAAATTGTGGTCTCGGACCCTATGTGTTGTTTAAACTTAGAAATATCTTATTTTTAATTAATAACTGGTAATTTAAGTGTTCAATTTTTTTGTAAAATTATTTTACAGGAGTGGATTTTAAAAAGTGGCAAATTAGCAGTCATAAAAAGCATACCTTATTTTACTTCAATATGTTTGTTCCAGTTGCTGCATACCTTAAAAGATTAACTAAATCAAATTAAGAAAAAGTATTTCTCTTTTTTGACTTTATCTCTTGCATTTCAGTATTACCAGCAGATGAGGAAGTGTCTACGGACAAGACACTTGTACATAACAAGTATTAAATTCAATTATTTGTCTGCTTTTGAACTTAAATCTTATTTACAGGTGATGAAAGTTATTTGTACACATTAAAACTCAGTATTTTCAACATAAATATAGTCACAATTAATTCTTAACAATTTTTTTTTTCAACTGAAATTGTCTTGTCCTTAGACATTACCGCAATGTATTTGTTTCCAATTTCCTCGAGTTCAGTCTGATTTAATAGATAAAATTTATGTAATTTTTCAAGAGAACACATTCAACTATGTCAAAACTGAGTTTTAATAATAGTTTAATTGTTTTAACAGTCAGATTTATGGATTTCAGTTAAAACAATGTGTCTTCAAGTTGGCCTAATCAATAAATTATTGAGATATGTAAAGAATTATGGGTACATTTTTATATTTTCCAAAATTAAAAAGACACAGCTTAAAATTTATTGGTAACTTTTAATATTAACTTTCACAATCAACTTTTAAAGTATTTAATTAAATATCAATAAAATATCTTGTCCGTAGACATAAACACAATGTATTTGTTCCCTTTTCCTAGAAGTTCAGCATCATTTGATAGATAAAAGAGATAAAATGTATGTTTTTTTTCTTCAAGAGAACACATTTCAACTAGGTCAAAATTAGGTTTTGATAATGATTTTAATCAAATATCAATACAATGTCTTGTCCATAGACAAAACATATAAATTGTATTGCTAAGTTTAATTGTTTACTGTACGAATATACATCAAGTTATTTTAATGTTCTATACACCAAAAGAAAGGATTTTTTTGGAAGTTTTGTTATCTATAGATTGGTTTAGATACAGTTTGATCAGATAAGATTAATGATCAAAGAAAGCTACTGTTTTTTTTAAATAACTATGAGTTAAGCATGTTCTTGTCATTTTTTTTCCAATTGAAATGTTTGATGTTCAATAATTCTAAACATATTTTGTTGTCTTTGTCAATGACCAAAAATCTGAAACTGGTGACCATGTCTTGAAGGCAACCATTAAAGAAAATTAGACAGCTTTTAAACACAATTTATTTAATAAAAAAAAAAAAATATTTCTTCCAAAAACTGCATGTTATTATATAAATGCTTTCAGTGTTAGCCTAATGATGGCTATTTTTCATAATTTAAACCATTTTTGCACCAAAATATTAAGAGTTTTTTTCCGGAGGTGACACTCATTTTTGACTTCATTTGAAACACACAATAAACATCTGATTGTGGCTAGGCCGTTCAAGGTTCAAAAGATGACATCCCAAAACCAAAATTTTCCTTAATTTCTGTCTTTTCATATGTAACAACTTTTATGACCTTGACCTATGACAAATCAGAACTCAGTTTAGAATACATTTAATATTTAAATAACGTTGAAATATCTGCAAACTTTATTGTGAATTAATCAATTCAGATAATCTGCGTGGGATAATGTTTACCTGGGTTGTTCATCATTCCAAAAATAAACAAGAATTCTGAGAGTATTGTATGGCAGTACATAGTCCTCTACCTGTTAAATTTTATTATATTTGAACAAAATGCAGCATTATGCTATACTTGATCTATAACTTGTCATGGTGTAAACTATATAACATATATCAAGTTAATATCTTCAGGCATGATTAAAAAAGATGTGGAAACTGAATAATTGAGTGAATTTTCCAAGTCTAAGGACCATAACTCTGCACAAAATCATGGGACCGGAACAAAATTAGTACTTGATGATTGGTAACTTGTCATTATTAAGCTACATAGCAATTATCAAATCGATATCTTCAAGCATGACCAAAAAAAAGGGTTGAAAACTGATTGTTGGGTGAAGGACCATAACTCTGCACAAAATAATCAGATCGGAACAAAATTCACAGATCTTTGACCTGATCATGATAACACTATATACCAATTATCAACTTAATATCTTCAAGAAGAAAAAAAGAAGCTGAAAACTGAATATTTGAGTGAATGGACAAAATCATCAGAACGGAAAAAAATTTGAACTTGATCTGTAACTTGTCATGATGAAAATATATACCAAATATAAAATCAATATCTTCAAGCACAGTCGGTCGGACAGACGGACGGACGGAAAGACAGACAGACAGAGTGCAAACCTAAAGTCCCTTTCGGCTTCGTCAGTATGAGACTAACAACTAGGCATTTAGCAGAACCATCAATGATAACAGATCTAGATAAGGCAAAACCTAATTCGGCTTAGGTAACCATTAAACCTGGCATTCTTGTCATGTCAGTAGTCATGCCAGACGAAAATTTAAACCATAAGTCATTTGTGTACAGGATTTGGATTGTCCATCTTGTCTATATATATATATAGCTACCTTATGGAAGATATAGAATCACTGACCAGTATCATATAAATATGACAGATTTGCGACTGATACATTTGTTTTTTAAACAAAAGCTATAATTAGCTCTTTAATGTTAGAAATAGGTTTTGGATTTTCAAATTTTGTTCATCAAGCATCACCGAAGAGACATTCGTTGTTGAAGAAATGCATATCTGGAAATCTAATTAATTGACTGATTGCTTTACATATTTTCTTCTGTACTCATGTTACTTGGAGAGAAAGTGGGTATATATCTAGTGCTTGACATCTATTTGCATCTTAAGCTAAGTAAAAATAAAATGAAATGTTAAAGATTTCAATTCTCACTTATCTTATCTATATGAAATGTTACCTTGTGCTTGTTTGTCGCCAGCCTCATTGAGTTTTGTAACAACAAGATAAATTGCATCTGGGGATAAAAAGGTTTGATGTGTGTGGTAAAATTCTTCATCTCCTGCAAAATCCCACAAAAATAATGTGGCGTACTCTTCTTTGTCATGTAAATCTACATTAGATTTAAGCATGGTTTCAATATCCTTTTTTGCCTGTTCTAATGATTGGTGTTGTTGCTGCGAGGTTACTGGAGGTCCAACTTGATATTCATTGGTTACTAGAGGTGTCTTTTTTTTAGGCTGCCGATATACTGTCCCTGATTTCTTTGATTCATCAAAACTTGTTGCTGGTGTGTTGTCCTTAATGGCAATATGGGATTCTAAAGGTTCTTCTTTTGTTCCTCTTTCCTGAAGTTTTTCCTCGTATTCTTTCAATAGTCTTGCATGAATTTCAGTTTCTTCATAGTTTCCTATCAATAGAAAATAAAATATTTGGCTTTTTTTCTTTCTTTCATATTTTGTCTAAGGGTGTCTTCCGCTTAAGATCTTAAATTAAGATTGTAAAATAGTAGAAAACAATTGGTCTACATCTTTATTGAAATATGCAATTTTGAGATAGGATTGCAATTCATTTGTAAGAGTTTTCACATAAAAATGTGTTTTTATCTTATAATTAGAACTGTTTCCACATATAAGAAATTATTGTTTGTATGATTCAATTTTATTCTAATTATACAAGAGGTGACAACTCAGATTAACCAACTATTAAAATAGAACGTGTTGTAAATTTACATATTTTGTTTGGTAGCAAGAAAACAAGTTCTGCCACCCCAATTTTTCATTTTATTTTCTGAAAATTTTATCATTTAGTTTACTTTCTATCATTCAAAATTAGTTTTCACTGTTTGTAAAATCTATAGAAAATCTGACAATTTTGTACAACCTGAAGCTTGAAAAACGTCCTGTGACCCATACTTCATACTTTCTATTAAAATTTTGAAAAAAACATGATATAATTACATTTTGGCAAATTAGGCCATAAAAAAGAATAGGTTTGTTTGCCCAAACCCTACATACCCAGAAAAAAGCTGCCTACTCAAATTTTTTATTGTCCTGATCTGAAGAAGTTTTTTTTAATCAGATAGGCATGAAGACTAATAAACATGCGATACGTAAATTTCTTAAAAAAAAAATTTAAAAAAAATGCCTACCTACCTACCCACTGTCTCAACCTTGGGTAGGGTTTGGGCAAACCAACATATTTTTAATTGTGGCCTTATTAAAAAAATCTATCGATTTAATTAAGACCCTTATCTCCCCAAAGAAAAACTGTTTATTTAGTTAAAGGTATAAAATAAGCAATAAACAGTTACAGAATAAAATTTTGGTATATTATTCCACCCAAACATCTGTTCTTACAAATTAGGTAATAATTTCCAAAACTAGAGGCTCTAAAGAGCCTGTGTCGCTCACCTTGGTCTTGTGCATATTAAACAATGGACACAGATAAATTCATGACATAATTGTGTTTTGGTGATAGTGATGTGTTTGTAGATCTTACTTTACTGAACATTCTTGTTGCTACAATTATCTCTATCTATAATGAACTTGGCCCAGTAATTACAGTGGAAAATATTTTCTAAAAATTTACAAAAATTTATGAAAAATGTTGTAAAAATTAAATATAAAGGGCAATAACTCCTTAAGGGGTCAATTGACTATTTTGGTCATGTAAACTTATTTGTAGATCTTATTTTGCTGAACGTTATTGCTGTATACAGTTTATCTCTATCTATAATAATATTCAAGATAATTACAAAAAACGGCAAAATTTCCTTAAAATTACCAATTCAGGACAGTAACCTAACAATGGGTTGTCCAGGGATGATTCCAGTTGTTTTCAAATGGGTCCCTTGACCATCAAATTTGGGAATTTTCATCCAATTGGGAATTTTTTCCGCATACAATCTATGATGAAATAATATTATTTTCCTGGAAAAACGGAAATTGTATCAAGTTTCACCTGTTCCATAATGTGTGGATATCCTATTTCATCATGAATGACTCTATCAACATGTATTTTCTAAAATGCTCAGACAGTTGGACTTTGATTTATATTTTTTATAAACATATTATAGAACCGGTTCTGTTGGGCGATGTGCTTTTACGAGATCGGCGCCCATTAAATTTATCAAAATTTACAAGTTTTACTCCCTGCCAAGGTCTGCTTTTAAACGACCCATTTTGACAAAAAGCATCTATCAGTCTATTATCGATATGCTTTTACGAGATCAAATACTCCCATAGCATTTTCTTCAATTTAATTGAAGGAAATGCTATGGGAGTATTTGATCTAGTAAAAGCATATTTCATTTGAAGGTCTGCTTTTACGAGAACAAAGTTATTGAGAATTTGAAAATTCTCAGATAACCACATATAAAGGCAGCAACCATTTGATTTTCGGGGGGGCTATGGTTTTTTTTTCTGTACAAACTTTTTTTTTCGCTATCGGCGAAAAACAATCTATTTTTTTTTTAAGCGACAAACCGAAAACAAATTTTTCCTTTCAATTTTAGCATTACATATAGTGGCAGCTGAGGGTGAAACAAACAATTTTTTTTTCTCAGGGTCCAAAACAAATTATTTCCAAAAAAAACCATTGCCCTGTTGATTGGCTATTTATGGCTTCAATATAATTCTATTGTCTATTCTAATGTCTTTACTAAAGTATAAACTAAACCCACCAAGTAACATGTACCTGAAAATAATATAAACAAAATAATAGAAAACACAGTAGTTAACAATCTAATCCTTTTCTCTTTTCACTAGAAATGTTAATGTCCAAATAAAAATAAAAATGAAGGCAATTAAAATGTCATAGTATCAAGTATTCATCTGATCATTCTTCTCCTTTTTTTTTATTGTCAGTTGCACTAATTACAAAAGGCTTGAATTCAAAAGTCCTTTTTCAAAACAACGTAAAATGTCTTGTCCAGAAGCACCATGCTTTGTAAGAACATTGGCGATTTGTTCATTTGTCTGAATCCATTTTACTTCTTTAAGCTCTCCATCTTGAAGTAATTGCTTTATTGCATTGATCTCCACCCTCAATCTCTTTTCTCCAACAGGTTTATCAGAGTATATTGCATGATAAAGGTCTTTGTTGTCAACGAAACAATCTACTGGAGTATGCATCAAATCGTTCTCATTATGCATTAATTCCTTAAACAGAGCTGCTAAAGATATAACACAGTCCACACCATCAGCTAAGGCCAAGGCTTCACTTGCTAAAGTACTACGTACAACTCTTCTTAATTTCTTAGACTGCCAAGTGATTGGGTTCACTTTACCATCATCGCCCATCAAAAACACAACATAACCACCCTGACTTCCACCATCTGGAAGATTTCCAAATGATGCATCACTGAACAAAATAAATTTCACATCATGTCCAAGATTCTGGAATTGCAGTGAAACGGGATCGTTTTGCACCTTCCTAATTATTTTATTGACTTTCTTTAGATCTTCAATAGTGCTAGACTTAATTTTTGATGAAATAGCAGCAACATCAAACGCAATGTCTGGACGTGTTTGTCTTGCTAACCATAATAATTGTCCTATTTTTGACCTCAATAGTGTCTGTTCTGATGATGAAAGAGGAGATGTTTTAACTCTGTCTTTATCTATTAAAACCGTCTTTAACATTCTGACATAGTCTTGCTGGCTGAGAACAATAGTGTCATTTTCTTGGCTGAGGTCAAGACCTAAATATTTGAAAGACTCACAGGATTCTTTCCCTACCTTGAACATATCCCTAATTCTGGACACAACACTTTTCTCAAAGGTACTGGATCCTGCCCAAAGAAAGTCATCTACATGAACTGCTAGGACACCAGTCAAACCTTTTTCATTATACCAATAAAAAACTGCTGAATCAATTTTGGACACTGTTCCTCCACAATCTAGCAATGTTGCTTTAACTTTTTCATACCACTTTAAGGATGCATCAACAAGACCATATACACATTTGTTAAGGCGCCAGACTTTACCAGTTGCTTTAACTTCTTTAGGAGGTCTCAAGTAGACTTCTCTTTGCATTTTCTCTCCTTGAAGAAAAGCAGTTTTAATGTCCACAGAATTAATTGACCATCTTTTACTAGCAATAATTGATAAAATTAGTCGTAGAGACTGCTTTTCACATGTTGGTGAATTCTTTGGTATCTCATCTAGACTGTCTTCTTCAAAACCTTTTGCTACCAATCTAGCTTTTCTATGAAATTCGTTCTCTAATTCTTTCATAGTATAAACCCATCTTGTTGAAATACAGTTTTGACCATTGTCTTCAACTTCTTCAAAAACATTGTGCTTTCTCCAGTTATCCAGTTCTGCCTCTCTAGCCTCAGTAAAATCAATATCACTTAAAAGTACATCTTCATTCAAGTCATCTGACTGGTTAACAACTTTCAAATCATTGACTGTTCTTAGATCAATTGATATCTGATCACCTCTCATATTTTCTGGCTGATTGTATTCTATATTATACCAGCTCTTTTTAACAGTTGTAGCCTTTCCTGCCCTGCCTAAAATTATTGCTTCTCTTGTGTCATTTTCACCAGGGATTTTAAAATTCACTATCTGATCCTTCTTTAATTTCATACAATCATTTTCCTGGGACTCAGGATTATGTTCCATACTTTCCTCATGTATATCATTATCTGCCTGATTTTCCAAATCAAAACTGTCTCTCCCTTCAGACTCAGGACCATCTTCACCATTCAAACTACCATTCAAGCTACCAGCATGACTATCATCTTGATCAGCACTTTCGTCTGCAGATTCTTCAACATTTTCTTGATTTTCATCATTCTCAGTATCATTTTGATGAGGCTCTTCATCGTCACTCTCATAGTATACTAAGTCATGATCTGGTTCAGTGTTGTTATATGTTGCAGCTTGAGGCTTACGCACAGGAGTTGACTTTGCTGTATGCTTATGAATAATCTTTTGTTTTCTTTCAACATCAATGTCTCTTTTTATTCTACTTTCATGTACACGCACATATGTACCTCCATATCTTACAAACACAACTACGTTATCTTGACCAATTACCCAGCCTGGTCCTTTCCACTGATTGTCTCGTAGGAAGAAAACTTTGTCACCATTTTTGAATTTTTCTCCTGAAGGCCGGATTTGCTTACGTAGTGCCCTTCTTACTTTCTCAGAGGATTCTGCGGCAATAAATGCTTTTCTAGCTTCATGTAAGCCAACTAAATGCTTTCCCATAACATTACTAATTGTTGTACCTTCTAATGCAGGAGGCTTGTTAACTATAGACGATGGCATGTTTGGGTTCCTTCCAAAAACTATTTGATATGGACTGTATCCATAGACATTCAACAAACTGTTCTTAGCATGAACTGCCCAACTGACGGAAGTCTCCCATGAAAGGTTAGAGCTTTCTCTCATTTTATTGATTGTTTCTGTAAGCGTTGCGTTGTGTCTTTCCACTACACCATTGGACCAAGGACTATATCCTGCTGTTGTTTTAACTGACATGTTCAAGTTTTCTGCCATGTCTCTAAATATCTGTGAATTAAATTCACCTCCATTATCTGTGTAAACACCAACTTCAGGTGCACCATAAACGCCAACCCATATCTGCATGAACTTATCTACAATGACTTTAGAGTCCTTTCTTCTGATGATTGCAGCTGCACTCAATCTGCTAAATAAGTCAATAACATGTAGATAATAAAAGTTATGGTCAATTTCATGAAGGTCCATTGCCACAATTTGATTGAAATCATTTGCATGTGAAAAGGCAACCACTGGTTTAGCTTTTGGATGCTTGAACTTATGGCAAATTAAACACTTTGTGCAGATATCTTTAAGAATGGTCTTTGTTTCAGAATCAACAGAACCAGTACTTTGCAACAGGGATAAAAGTTTATCTGATGATGCATGTCCAAACTGCTTATGCAACTTTAAAAGAATCTCCTTTTTCTTCTTAAAAGATAATTTTGTGTCAATGATCAAAACCTCCTCACTCTCATTCTTATTTCTGTTTGTGAATTGCTTGTCTTTAATGTTGATACAGTAATGACCACTTGAAGTTAGGTTTACATCCACTAATTGTCCAAACATGGTAACCTTGTCATTTCTGAGATCTAGGATAGTGCTTGCTCTTTTCAGAGAGGTTTTACTTAACAATAACGGTATTTCACAATCCACCACTTCTGTTTCAATTGAGCACTTAACTGATCCAATAAGTGCTGGAATTTTCACTTTCTGATATGAATATACTGTTTGTCCATCACCAAATTTGAATGGTACATGACTTTCATTACAAGTAAGTTGATCAAGTCCTGGATCAAGTGATTCTACAAATTCGTATAACCATTTAGAACCACACACTGTCTTGGAACATGCAGTATCAATAACTGCAGCATTGTAGGCTTCTGCGACAAACACTGTTAGAGGCTTAAATTCTTGTGCAGAGGTAAATAATGTTATATTTACAATTTCATTTAACTCATCACTCTCATGTTCTGTTAAATTCACATCTAGCTGCTTGTGAGGACAATCCTTGACCCAATGAAATTTGGAATCACATATTTTACATCTTGAGACATTTCCATTAAAGACTGGATTCATTTTAGTCTTAAGTCTACTAGAGTTGGTTGATCTATCAGCTCGATTACGAGGAAAATTTCTTCTTGAACTTCGACCTCTCTGATAATACCCATCATTGACAAAAGCTGATTCTTCTTTAACAGTTACAACAGAGTCTTGTTCTCCAGGAAAGTTTTGAGATTTTGATGCAAATATCCTATTCAAAGCAGATTTCATTGTGTCGAATTTAAGGTCAGAACATGCAGTTAATGCCAGCTGACGATTACTTTGACTTAACCCAGCATTGTCAAGAAGTTTAAAAGCTAGAATTGCATCTGGGAGTACCATTTCATATTTCTTACATTTATTGTATCTCTGCTCAAACTCAATGATATAATCAGACATGCTTACATCATCTATTCTGTGGAACTTATCAAATACAGTATATGCAGCATAAGCCTGATCTATTTTATCCTTCTCAAAAAGCTTGTCCAACTCAGTTATCAGCTTATCTACTCCTTCATCAACATTTAAATCAGTGGGATCTACTTCTAGGGCTACTTCCCTTGGTTTTCCTTGTAGCGACAAAGCTAAAGCCAAACCTCTCTTCTTCTTGTCAAGATCTGTCACGAGTTGCCACATTTTAACTTCATTTTTCCATTGTTGATAACTTTTATCTTTGGTCAAACCTGGTGGGTTCTTGTAACTAGGTGCTGTTGCCATCTTTATAAGCTCTGCTACCACTGTTGATTGGCTATTTATGGCTTCAATATAATTCTATTGTCTATTCTAATGTCTTTACTAAAGTATAAACTAAACCCACCAAGTAACATGTACCTGAAAATAATATAAACAAAATAATAGAAAACACAGTAGTTAACATGCCCCCCCCAGAAAATCAAATGGTTGCTGCCTAATAACAATTATGATAACATACCTTATCTTAGCAATATTCCATTTACCATCATTTTTATTCGGATCTTAAAACACTTTGAAGACAAATGGGAACAAGAGGCTGTCACAACGACAGCAAACCGGATTTATTAATATTTATTTGTGTCCTGGCAATATCACAAGAACCATTACTGATGAATGGTGAAAGTGAAAATCGTCAATATCAAATTTGGCCTCCATTTTGTCATCAGTATCAACATATTAAAATTTGAAATCTTAGATTGAATGGTTCATGAGTAAATGCAACAACGTGAATGGAAACACCATTTTACAATCTTTCAAGAACCATAACGCCTGAACGGTAAAAGTCAAAATCGTCATTATTGAACTTGACCTCTATTTTGTCATCAGTAACAACATATATAAATTTCAAAAGCTTTGGTTGAATGGTTCATGATAAAATGCACGGACACGACTGGAAACACCATTTTTCAATCTTTCAAGAACCATAACTCCTGAACGGTAAAGGTCAAAATCGTCATTATTGAACTTGACTTCTATTTTGTCATCAGTTACAACATATTAAAATTTGGGAAGCTTTTGTAGAACAGTTCATGCATAGATGCACGGACACAACTGGAAACTCCATTTTTCAATCTTTCAAGAACCATAACTCCTGAACGGTAAAAGTCAAAATCGTCATTTTTGAACTTGACCTCCATTTTGTCATCAGTAACAACATATTAAAATTTGAAATCTTAGATTGAATGGTTCATGAGTAAATGCAACAACGTGAATGGAAACACCATTTTACAATCTTTCAAGAACCATAACGCCTGAACGGTAAAAGTCAAAATCGTCATTATTGAACTTGACCTCTATTTTGTCATCAGTAACAACATATATAAATTTCAAAAGCTTTGGTTGAATGGTTCATGATAAAATGCACGGACACGACTGGAAACACCATTTTTCAATCTTTCAAGAACCATAACTCCTGAACGGTAAAGGTCAAAATCGTCATTATTGAACTTGACTTCTATTTTGTCATCAGTTACAACATATTAAAATTTGGGAAGCTTTTGTAGAACAGTTCATGCATAGATGCACGGACACAACTGGAAACTCCATTTTTCAATCTTTCAAGAACCATAACTCCTGAACGGTAAAAGTCAAAATCGTCATTTTTGAACTTGACCTCCATTTTGTCATCAGTAACAACATATTAAAATTTGGGAAGCTTTGGTAGAACAGTTCATGCGTAAATGCACGGACACGACTGAAAACTCCATTTTTCAATCTTTCAAGAACCATAACTCCTGAACGGTAAAAGTCAAAATCGCCATTATTGAACTTGACCTTCATTTAGTTGTCAGTAACAACATATTAAAATTTTAAAAGCTTTGGCCGAACAGTTCATGAGTTAATGCACGGACAACATTTGATTGCCGCCCGCCCGACCGCCCGACTGCCCGACCGCCCGGCCGCCCGCCGAGCATCCCCAAATCAATAACCGACATTTTTGTCACAAAAATCCGGTTAAAAATTGTAACTGCCTGAATCGTTGACGAAAACATTTCCGGAAAAAACGATTTTTAAATAATTCTGAATTGGGAATTTGTTTTCACACATTTTTTTGGGGCCGCTGGACGAATTGAGGGCCGCTAAGCGGCCCTAAACTATATAGTAGAATCATCCCTGGTTGTCCGATCCATGTGAAAACATCAGGGCAGATAGATCTTGACCTGATAAACAATTAAACCCTGTCAGATTTTCTCTTAATGTTTCGGTTTTTGAGTTATAAGCCAAAAACTGCATTTTACCCCTATGTTCTATTATTAGCCGTGGCAGCCATTTTGGTTAATTAGCCAGGTCACGCGACACATTTTTTAAACAAGTTACCCCAATGATGATTGTGGCCAAGTTTAGTTCAATTTGGCCCAGTAGTTTCAGAGAAGAAGATTTTTGTAAAGGATTACTAAGATTTACGAAAAAATGGTTAAAAATTGACTATAAACGGCAATAACTCCTTCAGGGGTCAACTGACCATTTTGGTCATGTTGACTTATTTGTAAATCTTACTTTGCTGAACATTATTGCTGTTTACAGTTTATCTCTATCTATAATTATATTCAAGATAATAACCAAAAACAGCAAAATTTCCTTAAAATTACCAATTCAGGGGCAGCAACCCAACAACAGGTTGTCTGATTCATCTGAAAATTTCAGGACAGATACATCTTGGCCTGATAAACACTTTTACTGCATGTCAGATTTGCTCTAAATGCTTTGGTTTTTGAGTTATAAGCCAAAAACTTCATTTCACCCCTATGTTCTATTTTTAGCCATGGCGGCCATCTTGGTTGGTTGGCCGGGTCCCGCCACACATTTTTTAAACTAGATATCCCAAAGATGATTGTGGCCAAGTTTGGATTAATTTGGCCCAGTAGTTTCAGAGGAGAAGATTTTTGTAAAAGATTACTAAGATTTACGAAAAATGGTTAAAAATTGACTATAAAGGTCAATAACTCCTAAAGGGGCCAACTGACCATTTTGGTCATGTTGACTTATTTGTAAGTCTTACTTTGCTGAACATTATTGCTGTTTACAGTTTATCTCTATCTATAATAATATTCAAGATAATAGCCAAAAACAGCAAAAATTCCCTAAAATTACCAGTTCAGGGGCAGCAACCCAATAACAGGTTGTTCGATTCATCTGAAAATTTGAGGGCATCTTGGTTGGTTGGCCGGGTCACGCCACACATTTTTTAAAACTAGACACCCCAATGATGATTGTGGCCAAGTTTGGTTTAATTTGGCCCAGTAGTTTCAGAGGAGAAGTTTTTTGTAAAAGTTAACGACGACGGACGACGGACGCCAAGTGATGGGAAAAGCTCACTTGGCCCTTCGGGCCAGGTGAGCTAAAAATGAAGTTCCACCAAATTTCTTGAAGGATCAGCAAAAGTTTTCTTATTGTCAGGCCTGTGTCTGACAGAAACTATGTATAGTGGTCTAGGTTAGGGACAGAACAACTTAAAATGGAAGTTTCACAAACTGACATGATTGAATTTTATGTTGAATGTCTTTAACTGATTGATTGTTGTTTGCTTAACATTCAGTGGTAAATATTTCATGCATGTTCTGGACGACAATAAATTAACAAGACATTTTACCTTCCAAGTTAATGTGCAGAGGGCTTTGAATTATCTCTACAAGAAACATCGGAATTAATGTCACCATTCTGACTGGTCAGGCTATAAATCTATTCATCCCACATAGCCGAATGAACACCCTACTTTGGCAAGGGTTTCAATGCCAGTCAGATGTAGACAAATTTTAAAGATGACCATATTGATATATGTAATGGGTGCATTTTCCTTCCAAATGTATTAAACATATTTTATAGTATTTTTCAGTATTTCATATCTATTTTTCTGTATGTTAGATAATTTTAGAATTATTTGTTTATTATCAAAAGTTTGCTTTATTAAGGAATTAAGTTTATTTTTCATGTCTTTGAGTATTTCTCTTTTCCATAGTAATTGTAAAACTTGTAAATAATGCAGACAGATGTCATGTGATAATTAGAGTTTTTAATCCTTTAATTACATTTGATCTTAATTTTACTAGTCATGTTTTTCATTTGGCACTTTGTATATACAATCATTATTACTCGGATTAATTTGAAATCTACATCTCACCTTGAGTTCTTTTCAATTTTCATTATAAATAGTTTGCAGAAATTTTGAAAGAGCAGTAGGGAAAAAGTCAATAGAGAGTCACCAGAGAATCAGCATGTAGGGACAGAAACATCATAGTCACTTAGGTGACCATCAAGTAACGACAGTAAGTGAGTTCCAGGAACAGAGTACCTACAAGCCAAGTAGGAGAAAAGAAGTCAGCTTCACAACTGTCACCAAACAGTTTGCTCTTCAGTATCCCACCGGCACGGCAACTCAGGATATTCATTAGCTATCAAGGATGTGGTTTCAGACCCAAAAACTGGAACAGACTCAAACTTAATTATACAACAACTAAGTCACAGTCACAGTTAAAGTAGGGAACTGTTGCAACAGTTAGAAGCTTGAAGGAGTTGGAGTGATCCTGCAGAGTACCGTCTGTTCCAGTTTTGGTGATTTCAACTATCAGACACTAACGATTGCCTACCAATCATCTGACACATTGGACCCAACAACAAAGGAGAGACTAACAACTTAGCGGATCAAGACCTGTAACCCCAGATCCAGTTTTGTCTTAGGAATATTACTATTTATCTTACCTCCTATACATTTCCAGGAATATGATTGGTTAAAAGCATCCGCGTGCAAACCGTGTATATTTGATATTAGGTTAGTAGGGAGGCGGGGCTTATCTCATACACAGTTAGTAGTGGAGTTACGTCCCTTTATATTCCATATCAGGGATGATTCCACTATATAGTTTAGGGCCGCTTAGCGGCCCTTAAATCTGCCAGCGGCCCCAAAAAATGTGTGTGAATATAAATTCCCAATTCAGGAAAATAAAATAAAAATCGGTAATTCCGGAAAAGGTTTAGTCACCAATTACGGCAACTATATTTTTTCATAGTTTGTCGTCAAACGTAGTAAAATCCGGATAAGAATGCTGACTACGATCGCATTTTATTAACAAAGATTTACGTATGTCAACGTGAGGTAAACAATTTTAGCAGCCGGATTCAATTGAATAAAATTTTATGGGAGTATTTGAATTCGCAAAAGTAGATCGCTCAGCAGGTTGATCAAAAACATGCTTTTTGTCAAAATTGGTGTCAAAGCAGACCTCGGCAAAGAACACATTCAAATTTTGATATAACATTGATGAATAAATTTTAATGGGCGCCGATCTTATAAAAGCAGATCGCCCAGCAGAGCTGGTTATGTAACTTGATTAAAACTTATTTTGTAAAAGAAATTATTTTATATTTTGCTCTATTTCCTCAAAAGACAAAAATTTTAGCGTTTTTGAAAATAATGTTGATGATGGACCATTCATGTAATGAGCACCCCCCCCCCCCCCCCCCCCCCCTCCTGAAATACGATGTCATCATTATGGAACTGTTTCAAAAGATTTAAAAATAATTTTAAAGTTCACTGGTAATAACTGGTGCAATTGCTTTAAATATCTTATCAATTAAGTATATAACCTTTTGTAATTGCTTTTCTGAATTCGACAATTGGCCAGTTCAATTTGAAATCCATTTGAATCAAAGTAAGTTTATAAAGATGATCTGTTGAAAAAATACCGAATGGATGAATTTTTTCAGTGGTTAATATGGCAAGCCGTTTTGTTATTTAATCTAACTTCAAGATATCTCATAAACTTTATAAGATATCTTATATAATAGTTCATTAGATATCTATAATATAGTTTGTAAGATATCTTATAAAGTTTATAAGATATCTTGCATAGTTCATGAGATCTATATGTTATAAAATTTATGAGATATCTTTTATAGTTTATAAGATATCTCATATAGTTTTCTTTATCAGATATCTTATAAACAATATGATATTATACAATTACTGTCTTTTGATGAGGTAAATATGCTGTTTTATTGACTTTTGAAACAAGAGTGGACACACAAAAATGTCTCGCCTGTCTTGTATTTGCATTGAAAGTAAATGCAATCTGAATCAGACAAACATTATATATTTTAATCTGTAAATAATGAGATAATGTCGCTGCTGCTGATGCATGTATGAACACTAGCGCTGCTGATAGTGCTGATGAAGACAACTATCAGAGTGTATTCATATTACCAATTATGACAATTCGTGTTTTATTTTGAGAAATTACAAGATTTTAAAAATTAACATAATAAGTTACGTTATTGCTTATAATATTACCTGTCTAATTAACATGTGATATCAGGATCCTCAACTGAGAATGATACTTCATCAGAGGAGTGAAGATTTACAAAACATTCTTTGTATGTATCTTTCAGTAGATATTTAGTCCAAGATAAACTTAAATATTTTCCAGGGTGGATTCCATCTATATTCAAATTTGCATTTACTGAATACCTTGTTTTTTTTCCTTTTTTTTTCCTGCTTCTGAGAAAATACTGATTAAATGCTAAATTGTTTTTTGACAATCTTTGATTTAAAGTTTTTATTTCTTGATTTAAATAATTGATTTGTTTTGTAGCAATTTTATCATCCCATATATACAAATTTGAATCAAATTTTCCATGATTTTTATTCCATTTTTTAAATGAAATTGTAGGGCATTCCACAAATTTGATTTCTGCTTTATTTGGATATTTATTTACAATCCCTATTGCTCTATGATATTGTTCAATGACTCTATCTACTACTGAAAAGTTTTTGGATCGAATTTCAATGTATTTTCCTATTTTCGAACTAATGTCGCATGTTCCTGACCATATATACAAAATTATATGACCATGGCGTTTAATTGCCTTTTCAATACGTTGATCTATAATATCCACTAATTCTTTAGTCCTTGCAGATGATAAACACCACAATTCTAACGGAAATTGATAATCTAAACAATTATTCCTCAATGTAAATCCTTTACTGTCAGATACTAATATTGGAGTTTTAAGTTGCAGTCCCTCAGGTTTTTCAGGTTGTTCATTAATATATTTCTTTAGTTTAGAAACACTCATCCTATTCCTTATGAATATAGAATTATAAGATTATACTCACTTTAAAATTGTTTTTATTTTTAATGAGTAGATTTAAGAAGTGAACTAAAAATCATCATTAGGTCAGGATTAGGTAAATTAATTTAAAGTAGATGTGTAATCAATCAATAAAATATAAAATAAAAAGACATTTTATTGTTGATCATATAATATTCTTTAACTTTACATAAATAAGTGTTAGTAATTTTTTTAAATTTCAACATGCTTATTGAATACATATTGTATACATATTACATCAAGTATGATACAAAATGCAACTATCCATAGGGTTTTAATTTTAAATTAACTTTTTTGAGCACCTATTTAAAAAAAAGTTTAATTGACCCCAATGTCACTTCTTTTTCTTCTGAATCTTGATTGGAAGGTATGTTTTTAAGTTGTTTTGGTCCCTTAGAATGGACATTGATCAGCACAAATTGGCTATTTTTAAAAGGTCATAATGTTCTGTTTAATATTTTTTCCAACAAGTATTACAAAATATCAATAGTAAAAGTAGCAAATTTACCTGACGATATCTGGATATGGGTATTTAGTCAGATCTTAACACGTACTTGTGATTAGTTTAAAACCGGTTTTAACGAAGAAATGTCAAAATGTTCAGAACTTAATTAAATCTGTTTTTGGGTAAGATGGTGCAAGCATACGATTTTTATTGCGTCTTACACTTTAAGAAGCGAATAATCTTTAGCTACTTTATTTAAATATTGTGTAAAAACGTTAATTATGAGCTATGAAAGTCAAGTGGCTCAAGCATTTTACTGAGGAAGTTTTAAAAAAATGCAAAGAAATATTTTAACAGTGGGTTAGATTTCATTAGTCTTTACTATCTATAGATTAACAACTTTTGGTTATATTTATAATTTAGGATCATCATTGAAGGTGGAGCGCGATTGCACAGCTAATTAATTATATTGATGTGCCATTTGTATGCAAGAGTGACATTCCGTTGTATTATGTGCCAATTCGAAAAAGTTATGCGAGTATTGTCTCCCTTTAACAGGTTCATTACTTTATAATTCAGTTTAGGTTTTTGATATAAATTTGAATAGTTACAAAATGTATCAATTCAATATATTTCAGTTTTTGTTATTGGTGTATCAAAAACATTGATGTACGAATATAATTTCATAAATTTGAAACGTTTAAAATGATTACATACCAATATAAAGAACCGTTCATCATTTTTGAAAAAGACTATGATTGAAAGTCGTATTATTAATCTCCCCATCATAATAGATTGATTGGGAAATGAACCAGAATTATCTAAAGGTAATCACAGAGAGGGACTAGCAAGCAATTTTTAATTGTAGCTTAATTAATGTTAAAACAACTTTCCATTATAAACAAATGTTACTTTATACAAATATAAGGACCTTGTTAGCAAAATCTACAAATTTTATTAGATATATGAATTTTTATTACAATAGATTAATATGCTAGTAAAAGGAAGACCCAGAAACAGATTGTTTATGGGATGCAAAAATGTTGACATAACCAACATGATGTGGACAGACAAACATATGGACATAGCCATGACAATAGCCCCAACAGTGAGTTTTTCTCTTGAATGAGGCAAAAAGTAGTGATAGTATTGTAGAAAATATATATATATATAAGGATATACAAAATTATTAGATAAATAAAATTAATTAAACTGACTTACATATACATATAAGGTTCAAGTTGATCCCTCAAGTACCTGAAGTTTGTTGCGATGTTTTATATCAGTTACAATGCCCGAAAATGCAGATGATGTTCAATATTTCATAAAAATGCTCATATTGCCCGGGAAGTATTAAAATATCATGAAGAACTATCAGAATACTATTTGCCAAGTTATAACTGATAGTGTTTCACCACCTAGTTATAATTCAAAATATAGTCTTATTGTGAAGTACAGCTTTGTATGTAGACATGAAGAACTGCCAGAGATGGTATTTTTGTTAATATAAATAACTGCCAGAGATGTTATCTAGGTTGACATGAAGAACTGCCTGAATTGTTATCTATGTAGACATGAAAAACTGCTAGAGATGTTATCCATGTTGACATGAAGAACTGCTACAGATGTTATCTATGTAGACATGTAGAACTGCCAGACATGTTATCTATGTAGACATGTAAAACTGCCAGAGATGTTATCTATGTAGACATGTAGAACTGCCAGAGATGTTATCTATGTAGACTTGAAGAACTGCCTGAGATGTTATCTACGTTGACATGAAGAACTGCCAGAGATGTAGGTTTGTAAACATGAAGAACCGCCAGATATGTTATCTATGTTGATATCAAGAACTGCCAGAGATGTTATCTATATTGACATGAAGAACTGTCACAATACTATTTGCCAAGTTATAACTGATAGTGTTTCACCACCTAGTTATAATTAAAAAAATCAGTCTTATTGCGAAGTACGGCTTTGTATGTAGAAATGAAGAACTGCCAGAGATGTTATGTTTGTAATCATGAAGAACAGCCAGAGATGTTATCTATATTCACATTTAGAACTGCCAGAGATGTTATCTTTGCAATCACGAAGAACGTCCAGAGATTGTATCTATGTAAACATGAAGAACTGCCAGAGATGTAATGTTTGTAATCATGAAAAACAAACAGAGATGTTATCTACGTTGATATGAAGAACTGCCAGAGATGCTATTTTTGTAATCATGAAGAATTGTCAGAGATGTTATCTATGTTGACACGAAGGACTGCCAGAGATGTTATCTAAGTAGAAATGAAGAACTGCCTGAGATGTTATTTATGCTGATATGAAGAACTGCCAGAGATGTTATCTATGTTGACATGAAGAATTACTGGTGATGTTATCTATGTTGATATGAAGAACTGCCAGAGATGCTATTTTTGTAATCATGAAGAACAGCCAGAGATGTTACCTATATTCACATGAAGGACTGCCAGAGATGTTATCTATGTTGACATGAAGAACTGCTAGAGATGTTATCTATGTAGACATTAAGAACTGCAAGAGATTTTATCTATGTTGATATGAAGAACTGCCAGAAAACTATTTGCCAAGTTATAACTGATAGTGTTTCACCACCTAGTTATAATTCAAAAAATAGTCTTATTGCCAAGTACGGCTTTGTATGTAGACATGAAGAACTGCCAGAGATGGTATTTTTGTTATCATGAATAACTGCCAGACATGTTATCTAGGTTGACATGAAGAACGTCCCAGAGATGTTATATATGTAGACATGAAGAACTGCTAGAAATGTTATCTATGTTGACATGAAGAATGACCGGAAATGTTATATATGTAGACATGTAGAACTGCCAGAGATGTTATCTATGTAGACATGAAGAACTGCCAGAGATGTTATCTATGTTGACATGAAGTATTGCTGGTGTTGTTATCTATGTTGAGATGAAGAATGGCCAGAAATGTTATATATGTAGACATAAAGAACTGCCTGAGATGTTATCTATGTTGACATGAAGAATTGCTAGTGATGTTATCTATGTTGAGATGAAGAACGGCCAGAGATGTTATATATGTAGACATTAAGAACTGCAAGAGATTTGATCTATGTTGACATTTAGAACTGCCAGAGATTTTATCTTTGCAATCACGAAGAACAGCCAGAGATGTTATCTATGTTGACATTTAGAACTGCCAGAGAAGTAATGTTTGTAATCATGAAGAACGAACAGAGATGTTATCTATGTTGATATGAAGAACTGCCAGAGATGCTATTTTTGTAATCATGAAGAATTGTCAGAGATGTTATCTATGTTGACATGAAGGACTGCCAGAGATGTTATCTATGTTGACATGAAGTACTGCCAGAGATGTTATCTATGTAGACATTAAGAACTGCAAGAGATTTTATATATGTTGATATGAAGAACTGCCAGAAAACTATTTGCCAAATTATAACTGATAGTGTTTCACCACCTAGTTATAATTAAAAAAATAGTTTTATTGCTAAGTATGGCTTTGTATGTAGACATGAAGAACTGCCAGAGATGGTATTTTTGTTACCATGAATAACTGCCAGACATGTTATCTAGGTTGACATGAAGAACTGCCAGAAATGTTATCTTTGTAGACATGAAGAACCTCCCAGAGATGTTATATATGTAGACATGAAGAACTGCTAGAGATGTTATCTATGTTGACATGAAGAATGACCGGAAATGTTATATATGTAGACATGTAGAACTGCCAGAGATGTTATATATGTAGACATGAAGAACTGCCTGAGATAATATTTATGTTGATATGAAGAACTGCCAGGGATGTTATATATGTAGACATGAAGAACTGCCAGAGATGTTATATATGTAGACATGAAGAACTGCCTGAGATGTTATTTATGTTGATATGAAGAACTGCCAGGGATGTTATCTATGTTGACATGAAGAACTGCAAGAATACTATTTGCCAAGTTATAACTGATAGTGTTTCACCACCTAGTTATAATTTAAAAAAAAACCCAGTCTTATTGCGAAGTACGGCTTTGTTTGTAGACATGAAGAACTGCAAGAGATGTTATGTTTATAATCATGAAGAACAGCCAGAGATGTTATCTATGTTGACATTAACAACTGCCAGAGATTTTATCTTTGCAATCGCGAAAAACTTATTAAGATGATATCTATGTAGACATGAAGAACTGTCTTCGATGTAATGTTTGTAATCATGAAGAATGAACAGAGATGTTATCTATGTTGACATGAAGAACTGCCAGAGATGTTATCTATGTCGAAATGAAGAACTGCTAGAGATGTTATCTATGTTGACATGAAGAATTAGTGGTGATGTTATCTATGTTGATATGAAGAACTGCCAGAGATGCTATTTTTGTAATCATGAAGAATTGTCAGAGATGTTATCTAAGTAGACATGAAGAACTGCCTGAGATGTTATTTATGTTGATATGAAGAACTGCCAGAGATGTTATCTATGTTGACATGAAGAATTAGTGGTGATGTTATCTATGTTGATATGAAGAACTGCCAGAGATGCTATTTTTGTAATCACGAAGAATTGTCAGAGATGTTATCTATGTTAACATGATGAACTGCTAGAGATGTTATCTATGTAGACATTAAGAACTGCAAGAGATTTTATCTATGTTGATATGAAGAACTGCCAGAAAACTATTTGCCAAGTTATAACTGATAGTGTTTCACCACCTAGTTATAATTAAAAAAATAGTCTTATTGCGAAGTACGGCTTTGTATGTAGACATGAAGAACTGCCAGAGATGGTATTTTTGTTATCATGAATAACTGCCAGACATGTTATCTAGGTTGACATGAAGAACTGCCAGAAATGTTATCTATGTAGACATGAAGAACGTCCCAGAGATGTTATATATGTAGACATGAAGAACTGCTAGAAATGTTATCTATGTTGACATGAAGAATGACCGGAAATGTTATATATGTAGACATGTAGAACTGCCAGAGATGTTATATATGTAGACATGAAAAACTGCCAGAGATGTTATCTATGTTGACATGAAGAATTGCTGGTGATGTTATCTATGTTGAGATGAAGAATGGCCAGAGATGTTATATATGTAGACATAAAGAACTGCCTGAGATGTTATCTATGTTGACATGAAGAATTGCTAGTGATGTTATCTATGTTGAGATGAAGAACGGCCATAGATGTTATATATGTAGACATTAAGAACTGCAAGAGATTTGATCTATGTTGACATTTAGAACTGCCAGAGATTTTATCTTTGCAATCATGAAGAACGTTCAGAGATGGTATCTATGTAAACATGAAGAACTGCCAGATAAGTAATGTTTGTAATCATGAAGAACGAACAGAGATGTTATCTATGTTGATATGAAGAACTGCCAGAGATGCTATTTTTGTAATCATGAAGAATTGTCAGAGATGTTATCTATGTTGACATGAAGGACTGCCAGAGATGTTATCTATGTTGACATGAAGTACTGCTAGAGATGTTATCTATGTAGATATTAAGAACTGCAAGAGATTTTATATATGTTGATATGAAGAACTGCCAGAAAATTATTTGCCAAGTTATAACTGATAGTGTTTCACCACCTAGTTATAATTCAATAAATAGTTTTATTGCGAAGTATGGCTTTGTATGTAGACATGAAGAACTGACAGAGATGGTATTTTTGTTATCATGAATAACTGCCAGACATGTTATCTAGGTTGACATGAAGAACTGCCAGAAATGTTATCTATGTAGACATGAAGAACGTCCCAGAGATGTTATATATGTAGACATGAAGAACTGCTAGAGATGTTATCTATGTTGACATGAAGAATGACCGGAAATGTTATATATGTAGACATGTAGAACTGCCAGAGATGTTATATATGTAGACATGAAGAACTGCCTGAGATAAATATTTATGTAGACATGAAGAATTGCCAGGGATGTTATATATGTAGACATGAAGAACTGCCAGAGATGTTATATATGTAGACATGAAGAACTGCCTGAGATGTTATTTATGTTGATATGAAGAACTGCCAGAGATGTAGGTTTGTAAACATGAAGAAACGTCAGATATGTTATCTATATTGACATGATGAACTGCCAGAGACATGAATTATATTCAGCAATTTATAACTGGAACTGCCAGAGACATGAATTATATTCGGCATTATAACTGATAGTGTTTCACCACCGAGTTATAATCTTTAAAAAAGTCGTTTGCCAAGTACGGTTATGTATGTAGACTCGAAGAACTGCCAGAGATGTTATGTATGTAGACATGAAGAACTGCCAGAGATGTAATGTTTGTAATCATGAAGAACAAACAGAGAGGTTATCTATGTTGATATGAAGAACTGCCAGAGATGCTATTTTTGTAAAAATCATGAAGAATTGTCAGAGATGTTATCTATGTTGACATGAAGGACTGCCAGAGATGTTATCTATGTTGATATGAAGGACTGCCAGAGATGTTATCTATGTTGACATGAAGGACTGCCAGAGATGTTATCTATGTTGAAATGATGAACTGCCAGAGATGGTATCTATGTTGATATCTGTGTAGAGATGTAGAACTTCCAGTCTGATTTTTGTTTAGGAAGAAAGTATTGCTAGAAATGATATGTTTGTAGAGATCAACTGCTAGAGATGTTATATGTGTATAAATGAGGAGGCCATTTAGATGATATTTGTACAAGTACTGTCATAGACAATATGTGTGATGAGATAGTGAACTGCTAGAGATGCTGGTACTGCTTGTTCAAGTTATAACTGATAGTGTTTCACCACCTAGTTATAAATTGATAATTTTTTATTATAATCTTTTGCTTATAAACTGGTATCAAAATTATCTAAAGCTATCCAAACTGGCTTGTGATAACTATAATATGCTTCTAATGTTCCAAATTGAATTCCTGCACAACAGTTTGTGAATATTAAGTCCAGAATTGTTTTCCCGTCTGTAGTAATGTGATTAATAATTTGAAAAAGCCCCTGAAGCTTCATATATTCTAATAACCTTTTCGTACTTTGTGATGGATTCTGAATATCACAGTTGAAGTCCCCGCCTATGACAATAACTTTTTTATGATCTAAAGAAGAACATAGATTCTGCATTGCACTAAACAGATTGCCAACTGATTCTTTAGGACGGGAATATATACAAACAATTTGAAGAAATGGATTGATAATTTTCATAATCTCAATACTTTTAATGTTCATTTTGACTATGTCTGCTTTCAATGATTCTTTGAGATATGCAACAGTGCCATAACTTGTTCTCTTTTTAGAAAAGTCATTACGATACAATTTAAATCCCGGTAGATTATAGTCAATGTCACTATCTTCTGAACACAATCTAGATTCTACAAACATATTTACATCTGTTTCTCTAAAGTTAAAATCAGCTCTAACATCCTCTATATGTAAGTGTAGTGATTGGCTGTTATGAAAGCATATGACAAATTTTGATTTATCTAAACAATACAAGGGAGTAAAGGAAAGCAACATATTTCTTTCTGTTCTGAGTCTTTCCATTTCTTCTTTTACCTCTTGAGATACTGTAATGTTGTTTTCATATACATTTTCCAGTATAAACATGTTTTCAGCCTTTTCAGCACGACTAAATGCAACATAATGCATATGACATTCTTTTCGTGTTGGCAACTGTATTACAACTTCAGTCAGAGTGTCACCTTGAGATCTATGTAAAGTTTTTGCAGCTGCTAATCTCAATGGAAACTGTTTTCTTGAAATTTTGATACTCTTGTACTTTCCTACAGGAAATTCTCTGGATATTTTTCTGATAGGAGTCCAATTTTTCTTTTTTTTCATGAAATCTTTTCTCAAATTTTTTCCAATTTCATCATTATCAAATATTACCCATATAACATCTGGTTGGGAACACACACATTCAATATCTTTGATAACTCCAGCAGCTCCATTAACTAATCCATCAAATAGATCAATGTTAACGGTTAATTCTGTACGCATTCCAACAGCTATACCACACATTTTGGACAGTCCCATTTCAAAATCCTTTGCTTTTCCTTTAATTTCCTCTTTTGTCTCTGCAGATATATCTCCTATTACTATGTCTTTGCATTTCACTATGACTTTATGGTTTTTGCACTCATTGTACAGTTTGTTGTTATACATATCTACACTTTTGTTGTGGTAAAGCAGATGAGTGGCAAATGTAGGATACTCTGGAATATCAGATTGTATTACTCTTGTCTTTAAAAAATTCACATCTTCAACAGTTTGGTTTCCTTCTCTTATTCTGTTAAGTATCTCTGCAAATGTTTTATCATTTTTCTGTCTCATTATATCTGTCAGTTCATAAAACATGAATTTTTCTTTCCACACATTTTGTGATAAAATTTCAGTAGAATTGCCAGAAGGTTGCTTAAAAATCCAGGAATCCATTACTGGCCTAAGTTGGAAAAGATCTCCAATAGTGATGATATTAATCCCTCCAAATGGTTTTGATACACCCATAATTTCTTGCATTCTCTGATTGATAAAACAAAATAATTTTGATCCACACATTGAAATTTCATCTATGATAATAAGATGAAGATGTTCAAGTTGATGTCTAAATGTATTTAAAAGTTCATGTTTTAATGGACGATACTGAAATCCCTGGTTTGCTGGAACTCCAAATGCTGCATGCAATGTAACACCTCCTATCAAATACGCTGCTTTACCTGTTGGTGCAGCCAGAATAATAGACTTCTGATTTGGATTTTCTCCCTGTGTTGTATTGTAATATTTTATTAGTGCTTGGTATATGCATTTTGTAAGTCTTGTTTTTCCTACTCCTGCTCCACCACTTAAAAAAAGCATAAATTGTTTGTTATCAGATTTTGATATATTAAGCACATGATAAAAAAACTCTATTTGTTTCTGGTTTAATGACCTACACATATTTCTAAATTCTGTATCAGTTAATCTGTTTCTTAATTTTTCTTCTTCTATATCTGTTCCTGTACACTGTAAATCATTGGCAATATCATATTGTGTGAAGATGTCTTCACCCATCTGATGAAGGTCTTCAGATTCTTTTTCATCTTCATCCTTCAGTTCTATATGCTGTGTTACAGGGGCAACTTCGTCAAATGCTTCTTCTTCTAACTCATTTTCAATAAGATGTTCAGCTTCTTCAATTTCTTCAGCATGATGTTCATATTGAGTTGCATTGCAGTCAGTACCTTCTTTTACACTGTTGTATTTATCTTCATATGTGTCAAAGGGATATATAATCCTTTCTTCCTTTCTCCAAGGTTGAAAAAGAAGAAGTTTTTCTCGATGGAAATTTTCAGGGTCTTTTGTCTTTGAATATCTTACATATCTGATGACTTTTTTCTTCTTTCTGTGTTTTAAAATTACTCCATTCCTATATTTTAAAGTTTTAGGATCATTTTCAGGGTCATATTCATCTTGACTTAAGTTTTCATCTTCCAAATTATCTTCAATGTCAGTTTCCTCAATTTCTTCTTCATTTTTCAATTTATCTGTTTTTGCTTTCTTTTCTGATCTAAGGTCATACCATGCTGCAAAATCTGCCAAACATATACTTTCTACCTTCTTGGGTCTCTGAGAATATCGTTTTATAATGTTGTCACATTGAACGTTCGTGCTGTTATCTGGCAACTTCTGTAACTCCTCATTTGGTTTTATAATAAATGGACGTTCTTCTGGTGGAGACGTATTTATGAAAATATGTCCACAGCTTGAATTTTTCAGCTTCATTTGTAAAACTATGTAAACAGCCTCCTGTGCAGATATTTCGACATGTTTTAAAAATTTGTTACCCATAGTTTTTACTTGATTGTTCATAGAGCTATTTTGCTTGTGAGCTTCCTCGCATGCTCTTCTTAAAAGGTTACTCATCCCTCTCTGTCCTTTACTAACATAGTTTACAATATACATTAAGCATGCAAATGCATTGGTAACAAATTGTATGTCCATGTTAGCCATCCATGCTTGCAATACAGTATCATTGTACCCATTGATGCGAATGCATTCTGGATCTCTCTTTAAAAAAACCTTTGTTTCTTTTAAAGATGATCTAATGGCAAGAATATAGTCATCTTCGGTCATTTTGATGTCTTGCAAAAATTCTTCAAAAGTACAATCAAAGGACATTTGTTGTGCTAAACGTTTCTGAATAAGTTCATAGCCCTTTGCGTGTCTCTTCACTTCCTTAGGAGTCATATTTGATGGCAGTTTATCTAGAATGATAGTCTTTTTCATAGGTGGTAGTGGAAAATTGAAACGGCAGGTTTTTTTCTTTTTCTTTCTACATGTATGTGTATGCCTATGCATTTGCAATTTTACTAAGTCTTGTTGTCCATCCTGAACTGGCAAATTTCTATTTGTGGTGATATATTTAGATATAAAGTCTTCAATATCTTTGTTTTCGTTTATTTCCAAGAAGGGTGCATTCTCAATCCATAAAACTGAATGAACATGTGGTGAACCTCTTTGTTGGAATTCTATTCGATAAAAAAAATCTTTAACTTTCCCAAGAGGCATTACAGATGAGTTCAAAAAATAATGGAAAAATTTTTGTACTTTGTAATCAAAGTAGCGAGCAGTGGTGACTGGATCAGATCGCACCAATCTGCATTTAGTTTGCCAGGTCATGGTATTTATATCTGCATCTGAATACTGCACTCCATCAATTGTTTTTCCAAGTGACCTTAATAGTGGTTTCCATCTTGTTTCTGCTGATGACAGGGAAATAAACCAAGTTGGTAAACCTAATTGCCTAACCATAGCAAATAAATCTTTTTTGGCAGATTCCCAGTACGGTGGTGATCCTCGTAGTGTTCTAAATATTCTGTAACCATCATCTAACTTTACCAAAGTATCGACATTGCTTTCGTCTTTTAAATCTTTCGCTGTAATTTTCTTTCCTTTGGTTTTTACTCGTCGTAGTGACAACCAAACCTTATCTTGAATTTGTTTCATTTGAATTTTTTTGGCTTTGAAAAAGATATTAGTAATATTTTGTGCTGCTCTTCGATCATTTTGGCGTAGTTCGGACTTGCATATTTCGCTATATTTCACCGACACTGTACGTTCTTTGTTTGATGGACGTTTTTCACCACAAAATAAACCGGGAAATGACAATTCTTCAATAGCATCTCCAAAAGGGCTAACTGGTAAGTTACCTTCACTTGGTGCAAATGACAGTATATTTCTCTGACTATCTAAGTTTTCTGGGTATAACATTGTGTCATAGACCCCATCACATTCCTGCTGTTTTTCCATATCATCTTTATTAACAAAATCATCATCATATTCACTCCATAGGTCATCTTCTTCTGTCATGTCTGTCTCTTGTTTCATTTTAGTTTTTTCTTCATTCTGTTTGTTTTTTATTTCAGGTGATTTAACGGGATGAGGATGATTTGTTTCTGGATTTTTTTCAATAAATGTATCCCAATCTGTGTTTTCTAAACTTTTCATATGTTCAGTAAGCCATTTCTCATCAAGTCCATCTGTGACGTACTGCTTAAACAAAGGCTTAGTCAGAAGATATTTTGTTGCATCTATACATTTTTGTGGTCTTATATTCTGAAACATTACATGTGATTTGTATCTTAATCTTCTTTTTAATTTTACTGGTATTGTCTGTGACTCTGGCAGTCTTCTTGGAAGCATTTTAACAGTTGACATATTATCAGCTGGAACATTGACTACATTTCCTTGAATACCAAACTGACCTCCACTTGGAAGTTCACGCATTTGAAAAAATGTTGAAACTGGTGCCACCAGCTTTTCTTCCAGAGAATTTAGCATCAAAACTTGTGGTTTTAATGGGAAATTTAGTTTATTATAAATTGCTAAATTTGGCAGTTTACCCTTCTTCAAAGATTTTAAACATGTGCGACAGACATACTCAAATCCATCAATACTATTTTTCTTTCGAACACACTGTGAATATAAGGGTTCTTTCAAATTTTGTAGTTTTCCAACTGGTTCAACAGATTCCTTAAACCACAGCTGGTCGCAAGATGTACATCTGTAAATGCAAGCTGTTGAAACCTCATTTTGAAATGCATCAATTAATTGATGTGAATGTAAAGCTTTGTTTATACTACTATTGCGTTTCCAGTCAATGTCATGCTCAAAGGTTTTAAAGGTTGGGTCACTTCTTCTTTTATTATTGTAATCTTTTTCAAATTTCAAAAAAATTGGATCACTTCTTCTACTTTTATTATGGTTTTTCTCAAATGTAACAAACTCTGGATCAGTCCTTCTCTTTTTATTGTGCTCCTTCTCAAATGCAACAAACTCTGGATCAGTTCTTCTCTTTTTATTGTGCTCCTTCTCAAATGTAATAAACTCTGGATCAGTTCTTCTCTTTTTATTGTGCTCCTTCTCAAATGTAATAAACTCTGGATCAGTCCTTCTCTTTTTATTGTGCTCCTTCTCAAATGTAATAAACTCTGGATCAGTCCTTCTCTTTTTATTGTGCTCCTTCTCAAATGCAACAAACTCTGGATCAGTCCTTCTCTTTTTATTGTGCTTCTTCTCAAATGCAACAAACTCTGGATCAGTCCTTCTCTTTTTATTGTGCTCCTTCTCAAATGCAACAAACTCTGGATCTGTCCTTCTCTTTTTGTTGTAGTCTACTTCAAAATGTTTAAATTTACTTTCTAGTCTTCGATTTTGATGACTTATTCTTTCTTTTTCTGCATAATGTGTATTGGATCGTCTCATTTGCATGAATTTTCTCATATACTCCTTTCTCCTTATTTTTTTTCCTCCAAATTCAGATTCTTGTTTTTTTGGTTGTCTTTGTTCCCTTTTTTCATCAAAATGTCCACAGGGTAATGTTTTATGTACTGTTGAAGTTGACAAAACAATATCATAATGATTACCATTTGTATGGTTTAGATAAATACCAGTTTCATCTGTTATAATATTTGGATTTAGGTAGTTTGCATCAAATTTGGTCCACTTATATGAGTTATTGCCAGTGTTGACATAGGTGAAAACATGAGTTCTTAATAAATTAGATGCTACAAAAATCTCAACTTCTGTTGCCCAACTTCCTGGAATATTTATTTGATTTTGCAGTACATAAGAAAAACATGTTTGACCATGTTGTAGTAGGGAATGAAGATTTGTCCCTAACTGATGGATATGATTAACTATTGCAGCTCTTATTTTAATATGATTTGTCTCAGTTCCTGTAATAGCATAAGAAATGGCTCTGTAAAAGCAGTTTCCATCACCTATAATTTTCTGTAAGTCTTTAGGATTTCCAATTATGTTTGGCGCAGTTAAATCATACAATGGATATGATGATTTCTCAAACCTTAATCCTAAATTTGTGCATTGTTTCATTTGCCATGTCAAGTTTATCGGTTTAAATTGGAAGATTTCATGAATAACATCAACTGCAACAAGATCTTGACTTGAACCTATGACTTCATCTGTCTTCTGAGTGTTATTCTTGACTTTATCTGTCTTTTGAGTGTTATTCTTGACTTTATCTGTCTTCTGAGTGTTATTCTTGACTTCATCTGTCTTCTGAGTGTTATTCTTGACTTTATCTGTCGTCTGAGTGTTATTCTTGACTTCATCTGTCTTCTGAGTGTTATTCTTGACTTTATCTGTCTTCTGAGTGTTATTCTTGACTTCATCTGACGTCTGAGTGTTATTCTTGACTTTATCTGTCGTCTGAGTGTTATTCTTGACTTTATCTGTCTTCTGAGTGTTATTCTTGACTTTATCTGTCTTCTGAGTGTTATTCTTGACTTCATCTGTCGTCTGAGTGTTATTCTTGACTTTAACTGTCTTCTGAGTGTTATTCTTGACTTTAACTGTCTTCTGAGTGTTATTCTTGACTTTATCTGTCTTCTGAGTGTTATTCTTGACTTCATCTGTCTTCTGGGTGTTATTCTTGACTTCATCTGTCTTCTGAGTGTTATTCTTGACTTCATCTGTCTTCTGAGTGTTATTCTTGACTTCATCTGTCGTCTGAGTGTTATTCTTGACTTTAACTGTTGTCTGAGTGTTATTCTTGACTTTAACTGTCGTCTGAGTGTTATTCTTGACTTTAACTGTCTTCTGAGTGTTATTCTTGACTTCATCTGTCTTCTGGGTGTTATTCTTGACTTTATCTGTCTTCTGAGTGTTATTCTTGACTTCATCTGTCTTCTGAGTGTTATTCTTGACTTCATCTGTCTTCTGAGTGTTATTCTTTACTTCATTTTCTGTATTCAAGGTTTTTCCTGCATGTTGACAGATATGATTGGAACATTTTTGGTATGTTGAGAAAAGAATTGAACACATCTGGCAATATGAGCATTTATGAGATGTTAGTCTATTCTCTGTAGAATATTCCTTTTTACAAAGTTGGCATTTCAGTATCTCCTTGTTTAATATCTGTTGTTTGCAATTATGTCTTTTCAATTTTTGTGCTGATGGGAAGGTTTTTCTACATAGTTGGCATATATTACATGCATGGTTTTGAAGACCTTTTCTAGTCTTGTAAGATTTACTGCATTCATTGCATATATACATATCTGTAAAACACAATGTATAAGAGACGACATCAAAAAATCAATGAAGGATAAAAAATAAAAAATTAATTCAAATAAATTGCAAAGGGGGGGGAGGGCAAATTGCAGCAAGTTTTGTTTAATTGCCATCGATTTTATATATATTTCCATATTGGTCAATCAATTGTTCCAAAATTAAGTTTAGAGGGGTGTCAGTGAAAAAAACTATATGAATTAATTTTTTTATCCTTCATTGACCACTTGATGTCGTCACTAAATGACACATGTGCAAATCGCAACAAAGAGTTGCTCACTATGTCATGCATATAATAGAGGGTGGTAATGGGGGTACCTTTATGACGAATAACGGTAAAAATTCTTGCCAAAAACTATTAACAGTAGTTTTTGTTGCATGATGATAAAATATGCACTTTTTTTTAGACAATACAAAAATCAAATGATTTTGACGTATCACGTTAATTTCTTTCCAAAAATAACGGTAACGATAAGTATTTCAGACCTCTGATGATTCATGATAAGGATATTTTTTACCAATCACGGTAAAGTTTTAATCAATTTGATGCTAACGGTAATTGAAATTGCCGTTTGACGCCTGATGGTAAAGGGCATTACTACCCTCATGATACTTACCTTTGTGTATCAGACATTTGATATAAAAACGTAATATGTAGTTAATGGCCATATGTATTTAAAGGTGTACTAGCTGTCAAATTCATGTTCACCAATTTTAATCAAATTCTTATATCTAATTTAAAACAATGTAAAATATTTATCCAAACTATTAAAAAGTTCTTTTCCTTTAAATAACTTTACACATACATTTCATGTGTTATCTGTCTCAAGCTAAGGGGTTAAATTGAAGGTCACTTGAATACAAATTCAATGAAATTGAATTATTCACTTGCAAGTAAATAATTCATAATCATTTTTTTTATAGCTTATTTTGACAAAATTGAACCATACTGGGTGCTAAAAGTGAATTATTATTTCCCTTTTTGCATTTCATTATTGATTGATAAAAAAAATAATATATTATATTTTTCATATATCTCGTAGCTAGTGCCCCTTTAATATGAATATTTATTATCACCAAATAGAAAGTAACTATCTAGCAATATAGGGCAATAAATATTTGAAGAAGTTATTGGATAACATTCTTTTGTTTTGCTGAGCCCTAAGCAAACAAGTGAAACTGTGAGCAACTGCTTACTAACTATGATACACCCATATTTAAAATATTTTCTTAAACAGTAAAATCTTGAGTGGTGAATCTAAAAACACATCACATGGTGAACTCAAATTTCAGAAATCCTTGTATTGAAGTTCCTGAGAAAAATCTGACGAAACTTTTCAACTGGGCTTATATGTGTAAAACAATACAAGTATTAGGTAAACAGGAAGTTGTTGATTGATTATTCTGAAAACGCATAACAAGGTATAGCTAACTTATATAAACCCTGAAACCAAATTTCAGAAATCCTTGTAATGTAGTACCTCATAAAGATGTGTTGAAAATATTCATGTGACGGACAAACAGACTGAAGAACAGATGGATTGATGGATAGAGTGATAGATGGATGGATGGACTGACCAATGAACAGACAGAGGTAAAACAGTATACCTGCACTTTTTTTTAAAGTGGGGGTATAATTATTTATTGTAAAAGGACATTGTTACATAATATAATTAAGCCTAAATATATTATTTATTGATATTTCTCACATCTATTATTCTATATACTTTAATAGTAATATTATTATTTTATGCTTTTGATAAAAAAAAACAAAAAAAAACAGGTGCTCCGCAGGGCGCAGCTTTATACGACTGCAGAGGTCGAACCCTGAACAGTTGGGGCAAGTATGAACAAAACATTCAAGCGTGATACAGCTCTGAATTTGGATTGTGATCAAATTTTTGACATTACATGGATTTTTTTTACACAAAACAAATGTCAAGATTTTACAAATCAATTAAAGATTTCTTCTTCAAACTTATTTAAATCTAAAATTAAATATTTGACACAGCATAGGTTTCTGACACAGAATGAATGTGGTTTAATGAACTTAAAAATTTTTTTTTGCCTTTGAGGAAATCACTATGCTGTTGAATATTAATCCTCTCAAAAAAATGTTTGAAGAAATTTTCTTTTTATTTATGAAATCTGAAATGAGAAAAATTTAACCCCCCCCCCCCCCCTCCCCCATTTTTTTTCTTCACATCCCCGTTTCCCTTTTTCCAAAACTGATATCAATTCAAATTTCTAATGGAGTTTGCAACAATAACTACTCTTTTAAATACATCATAAAATATTAAAATGTAAAATAAAGTGCTTGTTATCACTGAATGGTAAAGATTGGTTGGTAGTAAAAGTGAATATACATTGTTTATTGTATAAAACAATAAAAAAAACTTCATCAGCAACATTTTATATTGGCAAATTTCCAATGAAGTTATTTACATAAAGTTATTGGCAAATAAAAATAGAAAATGACATCATAGTCATGTCTGGCAAATGTCCAACATACATTATCTAAAAACATTTTAGATAAGATAAGGAAAAACAGCTTCATCAGCAACATTTTATATTGGCAAATTTCCAATGAAGTTATTTACATAAAGTTATTGACAAATAAAAATAGAAAATGACATCATAGTCATGTCTGGCAAATTTCCAACATATATTATCAACTACTATTCTATACAAAGAAAGATAACTCCAATTAAAAATTAATTGCTATTGCACAATATTGTGCAATTAGATATTTCTTGCTATTGTGCAATACTGTGCAATTGAAAATTTCTTGCTATTGCACAATACTTGATATGGAATCCTGATTTGGACCAACTTGAAAACTGGGCCCATAATCAAAAATCAAAGTACATGTTTAGATAAAGCATATCAAATAAGCCCAAGAATTTAATTTTTTGTTAAAATCAAACTTAGTTTAATTTTGGACCCTTTGGACTTTAATGTAGACCAATTTGAAAACTGGACCAAAAATTAAGAATCTACATACACAGTTAGATTTGGCATATCAAAGAACCCATTTATTCAATTTTTGATGAAATCAAACAAAGTTTAATTTTGGACCCCCATTTGGACCAACTTGAAAACTAGGCCAATAATTAAAAATCTAAGTACATTTTAAAATTCAGCATATCAAAGAACCCCAAGGATTCAATTTTTGTTAAAATCAAACTAAGTTTAATTTTGGACCCTTTGGACCTTAATGTAGACCAATTTGAAAACGGGACCAAAAATTAAGAATCTACATACATAGTTAGATTCAGCATATCAAAGAACCCCAATTATTCAATTTTTGATGAAATCACACAAAGTTCAATTTTGGACCCTTTGGGCCCCTTATTCCTAAACTGTTGGGACCAAAACTCCCAAAATCAAACCCAACCTTCCTTTTATGGTCATAAACCTTGTGTTTAAATTTCATAGATTTCTATTTACTTATACTAAAGTTATGGTGCAAAAACCAAAAATAATGCTTATTTGGGACCCTTTTTGGCCCCTTATTCATAAACTGTTGTGACCTCAACTCCAAAAATCTATCCCAACCTTCCTTTTGTGGTCATAAACCTTGTGTTTAAATTTCATTGATTTCTATTTACTTATACTAAAGTTATTGTGGGAAAACCAAGAATAATGCTTATTTGGGCCCTTTTTTGGCCCTTAATTCCTAAACTGTTGGAACCAAAACTCCCAAAATCAATCCCAACCGTCCTTTTGTGGTCATAAACCTTGTGTCAAAATTTCATAGATTTCTATTCACTTAAACTAAAGTTATAGTGTGAAAACCAAGAAAATGCTTATTTGGGCCCTTTTTGGCCCCTAATTCCTAAAATGTTGAGATCAAAACTCCCAAAATCAATCCCAACCTTCCTTTTGTGGTCATAAACCTTGTGTTAAAATTTCATTGATTTCTATTCACTTTTACTAAAGTTAGAGTGCGAAAACTAAAAGTATTCGGACGACGATGACGACGACGACGCAGAACGACGACGACGCCAACGTGATAGCAATATACGACCAAAAAATTAAAATTTTTGCGGTCGTATAAAAATTCAATCAATAAGAATACATTTATAATTTATAATCAATATATCTGCAAAAAGGATAAATTTTAACAATATGTTAACTTAAGTCATTTAATTTATATTTGCTACCATCAAATCAAGATTATATTTAAAAACAAAGTATACTTATCTTAGATCATATGTATAAAACAATTCTGTAAATGTTATTCTTTAACTTTGTGGAAAGAAAATATTGTTCAATCTGTACACATTCAAACAATAAATTAAAGTGGTTGTGGTGAACTGTAGTACAGGACAAATGTTCATGCATGAGTGAGCTAATGCTTTAACATTTCCACACCTTCCAATGTTTCATTTAATTAGTGTTCAGTAATTATCACTTATGACACAAATGTATGATTTAATCATATTTCCATTAAAAAGATTCTTGTATTCAATATTCAAATTCATTTCTGATTAAAAATAAATAAATGAATATAAAAATGAATTACACTTTATAATTATTCAATACATGATATAATTGACTAGTCCCTTCTTGTAACTGATACACTGGATCAACTTTAAATTATTAACATTGACCAATGAACTATAAAAATAAGGTCAAGGTTAGATGACACCAAGAAAATGAGGTTACAGTCAAATAAGACCTGAGCAACTGACATATAGATCATAAAATATTTCCATACACCAAATATAGTTGACCTATTGTATATATTATTAGAAAATAAGACCAAAACTAAAAAACTTAACTGTGACCACTGGACCATGAAAATGAGGTCAATGCCAAATGACACCTGCTAGCTAGTCATGTACACCTTACAATCATTCCATACAACAAATATACTTGACCTATTGCATACAGTATAAGAAAAACAGACCAAAAACACAAAAACTTAACTATAACTACTGTACCATGAAAATGAGGTCAAGGTCAGATGACACCTGCTGGCTAGACATGTATACCTTACCATCATTCTATACACCATATATAGTTGACCTATTGCATACAAAATAAGAAAAACAGACCAAAACACAAAAACTAAACTATAACTACTGAACCTTGAAAATGAGGTCAAGGTCAGATGACACCTGCCAGCTAGACATGTACACCTTACAATCATTCCATACAACAAATATAGTAGACCTATTGCATAAAGTATGAGAAAAATAGACCAAAACACAAAAACTTAACTATAACCACTGAACCATGAAAATGAGGTCAAGGTCATATGACACCTGCCAGTTGGACATGTACACCTTACAGTCCTTCCATACACCAAATATACTAGCCCTATTGTTTATAGTATCTGAGATATGGACTTGACCACCAAAACTTAACCTTGTTCACTGATCCATGAAATAAGGTCGAGGTCAAGTGAAAACTGTCTGACGGGCATGAGGACCTTGCAAGGTACACACATACCAAATATAGCTATCCTATTACTTATAATAAGAGAGAATTCAACATTACAAAAATTCTGAACTTATTTTTCAAGTGATCACTGAACCATGAAAATGAGGTCAAGGACATTAGACATGTGACTGACGGAAACTTCGTAACATGAGGAATCTATATACAAAGTATGAAGCATCCAGGTCTTTCACCTTCTAAAATATAAACCTTTTAAGAAGTTAGCTAACACCGCCGCCGCCGCCGCCGCCGCCGCCGCCGGATCACTATCCCTATGTCGAGCTTTCTGCAACTAAAGTCGCAGGCTCGACAAAAATTATATTCACCGAGGCCGACGGCCGAAGTGAATATCAGTTTTTCAAAAGTCAATAAAACCCCATATTTACCGAAACAAAAGGCAGTAATTGTTTTATTCAATAGTCCGAGAGAAGAAAATGTATCTAATGACAAACATATACCAATTTTTTTTTCATGAAACATATTACCATAGCGTTGCATGTAAAAGCGCGTGATGTTTAGCGCGGTGAATAACACTTTCTCAGGTGAATATGCTTTTTTATTCAAAATCCAATTCATATAGAGAAACCTACTAAAATAATACCAATATGGAATAAATCTTATAATCTTTTATATAAGCTTTGGATTTCAAATATTTTGGCCACGAGCATCACTGAAGAGACATGTATTGTCGCAATGCGCATCTGGTGCAAGAAAATTGATACCGTTAATTTTATTTTTTTATTATAAACTATAATATATAAGATATCTTATATAAAGTATATTTATAAGATATCTTATATACTATATAAGATATCTTATAATCGATATTAGATATCTTCTTTATTATATAAGATATCTTCTTTATTATATAAGATATCTATTTATATAAGATATCTTATAAAAAAAGATTATTTAAAATATCTTATTTCTCTAATTCTTCGTCAATTTATCCCTTTCTGCACTCATTGTATAAAAACAATTAATCAAAGTGTGATTCGTTTGATTTCAGTACTTCATTGGTTAAAATCCGATTATGACGTTGAATGTTCTTGCTTTCCTCTGAATTTCTAATTGTGACGGCATGAAAAAAGGCGACCATGCCTGATGACGTCACATAGAAAGAACACATCTTTTTGCAGATCAATCGAAAAGAAGGAATAAGTTTGCCTGCATAATGTTAGAAAATCATTAGAGAAACAGATTCCACCACCAAATCTTTTTTTTAATGAAATTAATGTAGAAAATGTAAGGAACTATATCATTTTCCTACAAATTGACAATTTGTTTTGATCCGACGTTATCGACGTCTTGACAACGCCTATTGTTGTATGACGTCAGAGAGTGAAATAACCACGTTTATTTCACATGTGAAATTATCGGTTTTTATCTAACTGGAAAATCAATGTAATTCATTGCAACCAATGTAATAAAAATATTTAAATGCTCGGGCATGCCTTGCATTTTAAATTTGAAAATTTAACTGTCTCGAGTGGATAAATATCGTATTACACTCGATGCAGTTGTAGAATCTATATATATCATATAAGATATATTATTAGAGACATCGTATAGAAATTATAAGATAATTCATATAATATATCTTATATAATTTTCTTAAGATGATGTCCAATAAACTATTTAAGATATCTTGTATAAAAAAAAATATAAGATATTTCATATTCTGAATGAGATATTTTATAAACTTTAGAAGATATCTTAAAAAGTATATAAGATATCTTATAAAGTTTTTAAACTTTATAAGATATCTCTTATAATATATATATAAGATAGCTTTAAAAAAGTAAATTATATAAGATATCTCATATATATATATATTAAATGAGATATCTTATAAAAATCTAATATGTTATATAAGATATCTTATATATTTTGAGATAATTTGAAATTCGAATAAATAGCTAAACTGCTTAAGTGCCATAGGTTTATGTTAGCTGGTGTAGATATGCCTTGTTTACCAAAGTTAAGATGATAGTGCATCATGTGCAATGGTATTCATGTATTACAACTTCCCTTGTCTGAATCCAATAACTTCTTCAATCAGTGTACAGGTGAAACTTTATATACATTTTCCGTTTTTACAGGTCAGGAAAATGATATTATTTTGTTTTAGATTGTATGCATAAAAAATTCCCAATTGGGATGAAAATTCCCAATTTGATGTTCAAGGGACCCATTTGAAAACACCTGGAATCATCCCTGCATATTAGGTAAGAAGGGGGCAGGGCTTATTTCATACACGGTTAGTAATAATGTTATGTTCCTTTATAAAAATAAAACGGTACTGAGAAAAAAACTTAAAAGTTTCAACAGACGAAGAAATAATGATTAAGATTAAAATAAATACATAAAACACATTTAAACCTTACAAGTTGTTATTGTTGGCATCTGTTTTTGTAGGATCAATGGAAGTATTCTCTTAATGCTAACAGTATTGAAGACTTGCTCATTTTGAGAATTCACTAGTCTTAATTTCACACGTTCAGATAGTCGGTAAGATAAATTTGTTACATCGTGTGCTAGTGACGTAATACGGTTTATATGGGGTCAGTAAATTCCATATGGGGATTCGAGCTTCGCTCTCACCCCATATGGAATTTACTGACCCCATATATACCGTATTAGGTCACTAGCACACTATGTAACTAATATTGGACAATTTCTTCTAAAAGTGCATTTCGAACAATTCCATCTCACAATTAATCAATGTGATTAGACAATTCATAAGAGCAGTGACTTTAAATTTTATAGTGCATTTGTTTTAATTATTTGGATTTATCTTTGGCATATATTGTTATTTATTAAATTGTTAAATGTTTTAGAGTATTAACTTTGCCACTTGTCAGACTTTGGGTAGTTGTAATTGTAATCATTTATCAGCTGTAATTGATTACAATTCTTCAAGTAATCATTGTAATCATTAATCAGCCAACAATCTGATTACATGTGATTTAATTTAATCAGTTTCTTTTCAAAATACCCTGTAACCCTGATTACTTTTTGATTACATTCTGATTACAATGGGAAAAAATCTAAAATTGTGTTTATGGTCGATATGTCATGTCTTGAATGAACCTTTCAACCAGATGCTCCACAGGGCGCAGCATTATACGACCGCAGAGGTTGAACCCTGAACAGTTGGAGCAAGTATGGACACAACATTCAAGCTGGATTCAGCTCTAAATTTGAATTGTGATTAAATAGTTGACACAGCATAGGTTTCTGACATAGAATGAATGTGGTCTAATAAACATAAAACATTTTTTTGCCTTTGAGCAATTCACTATGCTGTTGAATATTAATCCTCTCAAAAAAATGTTTGAAGAAATTTTCTTTTTATTTATGAAATCTGAAATGAGAAAAATTTAACCCCCCCCCCCCCCTTTTTTTCACATCCCCCTTTCCCTTTTTCTAAAACTGATCTCAATTCAAATTTCTAATGGAGTTTGCAACAATAACTACTAATTCAAATACATCATAAAATATTAAAATGTAAAATAAAGTGCTTGTTATCACTGAATGGTAAAGATTGTTTTAATTTATCAGTTGGTAGTAAAAGTGAATATACATTGTATATTGTATAAAACAATGATTTAAGTTGATTCAACTACTATTCTGGACAAAGAAAGATAACTCCAATTGAAAATTTCTTGCTATTGCACAATATCATGAATATTGTGCAGTTAGATATTTCTTGCTATTGGGCAATACTGTGCAATTGAAAATATTTGATATTGCACAATACTGTGCTATTGAAGATTTCTTGCTATTGCGCAATACTGTGCAATTGAAAATTTCTTGCTATTGCACAATACTGTGCAATTGAAGATTTCTTGCTATTGCTGAATACTGTGCAATTGAAAATTTCTTGCTATTGCACAATACTTAATATAATAATTTTGGATCCTAATTTGAACCAACTTGAAAACTGGGCCCATAATCAAAAATCTAAGTACATGTTTAGATTCAGCATATCAAAAAAGCCCAAGAATTCAATTTTTGTTAAAATCAAACTTAGTTTAATTTTGGACCTTTTGGACTTTAATGTAGACCAATTTTGAAACGGGACCAAAAATTAAGAATCTACATACACAGTTAAGATTTGGCATATCAAAGAACCCCAATTATTCAATTTTTGATGAAATCAAACAAAGTTTAATTTTGGACCCTGATTTGGACCAACTTGAAAACTGGGTCAATAATCAAAAATCTAAGTACATTTTTAGATTCAGCATGAACCCCAAGGATTCAATTTTTGTTAAAATCAAACTAAGTTTAATTTTGGACCCTTTGGACCTTAAAGTAGACCAATTTGAAAACCGGACCACAAATTAAGAATTTACATACACAGTTAGATTCGGCATATCAAAGAACCCCAATTATTTAATTTTTAATGAAATCAAACAAAGTTCAATGTTGGACCCTTTGGGCCCCTTATTCCTAAACTGTTGGGACCAAAACTCCAAAAATCAAATCCAACCTTCCTTTTATGGTCATAAACCTTGTGTTAAAATTTCATAGATTTCTATTTACTTATACTAAGGGGTCATCCATAATTGTCAACCATTTTCCAAAGTGTACAAAACGTACACTTTTTCAGACCCCCCACCCTCCCTTAAAAAGTGTACATCAACCATTTTCAGATTTCAAGAGAAGAATCAGTCATTCTTAATAAAAAGAAGATCCTATCTATTATATTTTAGTTTAATATAGAAATTTGAATTGAAAAAAAACTAAAACATATCTGACTGTTTTATTTGATGACATCTATGATGCTTGTGTTTTGTCAGAATAAAGAGTACAAAAATTAGTGTTTCCCCTATCACACAGTGGGAATGGTAACTCCAATAAAAAAGGGGCACCTAGAGCATGCAAAAGATTATCAAAAGGGCACATAAATTATGCTAAGAATCAAAGAAAGGGAAATGCATGGTTATATTGCATTTGTAAAGTATGGACTGACAGTTGTTGATGGAATCAGAGCTCAAGACAGTAATCAATAAAAGTGTAATGTTTTAAAACATTTTGAGTTTTTAATTTTCCCGCCTGTATTTCTATTTAAAAGGTCCCTGTAAATATGCCATTCATGGCACTATTATCGTTTATGTATATATACTGTAACGTGTACATATATTGGATATTTTTTAAGTTAAGGTTAAACTTCATATGGAGGTGCTCCTAATTAAAGGAGGCTTATACTAAAAAAAAATCAGTTTACTTCCGGTTTACTGGTTTACTATTTTGGAATGCATTACAAGGAAATTAATCGAAGGACCAGTTTAAAATCTTTTCACAAAAAATGACGTCTTGTCAAAATCAAAACATTCAAAGAATTTAGCATGTTAGTGTTTCCATCAATTTTGTTTATTAAACAGAGTAAAATGATATCGATCAATAATAGAGCAGGTGAAATTGACAATCAGGGGTACTGAGAAATGCTTGCAAACTTTTTGTTTAAATAATTTTTGAAAGATTTAGTTTTCATATGATTTGATCTTGTAATCGTTCAATCCCGATTGAGTAGAATTATGATATCGAAATCAATATCATCAAGTGAAAATAATAAAGAAGAAATAAGAAGAGAAACACACCCAAGCCAATTCTCGATTTTATAAATCGACTTTCCTGACGGAAACGATATAAATTCCGGAAATAAAAAAAAGCGTACGGTAAAAATGTTGATTTTTTAACCCCCTCCCCCCAAGTGTACGTTTTGTACACTTTGGAAAATGGTTGACAATTATGGATGACCCCTAAAGTAATGGTGCGAAAACCAAGAAAAATGCTTATTTGGGCCCCTTTTTGGCCCTTAATTCCTATACTGTTGGGACCTCAACTCCCAAAATCAATCCCAACCTTCCTTTTGTGGTCATAAACCTTGTGTTTAAATTTCATTGATTTCTATTTACATGTACTTATACTAAAGTTATTGTGCGAAAACCAAGAATAATGCTTATTTGGGCCATTTTTGGCCCCTAATTCCTAAACTGTTTGAACCAAAACTCCCAAAATCAATCCCAACCTTCCTTTTGTGGTCATAAACCTTGTGTCAAAATTTCATAGATTTCTATTTACTTAAACTAAAGTATAGTGCGAAAACCAAGAAAATGCTTATTTGGGCCCTTTTTGGCCCCTAATTCCTAAAATGTTGGGACCAAAACTCCCAAAATCAATCCCAACCTTCCTTTTGTGGTCATAAACCTTGTGTTAAAATTTCATAGATTTCTATTCACTTTTACTAAAGTTAAAGTGCGAAAACTAAATGTATTCGGATGACGACGACGCAGACGACGACAACGTGATAATAATAATAATAATAATGAATTCTTTATTTAAAGAGGGTAAACTCAGTTAGTTACAATCAACTAATCTTCCCATAGGAACTCCCTTTACGGCTAAAATTTCTTAACTATCCCTACCTCGACTGTAGGGTTACCATAGATTTCAATATAAACAATATTCACATGTATATTTTCTGGTGACTTTCCAAAGTTGTGTTAGTTAAAGTTTGGGGCATATAAACGTTGAAAATATGTCGCACAACCCTATATGTTGACCTTTGAAAAAAATAGCAATGCATATGAACTTTCCATTCTAGGATATGATTTTTTTCAAAACTTCATAGTAAAAGTGGTACAGTTTTAGCCGTAAAAGGATTTCCTATGGGAAAATGCATTGTCAATATTTACAGAAATGCAACCTATATTGGGTGAAATAAGAGAACATACAGAATTTAACCAAATTTGGTTTCTCTCACAGACTTTGATGAAATTAACTCAAATATAAAGTTTTATAAATATTTCATGAAGATTGATTAAATCCTGGGCCTTAAATATGATGACTCAGCATAAATTCAGTTTACAGTATGCATAGTTTACTTAAAGGCCTGAATGCAAAATAAATTCATAATATATGCATATTTGTAAGTTACATTGTTTAGAAGTGCTTATATTTACCATGTTTACTCTTCGAAGTCATTGAAACTCATAAGATACTTCCTGAATATTATTAGTGGGGTGTTTTTGTCCTGTCGATAACCCAAAAGTAAGCCGTAACACCTAAATCTGATTTTTGTCACAGCGGCATAAAAAATACAAGCTAGAAATATAAGAATATTTCAACAAAACTTACAATAGTGTGTTCTATCCAGAATATACTAAATATTCCATATGCAAAAAACAGCAGAACAATTTAGGAAATTTGAGGCCCCAGGGGGAAAAACAGAGAAAATTGCCTACCCCCTGGGTCATAAAACAAATAATTTAACTTGTAAATGCTATGATTTTGTGATTTTAAAGGTTTTTAAATAGAAATCAATAATTGTGCTTGAAAGTAAAAATCAGATGTTAGAAGTCATCTCTATAACATTTTAAGTGAATTTATACATCAGACTGGTATCTGCATACTATTGCAAATATGGCTTTGTTTTAACACTTCTAGTTCATATAAAAGCTAAATTATGTCAGATATATGGTTACAGATGGTACTGTTGTGACAAAAATTCTAAACTGATCATTTGGGGCAGAAAATATAAACTTTTATTGACAAATAGGCATACAGTAAGATGTGGACTGGAGATATGGGCAGAATTCGATAATTTATATAATCTTGAATGTTGGAATGATTGACTGCTAAACATATCATTTACAGTATTCTAAAATGCTTTTAATATGTTATCAAAACATTTTTAAACCGGTTCTAGGCGTTTTATGTCAGAAAACATGCAAATAGGGTAAGCTGGCAATAATTAAAGTCTTGTTTTCAAATTCTCTAAAAAATTAAAACAGGGGATGGGGTATAAAATGTACAGTAAAAGTAAACTCCGAGTATATTCAGTGAATTCCTTAAGGCTATAATTCTGATAAGTGAGTATTTATGTGAGAAAAAGTGTTTACAGCTGTTTCTCAAACCATGCCACTTTTGGGGAGATTTAGAATATTAATAGAAAATTAATTTTGTTAACATACTGGTTCCCAGTTCTGATCTGTAGGTTGCATCTCATAGACATAACTTACGAGGACCCCCTAATTACTTGTTGTTTTAGTCTAATTATCAAATGTTGGAGAAACATGACTAAACCAATTTATCTAATTAACACCCAAAAAAAAGTGTAACAAATATCTTGTTTAAAATTAACAAATTTTGGTATATATATGACATGTAAAATGCAATGATTTTTAATACTTATATTACGTTTAGGATTTTTTAAACAATTCTATTACAATATAAATACTCAAAATTGACAACAACATTTCGAATGGTCTGCAATTTTATTTGCTATGGTCTACATGTTATGCCTGAAAGGCAGGCTTCATCAGGACAATTTTTATACAGAAATTACAATTTCATGTATCATATAATAGTAAAACGAACTCAAGTTACATTGTAAACAAACTTTTAATTTTCTTAATTTTCTATATTTATCTTATCTATTTATAACTCTGTATTGCTTCTTTCACTTTTCATTGTTCTTCTCACCATGACGACGTCAAATTCAATGCACCACTTTGAGTACTTCAGGGATTAATTTCTGTATAAAAATTGTCCTGATGAAGCCTGCCTTGCAGGCGAAACATGTAGACCATAGCAAATAAAATTGCTTATTAAATTGATTGAGTTTGAAGTTATTATTTACTAACATAAAATACAATCCTTTCTCAAAAAGTTCTACAGTTGTATAAACCTTTCTTTATTTACATCATTCAAATTGGTTATTTTGGGTCAAGCATGCATAGTTATTCCCCCCTAGCAAAAAAGCATGCCACACCAGTCCTCGGTGACATATACCTAAGTCATCACTAGGGTTAATGTCATAATACAGATATAAAATAAGCTTTGCACAGTAAGTTATCCATGAAAATTATGTGTCAGTCATATAAACCCATTCAGATGGACATGTACACCTTGCAATTGTTCTATACACCAAATATAGTTTACTCATTAATTTTATTATCTAAGAGTATTCGGTTAACAGGAAGTTGTCGAGTGATGAATCTGAAAACGCATCACACGGTATAGCTGACTTATATCAAGTCTGAAACCAAATATCAGAAATCCTGGTAGTGCAGTTCCTGAGAAAAATGTGACGAAAATTTTTCAACTTGGCTATCAGGTGCAAAAATGATATAAGTGTTCGGTAAACAGGAAGTTGTCAAGTGATGAATCTGAAAACGCATCACACAGTATAGCTGACTTATATCAAGCCTGAAACCAAATTTCAGAAATCCTGGTAGTGTAGTTCCTGAGAAAAATGTGATGAAAAATATTCATGGGACGGACGGACGGACTGACTGACAGACTGACGGACTGACGGATTGAAGGACTGATAGACTGACAGAAGGACAGACAGAGGTAAAACAGTATACCCCCCTTTTTTTCAAAGCGGGGGTATAATTATGTGACCCAAAGAACCTTGAAAAGGAGGTCAAGCTCAGTTGAACTCTACTAAAGAGAAGATGACTTGGTACCTTTAGTACCTGAGAAAAGAATATAATCAGAAAACTTCAGAGCCTAAAACCACATATATATTCCAGACTGAAACCTCAGATGATTAGGCATCAGTAAACCAGATAATAACAAACCAGCTCCTTAATCTTTTGAAATATGAAGCTTTATAAAAGAGACAATGTGGCCACTGCCACCGGAAAGCATCCTTCTGTTTGAGGAGGTACAATAAGACCTTCACCTGACATAAGACTAGCAAAGGCTTGTTGTTCTCAATTGCATCCACAGATGTCCGTATTTACAGTTACATTTTGTCAATACAAATCTGATCGTAAAATGAAGTATGTTGGAATTGATTGATTCATAGTTTCAAAACTTTTGTTATATTTGTTTTAACTTTAAACATCATACCATCTAATTTATTCCATATTCCATCATCAGACATTGCTTTGCATTTTATTTTATGAATTTCTATTCCATTTGTACTGGTAACATCTGTATTATCTTCACCAAACAATCTTTTAATCAATGAAGTCTTTCCTGCCCCTTTCTTTCCAACTACTACTAAACGTATGTCTCTCTTTTTCTCAGAGCCTGACTCAAGTAATTTAAGGTACAGTTCGACAGATCTTTTGTCAGTCATTAATTTTATTTCAGTTGGGACTTCATCTACAAAGTCAAAGATATAAAGTTATTTTAATGAACATGATGAAGAAAAATACTATTTTACACAATTTATTATAATCAAGTATTTTCTATTATGCACCTTTTTCATTGTTTGTAAATATTAAATATTTAGTTTTTAGCAAAATTAGATGATTAAACAATAATTAAGGGCCCTTTCGAGCCTACAGTCAGGTGAGGATTTTTGTTGAAGGCTTCATTGTGACTTTGCCAATTTTGTCCTTTTCATAAGTAATTTACTGTATCTAACATGTATTTTTATGGGTCTCGAAGTTACCACAATTTTAAAATGGTTTTCCCATTTTACAGTGAAAATGTTGGGCAATTCATGATAGTATTTGTAAAATTACTATGCCAAATATATTTCATAATTTTTTGATATTTCCCTGTAGTTGTTTTCCTAAATGCACAGATGAATTGTCATCGACATCTTTTAAATAAACTCATCATAGATACCAGGATTCAAATTTTGTATTAACACCAGAAGCGCGTTTCGTCTTCAAACGATTCATCAGTGACGTTCCAATCAAAAAAGTTAAAAATGCCAAATAAAGTACGTTGAAGAGCATTGAGGACCAAAAATTCCTAAAAATTTTGCCAAATGCAGCTGAGGTAATCTATTCCTGAGGTAGAAAAGCCTTCGTATTTCAACACTTCAAAGTTTTATAAACAGTTAATTTATAATTATGACCATAGCAATGATAATACATGTCAACACAGAAGTGCTGACCACTGGGCTGGTGATTGAGATTCTGCTCCAACTAGTTATAGTAGCCATCTAGAATTTGCAGTGAGATTAGGCTTTTGGTTAAATATTGAAGGCCTCAGTGTGAAATGAAGAACAGCAATAAAAGTGGTGTGCCTTTGCTTAAAGTTTTATCAGGTGCAGTGCTGATTTTGTGTCATTTGATATACCATATACTTTCTTTTCCAGTATAATAGGAATACACGCATAAGGCATTTATATAAAGTAAAACAGTTGCAACAGTAGAGAAAGATACAACATTTGTATATAGATATAAGAAGATGTTGTATGAGTGCAAATGAGACAACTCTCCATCCAAGTCACAATTTACAAAAGTAAACCATTATAGGTCAAAGTACAGTCGTCAACACGGAGCCTTTGCTCACACCGCCCAGTATGCTATAAAGGGCCCCAAAAATTGCTAGTGTAAAACCATTAAAACGGGAAAACCAACGGTCTAATCTATATAAAAAACGAGAAATGAGAAAGACTTATGAACCACATCAGAACCCTGACTTAGGACAGGTGCAAACAATTATATGCATATTAAAAAAAAAATGGTTGCAAGAATGAAATGAAAAACTATAGCATGTATAGGTATATTGAATAAGAATCAGTTAGAATAAAAGTGCATGTAGTTTCCCCAATTCCAACAACCATGTAAATGAAATAAACACTTTACAAATTTTATGATCCAAAGTGCTTTCATGTATTTAACTTCCTCAATGATTAAGTAAAGTATAAACAGTTAATTGATCCTAGCATAGTGAGTTAATTCACAACATATAACATATTTCGTTAATCTAGTCAATTCCTGTAACTCTAGTATGAACAAGAGTGCACACACCGAAACGTGTCGCCTTCTTTACTAACCACAGATTTCATGTTGATAGTCCTAAATATAAAGCTTTACTTCAAGTATCACATACACTTCACATGATCCAAGAAAATGAGGTCAAGGTCAGATAAAACCAAACAAGAAATACACCTTAAAATTCAATACACCGAATATAGTATCTAAGAAACAAACTTGACCATGGAAACTAAACATTGACCAATGAACCATGAAAATGAGGTCAAGGTCAAATAAAACCTGCCAGACTGAGGTGTACATCATAAAATATGTCCATACACCATATATAGTTGACCTATTGCATATAGTATTAGAAAAAAAGACCAAAACTCAAAAACTTAACTTTGACCACTGAAACATGAAAATGAGGTCAAGGTCAAATCAGACCTGCCAGTTGGACATATACACCTTACAATCAAAATATACCAAATATAGTAGACCTATTGCTCATAGTACAAGTACAGATATATGGACATAATCATGAAAACTTAACCTTCTTCACTGATCCATGAAAAAATGAGGTCAAGGTCAAATGAAAACTGTCTGGCGGGCATGAGGACCTTGCAAGGTACGCATATACAAAATTTAGTTTTCCTATTACTTATAATAAAAAAGAAATTAACATTACAACAAATATTAACTTTTTTTCAAGAAGTCACTGAACCATGAAAATGAGGTCAAGGACAATGGACATATGACAGACGGATACTTCGTAACATAAGGCATCCATATACAAAGTATTAAGCATCCAGTTCTTCCACCTTCTAAAATAAAAAGCTTTTAAGAAGTTAGCTAACGCCGCCGCCAGATCACTATCCCTATGTCAAGCTTTCTGCGACAGAAGTCACAGGCTCGACAAATTTTTTTTTTTCCATATTACTAATCACACGCCATAAATTCATGTGTTAAACAGTTTTTTTCAGCACTGGCTGGACCATTAAAATGAGTTCAAGGACAATGTCCATATGGCTGACAGAAATTTTGTAACATAAAGCATCATCTGTATTTAAGCTTTGAAGCATGAAGGTCTTCCACCTCCTGCTACACATGTGGCATTGGTGGTGTTACTCATGCAAGATCAAATCAGGTCATAATTGCTTAGAGTAAAAGAGGAAAACAATTATGGTGACTAGAATAACACCGGTATCACTCAGATTACAATTCTACCTTAACAGGTAAGTTTGTATTTAGTCTATAAAATACTTATTTAGCCTTGAGAATTGAAAGGTCAGTTTATCCCATTCATACAATAGAAGTTGATAAATTTGGCTTCATGCCATTTACCTTGTCCAAAATTAAGGTCACTTTATTGTTAGTGTGATGTTGTTAAAGTACAAAAGAACCCTATATTCTGACCAATACTTAAAACTTTGTGCATCTTGATTTAATTGTTAATCTGTTAATCATGTTAATGTTGAATTTTTGGGGATATTTTTGGCCTTTTACTTGCATATTTCTTTACATGGTAGTTTTTTTAGATATAAAAAAACTATCTGCTTGACTTTATAGAAATAGACTATCCTTGCATTACACTGTCTTGTTTTTTGTTTACACCAAATCTGACAGATTATTATTCTGTTATTTAGTTGCAAAATATTTTTAAATGAGAGCTGACATTTTTTCTATCTTTAAATGTTAAAATAATCATAATGTGAACAAGAATGAAGAAAACATCTTGCTCCCTAAAGAAACATCATCAACCAGGATATAAAATTCCAAATATTAATTTATTATACTTATATCAGTTAAAATCTCAAGCCACTGTTTTGCATGTTAAAACAATGTAGGTCATGTCCCAACAGAAAATCAATAAATATGACAGTACAATGTACTCTTAGCACAAACACATAAGGTCACTGTGAAATAGACATCTAAGGCAAGAAACAGTCAGTTATACCAAACCAGTTTGACTGCAGGGATGATTCCAGGTGTTTTCAAATAGGTCCCTTGAACATCGAATTGGGAATTTTTATTCCAATTGGGATTTTTTTTATGCATAAAATCTAAGACGAAATCATATCATCATGATCATTTTCCTGTAAAAACGGAAATGTATATTAAGTTTAACCTCTACACTGATTTAAGAAGTTGTTACATTTTGAATAATTATGGATGAGCTACTGATTATGATATATATTATTCTGATCACATAGATATGATCACCAGATTACTTGAAAGTTATTGGATTGAGACTAGCATGACTAGGGAAGTTGTATTACATGAATATCAGTGCACATGATGCACTAGTCCAAATAATTATGACGTCTTGAAAGGCTATTATATTTTTTTTTCTTTGACGCCTTACTTCAAAGTAACCTAGGCATATAACATATACATAAACATACATATATATCAGCTTACATTAATCTATGGCAAGCCGTTTTACTATTTAATCAAATGTCAAGTTTATTAGAGACCATGAAGTATATGACATGTATGAGATATCTTATAAATATATTTTATAATTTACAAGATATCTTTTATAATTTACAAGACATCTTATATAGTTGATAAGACATCTCATATAGTTTCTAAGATAACTTGTATAGTTTATGGGATATCTTATAAAGAAAATAAGATATCTTATAAACTATATATTTTATAAGATATCTTATATGCATGTACTTGATAAGATATCTCCTAAAGTTTTAAAGATCTCTTATGAATATATTTCAGATTAGATATCTTGTATAGTTTATAAGATATATTTAAGAGTTTATAAGATAGTTTATAAGATATCTTTAAGATATCTTGTATAGTTTATAAAGAAATTTATATAAGATATCTTATAAACTATATATTTTATAGATATCTACGGAAGCCTGGAGCTGCCTTGTATTATTGTTTATAACTAAACCAGATATGATAATCATCGCGATAATGTTTTGTATATTGCAATACGATGCCTTATTCATCGCAATATTTCGCTATATTTAACGACAAGGCACTCTATTTAGCGCAATGATTTTTTATATTTAACAGCAAGAAGACTTAATTATCGCAAGAATTTGTTTTATATAATAAGACGACTTATTTATCGCAATAGTTCGCTATATCTAACAACAAGGCACCATATTTAGAGCAATGCATTGCTTTATTTAAAAAGAAGAAGCCTTATTTATTGTTATTATTTGCTATAAATAACAAGACGCCTTATTTATCGCAATATTTCGCTATATCTAACAACAAGACGTCTTAGTTATCGCAATGATTTGCCCTAGACACCTTATATATCGCCATACTAACAAGGCGCCTTAGTTATCGCAAGATTTTGATTTTAATATATATTCCCACACTTCAGACTGTCTATCAACTCCTGTGTACCTTAACCTCAATTTCAGATATAGAGATATAGTCTTCTATGACATGTGCTTTTGACTGATCACAAGAATTTGCGATCATCCGATGTTCAATACTTCAATACTTTGAATAAAATCTTTCACTGTATATCATGGATCTATATACAAGTATACAACGTATACCAGACGTTTCTTAGATTATTTTTTTTCCCCTCTCTCTTTTTTTTTAATAAATCCCTTGTTTCTTGTATATGTATGTATGGGCACAACCCAGGAACCTGTAGTTTAGTGGTTCATGCCTCGACCCACAGTTAATATTTTGTAAATGTTTTTTATGTTTAATTTGGCCAGTTTTTTGTGTTTCCCACTTTTCATGTCAAGCCTTTTATAGACGACTTTACTGTATCGGGTTTTGCCATTGTGAAAGTTTCCTTTTATTGCTTGAATCCACTCTATATTTAAATTAGCAATATATCACATCTCTTTGTTTTTAAATTATAAATCTGACTTTTACAGTCTTGTTTTCCTGAAAAAGCATGACATATTTTTCACTGGGGGTTAAGTTTTGCAACAAACAGTCAATCAAATTACACTTTTGTTAATAAAGAGGAAAACCATTTTAAATTTATTCATTTGTTAGGTTGGGAGATAGGATATTTCATATATGGTTGCCTTGTAAGAGCTGAAAAATAGACATAATTGGTGACATATTAAAATGAATAATAATGCCCTTTTCCCTTTCCCATCCTCCGAATTCATCTATAAATTTAAACCGACTATCATGAAATAGCACAATGGTGTTGAAAGTAGAGTTAAACACCATCAGTCATAATCCCTTCCCTAGAATACCTCAACTAGTTGTGTCCGTGTAGTTCTTATATTTATCCATAAAAATTAATTATTTAAAAAAACTGCTCACATTCTAGTATATCTGCATTCATAAATTTATTAATGTAATTAGACTAAATGACACCATGTTTGTTATGAGCATCTGCCATCTAAACTAACTATAAACTAGAGGCTCTCAAGAGCCTGTGTTGCTCACCTTGGTCTATGTGCATATTAAACAATGGACACAGATAAATGCATGACGAAATTGTTGGTTTGGTGATGGTGATGTGTTTGTAGATCTTACTTTACTGAACATTTGTATGCTACAATTATCTCTATCTATAATGAACTTGGCCCAGTAATTACAGTGGAAGATATTTTGTAAAAAATTACAAAAAAATATGAAAATTGATAAAAATTGACTATAAAGAGCAGAAGGATCTTCACCTGATAAACAATTTAACTCTCTGGTTTCAGAGATATAAGCCAAAATATACATTTTACCCCTATGTTCTATTTTTATCCATGGCGGCCATCTTGGTTGTTTTGCCGGGTCATCGGACACTTTTTTTTAAACAAGATACTCTAATGATGCATGACCTAGTTTGGTTAAATTTGGCCTTGTAGTTTCAGAGGAGAAGATTTTTGTAAAAAAATTTCGGACAACGGACGGCGCCAAGTGATAAGAAAAGCTCACTTGGCCCTGTGGGCCAGGTGAGCTAAAATGGAAGAGACGGAAGACATTTGTCTCCCCAGAACTGCTTGCAGCGAAAAGAACTAAAGAACGAAAAAAAAATCAAGAATTCAAGAATAAAATTATTGGTTTCGCATGAATGCACACGGGTTTTAAGGGGATTATGAGAGGTGACCTTTGGTGAGGCCTAAATTAAAATATTGTTTGTTTGCCCTTTTCCGACCCTATGTTTTGAAACAGGGTAGGTAGGTAGGTAAAATATTTTATTTTTTTCCCCAAATAAATAACTTGGCTCGGTATATTACTTGTCATGGGTAGGCAGGTAGGTATAATATTTTATTTTAGATACAAACTCTGCATAATGACATTATTATGTCATTTGTGTCCGTTTTGTTTTTGCAAATAAGTTTTCTGGTACTATTAGTTTTTAAAAAAATATCACGTAGAATGTGAAGCTAATTCATATATGCACAGTACTATTTTGTTTTCAAAATATCAAAATATAGAGCTGTGCCGCATATCTGTAACGTTTATATGCCTGCAACTTTGAAGAGTTTGAACTTGCACTTATATTCTGTACTACATACCTTGTATGCTTACCTTAAGATTTTCTGTAAAAGGTAACTTTGTACTGATAAGATATGTCCGGGCAGACATACATTACTAGCAGAAAAGTCCCTAGAGTGTTAAAAACATCGTGTGTGCCTTTGTTTCCAATTAAAATGCTACAAGACTTAAAACTCTGACAATTGTCACGTATTTTACATCGCATTTATAAGTGATCTGTATGGACAACTTGGCGATTTTACTGCCAGATATTCTCCACTTTACAGGGTTTTGTCACTTTTGATTGATATCAGATATAAATAATATAGCGGCATCGTTAACATAATCATCCTGATCTGCGGATTACAAAAGGCCATTCCTACATAAAATACAACGTCCGTTTACAAACTAGTTTGTACACACGTTGATAATTTTGTATCAAACGAACTTATTTGTAAATGAACCCTGCTCTAATAAAGGTACAGAGTAGCGTACGTGATTTCAGGAAGCGTTCAAATGCTGAACATCGATTTCAAACAAATGTTTTGAAACTTCAAATGCAAGTGTTCATGTCAAACGCTCAGGTGATACCAAACGGACTGGACCTTATACGTTAAAGATAAAACCCGAGAATTCCGGATAAAATAGTTTTGAGCGGGAAATACAAATATAAGATTTTTGGTAGGAACGAAAAAATAAAATAAATAAAATCTTGCTGGTAAATACAAATAAAAGATTTCCAGGCGCAACGAATTTATAGGGTCGGTCGGTAAAGGGCAAACAATCAATATTTTAATTTAAGCCTGACACCCTTCGCTCAAAAACAAGACAAAAGTCTATGGGGGCGCTAGAAGTACATGTTTGCCTAAACCACCAGGCTATTCCACTAACACATTTATGCAGCCTGTATGTATGGTGTCTCTGACTGTTAAATGCAGCCTGTATATATGGTGTCTGTGGTTATAAGATGTTGTCTGTGGTTGTTAGATTTAGTCTTCATATACATAATGCTGTCTGTGACAGTAAGTTAAAGTCTGTATATATATATATGACGTCTGTGGTTGTTAGATTTAGTCTTTCCATGGTATCTGTTGTTGTTAGATGTAGTCTATATATGGTGTCTGTGATTGTAAGATTTAGTTTTTATATGGTGTCTGTGGTATTTAGATAAAGTATGTATAGATATGGTGTCTGTGGTTAGATGTTGTTTTTATATGATGTCTGTGGTTGTTAGATGTAGTTTTTACATGGTATACATCTATTGTTGTTAGATGTAGTCTATAAATGGTGTCTGTGGTAGTTAGATAAAGTCTGTATAGATATGGTGTCTGTGGTATGTAGATAAAATCCATATATACATACATATGGTGTATGTAGATATAGGAAGATGTGGTGTGAGTGCCAATGAGACAACTCTCCATCCAAATGTGGTTGTTAAATGTAGTCTTATTATGGTATATGTTGTTGTTAGATGTATACAAAAGAAGATGTGGTATGATTGCCAATGAGACAACTATCCACAAAAGACCAAAATGACACAAACATTAACAACTATAGGTTACCGTAGTCTATATATGGTGACTGTGGTAGTTAGATACAGTCTTTATATGGTGTCTGTGGTAGTTAGAAGTCTGTGTATATATGGTGTCTGTGGTTGTTAAATGTAGTCTTTATATGGTATCTGTGGTAGGCAGATGTAGTCTGTATATATATGGTGTATGTGATAGTTAGATAAAGTCTTTATATGGTGTCTGTGGTAGTTAGATACAGTCTTTATATGGTGTCTGTGGTAGTTTAAAGTCTGTGTATATATGGTGTCTGTGGTTGCTAAATGTAGTCTTTATATGGTATCCGTGGTAGTTAGATGTAGTCTTTATAAGGTGTCTGTGGAAGGTAGATGCAGTCTTTATATGGTGTCTGTGGTAGTTAAATGTAGTCTTTATATGGTGTCTGTGGTAGGTAGATGTAGTCTTTATATGGTATCTGTGGTAGGTAGATGTAGTCTTTATATGGTATCTGTGGTAGGTAGATGTAGTCTTTATATGGTGTCCATGGTAGTAAGATAAAGTCTGTATATATAAGGTGTCTGTGGATGTTAGATGTAGTCCTTATATGGTGTCTGTGGTTATTATATGTAGTCTTTATATGGTGTCTGTGGTTGTTAGATACTATCAACGTATAACAAAATAGAAGTTTTTTTTATATGGTGTCTGTTTATGTTAGATACAGTCTGTATATGGTGTCTCTGTTTGTTAGTTATAGTCTGTATATTGGGTCTTTGCTTATTATATGAAGTCTGTATATGTTGTCTGTGGTGTCAGATACGGTTTGTATATGGTGTTTGTGGTTATTAGGCACAGTCTCACTCTGTTTTTGGTTTCTTGGGTTGCAAGATGCATTCCGTATATGATGTATGTGGTTGTTAGATAATGTCTACTATAACAAAAACAAGTAGAACAGGTGGTGTGATTGCCAATGACACAGTCAAACTCTCAAGGGGGACCAAAACAATGAAGTGTTACAACTTTGAAATCGTATAAGGGAAAAAGAGGAGGGTAAACGTAAAAGTAAATGTATGTTTACAATTATTTAGTGACAAGGATTGAGTTTTAAAGGTATGCAAAGGAAAGTTATTGCTTTTCATATGTTTATTATTTACAATCAAGTCTATACGGTATGGCAGCAAACACAATCATGATCATGATGTGATGTGATTTAAACCCGCTTTGAAATTAAGCAACACTGATCTTTATTTCAACTTGATACTCCGAAATGTTTTCGTGCAGAAGGACACAGGTCACCATACCAAGTCCCATTACGATTGGGTTGACCAGTATTTTTCCTGTTGAACAATTACTTGCTTTGAATCGAATGTTTATCCATAGTACGAACATATAATATGATAATTGCGTGTCTTTTGCTGGACTTCTGATGTACGTAGTTTTACATTTATGTCAAGGAAGCACTGTACAGTTAGAAAAACATTAATTAAAATTGAACCACAAAATGTTTCATCATCCTCTATTCATATTTTTCAAATACATTAACCTAACTGTTTGTGTTATACATGTTCAAATGTATCTTTCATAGATTTGATTTTCAAAAGTTAAAAGAGTGAAATATAATTCCTGTTTTGTGTATCCATGGGAACATTTTGCATTTATTTACGTAACATATTGCAAAAAGAAGGGTGAAAATGTCACATATTCCCCAAAATTTGAATCAAACTAGAAGTTCAATGCCTTTGAGTGATACCTTTTCAGAAACTGTTGACAATAATCTACCCAATGATCAATTAAAAAATGGGTGTCTCTCGACCCATTTTTGTCGCAAAATTAATCACAAAGTTCGTGCAACAAAAAGTTGTAAAAATATATTACAATAATTGACAAACCATTGCCTGGTCTGGATATGCAAAGACAGACTGTCATACAGAAAACAGGCCACATTTCATACATTATATACTCTTGATGCTCACTATGAAGGCTATTTTAATCATCTTAATCATCAGCTATTCAAAAAAGAATTTTATTGAACACTAGCTCTTATATTTTAAAAAGTTATCAAAATGCGAAACTACACACCGAACTGTGGAGTGCTACCGAAAACAAGGTTGTGGTTTAAATAGGAAGAACTAATGTACATGAATGTCGTTTATTTCCAGTACTCAGTATATCACTGTATTGATCATGAGTTCTTTCTGTAAGTGTATTAGTAAATTGCGTTGCTTTAAGCTTAGTCCAGTATTATGCAAATATATTTTTTTGTGAAACAAAAATTTGACAAGCTCAGTGGCAGATCCAGAAATTTTCATGAATGGGGGCCAATTGAATGCCTAAGTGGGGGCCCGCTCCGGTCATAATTCATTCACTTCCTGTATAAGCAAATAAAATTTCTCCCAAAAATAGTTCATGCATGTAGGTTCTCAGATACTATCAGATACCATCTCGTAAATTTAAACCATATCATTCTGAAAAGCACCTAATGTGTTACTCTCCTCCTTTTTTTTGTTTTAACTGGCATTTAATTTCAGTTATTTTATAAGAATCATTTGGTAATGCATGCAATTAGCGTCTCCTACGTGACAGTCTTTAACAGTATAACTTAGGCAGCAACCATTTGATTTTCTGGGGGGGGGGGGGGGGGGGCTATGTTTTTTTTTTCTGTGCAAACTTTTTTTTTCGCCTTCGGCGAAGAACAATCTATTTTTTTAGCGACAAACCGAAGACAATTTTTTTCTTTCAATTTTAGCATTACATATAGTGGCAGTTGAGGGTGAAACAAACAATTTTTTTTACTCAGGGTCCAAAACAAATTATTTTTTTCACCAAAACCTGGAAACAAACTTTTTTTTCCAAAAAAAACCATAGCCCCCCCTCCCAGAAAATCAAATGGTTGCTGCCTTACTATTAGAAACAAAAACACACTAATACATTTTAGTGTTTGATACAGGTAAAATTGAGAAAGGAATGGGGAATGTGTCAAAGCGTTAACAACCCGACCATAGAGCAGACACCAGCCGAAGGCCATCAATTGGTCTTCAATGTAGCGAGAAACTCCCACACCTGTAGGCGTCCTTCAGCTGGCCCCTTAAAAAATATGTATACAAGTACAGTGATAATGGACGTCATACTAAACTCCAAATTATACACAAGAAACTAAAATTAAAAATCATACAAGACTAACAAAGGCCAAAGGTAGAGTGTCGCTTTGCTACAGTTGAACATAGAACAGTTTAATGCTGAATAAAGGAGAGAACTCTTTTTCTCAGAAAACATAGGTAAACATTTAAACAATCTATCCACTCTGAACTGTGTCCACACTTGTTTCCCTAGTAAAACATGACATGTTTTCTTTAATAAGTCTATAGATGGCTGCTTGAAGACGTAATATGCAGGTTGAAAAAACATAAAGAGTAAAAACGGCTTAAACAGACAAATCTATGTAACAATAAAGCAACATTAGGTAATATGACTCTAGGCATTTCATTTGCCAGGTTATTTCTATACCAGCTTTTATCTACTGTGTAACTACAATAACATGCCCTAGATACCTTGGAATCGAAAGTGGAAAATGGCCAAATCTAACGATTTGTTAGACTACATACAACCAAAGTATGTTTTATTGTGCAGTAGCATAAAAGAATTGACACGAATATTCACCATTCCAATGTTAAGGAAACATTTGAATAATTGGTCTTGCACTGATCTACCAACAGACATAAAACAACATAGATTCAAAGACGTTGAATTAACGAGGGATAAATCGTACTTTAGAAAAATGAAAACCCACTCAAATCACAAATGAACATTATATATCTTAAATTGATGCTATAAAGGTTTCTTAATTTTTGTTACGTTCGAAAGATGTGTTTTTCAATACTTTAGTAACCAATCGGCATTGTAATGAGAAACAAACGTGTTTCTCTTCTTCTCGACTTGTTCATGCATTTACCTGTTTACATTAGCTTCTAAAGACGAATGAAAAGCAGCTATACAGATATTTGTATATCACTTAATAAGTCAAAGTTTGGTGACTATGTTACGTTGAACGCATTGATCCCATCGATCAGGAAATAAATGGATAAAACATATACACAATTAAGTCTGTCTTATATCATAACTAACATCTTTAATTTACAATGAGGGTCGGTTAAAAACAAATCTGTTGATTTTTACTGGTTTTGTATATGTTCAGCAATGTTAAATGACGTGTATTGTATCAAATCATATAAATACCCCGAAAAATACCAAGGGTTTAGACTCAAAGAAAACAAGTAAGATTTCCACAGTATTTTTGTTGAATACTAGTAGGTGCAGTTTTGGTACTCGGTGCAATTTGGGTACTGTGACGTTATATACCTTCCAAATATCGTGGTTTATGTGAAACCATGCCCCCTTTTATACTCAGTGACGTGAGCGACAGACATACTATATCATACATTGTGTTTCTCTTTAATTTAGCTACACTCTGTCCAGTTCATTACGAATGAAACGGATTGGTTGAGTTGACAGCAATTGCCAAATAAGATTTGATTGTACTTAATATTTTGTTAATGTATGACACGTTAAACTCGATGGTCATTTTTATGGAAAAGTGTTTGGTTTTTGTAACAGATATGAAAAATGACTGAATGATACTCAGCTACATCATGAAGGAATAGACCAATATGGCATATTTAAATGTGTCGAACTGTTATCAATTTAATGATGACTCGGGCATAGGAAATACTTGTTAAAAGAAACAGTCTAGGCATTTATTCTTTACTATTTATATAATACTAAATACAACAGAATATTTTCTTTCAATATTTACATCGATTCTGACATAAAAGAAGCATAATCAACGAAAAACAAGAAAATTAGTATGTACACATTATGCACTCTAATGTTGTTCTTTGCATCAACAGATCAAACATCTTATGCGCGTATATATTCGGGTCCATATATTCGACAACATGGTGACATAACAGATAATTATCATGAATAATAAATGAGCTGCGTCGGATAGAAATCGACCGTATGCAAATCAACATCAATGTATCTGTTAACCTATTCAGGTTTGAAAATGATTTCAACGGAAGGTCTGCAACTGTTTGTAAGGTGAATGTGTAAACGAATGCTACAAAATGGATAAAACTTCATCTTTTATTTTATTGTTTTTCGTAAATGAATGCTCCAAAAATAAATCAGAGTGTTGAACATGTACATATTTGCCTTAACATGCATAAGGTCGATTTCTATCCGACGCAGCTCAAATGTTAAATCTGTAAATGTCTATCGATTTAACAAATGTTGTGATATTACGCCTGATAACAAGTTGAACAATTCTTTGGCCTGTGTTGGAGTTTCAATGACATCGAATTCTCCGATATCTAAAAACGTGAGAGTATTTATTAATTGTCTAAATTCTTCTTTAGTGCCTCTAGGTAGAACAGCATCCGTGTATATATCAGTTAAGTAATCCAATACAACTATGTCGCACGGCAGTTCATAAGAGCAGTCATATTTATCGTAAATAAAAGGTTGGTAGAACATAACGTCAGGTATACCATGTGGACATTCAACATTTCTTTGAGATCTTATTCTGTGTGAATTCCATGATTGTAGAAACATGTCTAAATGTCTCTGAATAAGTGGTAGGAAACAAAACCGTATGCATTCAAGATGCACAGGGTCGGCATTGTTAAGTATACCTTCATCTACCATATCTTTAAAAAAAATCCTCCAAAATGTTGTGAAATTTCGCATCAGAAAACTCCATAGCATTTCGATCTTTTGGTTGGCCGTTGATCTTCCTATTGAAACACTTCTATGTCCTGCCATGCTATCAGTATGAAATGATCTCAAAGCTACTTGAATACGTTCAACTATAACATTTTCAGTTCCTGCATCCATGCGTACTACCCTTGGAACCCTCTTGCTTGTCTTCAAATACTCAAGAAAATGTCCTGCAACTATACGGGGATTTTTATTTGAACTTGTAGCTTTCAGCCAAAGTATCTTTCTTGAAAAACCGTCGATTCCACCATGGACAGATATTCCAAACGGCTTTAACTTATCATATCCATCGACGTGGATGCAAAAGCTCGGTCCGTTACTTGTGTATCGTCTTCTTGTAAGCCTATGTCTTTGTCTCATTAAAACGCCGTCTCCGTCAATAGCTTTCAAAACTAGTCTAACCGTGTGTTGTGAAGCTCTTACGCCTAGGCAGCGAAGTACATTCCATAAAGATCGATAACCTATATTGGTATATCCTGCATTTCTTAACTGTAGAATTTTTGTAACAATATCAGCAATAGCACTTTCAACTCCTCTTTTTTGCAATCTCAAACGTTTTTTAATTCTATAAAATGATCTTTCGCTCAGCATTATATGATGTATGTTTAGTAAAAACCCGAGTACTTCTTTTGTTGTAAATGAAAAACTTGTATAGTATACAACTAGTTCGTCTAATGATGCATCTATGTCTGGATATGGAATAGCACTGGCCTTGCAAAACAGGAGAAGAGCAAGTACCATCTGAAACATAAAAGTGTACAACATTAGACTATTATTTTATTGCATTTGTTCCACTGAAATGGTCTTATCCGATGTATAGTAAACTTGGGGAAGATGTTCAGATAGCCTAAAAGATTGGATCAAAATGAATGTATGCAAAGATATTTATCAGTAGATAACTGTATTGCATTTTAAGCTGCGACGGCAGCAATTGGTGATTGGATGATCGCAAATTAACTTTACTGGCAACGCGCTGGCAGAGCCAGTAAACGGGTATTTGCGATCTTCAAATCACCAATTGATGCCGTGGAGCTTAAAATAAATATTGTTATCTTCATTCTTATGAAACTGAGAGAAAACTCAAATCATCAATTTAAAATCTGCCATGCATCGTATGCACTTGTGTGTACATTATCACAACATCATTTGTCAATTGATGCCATGAAAATTAATGACGTTATCCTATCAAATGGAACTAAAATACTGAACTCCGATGAAAATTCAAGACGGAAAGTCCCTTATCAAATGGCAAAGTCAAATGAAAAAACACATCAAACGGATGGACAACGACTGCCATATTCCTGACTTGGTACAGGCATTTTCAAATGAAGAAAATGTAGGATTGAACCTGGTTTTATAGCGCTAAACCTCTCACTTGTATGACAGTCGTATCAAATTCCATTATATATAAAACGATGTACATGTATGAACAAAACAGACATAATAAGTCAAATAGTCACAATATTGGTATAGCAGTCATACTTGTGTCACAATCTCAAAACAAACAAATATCTAACAAACAGTCACCTATCAAATTAAAAACCCGCAAAGGGTTGCTAGCGAACTCGTACGAGCTTTCTAAAAACTTTTTTTTCATCAATGCCAATTTTATAGGTCTTATTTTGAGGTTAATGTTGGATTATGTGTATGAATGTTGAAATATTCAAATGACTTAAGGTTAATTTTGTTCTACCAAACAGATCATATTGAAATTCTATCACGATGTTAATGTTGATTAAATAAAGGTTTGTGTGGAAAATTTGGATTGTACTTTCAACCGTTTCTTAATCACAGTTACCTTGTTGACCAGACTAACATCCGCCCCTTTTTATTTTTGCTTATTTCTAACTTCCTCTGTGGTAGGTTTTTTGACATAAAAGTAATAATTTAAAACATTTTAAATTAAACCACGGAAAGTCATGAGCAGTACAAATCTATTTCAAATAATTCATGCTCTTAGTAGTTCAAATATAAAGAAACTGTATTTTTGCTCATTTTGATATGCATGCAAGGTGTAAAAACTAAAGTTGATTATTTTCCTTTCTTCCTTTCAGGCTGAATCGGAACCAAACAATTTATTTAATCTATTTCCCTTTGGATCAGAAAGCATGCACTACTCAAAATTATTTTTTGATGACACATGTAAAATTGTATATGATTTGATATGATTAACCATATATAATTATGCCTGTTATAAACAGGTCGGGAACTCTAGATTTTCTGACGTGAAAATATTTTGCATAGTAAAATGTAGTAACTTCCAAAAATATGGCCTTAAAGTACTGACCAATCGACTCAATGAACTACAATGCATTGTAGGCTACTTCGAGTTTACTATGACTCGGAAACACGTGAAATAAGTAGGAAAACTGTCCACTATTATAGTTTCTCGGACTCTCATAATAGATGGTGTTGTTCTGTGAATATGTAAATGTAAAATACATAACATAATATTCAATTTGCATGTTCAGATTAAAATAAAAATTGTTTACTGGCTTCACGATTCTATTTTCCTTTTCGCCTTGTAAAAGTAGTTGAACTGTTTTTTATACGCCTGTCAAAATTTTGACGGACCTATTATGGTATATAATTGTCGTCTGTCCGTCCGTTTTGTTCAGTAGTTTAGGTTGATCTTGCAGTTGCGAATAAGAAATGAATACCCGTTGATAAGGGATGGCAAAGTCCATGTTTTGCTATGGCAAACCCCAAAAAATATAAATTTCAATCAATATATGAAATAAAAGGAGCACAGAGGCATTATATTATAAAGAATTTGTGAAAGTTTTATTAAGTTTTGTTCAATGGACAAGGATGATCTCGGAGTTGCAGATAAAAGATTAGTACCTCCTGCATGACTTCCATAACGGACGGAAAGACGGACGGGGGTAACGATTACTATATCATGACCCCCACGTTTCAAGTGGGTGGTATAAAAAGAACAAACAGTAGCTATTATGTTGATACAATGAAATATTTACTTACCAAAAGCATTGTTCAGAATGAGGGGTAGCTTTCTTTGAATGTAGGTCCACTTAGTCTTCTCTAGTCAAATGAAGAAATTATTAAACAAATGATTCATACGGGAGAAAATGGTCTGGTTGATCGGGTGTTGATCATAACGAAAATGGCCGTTGAATGGCTCTGCTCACGCTACATATGTAAATTGAAATGTGCTATCGCAATAATTATGATGACTTATCTTTAACTTCCGAAATTTAAAGCGAAAAAAATTGTAAATCGCGTTAAATAAGTGGTACTGTTTTTACACAATAAAATCATCGCAATAACAAAGACGTCTTGTTGTTAGATATAACGAAATATTGCCATAAATAAGGCGACTTGTGGTATATATATAGCAAATATTGCGATAATTAAGTCTTCTTAGTGTTAAATTTAACAAATCATTGCGCTAAATAAAGTGCCTTGTTGTTAGATACAGCGAATTATTGTGATAAATAAGGCGTCATTTTGCAATATACAAAACATTATCGCAATAATTATCAAATATGGTTTAGTTATAAACAATTACACAAGGCAGCTCCAGGCTTCCGTAGATATCTCATATACTGTTAAATATATCTCCTATAGTTATTTATATATCTTATGAATATCTTTCATATAAGATATCTTATAAACAATACATTTAGTTTATAAAATATCTTATATAGTTAATAAGATATCTCATTTAGTTTATAAGATATCTCTTATATTTTATGAAATTATTTTAAAAATTGTAAATTTCAAAAACTTTATAAGATATCTTATATAATCTGTAAGATATTTCATATAATATCATATAAACTATACAAGATATCTTATAAAGTGTATAAGATATCTTGAAATTTAATTAAATAGCAAAATGGCTTGCCATATAAACCAATGGAGAAAAAATCATCCATTTGTTTTTTTTTCAACAGGTCATCTTTATAAGTTTACCTTGATTAAAATGGATTTCAAATTGAACTGGTCCATTGTCAATGATTGTTGTATTCAGAAAGACAATTACAAAAGTTTATATACTTAATAAATAAGATATTTAAAGCAATTGACCAGTGAACTTTAAAATTATTTAGAAAATTGTAAATTTCATAAATAAATAAAAGAATATTTGAAATTAACTTAAAACTATTTATGCATGCGCCGGAAAGTAATTCCCAAAAAGTTGATGGTATTCTAAAGAAGAAGAAAGGATAATTTTCATAACTTTTGAAAAAGTTCCATATTAAATGGTGACATATCATATTTCATGAATGGTCTAATCATCAACATTATTATTCAAAATGCTCAAACTTTTATCTTTTGATGAAATAGAGCCAAATATAAAATAATTTACTGGTATTTTCATCAAATTATATAACCATGCAGCTCTTCTGGGCGATCTGCTTTTACGAGATCGGCACCCATTAAAATGGATTCATCAATATTATATCAAAATTTGAATTTGCTCTTAGCCGAGGTCTGCTTTCACAACAATTTTGACAAACATGTTTTTGATTAACCTTTTACGAGATCAAATAATCCAATAACATTTTAATCAATTGAATCTAGCTGCTAAAATTGTTACCAAATGTTGACATAATCATAGATATCTATGACAGAATCAAATCTTCCACTAAAGTCAAAATATAGGACACTGTAAACATCTATACTTTGCCTATATTTTTCAACCTATAACGAATAAAGTCCTAAACTTTTCTGGAAAACAGATTTTTATTTTATTTTCATGAATTAGGAATTTATATTCACAAATATTTTTTTGGGGCCGCTGGCAAATTTAAGGGCCGCTGGGCGGCCCTAAACTATATAGTGGAATCATCCCTGCTGACTAGATGTCTAGTTTAAAACCAGTTTGACTAGATGTGTCCTATATTTTGACAATGTAAATGACACGAGGACCTGCATGGTTTTTTTTTAATACCTGTATTCTTTAAATTTTTAGGACATTTTTCTTTTAATAGCCTTTATAAACTAGAGGCTCTAAAGAGCCTGTGTCGCTCACCTTGGTCTATGTGACTATTAAACAAAGGAAGCAGATGGATTCATGACAAAATTGTATTTTGGTGATGGTGATGTGTTTGAACATCTTACTTATGAACTTGGCCCAGTAGTTTCAGTGGAAAATGTTAGTAAAAATTTACAAATTTTATAAAAATTGTTGAAAATTGACTATAAAGGACAATAACTCCTTAGGAGGTCAATTGACCATTTCGGTCATGTTGACTTATTTGTAAATCTTACTTTGCTGAACATTATTGCTGTTTACAGTTTATCTCTATCTATAATAATATTCAAGACAATAACCAAAAACAGCAAAATTTCCTTAAAATTACCAATTCAGGGGCAGCAACCCAACAACGGGTTGTCCGATTCATCTGAAAATTTCGGGGCAGATAGATCTTGACCTGATAAACAATTTAACCACTGTCAGATTTGCTCTAAAAGCTTTGGTTTTTGAGTTATAAGCCAAAAACTGCATTTTACCCCTATGTTCTATTTTTAGCCATGGCGGCCATCTTGGTTGGATGGCCGAGTCATCAGACACATTTTCTAAAATAGATACCCCAAAGATGATTGTGGATAAGTTTGGATTAATTTGGCCCAGTAGTTTCAGAGGAAAAGATTTTTGTAAAAAATTACTAAGATTTATGAAAAATGATTAAAAATTGACTATAAAGGGCAATAACTCCTAAAGGGGTCAACTGACCATTTCAGTCATGTTGACTTATTTGTAAATCTTTCTTTGCTGAACATAATGGCTGTTTACAGTTTATCTTTATCTATAATAATATACAAGATAATGACCAAAAACAGCAAAATTTCCTTAAAATTACCAATTCAGGGGCAGCAACAAAACAACAGGTTGTCAGATTCATCTGAACATTTCAGGGTAGATAGATCTTGACCTGATAAACAATTTAACCATGTCAGATTTGCTCTAAATGCTTTTGTTTTTAAGTTATAAGCCAAAAACTGCATTTTACCCCTATGTTCTATTTTTAGCCGTGGCGGCCATCTTGGTTAATTGGCCGGGTCACCGGACAAATTTTTTAAACTAGATACCCAAATGATGATTGTGGCCTAGTTTGGTTTAATTTGGCCAAGTAGTTTCAGAGGAGAAGATTTTTGTAAAAGTTAACGCAGGACGACGACGACGGACGACGACGCCGGACAACGGACGCCGGACGCCAAGTGATGGGAAAAGCTCACTTGACCCTTCGGGCCCGGTGAGCTAAAAATAACTCTCATTCTGTAAAATTCTCATGAAAATGATATTACTATTTAGTCTTTGTGTTACAGGATTATTTATCAATTATGTACATTGATCATTATATTATCAGTATTGCATTACAGTTACCTAAGTAACCTTTTTATTTTGCACAGTTATTCTTTATGCTTTTGCACCCCATTAAATTATTCTCTATTCTTTATTTTGTTGTTCATTTTCTCTATTCTCTATTTTTGTAGCTATTACATGTATTCTCTATTCTGTAAACCCCATTCTGACCCTTATAGGTAAACTTGTATTGTATGAATGGGATAAACTGACCTTTCAATTCTCAAGGCTAAATAAGTATTTTATAGGCTAAATACAAACTTACCTGTCAAGGTAGAATTGTAATCTGAGTGATATCGGTGTAACTCAAGTCACCATAAAAAAAGAGGGACGAAAGACACCAAAGGGACAGTCAAACTCGTAAATCTAAAACAAACTGACAACGCCATGGCTAAAAATGAAAAAGACAAACAGAAAAACAATAGTACACATGACACAACATAGAAAACTAAAGAATAAACAACACGAACCCCACCAAAAACTAGGGGTGATCTCAGGTGCTCCGGAAGGGTAAGCAGATCCTGCTCCACATGCGGCACCCGTCGTGTTGCTTATGTGATTACAAATCCGGTAAATAGTCTAATTCGGTAGGTCAAATTCATGAAAGGGAAGGGGATTGTAGTTACGACGTAAGGAACATATTTGATATCATTTGTGAAACGGTTATTCCATAACGGTCAACCAACTCGTGATGGCGTCCGTAAAATTTACGAAGGGATGATTTCAACTTCACCATTTGGAACTCTTGGTTTAATAGCTTCCTTATGAGCAGTAACCCTCTATCAAGAAAATCATGATAGGAAATGCAAGCACGGGAATATCGTATCAATTGGGAGATATATACCCCGTATGCAGGTGCTGCTGGAATGTTGCTACCTAGAAATGGAAAGTTCACAATTGGAAAGCTGAAATCATCTCTTTTGTCGTAAAGTTTTGTCTTCAACCGACCCTCATTGTCAATTTCTAGATGTAAGTCAAGATATGAAGCCGACTTAACTGTATCTGTAGTATCCTTTATCTCCAATTCGATGGGATAGATGCGATCCACATAGTCACCAAATTTTGAATTGTTTAGTGAAAGAACGTCATCTATATAGCGGAAAGTAGAGTTAAAGGATATTGCTAACTTCTTATCTTTCTTCCTAAGAAGTTCCTGCATGAAGTCAGCCTCATAATAATAAAGAAACAAGTCAGCGAGTAGAGGGGCACAGTTTGTTCCCATTGGGATGCTGACAGTCTGTTGAAAAACACGTCCTCCGAACGTTACAAATATGTTGTCAATCAAGAAATCAAGCATCTTGATAATATCGGTTTCAGAGAATTTTTTGTTTGAATCAGAATGGTTCTTTACAAAGTATGATTTATCCCTCCCTAAGACAAGATACTTGTATCTACGTTGGCCATTCTTTTTTATGAAGCAAAGTAATACCAACTCTTTTAATTTGTCTTTTAGTTTGGAATGTGGAATACTTGTGTAAAGAGTAGAAAAGTCAAATGTTTTAATACTGTTACAAGATGAAAGAGAGTTAGATTGTATGTACTCTAAAAGATCTTTGGAATTTTTAAGTATCCACATCTGATTCACGCCACCTCTAGAATAGGCAGTTTCACAATAACTTTGAAGCCCGTCTTTGATTGCTGATTAAATGGATGTTAATAATTTAGAAAGGGGTTTCGTGGAGCACTTGGAAGACCCAGCAATATACCGTTGTTTGTAAGGACACTTATGTAGTTTAGGTATCCAATACAGTGATGGAAGATCCAGTTCTTCATCTTTGGTTGAAATACCAAAGGAACAAAGAACAGACCTATGATTATCCAGGATTTCCTCTTTGGTAAGTGTCGTGAGGGTATATGTTGGGTTTCCAAGTGAATTGTCTATACCTAATTCGTTTATCAAGCAATTAATGTAATGACTTTTACAGATAAAAACGATGTTATTTGGGGCTTTGTCTGCGGGGACAACAACATATTCATCATGGAGGTCAGATAGGTGTTTAGCAACATTTGGATCTTTGAAGATGGACGTAGCATGGGCATTGATGGACCCATTCAGTTTCTTAATTCTGATTTGTATTAACGACCTCACTGCCTTAATCCATTCGGATAGAGTGTCTACGTCTTCCTTCTCGCGCTTAGCCCACTGCCTGGCATAATCCTCGACTGAATCCATCAAAATTTTAAAGTTGTGTTTCCAATTGATGGATTTAGGCTCACGATATTTCGGACCTTTCGATAACAAGTTTCGTAGAGAAGTGTTATTAACAATGTTAAGGTCACCGGTAATAACGTGGCCAGCAGGATTATATGTGAATTGGGAACTAGCACAAGTGCAATCAGGAGGTTTAGACTTGAAGTCGTCAATATCGAGATAAATGATAACAAGGGAGCCTACTTTTATCAATCCCTAGACTAGTCTCAAATAAATCAAACCAAGTGTACTTGAGTAAGTGCACAACATGAGAAAAAACGGACATACATCTGACGTACAGTAACTATGGAACAGCAGACAAACACATTTTTGAAAATCAAAGTAAAGATTTATTCCAACGAATCAAATATTGCATAAATATTTCATTATATTTTATTACAGCATTCTCCAGACAGACAAGGAGGCATATGGGCGAGCAGAAAGACGGACAAGGGTGTACCATATAACATATCGACTATGACGGGCAAATAAATTAGAACAAACATCTTGAGAGTATTGCATGGCAATACATAGTCCCCTATCAGTTAAAAAAAATCATTGTACTGGAACATAATGCTAACTGAATTGGTAATTTATGATATTTTCTATATTAAATAAATGCTCCACATGACGCAGCTTGATACAACTGCAAAGGTCAAACCCTGAACAGTTGAGTCAAGCTTGATACAGCTCTGAATTTGGATTGTCATTAAACATTTGACAAAGGGTGCAATCAACAGTTGTTTTTTCTATGACGTCATATTTTTAGGGACAATGCATAAGTGATCCTTAGTGGTGGAATGGTCAATAAAGATACTTGTATAAAACTAGATATCACTGGAATCAGAATTTTCTCTATTTTATAATGAAATAGAAATAAAGTGTACTTTTAATATAATAAAAATGTTCTTTTCAGAGAACATGGGGAAAAAATTGCCTAATCTGAACATAAAAAACCTGAAATCCGATAGGATGGGCGAAATTCTGTCAATTTACGTTATATTACGCTGCCATATGTTTATTGATTTGTAAATGAATTGATAGCAGATTTTACACTTCATATACCCATCTGATTATAAAGAATTGTGATTTTTTTGCATTGGTTTGTAAATAAATTATTGTGCCTTCGTTTAATTAGTTATATTAAGTTTAGTTTGTATTGATTTTACATCAATAGGTTTACATTAATTGAAATTGTGTCCAGTTGTCAATTTGAAATTGTTGTCGTAAATACTTATGGTGATTGACATGTAGATACAATGAACAATAACCAAGGTGACACTGGATGTTTGTCAACAGACTGTTAAGACAGTAGAAATCAAACCAATGAAATAACATGTGCTGATTATAGGCGTTTCTTGTCATGTGCTTAAAAGTCCTAAGTTGGTCACTACATCCGTTTAGTCATGATTTTGGCAGCGTAATATAATGTTAATTGAACGACTTCGTACACCTTACCAGCATCCTGTACACAAAATATAGTTGACCTATTGCTTACAGGATCCAAGAACCGACTAAAAGAAAACTTCAACATTGACCAACGAACCATGAAGATGAGATCAAGGTCAGATGAATGCTGCAAGACAGACATGTTCATCTTACAATAATTCTATACATCAAATATAGTTAGGTGACCTACTGTTTATAGTATATATATGAGAAACTGACTTGACAAGGAAAACATAACCTTGATCACTGATCCATGACATGATTGGACTGCAGTGATCCTTATATCTCACATCCAGGACTTTTGTCACAGGCAAGATATAAATTATTGGTTTCTAACAGCTATCATGTCAGTATGTCAACTATACAATAGCAAACCTTTTTCTTGGCAAAATAATTCTAGTAAAATAGAAGATTGCTTGTGATTGCAGATAAACATACAAGTTATGGTTTACTTTTACATGTTTTATAAATTGTTATTTGGATGAAGAGTTGTCTCATTGGCACTCACGCCACATCTTCCTATATCTATGTACTATAGCATCCTCATTCGAAATTAAAACAATAGAAAACCCAATTCAATTGTCCTGCTTAGCGTTTAAAAACACAATTCATTCAAAGGGAAACCAAATTATTTATTAAAACTATGCATTCCCAACCCTATTAGTTGCTGTCAAGTGCGTCATTTACCCTAAATAATGAATTAGTTTTGCGTAATTTATAAATCTATTTTCTTTCTTAAAATAAAACACCAATCAAAAAGCAATCTTAACTACTCGGGCATTCTCGCCCACTTACGTTAACATAATTTTTTAGTGAAGCGATAAGGGTTGATAAGTCACAAATGGCAGAACTGGCTCCTTGTCGGAATCTTAAAATCATTTGTCCCTTACTAAAATTTTGTATCCCGATAAACAATCGTCACCAGTTCATAAAATTTCTTTTTATAACAAGGAATAGAAAAGGTAGAAAAAGCACATCTTGTGCCAAAGACTTAGTTTATTAAATTATCACAAAACTGACACATATTCAGGGATCTCCATGGATGAAAACTGAACGATGGAGGAACTTTCACCATTACAAACCGTATCTACGCTGTACAGTGTAGCGCGATCGAAAGTATTTTATCCCTCCATTCAACAATGATACAAGGAATGGTGAACATGCTAATTCCTTACTTATTTAAATTATATTTATTTGAATTTTCATTATAGAATTAGAAGTATCAATATTTTCATTTATTGCCGTTTTTAACCATTCAAATGCCAAGTCTTCATGGTCCCCCCTTAGTCGAGAATGACCAAAAGCTGTCCTGAAGGTCCCCATGTAGATTTCTTGTATTTTTGGCACTTGTTATGGGGGTTAAAATCATATGATGTGGAGCTTATTTTTCATGGACACTGTCAAATTTAGAACCCATTACGGGTATGGCTGATTTGCAGCAACAACAAAACGATGCGTACGGGTTATGTAAAAGGTTAAAGAGATTTGTAAAGCAAACGTTGTCAAATGAAAAGGTTTTTAATGACTTTATCTGGCAAATTGATGCTTTGCAACATGCATCTTTTGAGTCTGAATAGAAACCGGAAACGCGGATGTATCAATTTGATTGTAATATACGAAATGAATTCAGAATTACGATACGATATTTCTTTACAGGAAATATTTAAGTTTTTACTTTTTAACTTTTAAAGTAATTCTAAATTATCGTTACAGCAGTACTCGAGTTATTTGCGATGAAATAATATTTACTGTTTTGCGTCTTATTTTGTACTTCTTAAAAAAGGGGGATGCTGATTGCGTAAGTCAAAATAAAGCACGTGTTTGACTTGTTAAACTGTTTTCTTTGTAACTGTGGATTATTAATTTATTTATTTAATCTAAACTATCATAATCATTTGCTGAAACTTAGTTGATTAATTCGACAAATGGATCGTCTATCCTCAGATAGTATTCTCCTGTCTGGTTTGTTGATCTACCTGTACAAGCTCAGGTACAAGTGATTATCGATCTTAATCAGGATATCCCTCAGGCGTTAGAACTGTATTGGATTATAACATAAAAAGCCTAAGGGTTATGCAATTACATGCATTTGATTATAAATGATAAAATAAAATGGCGTCGTGCTACAAAAAACGATGAAGTTTTGAACAATGGCGGAAGACAATTTAACGATGGCGCAAGATAATTTAAATTGGTGCGAGTCATTTGACGATGGCGCAAGACATTGGAACGATGGCGGGGCGCCATCGTTAAACAGGCCATGGAGATCCCTGCATATTCTGAGGATTGTAGAGAAATGTCTCCCGTATTATCAATTCACTCATAGAGAAAGCAATAACTCTGTGTGAAATGACATTGATTATATATTTATAGTGACTGTTTTGCTGTTTACATGGACAATATTTTGGTTTATGTCACTAACTTGGGTAAAAATAAAACTGTCCATGAATCGATGTTAAATTATTTTAACACATTCGGACTATAATCATGATAATATTGATGCATCATAAACATGACAATGAATCAATTTTACCCAAACAGAGTAAATTAATGTCTCAATTTTAAAACCATGATGAAAAAAAACCAATACAATCAGGAATATTGGAGTGAAAAAACCCAGTTCAATCTTTGCCTGATGGGTGAACTTGAACTGATGATGCAAAAGAAAAAACTTTTTCACTTGAGATTAAATACAAAATGAGGAGTAAAAAACCTAATTAGTAAATGTTTATCTGGAGCTCTGTCTCTATTATAGTGATGAATAATATATATATAATAATAAAATAAGTTAAAGAAAATTACCTTCTATCCCTTGACCAGCAGTCACACCTGGAGATTTCTCTGACATGACAGTCTAAAATATAAGTAATATGCACTGTGAATACATCTTCACTCATGTCCCTTGAAGAACTATTAAAATTTTAAGATATAAACCCCCCAAAAAATAATAGGCCAATTAAAATTAATTGCTAGATTTTCATCCCCGCCCGCCCCTCTGAAATCGTCCCGCCCCGATTTTTTTTATTTAACAAAAATATGATTTCCGGATTTTGTTCATGTCCGTAACCGGGAACCATCGATAATTTCGTTTCATTCAAAACTTCCTGTTTCAAATTTCGTTTTTGTATTTCTTCTAACAAAAATGATTAAGTCGACATATTCTGCTGCTCTATGATGACAACATCATCTACCGAGAATAGAGATTGATAACGAGAAGGGCATGAAATATTCGAGTTACGAGTAAAACGCCTTGTCCTTTAACGCAAATCGCGGTAGTCACAAGTGAATCGAAAACCGTGTTTTTTACTTTATTTATGTACAATGACTTTGTGTCAGGGAATTTGGACTGAATGATTTCCAAAGCGCAAGAATTGTAGAACAAATTGGTACAAAAAAAACATGACTGGATTAAAGAAATTGACACAATATGACCGTATATTGAGAACAAAAAGTCGACAAACACGCATTTTAATTATAACAAGCCCTTATATTTACCCATGGCTGTTGTTTTTGTTGACAAACAGCAAACACCTTCTGTAACTGTCCCAATACCCTCAATTTAGTCATTAAACAACAACTACTTTTTGGTTAAGTTCATGTTTTACATCATAATTACTTTCAACACTGAGTTTAAATTTTATTCTGTACTCATAATACTTGTGTTGCATACAATTGTACGGTCCGACCACCTTTCGATTTTAGGAGGTGGTCGGCTTTTTTTTCAAAATCCGGATTTTTTTCGGTTCCGTACCGTTAAAATTTGAATACTAATCCCGCCTTGTTTTCATTGACAAAGATGGCGTCCAATCGTCAAATTTCAATGTTTTCATTAATCAATCGGGGGAAAGAAAGGAAGATGACGATGATGATAAAGAAAATACTAGACCAAATAAGTTAAATAAAATTGATAGTAATGTTGAAGTTAAGGAAATTGAACAAAAATCAACCAAACAACGGAAAAGACACGCAAGTGAAGACAAATATGAGCAAGACTTCAAAATGACTTATAGTCACAGAGGAAGGATACTACTGTTCTGTGTGCCAAAAAAACGGCACAAAAGCAAGAAACAGAACAGAAACCTGGATCGAAAGACCTTAAATCCATGCTGATGCATAAAATTGTAAATGAAAGAAGAGATAAAAGAGATAAATTTTTGAAAAATAAAATCAAAGAATATTTGACAATTAATACGACTACTTCTATTTATGTTTGTTCAACTCCATAAAATGTGAATATTATACTAATCTTTATTTCTGTGACCCCCACGTGCACCCACAGTAAATTAAAAAAGGTTGGACATTTAAAAAAAAACCACCCGGTTGCAAGTTATTTTTTTAAAACACCCACCTTACCTTAGTGAAAAAAGGAAAACACTGGTACCAATACATTTTATTGATTTTATGGGGACTACAAACCATTGCTTAGAAAGCAAAATAAATTTGGTGTAGGTATAGTCCAACTGAAGAGAGCATTTCTCTTCTTTTTGATGTATACTATAAAGGCAGTGTCTGCACGTACCCGCATGTGGGTACGAATAGTCAAATTGACGGTCTTGGCTGCACGTACCCACATCCGGTTTTCTATTAAAATGCCGTCGCATTGGGAATGAAACGTGAAATGTATACGGAATTTGTTGCAATTAGTGAATAAATTGATTAAAACTACTCAGAATTTTTATAAATATACACATATATATAAAGGTACTAGAATACACCCGTGATATCGCGGGTCCGTGACTGATATATAACTATGCGTATGCCTTATTTTAGTATTGGTATTGTCATTTGATAAAGTCATGTCGATTATAACATGTATAAGGTGCACAGTTTTCTCTGCTTTCAAAATCTTTCTGTTTGAACCCGTCAGCCTGGAACCTATCAATTATTGGTAATATTAATAATTTGGAAAACAAAAGGGCCTGGAATGGAGTATTTTTTACTTAACAGTATACATCGAAATTCTAAATACACTGTTTGGTGGTGCGCCTGTCAGATGCGGAACGTACAGATAAGGTAATAGGTAACAGGTGAATATACTATTGGTATCGGTGTCGGACTCGATCCGGAACTTCTTAATTATTGGCAATATTAATTACGTGGAAAACAAACGGGCCTAGAGTGGTGTAATTTTTAATCAACACCATTGTACTATATTAGTTATATATAAAGTTGAATTCTTTGATTCATCGTTTTTACGTGATGACGGCTGATAAATTGGACCTCGTAATTTTAGTATTATAGAAGTGAACAGTTTTTTCTCAAAATAGTAAATGTTCTTAAAAAGGAAGAGAGTGATATTATAACTGTGGGGAAGACATTTCAGACTTATCATGAACTGAGACTACTATAACAGTCTCAGTCATGAATTAGACTTTGAAAAACTTGTACAGAACTATCAGGCGTTAAATTTCATACAATTGTATAAAAAAAAATCGTGATTGCTGTTTCGACTGGCAACATTTGAAATGTGCAGGGTGGAAATTTGTGCCAAAACAATCATATTGGATATATGTGAAATTTGTTCCAAATCTTAATTAGTTACATGAATCTTTTATAATTGGTTTAAATTGATATTATTACTTGCTTCTTTAATTGTTATAAACTCAAGCTTTAATTTTAGTAGTTTTACATTGTTTTATATATTTTAAAATTTCAGTTTCTGTTTTATATTTTACTGAAATATTATTTTAAAATATCAAATGGGTATATTTTTAAATTATTAAAATTTTATTCTTTAAATTTTCATTTAAATTTTATAATAGTAATAATTTCTATTATGTTTTTCTTTTACAGGGACTGTACAGTTTAATTTTCCATCAGTGTGCATTTAATTTTGCAATGTTTATTATGTATCATTATTTAATAAATACAATTTGAAAATATTATTTTTCATCCTCTTCACTCGTTCTACACGAAATCCCCATATTATCGATAATTTCCGTATATATTTCACTTTTTATTCCCGATCCGATGGCATTTTAATAGAAAACCGGATGTGGGTACGTGCAGCCAAGACCGGCAATTTGACTATTCGTACCCACATGCGTGTACGCGCAGACACTGCCTACTATAAATAGGTTTCTAAAGCGTAAATTACATGTATAACAGTGGTTGCCAATCAGGGATTTTTATTTAAGAGTTTAAAAAATAGTGTAGGATTCCTTATACAGCATGTATATGCATTATACAACTTGTTTTCCACTAGCATATACTCCGCGGTATGAAGAACTCGTGACGAGGGTTTCATATGAAATAAAATTTAAAAAATAAAATCCTCCCACCCGCCCCATTTTTTTCAAAAATTTGGATGAAAATCTACTAATTAATTTTAGTTGGCCATATATAATACATAATACCAATATATATGTAATACCAATGTTCCACATTACATAAAATATATCCAACACATTTTTATATTTTCAGGATAATGTGTGGCTCAGAGTAAAAGAGAGATATAGTTTAAAGGGAACAGGTTTTTTTTTAATTTGGAAAATCCCCTTGTAGGAATATAAAAAGTAAAATAACAAAATTATCGAACTGGCATTTTCTTATGTAGAAAATGGTGGATTAAACCTGGTTTATCTGTTCCCCAAAAAATTATACAATGCAGCAAGAATATTTGTGTTTAATGGAAACTATGGACCAATGCCTGTCTTACTGATTATTTTGCCTTGACCAAGTTTTATGGTTTTAAAGATAAAAAGCAGAAATGAAAAACAAACAAGAGGCTAAAAAAAACTTGTATCGTTCACCTTGGCATTTTTGCTAACACTAAATTGGATTGATTACTTAATTCAATGATTGAGTAATTGCTGGTGTTTAATGTTAATTTCAGTCATTGGCTATATTGTGAAAATCAGTTTTTATTGGTGGAGGATGCCTGAGTACCTTTAGCAAACCATGACCTTTGGCAGGTCAATTTAGATTGGAGTCAAACGCACCTCACAAGCTCAATGTTGGAAGAATAATCAACAAGATTATTTGGTGAAAATAGGAGGTAGGTAGATCTTGACCATCAGTGTTTTGCCCCCGACAGATTTTCTCCACCTATTGTGGTTTCAAGGATTAAGACAATTAATGCATTTTACCCTCATGTTCTATTATTAACTATATGACAGTCATATTTTGTCGTTTAAGGCTATAATTCCCTTAGAAGTCATCCAGTTGTTTAGGTTGTATTGGCAATTTTATAAATCTTGCATTTCTGATTATTTTTGCTGTTTACAGTTAATACTTTTCTATTATAGTTTTCAAGGTAATGAGCAAAAGCACTAAGATCCGTAAAACTAGAGGCTCTAAAGAGCCTGTATCGCTCACCTTGGTCTATGTGAATATTAAAGGAAGCAGATGGATTCATGACAAAATTGTGTTTATGTGATGGTGATGTGTTTTTACATCTTACTTTACTGAACATTCTTGCTGCTTAAAATATCTCTATCTATAATGAACTTGGGCCATTAGTTTCAGTGCAAAATGTTAGTAAAAATTTAGAAATTTTATGAAAATTGTTAAAAATTGACTATAAAGGGCAATAACTCCTTAAGGGTTCAATTGACCATTTAGGTCATGTTGACTTATTTGTAGATCTTACTTTGCTGAACATTATTGCTGTTTACAGTTTATCGCTATCTATAATAGTATTCAAGATAACCAAAAACGGCAAAATTTCTTTAAAAATTACCAATTGGAGGGCAGCAACCCAACAACCAGTTGTCCAATTCATCTGAAAAATTCAGGGCAGATAGATATTGACTTGATTAACAATTTAACTTCTTGTCAGATTTGCTCTAGATGCTTTGGTTTCATAGTTATAAGCAAAAAACTGCATTTTACCCCTATGTTCTATTTTTAGCCGTGGCGGCCATCTTGGTTGAATGGCCAGGTCATCGGACACATTTTTCAAACTAGATACCCCAAAGATGATTGTGGCCTAGTAGTTTCAGTGGAGATTTTGTAAAAGATTACTTTAATTAACGAAAAATGGTTAAAAATTGACTATAAAGGGCAATAACTCCTAAACGGGTCAACTGACCATTTTGGTCATGTTGACTTATTTGTAGATCTTACTTTGCTGAACATTATTGCTGTTTACAGTTTATCTCTAACTATAATAATATTCAAGATAATAACCAAAAACAGCAAAATTTCTTCAAAATTACCAATTCAGGGGCAGCAACCCAACAACCGATTGACCGATTCATCTGAAAATTTCAGGGCAGATAGATCTTGACCTGATAAACATTTTTACCCCATGTCAGATTTGCTCTAAATGCTTTGGTTTTTGAGTTATAAGCCAAAAACTGCATTTTACCCCTATGTTCTATTTTTAGCCGTGGCGGCCATCTTGGTTGGTTGACCGGGTCACGCCACACATTTTTTAAACTAGATACCCCAATGATGATTGTGGCCAAGTTTGGTTTGATTTGGCCCAGTAGTTTCAGAGGAGAAGATTTTTGTAAAAGTTAACGACGACGGACGCCAAGTGATGAGAAAAGCTCACTTGGCCCTTCGGGCCAGGTGAGCTAAAAATGAATATTGGACACAGCATAGGTTTATGACACAAAATGAATGTGGTCAAAGAACTGAAAAATTTGAAATTGGACATTTACCTATTATGGTCCAATATCCAAAATCTAAGTACATTGTTAGAATAAGCATATTAAAGAAACCCAAGAATTCTATTTTTGATGAGATATTTATAATTAAAACATTCCTGTTCAAAGGGAAATAACTCAAAATAAACAAGCGACCAAATGACATAGAAATTAATTATTAATTATACCATTTCTGTTCAAAGGGAAATAACTCAAAATAAACAAGAGACCAAATGACATAGAAATTAATTATTAATTAAAACATTCCTGTTCAAAGGGAAATAACTCAAAATAAACAGAGACCAAATGACATAGAAATTAATTATTAATTAAAACATTCCTGTTCAAAGGGAAATAACTCAAATTCATATAGTAAAATCACTTTTGTTACTGAAAGGTCTACAACTCAACAATGAAAACAGCTCAAATCTTGAAAATTGAACTTGACCTTCATTTAGGAAACAACATATCTTAATTTGAAATGATTTCGTCAAAGCTTTTTCATGTTAATGAACGGACAGTGTTTGGCAGTCACCCACCTGCTGCTGTACATCCTTAAATCAAGTACAAAAACCAATTAAATATCAAAAATCAAGAAAACTTGCTCTCGTCTTGTTCGCTCTAGAATATGAAATAAAAGACATCTGCTAATTTTGTTGAATATTGAAGAAATCAAATAATAATAATTTCCTGAATTGAAAAATGACAACTAAGCTAAGTTAAAAGCTTGTTAAGTGTGGATTTAGCACCTCAAATACATGATGTCCAATTCAAATATGACGTGCTTCTTTAGCTTTGTAAACAACACTGTGATAAAATTCTCGATAAAATATACTTAGCGCAGACTCAGAGATATACATAATAATGGCTGTTACAATATACTTCCCACGTAAATCTACATGTATTGGAACCTATTTGCAGACCCTTAGCCGATTTTATTGTTTTAAAAGGTGCAATTAAAAAAAGACAAAATAACTTTTATTCTTATTCGTATGCATAATAAAAAGAAGTAATGCACAAGAGCTCGAAGAAATCAACAAAATACAAATTAAATAAAATTCCGCGAAAGTCTATTAATCTTTTTGGCGCATTTCAGTCATTTCAAAACATGACGTCATACAAATGAAACCGCTAAAGTTGAAAGTTTTCTGTTAAGTGAACCATCGGAATTTGTATGATATTGTAATAAAACTGATTTTTGAGGTAGGTTTTGTTTTATTTTCTATTCTATTGCATTATTTGCATATTTACTCATTTCAGCAAGTCAACATGGCGGCTCCTTAGTTACAAAGTGTCAACTTTGGATTTGACGAAAGCTTACAAGAAAAACATGTAAATCAAAAATGGCAAATGTTAGGTTTGAGAATTTAAAGAATTTAAAAAAAAAATCTAGCAGTTATTCACGAAATAATGTATGCAAGCTACATATATATAAAGATATTTAAACTTTATCTAACAGGGAGTAAAAAAGAACAGCCACACACACAGCATACCCACCCTCGCTTCAGTTTTTATATGGCCGTATTTGCCCTATTAGAATCGAAATAATTCATGGAAGCCATAGATTGTTGGAAATTTACACATGGCCTGGCCCGTGATATTCGTTAATTTTATCCCTCGCTAACGCTCAGGATAAAATTCCAATATCACGGCCCAGGCCATGTGTAAATTTCCAACAATCTATGGCTTCCATGAATTATTTCTTAATTAATATGGTGATAACAAATAAATTACATTAGAATTTTTTTAAAGATTTCTCTCCAGGAGTATCTTGGTTTTGCGGCATTTGATTTCTTAGTTTTATATTTCTTTATCTTTGATCACTTATTTTCTACTTGATTCATTCTAAGTGTAAACATGTGTAATTCAACACCATATCTATCACTATATGTACCTGTAAGTATTCCATCACTTCTTTATACTGCCCCTTTCGTTCTGCTACTACTAGATCGTAAGGAGTCTTACCCTGAAATACAGATACATCTTTATATTGCTTTCATCTGATAACTACAAAGAAGGCTTCTGTAACACATATCTTACAATTAGTAAGACCAGTAGCAGCTGAGTGGTGATTTATTTTATCTTAACAGATGCTAACCATATATATATAACTCATGAGACGACATTCAGATTATTTTTCACAATTTTGTAAAGACTTTAAATAGGCTTTTAACTTTTTTTTGTCCTATAATTTTCTTTGCAGTTTGAACATTGGTAAATGCATCCTTATGTCTACATGAGGGTGTGGAGGACCTTGGGGTCTTCATTTTTAACTATCTTTTCTAATTTTGTGGACACATTATTGACAGTTCTTTATATTTTTAACACCCCAATATTATTCTCTATTTTTTTATATTTTTGCACCCAATTCTTTTCTATTCATTAATTTTTTACTGATTTCTCTCCATTTTCATTTTTTTCTTCTTCCATTTATTTTCTAATCTGTATACCCCTCCACACCCTCCTATATCTGTATACCCCCTACACAACCTCCTATATCTGTATACCCCCTCCACACCCTCCTATATCTATATACCACTCCACACCCTCCTATATCTGTATACCCCCTACACAACCTCCTATATCTGTATACCCCCTCCACACCCTCCTATATCTATATACCCTATCTACACCCTCCTATTTATGTATACCCCCTCCACATCCTCCTATATCTGTATGCCCCCTCCACACCCTCCTATATCTGTATACCCCCTCCACATCCTCCTATATCTGTATATCCCCTCCACACCCTCCTATATCTGTATACCCCCTACACATCCTCCTATATCTGTATACCCCTCCACACCCTCCTATATCTGTATACCCCTCTACACCCTCCTTTATCTGTATACCCCCTCCACATCCTCCTATATCTGTATATCCCCTCCACACCCTCCTATATCTCTATACCCCTCCACACCCTCCTATATCTGTATATCCCCTCCACATCCTCCTATATCTGTATACCCACACCACACCCTCCTATATCTGTATACCCTCTCCACACCCTCCTAAATCTGTATACCCCATCCACACCCTCCTCTATTTGTATACCCTATTTCTACCCTCCTATATCTTTATATTGTTATTTTACAGCATTTTATGGTTTTTAGTGTTATCACTGATATTGTTAAAATAAGGAAATAAATAAATTATGACAAAGTTGATAGGTATCTCTCCCACTACACAATTTAAATACAGGAATTTTAAGAAAATTATAGTCTTTATAGGATCATCTCTTTCAAATTTTTTTCAAAGTGCCAACACAATATAAAATTATTAAACAATTTTTATTTCTGTCTTATTGAACATACAAATATTGTCTAGTAATTAGTCTTTGTTATAATTGTCATGACAACGGATTGGTGTAAGTTTTGTTTGACAAGTTGTTTGTTTACACTGACTTTAATTACAGCCAGTATGATAGTCTATGTGTTTTATAGTAAAATTTAGCCATTCAAGTCTATATAACTTTTTCATATTTTAAGTCCAATTTAAATAATAATCATATGAGTATAATGACTTTTAACTATAGCCTTTACACAGAATCCAACCATATCTTATACATCCTTTTAGTGATTCATTTCTTAATAGTTGGACACTGGTCATATACTATAAAATATTACCCGACGTGTTGTAACCAGGGAACTTGCACCTCCTTGTTCTACCAGATATTGTGTGGTCTGTAGATGTCCCCACTCAGCAGCACAATGTAAAGCTGTGTATCCATTGTTCTATAATATAACCAAATAACACGTAACTATTATGTACAATACTTTGTTATCAATATCAATAATATACAACATATCCTACAACTGACATTAAAACTTGTTTGATAAACTGAACAATGTTGTGACATAAATATAAACAAAATATATATCACATGAATCAGTGGTCAAAACTGAATAAAATGACCAGTCACACTTGTATTTATATTCTACAGAAACAATAAATAAACATGTTTTGTTGTGAGATGTCAAAACTTCCATAAAACCTGATATTTTTAAAAAAATATTTTTTTCAAGAAATGTTTAAAATAATTATATCAATGGATTCAGTAGAACAAAACAAGCAAAATGAGACCCTACTTTATATGATTCTTACAATTAATGTATCATTGTCCATTTTCATATAAAAAAAAATTTTGAGAAATATGAAAAAAAGTTATATTTTCTGATTCAGAACAATAATATGAGTAAAATGAGACCCAACTTGATATAATTATTACAAATATTTGTTCATTAACCCTGTCTAATTAACAACATGATTTAGTGTAGATTAATAGTAATGTGATCAGACTAAGTAGATAACATACACGTGTGATGTCGATCTTACATCCTCTATCAATGAGGAGACGACAGATCTCCAGGTGTCCTTCCTCGGCAGCAGACATTAATGCTGTCATTCCACCTCCCTGGAATAAAACAACTGACATCAAAACTTGTCTGATAAACTGGACAATGTTGTGTAATAAATATAAACTAAATATATATCACATGAATCAGTGGTCAAAACTGAATAAAATGACCAGTCACACTTGTATTTATATTGTACATAAACAACAAATAAACATGTTTTGTTGTGAAATGTCAAAACTTCCATTAAACCTGATATCTTAAAAAAATATTTTTTTCAAGAAATGTGTAAAATAATTATATCAATGGATTCAGTAGAACAAAACAAACAAAATGAGACCCCACTTTATATGATTCATACACATATTTGTCTAATTAACAACATGATTTGGTGTAGATTAATAGTAATGTGATCAGACTAAGTAGATAACATACATTTGTGATGTCGATCTTACATCCTCTATCAATGAGGAGTTTACAGATCTCCAGGTGTCCTCCATCGGCAGCCTTCATTAATGCTGTCTCTCCATCCTCCTGGAATAATACAACTGACATCAAAACTTGTCTGATAAACTGGACAATGTTGTGTAATAAATATAAACAAAATATATATCACATGAATCAGTGGTCAAAACTGAATAAAATGACCAGTCACACTTGTATTTATATTGTATATAAACAATAAATAAACATGTTTTGTTGTGAAATGTCAAAACTTCCATAAAACCTGATATCTTAAAAAAATATTTTTTTCAAGAAATGTGTAAAATAATTATATCAATGGATTCAGTAGAACAAAACAAACAAAATGAGACCCCACTTTATATGATTCTTACAAATATTTGTTCGTTAAAACTGTCTAATTAACAACATGATTTTGTGTAGATTAATAGTAATGTGATCAGACTAAGTAGATAACATACATCTGTGATGTCGATCTTACATCCTGTATCAATGAGGAGACGACAGACCTCCAGGTGTCCTCCCCAGGCAGCCTTCATTAATGCTGTATCTCCATCCTCCTGGAATAATACAACTGACATCAAAACTTGTCTGATAAACTGGACAATGTTGTGTAATAAATATAAACAAAATATATATCACATGAATCAGTGGTCAAAACTGAATACAATGACCAGTCACACTTGTATTTATATTGATCATAAACAATAAATAAACATGTTTTGTTGTGAAATGTCAAAACTTCCATTAAACCTGATATCTTAAAAAAATATTTTTTTCAAGAAATGTGTAAAATAATTATATCAATGGATTCAGTAGAACAAAACAAACAAAATGAGACCCCACTTTATATGATTCTTACAAATATTTGTTCGTTAAAACTGTCTAATTAACAACAGGATTTAGTGTAGATTCAGTATAATTGTTCATTTTAATAAAATAATTTTTTTTAAGAAACATGAAAAGGAGTAATATTTTCTGATTCAGAACAATAAAACGAGTAAAATGAGACCCCACTTTATATAATTATTACAAATATTTGTTCATTAAACCTGTCTAATTAACAACATGATTTTGTGTAGATTAATAGTAATGTGATCAGACTAAGTAGATAACATACTGCTGTGATGTCGATCTTACATCCTCTATCAATGAGGAGACGACAGATCTCCAGGTGTCCCCACCAGGCAGCCCTCATTAATACTGTCTGTCCATATCTCTGGAATAATACAACTGACATCAAAACTTGTCTGATAAACTGGACAATGTTGTGTAATAAATATAAACAAAATATATATCACATGAATCAGTGGTCAAAACTGAATAAAATGACCAGTCACACTTGTATTTATATTGTACATAAACAACAAATAAACAACTGTTTTTTTTGGGGAGATGTCAAAACTTCCATCAGAACTGTCGTGTTAATTTTTTTTTTGTTTTTTTTAAGAAATGAACAAAATATTTATATTAATGGATTCATTACAATTCTCTGAGTAAAATGACACCTCACTTTATATAATTCTAACAAGTATTTGTTAATATAATGATTAAATCTGTCTGATTAACATGATTCAGAATAATGATCAATTTTTTAAAAAGTAACTTTTTCAAAGAAATATGAAAAATAGTTACATTTCCTGATTTAGTACAAGGAGACAAACAAAATGAGACCCCACTTTATATGATTCTTACAAATATTTGTTGTCCATTCAACCTGTCTAATTAACAACATAATTTTGTATATATTAAGGAATGTGGTCAAAGTGAAGCAATAACATACATGTGTGATATTTGTTTTACACGCTGTAAAACCTTGGTGTAAAAAATGTTCTTGTAAATATTCAAAGTAAGAACTTTATCAACTATAATTCAAAACAAACAAAAACAATTAATGAGAGAAAAAAAATACCTTTATGTTCTGAAGTAACATGTAGTTTTATGTTTTATACTGCTGATGTACAATCTGTTATGTTCTGAAGTAACTTGCAGTTGTTTGTTTTATACAGCTAATATATACAATCTGTTATGTTCTCAAGTAGCTTGTAGCTGTGTGTTTTATACTGCTGATTGTGTACAATCTGTTATGTTCCGATTTTATACTGCTGATGTACAATCTGTTATGTTCTGAAGTAATTTGTTGTTGTGTGTTTTATATTTCTTATGTACAATTTGTTCTGTTCTGAAGTAACTTGTAGTTATGTGTTCTATACTGCTGGTGTACAATTTGTTATGTTCTGAAGTAATTTGTAGTTGTGTGTTTTATACTGCTGATGTACAATCTGTTATGTTCTGAAGTAATTTGTTGTTGTGTGTTTTATATTTCTTATGTACAATTTGTTCTGTTCTGAAGTAACTTGTAGTTATGTGTTCTATACTGCTGGTGTACAATTTGTTAAGTTCTGAAGTAACTTGTAGTTGTGTGTTTTTTAACTGCTTATGTACAATCTGTTATGTTCTGAAGTAACTTGTTGTTGCATGTTTTATACTGCTTATGTACAATTTGTTATGTTCTGAAGTAATTTGTAGTTGTGTGTTTTATGTTTCTTATTTAAAATTTGTTCTGTTCTGAAGTAACATGTAGTTATGTGTTTTATTCTGCTAATGTATAATCTGTTATGTTCTAAAGTAACATGTAGTTTTATGTTTTATACTGCTGATGTACAATCTGTTATGTTCTGAAGTAACTTGCAGTTGTGTGTTTTATACAGCTAATATATACAATCTGTTATGTTCTCAAGTAGCTTGCAGCTGTGTGTTTTATACTGCTGATTGTGTACAATCTGTTATGTTCCGATTTTATACTGCTGATGTACAATCTGTTATGTTCTGAAGTAACTTGTAATTATGTGCTTCATACTGCTTATGAACAATCTGTTATGTTCTGAAGTAATTTGTTGTTGTGTGTTTTATATTTCTTATGTACAATTTGTTCTGTTCTGAAGTAACTTGTTGTTGTGTGTTTTATACTGCTGGTGTACAATCTGTTATGTTCTGAAGTAATTTGTTGTTGTGTGTTTTATATTTCTTATGTTCAATGTGTTCTGTTCTGAAGTAACTTGTAGTTGTGTGTTTTATACTGCTGGTGTACAATTTGTTATTTTCTGAAGTAATTTGTTGTTGTGTGTTTTATATTTCTTATGTTCAATGTGTTCTGTTCTGAAGTAACTTGTAGTTGTGTGTTTTATACTGCTGGTGTACAATTTGTTATGTTCTGAAGTAATTTGTTGTTGTGTGTTTTATATTTCTTATGTTCAATGTGAACTGTTCTGATGTAACTTGTAGTTATGTGTTTTATACTGCTGGTGTACAATTTGTTATGTTCTGAAGTAACTTGTAGTTTTGTGCTTTATACTGCTTATGTACAATCTGTTATGTTCTGAAGTAATTTGTTGTTGTGTGCTTTATATTTCTTAATATGTACAATTTGTTCTGTTCTGAAGTAACTTGTAGTTGTGTGTTTTATACTGCTAGTGTAAAATCTGTTATGTTCTGAAGTAACTTGCAGTTGTGTTTTATACTGCAGGTGTGCAACCTGTTATGTTCTAAAGTAATTTGTTGTTGTGTGTTTTATATTTCTTATGTACAATGTGTTCTGTTCTGAAGTAACTTGTTGTTGTGTGTTTTTTTACTGCTTATGTACAATTTGTACGTTCTGAAGTAGCTTGTGGTTGTGTGTTTTATACTGCTTATGAACAATCTGTTATGGTATGAAGTAACTTGCAGTTGTGTGTTTTATACTGCTGATGTACAATTTGTTATGGTATGAAGTAACTTGTAGTTGTGTGTTTTATACTGCTTATGTACAATTTGTTATGTTCTGAAGTAATTTGTTGTTGTGCTTCATACTGCTTATGTACAATTTGTTATGTTCTGATGTAACTTGTAGTTATGTGTTTTATACTGCTGGTGTACACTCTGTTATGTTCTGAAGTAATTTGTAGTTGAGTGTTTTATACTGCTGGTGTACACTCTGTTATTTTCTGAAGTAATTTGTAGTTGTGTGTTTTATACTGCTGGTGTACAATCTGTTATGTTCTGAAGTAATTTGTAGTTGAGTGTTTTATACTGCTGGTGTACACTCTGTTATTTTCTGAAGTAATTTGTAGTTGTGTGTTTTATACTGCTGGTGTACAATCTGTTATGTTCTGAAGTAATTTGTAGTTGAGTGTTTTATACTGCTGGTGTACACTCTGTTATTTTCTGAAGTAATTTGTAGTTGAGTGTTTTATACTGCTGGTGTACACTCTGTTATTTTCTGAAGTAATTTGTAGTTTTGTGCTTTATACTGCTTATGTACAATTTGTTATGTTCTGAAGTAATTTGTTGTTGTGCTTCATACTGCTTATGTACAATTTGTTATGTTCTGATGTAACTTGTAGTTATGTGTTTTATACTGCTAGTGTACAATCTGTTATGTTCTGAAGTAACTTGTAGTTTTGTGCTTTATACTGCTTATGTACAATCTGTTATGTTCTGAAGTAATTTGTTGTTGTGTGCTTTATATTTCTTAATATGTACAATTTGTTCTGTTCTGAAGTAACTTGTAGTTGTGTGTTTTATACTGCTAGTGTAAAATCTGTTATGTTCTGAAGTAACTTGCAGTTGTGTTTTATACTGCAGGTGTGCAACCTGTTATGTTCTGAAGTAATTTGTTGTTGTGTGTTTTATATTTCTTATGTACAATTTGTTCTGTTCTGAAGTAACTTGTAGTTGTGTGTTTTATATTTCTTATGTACAATTTGTTCTGTTCTGAAGTAACTTGCAGTTGTATGTTTTTACTGCTGGTGTACAATTTGTTATGTTCTGAAGTAATTTGTTGTTGTGTTTTATATTTCTTTTGTACAATTTGTTCTGTTCTGAAGTAACTTGCAGTTGTATGTTTTTACTGCTGGTGTACAATTTGTTATGTTCTGAAGTAACTTGAAGTTGTGTGTTTTATACTGCTTATGTACAATCTGTTATGTTCTGAAGTAACTTGTAGTTGTGTGTTTTTTAACTGCTTATGTACAATCTGTTATGTTCTGAAGTAACTTGTTGTTGCATGTTTTATACTGCTTATGTACAATTTGTTATGTTCTGAAGTAACTTGTAGTTGTGTTTTATACTGCTGGTGTACAATCTGTTATGTTCTGAAGTAATTTGTTGTTGTGTGTTTTATATTTCTTATGTACAATTTGTTCTGTTCTGAAGTAACTTGTAGTTATGTGTTCTATACTGCTGGTGTACAATTTGTTAAGTTCTGAAGTAACTTGTAGTTGTGTGTTTTTTAACTGCTTATGTACAATCTGTTATGTTCTGAAGTAATTTGTAGTTGTGTGTTTTATACTGCTGATGTACAATCTGTTATGTTCTGAAGTAATTTGTTGTTGTGTGTTTTATATTTCTTATGTACAATTTGTTCTGTTCTGAAGTAACTTGTAGTTATGTGTTCTATACTGCTGGTGTACAATTTGTTAAGTTCTGAAGTAACTTGTAGTTGTGTGTTTTTTAACTGCTTATGTACAATCTGTTATGTTCTGAAGTAACTTGTTGTTGCATGTTTTATACTGCTTATGTACAATTTGGTATGTTCTGAAGTAATTTGTAGTTGTATGTTTTATGTTTCTTATTTAAAATTTGTTCTGTTCTGAAGTAACATGTAGTTATGTGTTTTATTCTGCTAATGTATAATCTGTTATGTTCTAAAGTAACATGTAGTTTTATGTTTTATACTGCTGATGTACAATCTGTTATGTTCTGAAGTAACTTGCAGTTGTGTGTTTTATACAGCTAATATATACAATCTGTTATGTTCTCAAGTAGCTTGCAGCTGTGTGTTTTATACTGCTGATTGTGTACAATCTGTTATGTTCCGATTTTATACTGCTGATGTACAATCTGTTATGTTCTGAAGTAACTTGTAATTATGTGCCTCATACTGCTTATGAACAATCTGTTATGTTCTGAAGTAATTTGTTGTTGTGTGTTTTATATTTCTTATGTACAATTTGTTCTGTTCTGAAGTAACTTGTTGTTGTGTGTTTTATACTGCTGGTGTACAATCTGTTATGTTCTGAAGTAATTTGTTGTTGTGTGTTTTATATTTCTTATGTTCAATGTGTTCTGTTCTGAAGTAACTTGTAGTTGTGTGTTTTATACTGCTGGTGTACAATTTGTTATGTTCTGAAGTAATTTGTTGTTGTGTGTTTTATATTTCTTATGTTCAATGTGTTCTGTTCTGAAGTAACTTGTAGTTGTGTGTTTTATACTGCTGGTGTACAATTTGTTATGTTCTGAAGTAATTTGTTGTTGTGTGTTTTATATTTCTTATGTTCAATGTGAACTGTTCTGATGTAACTTGTAGTTATGTGTTTTATACTGCTGGTGTACAATTTGTTATGTTCTGAAGTAACTTGTAGTTTTGTGCTTTATACTGCTTATGTACAATCTGTTATGTTCTGAAGTAATTTGTTGTTGTGTGCTTTATATTTCTTAATATGTACAATTTGTTCTGTTCTGAAGTAACTTGTAGTTGTGTGTTTTATACTGCTAGTGTAAAATCTGTTATGTTCTGAAGTAACTTGCAGTTGTGTTTTATACTGCAGGTGTGCAACCTGTTATGTTCTAAAGTAATTTGTTGTTGTGTGTTTTATATTTCTTATGTACAATGTGTTCTGTTCTGAAGTAACTTGTTGTTGTGTGTTTTTTTACTGCTTATGTACAATTTGTACGTTCTGAAGTAGCTTGCAGTTGTGTGTTTTATACTGCTGATGTACAATTTGTTATGGTATGAAGTAACTTGTAGTTGTGTGTTTTATACTGCTTATGTACAATTTGTTATGTTCTGAAGTAATTTGTTGTTGTGCTTCATACTGCTTATGTACAATTTGTTATGTTCTGATGTAACTTGTAGTTATGTGTTTTATACTGCTGGTGTACACTCTGTTATGTTCTGAAGTAATTTGTAGTTGAGTGTTTTATACTGCTGGTGTACACTCTGTTATTTTCTGAAGTAATTTGTAGTTGTGTGTTTTATACTGCTGGTGTACAATCTGTTATGTTCTGAAGTAATTTGTAGTTGAGTGTTTTATACTGCTGGTGTACACTCTGTTATTTTCTGAAGTAATTTGTAGTTGTGTGTTTTATACTGCTGGTGTACAATCTGTTATGTTCTGAAGTAATTTGTAGTTGAGTGTTTTATACTGCTGGTGTACACTCTGTTATTTTCTGAAGTAATTTGTAGTTGAGTGTTTTATACTGCTGGTGTACACTCTGTTATTTTCTGAAGTAATTTGTAGTTTTGTGCTTTATACTGCTTATGTACAATTTGTTATGTTCTGAAGTAATTTGTTGTTGTGCTTCATACTGCTTATGTACAATTTGTTATGTTCTGATGTAACTTGTAGTTATGTGTTTTATACTGCTAGTGTACAATCTGTTATGTTCTGAAGTAACTTGTAGTTTTGTGCTTTATACTGCTTATGTACAATTTGTTATGTTCTGAAGTAATTTGTTGTTGTGCTTCATACTGCTTATGTACAATTTGTTATGTTCTGATGTAACTTGTAGTTATGTGTTTTATACTGCTAGTGTACAATCTGTTATGTTCTGAAGTAACTTGTAGTTTTGTGCTTTATACTGCTTATGTACAATCTGTTATGTTCTGAAGTAATTTGTTGTTGTGTGCTTTATATTTCTTAATATGTACAATTTGTTCTGTTCTGAAGTAACTTGTAGTTGTGTGTTTTATACTGCTAGTGTAAAATCTGTTATGTTCTGAAGTAACTTGCAGTTGTGTTTTATACTGCAGGTGTGCAACCTGTTATGTTCTGAAGTAATTTGTTGTTGTGTGTTTTATATTTCTTATGTACAATTTGTTCTGTTCTGAAGTAACTTGTAGTTGTGTGTTTTATATTTCTTATGTACAATTTGTTCTGTTCTGAAGTAACTTGCAGTTGTATGTTTTTACTGCTGGTGTACAATTTGTTATGTTCTGAAGTAATTTGTTGTTGTGTTTTATATTTCTTTTGTACAATTTGTTCTGTTCTGAAGTAACTTGCAGTTGTATGTTTTTACTGCTGGTGTACAATTTGTTATGTTCTGAAGTAACTTGAAGTTGTGTGTTTTATACTGCTTATGTACAATCTGTTATGTTCTGAAGTAACTTGTAGTTGTGTGTTTTTTAACTGCTTATGTACAATCTGTTATGTTCTGAAGTAACTTGTTGTTGCATGTTTTATACTGCTTATGTACAATTTGTTATGTTCTGAAGTAACTTGTAGTTGTGTGTTTTATACTGCTGGTGTACAATTTGTTATGTTCTGAAGTAATTTGTAGTTGTGTGTTTTATGTTTCTTATTTAAAATTTGTTTTGTTCTGAAGTAACTTGTAGTTGTGTTTTATACTGCTTGTGTACAATTTGTTCTGTTCTGAAGCAACTTGTAGTTGTGTGTTTTATACTGCTTGTGTACAATTTGTTCTGTTCTGAAGCAACTTGTAGTTGTGTGTTTTATACTGCTTGTGTACAATTTGTTCTGTTCTGAAGTAACTTGTAGTTGTGTGTTTTTTACTGCTGGTGTACAATTTGTTATGTTCTGAAGTAACTTGTAGTTGTGTGTTTTATACTGCTTATGTACAATCTCTTATGTTCTGAAGTAACTTGTTTTTATATTTTTTATACTTCTGTTCTTATAGTTCTAAAGTAAATTGTTGTTGTGTGTTTATGTACAATATTCAACATTTTGAAGTAACTTGTAGTTTTCACTGTTTCACTGTGCTTTAATTTTAAGTAACATGTAGTTTTGTGTCTTTTTTGTTCATGTACCATAAAAGGCTGTATCTTCAAATGATTTTTCTATGAATTGTTAAAATAAGGTAGTTTTGAATGTGACTATTTTACTTACATCTCGATAATCAATGTCTGCACCATTCTGTAGACATAATTTTAAGGCTTCTATATCTCCCCTCACAGCAGCTGTAGTAAGTTTCTGTAAGTATAACATAGAAATTACATTTAATCTTGATAATCAATGTCTGCACCATTCTGTAGACATAATTGTAAGGCTTCTATATCTCCCTCAAAAGCAGCTGTAGTAAGTTTCTGTAAGTATAACATAGAAATTACATTTAATCTTGATAATCAATGTCTGCACCATTCTGTAGACATAATTTTAAGGCTTCTATATCTCCCCTCGCAGCAGCTGTAGTAAGTTTCTGTAAGTATAACATAGAAATTACATTTAATCTTGATAATCAATGTCTGCACCATTCTGTAGACATAATTTTAAAGCTTCTATATCTCTATTCCCAGCAGCTGTAGTAAGTTTCTGTAAGTAAACCATAATAAAAATATATTGAAAAGAATGTCCTTACTGAGCAATGAACCGTGAAAATGAGGTCATGGTCAAATAAAACCTGTGCGATTGACATATACAGTGAAACCTGTCCAAACCGAACACCCACAGGACTTTGAGTTTTGTTCGGTTTTCACAGGTGTTCGGATTGAAGAGGTAAACGGAAGTCGGCACCAAAATAATTTTAGCACTTACTGACAAGGGACGTTAGGTAACACAGCAAACAGCAATTTATTTTCATGATGATTTAGATGTAAATGTAAAAATTTACGCCAGTCTGTCAATCACGCTCCTTGTTGTGTAAATGTATTAATCGTTCAATGATTTCCAACTTTTAGCGTTTTGCGATTTTCCTTTGTATAATTTTTATCTAATCCGTTAATTTACTGACCAATTCAGATTCTCAGTCACTGCCAAATGACGATTCCGTAGTTGAATCGAGATCGTCATTTTCAATTATCTGTACACACGAGTTCTCGGACTAAACTGGCCACCCGCTGATTGATACTTTGCCACAAGATAAAAGCGAAACAACAGCAGGGGTCCAGTTTATTCTCGGACTTTATCGTTGATAAATAGCCAACGGAAGTCTGGAGGAGCATCTGAAATATATATATTGGGGCTCTAAAGGGAATCGGGCATCCCGTAAATATAATTCAAAAGACATTGGCCTTGTTGTGTTGCACGACTTCTTAATCCAGTGAAGCGCTTAAACTATTATTTAATTAAATGCACGTTAATCAAATATGTACGGTCACAAATTCGTTACTGCCATTCAGTAGCAAAACGTTTAATTGTTCCAAGGGAAAGTTCAATTCTTGTCCTTTTCGGCGACAGGGGCAGCGGACCAGTTTAACGTTTCTTTACAAAATAAAAAAAATTTGATCTCTGAATACATAGACACAAACATGCTAATTAGTTTGTGATAACAACTCACCAGTTCATTAAACCTCAAATACCCTCGGGATACTCTGTCATCCTGTGTTTGTTTAATTAAATCATGCAAATAATTAAATATACTTTTTTGTTTTGATTGCTATCGATTGATTTTGACAGGTAATTTTTAAATACCTATTTACTAACGAGCCTTCAAAAAGCGTTCGGAATTAGGTGTTGACAGGGTTCGGTTTTTTCAGGTTAGATTAACGTTAGTTGATAGGGAAATTTTGTGGGACTTTGAAAATTGTTCGGTTTAAACTGAAATTCAGAGTTCAGTTTACCCAGGTTTCACTGTACATCATAAAATATTTCCATACAACAAATATACTTGACATATTCCATAAAGTATTAAATAAAAAGACCAAAACTCAAAAACTGAACTTTGACCAGTGAACGATGAAAATGAGGTCACGGTCAGATGACACCTGCCAGCTAGACATGTACACCTTACAATCATTCCATACACCAAATATGGTAGACCTATTACATACAGAATAAGAAAAACAGACCAAAACACAAAAACCTTACTGTAACCACTGAACCATGAAAATGAGTTCAAGGTCAGATGACACCTGCCAGTTGGACATATACACTTTACAGTCCTTCCATACACTGAATATACTAGATCTATTGCTTATAGTATCTGAAATATGAACCTGACCACCAAAACTTAACCTTGTTAACTGATTCACGAAATGAGGTCGAGGTCAACTGAAAACAGTCTAACAGGCACAAGACCTTGCAAGGTACACACATACCAAATATAGTAATCCTATTACTTATAATAAGAGAGAATTTAACATTACAAAAAATATTTTTTCAAGTAGTCATTGAACCATGGAAATGAGGTGAAGGACATTTGACATGTGACTGACAGAAACTTCATAACATGAGGCATCTATATACAAAGTATGAAGCATCCAGGTCTTCAACCTTCTAAAATATGAAGCTTTTAAGACGTTATCCGCCGTCAGATCACTATCCCTATGTCGAGCTTTCTGCGACTTAAGTCACAGGCTCGACAAAAATTGTTAACCTTCAAAAAATTATTTTTTTATAGAATCATGGACTAGATTTGGCATATCCTTGATTTTTCTTTCTTGTAGTATTTTCTGGACTTTGACCTTTGTCCTTTTAAAGACATGTAATACACTTAGTCCTTTAGTTGCCCCTACTTTTGTCCTTTTTAAGACATGTAGTTGTGTTTTTCATTCACTAAGTCCTTTAATTGCCTTTTAAAGACATGTAGTTGTGTTTCATTCACTTTGCCCCTAGGTACTTTCTCATCCTTTTCATATCAGCTAGTAGAAATCTCTCTATTAACTTACTTAAAGAGATACATATATAAATGTATGTAGACTGAATAAATGTAGATGTGGGATATAATAAAGCAATGAGAATGTAACCTAAAAAGACAAAAAGTGTGTTGCATCAGTCAGCTCTTTATACCATAAAATAGATTGGTCTTATTCAACTCACATGAACTTAACAATGGCAAGGGGAGATAACTTCTGTATTTTATTTTTTAATTTATGTAGAAAAATTGTCCCAATATTTTTTTCAAATAACTCTACAGACCTACTTACGAGTTTCAAATAAACAAGGATCCTGAAGGTACTACATAAATAATACACTATCTCCCACCATCCACTTTAAAAAATCCCCCCCTCCCACCTCACTCAAAAGCTGTCCATCCCCTCCTACATCATGTACATTCATAGTTGAAAAATATTCGCTAAATTTCTTAAACTGCATTTTTGTTTGTTTTGTTCAGTTACTGAATACTGATTCAAATGCTGTTTGTGTCCCCAGTGTAATGAGTAGAAATGTTTTTGAGTTCACCTTGCTTTGTCCCATTTTTTTAATTTTTTGTTTTTAGAATAAGTAGTTTGGTAGTTCACTTAGAACTCAACTAGTTTTTATCTCAAGTTATCACATACTTGTATCTAATTGTAAACTAAGGCCAAATAAAAAAGTATGTGTGGTTCCAGTTACATCTGAAAATAAGTTAGGGTAGGTAGGCAGGGATTTTTTTTTATTTTATGGTTTTTTTTACATTTAGTCTATGGGAGCAACATTCTGACTTTAACAGTGCTCAATGAAAAATGACAATAAAATCTTTAGGGTAGGCTATTTTTAAGCCAAAAAAGTAGGGACGGTAGGGTTACTGGAACCACAAATATATTTTTATTTGGCCTAATGGGGAACAAAACTACAAATGACAAGGAGACTATTAAGTAAATCTTACCTTATTCCAACTTTCCATTATAGCCTAAAAATAGAAAAGAAAAGTCATATTCAATATATACTGTTGAGTTTTAATTGAGGTATTTGTGTTATTGTCAATTGAAAAAACATGATCACTATGAGTGGTAAAATACTGACCTAATATTTTTATCTTCTTATTTTATTCAAATAATATATTATAGCATTGTAACAGTCATTTATCTCAACTTTTCTGCACTATTTAAAGTTAATGAACTGAACTCAAAACCTTAAAAATCTAATCACATACCTAAATGAGGTACAAATGTATTCTACAAGCAGGGTGTGACTTTTTCCATCCAACACCAGAACATCTATTGCACTTTCCCAGACCTAAGAATTTCAAAACTTCTATTTACCAGCATTAAGACACACATAAAGAACAATATTAAATATCATATTGCAGCTTCTCCAAACACTGTCTATAATCAACTAGACCAGTCACATTAAATTCAATCATTTTTTTTATTCTGTATGTGCCTGTTGAAAGACAGGACCTATAACATAGTGGATGTAGTTAGAAGCTGTGTACCATATTTGTTTTTCCTTCATTGTTGTAGTTGGCTGTAGTTTTTCTTTTGAAATGTTTCACATTTTATCATACCATGTCTTTTTATAGATGATTATATGGTATGGGTTTTGGCTTTTGCTCATTGTTGAAGGCTATTGGACGACCTGTAATTGTTTATATCTTTGTCCTATTGTCTAGGAATAATTGTATCATTGTTGAAGGCTATTGGACGACCTGTAATTGTTTATATCTTTGTCCTATTGTCTAGGAATAATTGTATCATTGTTAATCATACCCCACCTCCTTATGGTAACTTCGAACTAGACAAATAGACTTGTGTCGCTACATGCAAGTGATAGGCCATTTCTGGAATCATGTCTTTCACCGGAAAATATCCTCAATTTCGCACCCCTTTGTGACGTCATTTACCAGATAGAAGGCGGGCCTGTATCCCTGCTCTATTAAAGTTTCAAGCATTTTCAGAATCGTCATTCTGCAGGGTAGTTAAGAAATAATTTATTTTCTGTAAGTACGTAATCTTAATTCCCATACCACTTAAGGGAGGGTCACCAACTTATTAAATTTTAATTTTCCAAATATTTTGTGCAATATACGATCAAACTTTTTCACTCTTTTTCACCCGTTAGCTCAACATGTGTTGCAAGTGGCAATGCCTACATTTTAGTTATGTGGTGATGGAAGTCATATGACAGATTCAACTAACTACCGTTTCCCGGAACTGGCCTATTGAGGTAACATATTCATTGAGGCATAAATGATCATTCCCTTAAATCATTAATTATAAAGCCAAGAAAACTTTCATGAAAATTTTCTTTGTACAATGCACAACAGAAACTACAAGAATGTGTCCATAGTAATGATAGTACATGGATGCCCCACTAGCACTATCATCTTCTATGTTCAGTGGACTGTGAAATTCGGGTCAAAACTCATAGGGAACATGTGTAAGAAGTTTCAAGTTGATAAGACTTCAACTTCATCAAAAAAAATCTTGACAAAAAGCTAACCTGAAGTGGGACAGACGCATTTTCTATGTTCAGTGGACCGTGAAATGGATTCAGCTCTAAATTTGGATTGTGATTAAATAGTTGACACAGCATATGTTTCTTACACATAATGAATGTGGTCTAATGATCTTAAAATATTTTTTTTGCCTTTGAGCAATTCACTATGCTGTTGAATATTAATCCTCTCAAAAAAATGTTTGAAGAAATTTTCTTTTTATTTATGAAATCTGAAATGAGAAAAATTTAACACCCCACCCCCCTCCCATTTTTTTTCACATACCCCCTTTCCCTTTTTCCAAAACTGATCTCAATTCAAATTTCTAATGGAGTTTGCAACAATAACTACTCATTTAAATACATCATAAGATATTAAAATGTAAAATAAAGTGCTTGTTATCACTGAATGGTAAAGATTGTTTTAATTCATCAGTTGGTAGTAAAAGTGAATATATTGTATATTGTATAAAACAATGATTTAAGTTGATTCAACTACTATTCTGGACAAAGAAAGATAACTCCAATTGAAAATTTCTTGCTATTGCACAATATTGTGCAATTAGATATTTCTTGCTATTGCGCAATACTGTGCAATTGAAAATATTTGCTATTGCACAATACTGTGCAATTGAAGATGTCTTGCTATTGCTGAATACTGTGCAATTGAAAATTTCTTGCTATTGCACAATACTTAATATAATAATTTTGGATCCTGATTTAAACCAACTTGAAAACTGGGCCAATAATACATGTTTAGATTCAGCATATCAAAAAAGCCCAAGAATTCAATTTTTGTTAAAATCAAACTTAGTTTAATTTTGGACCCTTTGGACTTTAATGTAGACCAATTTGAAAACGGGACCAAAAATTAAGAATCTACATACACAGTTAGATTTGGCATATCGAAGAACCCCAATTATTCAATTTTTGATGAAATCAAACAAAGTTCAATTTTGGACCCTTTGGACCTCTTATTCCTAAACTGTTGGGACCAAAACTCCCAAAATCAATCCCAACCTTCCTTTTGTGGTCATAAACCTTGTGTCAAAATTTCATAGATTTCTGTTTACTTAAACTAAAGTTATAGTGCGAAAAACAAGAAAATGCTTAGTTGGGCCCCGTTTTGGCCCCTTATTCCTAAACTGTTGGGACCTCATCTCCCAAAATCAATCCTAACATTCCTTTTGTGGTCATAACCCTTGTGTTAAAATTTCATAAATTTCTATTCACTTTTACTAAAGTTAGAGTGCGAAAATTAAAAGTATTCGGACGACGACGACGCAGACAACGACGCCAACGTGAAACCAATATATACAACCAAAAATTTTTAATTTTTGCGGTCGTACAATAATTCAAACGAGACAACTAACGGCCTTATTTATGTAAAAAAAATGAACAAAAAACAAATATTTAACACATAAACAAACGACAACCACTGAATTACAGGCTCCTGACTTGGGACAGGCACATACATAAATAATGTGGCGGTGTTAAATGTATATTTTGTATGTAAAGTTGCACATTGTCTTTTTTTAAAGGAATGGTGCTTAATTCATTTTTTTACATAAATAAGGCTGTTAGTTTTCTTGTTTGGATTGTTTTACATTGTCTTATCCGGGCCTTTTTTAGCTCATTATGCGGTATGGGCTTTGCTCATTGTTGAAGGTTGTATGGCGACCTATAGTTGTTAATGTCTGTGTCATTTTGGTCTTTTGTGGATAGTTGTCTCATTGGCAATCATACCACATCCTCTTTTTTTATATTAAATACTATGTTTAATAAATATGATTGTTTTCTGTGTTTACTTTGACCAGTATTGCAAGTACACCTAGAAACTAAAGACTTGGTGTACTTTTAGTTAAATTTTTCCTTACATGAAAGTTTTTGATTAAATACCCTGAAAAGACCACAAAAAAACTTTTTAAAGGCTTTTTTAAGCAGTTTGATACCAAATAAAACAACAATTATGTTTCATTATACTAAATTTGTGTTTTTAATTACTTGTAAAGTTCACAAAATGTCATTGACAATCACTCTGCAGAAATTCCTGTTACTCCAACATCAGGATGGATTCTTCGCCAAAACTAGACAGCCAGAAATGAGGTAAACACAAGAATGTGTCCCAAGTACACGGATGCCCCACTCGCACTATCATTTTCTATGTTCAGTGGACCGTGAAATTAGGGTCAAAACTTTAATTTGGAATTAAAATTAGAAAGATTAGGGAACATGTGTACTAAGTTTCAAGTTGATTAGACTTCAACTTCTTCAAAAACTACCTTGACCAAAAACTTTAACCTTAAGCGAACGGACGCACAGACGGACGGACGAACGGAGGCACAGACCAGAAAACATAATGCCCCTCTACTATCGTAGGTGGGGCATAAAAAGTGCCAAATATGAATAAATAAGACTAAGTATAACCAAACTTTGCATTTGGAAGATTAAAGTAACAATTTGGAATATTTAAAAGCAATTATTTAACATAAAAATTTAATTAGAAACATTTCAACACCAGTTTCCTAGATGAAGGACATGTAATCATGAAAAGTTGTCTAGTATAGTTTTTAAATAAAGAAATGCAATGCGTTATGTAAAAATAAATGAATACCTTCATGCGGTCAGATTATTCGAGTGTTAAAATACTAGAAAAGTGCTTATTTACCACTAGTTTTACAACTTAACATGGGAAACACAGCTAAAAAAAATCACTGTGTCAAAGGGAGGTAATCCATTTTTTTCCATATGATCTTATATACATTATGAGGAAAAATATGGGCAAAATGTGATGAAAATGGGGAGAATATTTATGCCTTACATTGATATCATAACTCTAAAGTGTAATTTCTATTGTTTATTTCAATCTGAACACAAAAACTGATTTTTACAATATACCCCATGCTTCCTCTCACAGTACACTCAGTGCATCCTGGATAGCCACAGCTAAGATAGAAATTTGTGTTAAACAAAACTTCAAATGGTTCCAAAATCCTTCAATTACATTAAAATTTACAGGAAATGAGTTTGTTGATTATTGTGTGGCCTTGGACTTGTACAGTGAAAGAGTGCATATTTTCCTATAGGGGTAAATTCAGTAAAAAATCTCCCATTGACTTTAATGCTAATCTATGTGTGGAAATAAGTTTATACCTGATTTACCTTTAGAAATTGGAAACTTTCATATAACATTCATGAAAGTACAAATGTAGCCCTATCTTTTGCACTAATAAAAACATAGGGTCATGCAGCATTTTTGGGCATTCACATGGCCTTTTTTACAAACAATGTAGATTCGCACTGAATTCCTATACTGACCCCCATTACTTTTCAACCCTGTAGAAAAAACATTTAGTACACTCAGCATTTTTTTTTTTTTTTTCAACTCTAGTTCTGATCTATCTGCCAAAAAATATTATTACAAACATTATCTACCAATCAGAAGAGCATATGACTTCAGTGTTATACAGAAAGCTCTCCCCTACATGCTAAATGGGCGGTCCCTGATGACGTATATTTATTTACTGAATTTACCCCTACAATAAAGGTACAGATAGTGGACAAAAATGAGTTCCCAATAAAAACATGTCCTATCATTTCAACTAAAATCAATATTTTTCAAAAAAAATTATTACTTTATGAGCGATTTTTATAAAATATATACCAAAGTTTTTTTGTTTATCTGGCCATGATTTTCGTGAGGGTCGTTTTCATTTTCTGATGGGTGAAACACAAATGCAAATTTTTACGATTTTAATTTGGTTAGAATACATAGCAAAGTTTTCCACAAATATTTTCTTTGTGTTCACCTCATCAGAAAATGAAAATGAGCCTGAATAATATCATTGCCATAAATATAATTCCTAAATTTTATGGCCCGCTTCATTAAAATGTTGACCTTGTCATATGAGGTTATTTTTGATTTGTTGACTATATATTGACCTGTATACATCACCATACTTGCTTTGTTGGATTGCTGTCTCATTGACATATATCTCGCTTAGTAATATGATCCTATATAGTTCACATATAATGTACACTTACCTATAATAACTTGACTGGACAAGGATCACATTGACTGCATGGACAAGGATCACATTGACTGCATGGACAAGGATCACATTGACTGCATGGACAAGGATCACATTGACTGGACAAGGATCACATTGACTGGACAAGGATCACATTGACTGGACAAGGATCTACAAAATACAAATAATAGATGTTCAAACTAAAGACAAGGCTTAAAAAGAAACACTAACAAACAACAGTACACAAAACACAAAATAAAATAAATAACTTAACCATTCAATACAATTTGACTGTAATATTTACTTACCTTTACTAAGTATTAAATCGACTGTACTTGAATCAAATAAAAACGAACAGTAGATCTTTAAACTGAAAATACAAAATAGCTCAATTACAGTTTCAGATGAATATCGGTTAAACCATTTCTGAATATATTATGTATATACTTTTTTAGCTTGTAACAAGTATCTTGTCATGAATGAAACATGTGAAAGAGATATAACCTTCCATATAATGTATATATATAGTACCATACAAAGCTCGGTGTAGCAGTCTTCACACTGAACTGCTAAATCTACAGGCCCGCAGCTCAATTTTTGAAAATTTTTAGTTAGATTCTGTTTGCCTGTAGGTCTGATTTTTACAGGCCCGAAAGCAATTTTACCAGCCTGGGCTGCCACTCGTCGTGAAGACTGGTGTAGGAGTTTTTTAGCATTGAAGGCTGTCTAATGCCAATAATGAAATATTTTTTTTGTGATTAGATGATTAATAATTAATTATGATTTATTTAAGATTACTGTTTTAAATTGATTTATTTGTGTTTGGTGTAAAGTAAAATACAAGTAGTTAGCTTGGTATAAGTAAAACAAGGAAGACTTTTAATGAATAAAATGAAAGATAACTATTTTTACCAGTTTGTGACGAGTTTGATAGCCATTTAGATTCTTCTGCCCTACTTTAGCAAGTCTAATAGACAGATGACTTAGTTTTTGAGTTTTTGACAGAGGCTGATTTAGAGAGTTTTACAGGGCTTTTTGTTGGGAAAATTTGGTTGATTATTTAGGGAATCACTGAAGCATGACTGGAGGGGGCCCCATCTTAGTCAGTCAGTACCCCCACCCCCACCCCCTTTATGAAAATTTCTGGATCCGCCACTTTTTGATCATGACAATATTTATTATCAATTCTGTCCAAATAATTCACAAAAGAAAACCTGTTTACGTTTTTAGAATGTCACTATTTTATTTTAAACAATAAATAAACAAATTGTCTTTATTTAATAAAAATACACTATCAAAAGGACGATTACAATAAAGCACAAAACCTTTGATGCCTACGTAGAGAAGAAGAAGAAGAACGAGAATGGGAGCGAACGTGAATTTGGGCGAACGGACCCAGATTGGAACCAAGACAACATGGAGGCTTGTATAGGGTATATTGGGATACGGGATATTTGCAATTTTAATTTTAGGGATACTGGATATTTGTCCTAAAAGTACATGTAAATGGGATATGGGATATTGATGCATTTATAAGGATATTGAATTTTTAACATGAAAAAAAAATAAGTTGAATTAAAAAGTTAAGTACAGAAATATTTACATCTCACTTGATAAAACTGCCCCAAAAAGTTTAATATTAAAGGTCATTTTAGTGCTTTGTTGATTTTAATTGAGTTAATGGTCATTTTATTTAAAAGTCATCCAAACCCAAGCGAAAAGTATTGATCTATTTTCGATATTTATATGTTCATGTGTACTGAAAATTTTAAAAGTATTTGTTTTGCCTTCCATACTTCGTTCCTTATTGTTAATTTTCCTTTTTTGGATGGTGATGTTCCTTTGGCACTATCTTACAGTGTTTGTATATCACAACACCTCCGCTATGCCCGTGTCTGTTGTAACGTTTTGGATTTTAATGAACGAAATCTATGTATTACTGGTAAATAATATTAAGTCAGGGATTTAGTTACCACAAATCACTTAAAATCTTTACTAAATCATGTAAATTCTAGATTTGGTTTTGAAGTTTGGTTCTACCTGTAATTTTTTTTAATTTCAAACGGGATAGCACATCCTCATTTTTACGGAGATGTTGTTTACCGTGCCATTGGATGTTGGATGTGTAACGATTGATAATTTAGTCTCAGATGCATTACTTTTTATTAGTTGTAATTGGCTTTGAACTAGCTGTCAGTAACTGCAAGTACTCTCAGATCTGTACTTACTAGGTCAAGACTGGCATATATGACCGTTTCCGGACCCTTGGTACTTAGTGTCTTTTTGTTGATGGGATGTACAAGAACTCGGTCACGTCCACTCTCTGTTTTTGTTAGATGTATTTCTATTTGTATTCATCTGATGTCAGTTAAGCCTTTTTTAACTGATTTGTATAGTTCGTTCTTATGTTGCACCACTGTCCCAGGTTAAGGGGAGGTTTGGGATCCCGCTAACATGTTTAACCTCACCACATTCTGTATGTATGTGCCTGTCCAAAGTCAGGAGTCTTTAATTCAGTGGTTGTCGTTTGTTGCTGTGTTACATATTTGTTTTTGTTCATTTTTTTTTATACATAAATTAGGCTGTTAGTTTTCTCGTTTGAATTGTTCTACATTTGTCATTTCAGGTCTTTTTATAGGTAACTATGAGGTATGGGCTTTGCTCATTGATGAAGGTCGTACAGTGACCTATAGTTGTTAATTTCGATCTGTGTCACGTGGTCTCTTGTGACGAGTTGTCTCATTGGCAATCATACCACATCTTTTTTTATATTATATGCTCATATGCATTGATAATTTTCTTAAATTAATCATAGATTTTTGTTAGATGTATCCATCTGATGAGTTAAGCCTTATTGTTGTCAATGTTTTTATTTGTTTTGATGCTTTATATGATTACAGGATATTTTATAGTGTTTTACCTCTTATTTTTTACGTGGCGTGGCAGGGATCTTCAGAGATCTCCACGTTTTACAGATTGTTCTGATGTGCAACGGCTGTTTTGCCAGACAAGCTGGGCCGAGGGACGTCAGAGCACATCCCATATCAAAAAGTAGATATTTCGCTGTATAAACTATGTTAATAACGAATAATTACTAAATAATCAATGTAAATTAATATATTTTCTTTCTATTACTGGTGTTGTGAGGAAGGAAATTAAAAAAAAAGTAACACAAGAGTGCACACGCTGAAATGTCTCGCCTTCTTTACTAATCATTGATATTATGTTGATAGTCCTAAGTATAAAGCTTTATAAAAAACTGTCACATAAACTTAACATTAACCAAGATAACTAAACAAAGACCAATGAACCATGAAAATGAGGTCAAGGTCAGATGAACCATGCCAGGCAGACATGTACAGCTAACAATGCTTCCATACAACAAATATATAGTTGATTTATTACATAAATAGTATTAGATAAAAAGACCAAAACTCAAAAACTTAACTTTGACCACTCAACCATGAAAATGAGGTCAAGGTCAGATGCCAGCTGCCCGCTAGACATGTACACCTTACAATCATTCCATACAACAAATATAGTAGATCTATTGCATAAAGTATGAGAAAAACAGACCAAAACACAAAAACTTAACTATAACCACTGAACCATGAAAATGAGGTCAAGGTCAGATGACACCTGCCAGTTGGACATGTACACCTTACAGTCCTTCCATACACCAAATATACTAGACCTATTGCTTATAGTATCTGAGATATGGACTTGACCACCAAAACTTAACCTTGATCTGACACTGATCCATGAAATGAGGTCGAGGTCAAGTGAAAACTGTCTGACGGGCATGAGGACCTTGCAAGGTACGCACATACATGTACCAAATATAATTATCCTATTACTTATAATAAGAGAGAATTCAACATTACAAAAAATCTGAACTTTTTTTTCAAGTGGTCACTGAACCATGAAAATGAGGTCAAGGACATTTGACATGTGACTGACGGAAACTTTGTAACATGAAGCATCTATATACAAAGTATGAAGCATCCAGGTCTTCCACCTTCTTAAATATAAAGCTTTTAATAAGTTAGCTAACGCCGCCGCCGCCGGATCACTATCCCTATGTCGAGCTTTCTGCAACAAAAGTTGCAGGCTCGACAAAAAATATTGGGATCTATGTAATTCATAAAGTTCAAGATCACAGAGTCAAATGTTGTGTTATTTCTTTGCAAAACAAGGGCTGTGCAAATTTTGCCTGCTGTAATAATATTGCAACAGTTAAGTGTAATGTAGGTACATTAGCAGAAAGCTTTCTTGTGTTAAATTTTGAGTTTATATTGAACTTGCATGCTAAATACCCACTTTTTGATATGGACGTGCTCTGACATCCCACAGTCTCAGCTTGTCTGGCAAAACAGCAGTTGGATGTCAGAGCAATCTTGGACAAGAGACAGGGTTGCGTCCTTCTGTTCTTTCCAACATACATGTACATTTGTAGGTTAACGTGTAGGATGAAGTTTCTTATCAATGAAAGAAGAATGCTATCAAAATTATATTTTACAGTCATATGCATCACGGTTTGAACAATTAAAAACTAGAGGCTCTAAAGAGCCTGTGTCGCTCACCTTGGTCTATGTGAATATTAAACAAAGGACGCAGATGGATTCATGACAAAATTGTGTTTTGGTGATGGTGATGTGTTTGTAAATCTTACTTTACTGAACATTCTTGCTGCTTACAATTATCTCTATTTATAATGAACTTGGCCCAGGAGTTTCAGAGGAGAAGATTTTTGTAAAAGATAACTAAGATTTATGAAAAATGGTTCAAAATTGACTATAAAGGGCAATAACTCCTAAAGGGGTCAACTGACCATTTCAGTCATGTTGACTTATTTGTAAATCTTACTTTGCTGAACATTATTGCTGTTTACAGTTTATCTTTATCTATAATAATACTCAAGATAATAACCAAAAACAGCAAAATTTCCTTAAAATTACCAATTCAGGGGCAGCAACCCAACAACATGTCGTCCCATTCATCTGAAAATTTCAGGACAGATAGATCTTGACCTGATAATCAATTTTACTTCAGTCAGATTTGCTCTAAATGCTTTGGTTTTTGAGTTATAAGCCAAAAACTGAATTTTACCCCTATGTTCTATTTTAGCCGTGGCGGCCATCTTGGTTGGTTGACCGAGGTCATGCCACACATTATTTTAACTAGATATCCCAATGATGATTGTGGCCAAGTTTGGTTTAATTTGGCCCAGTGGTTTCAGAGGAGAAGATTTTTGTAATAGATTACTAAGATTTACGAAAAATGGTTAAAAATTGACTATAAAGGGCAATAACTCCTAAAGGGGTCAACTGACCATTTCAGTCATGTTGACTTATTTGTAAATCTTACTTTGCTGAACATTATTGCTGTTTACAGTTTATCTGTATCTATAATAATATTCAAGATAAGAACCAAAAACAGCAAAATTTCCTTAAAATTACCAATTCAGGGGCAGCAATCCAACAACGGGTTGTCCGATTCATCTGAAAATTGCAGGGCAGATTGATCTTGACCTGATAAACAATTTAACCCGATGTCAGATTTGCTCTAAATGCTTTGGTTTTTGAGTTATAAGCCAAAAACTGCATTTTACCCCTATGTTCTATTTTTAGCCATGGCGGCCATCTTGGTTGTTTGGCTGGGTCACCCCACACATTTTTTAAACTAGATACCCGAATGACGATTGTGGCCAAGTTTGGTTTAATTTGGCCCAGTAGTTTCAGAGGAGAAGATTTTGTAAAAGTTAACGACGACGGACGACGACGACGGACGCCAGACGCAAAGTGATGGGAAAAGCTCACTTGGCCCTTCGGGCCAGGTGAGCTAAAAAAGTCTGAAATTAGACCCCTTACACTAAATTTATCGTTTAACATCACATAAAAGAGATTGTTATACAAGGCTCTAAGATGGAACACTTCTTCTTTTGGACACATACATTGTATATTCATATTTAACACTAGAAGTATGCACTAAATTTCCTTTAACACAGTTTGTCGGCAAAAAGCTCTACAGAGCTTATGTTTGTATTTAATGTAACCCGATTTGAAATAAAATTTCTTATCTTATCTTATCTGTTTGTTTTCCCAGAGTCAAAATTGTTGACTTTGTGATGTCAGATGATGAGCAATGATGAGGAAAACTAGAGGCTCTAAAGAGCCTGTGTCGCTCACCTCGGTCTATGTGACTATTAAACAAAGGAAGCAGATGGATTCATGACAAAATTGTATTTTGGTGATGGTGATGTGTTTGTACATCTTACTTTACTGAACATCCTTGCAGCTTACAATTATCTCTATCTATAATGAAGTTGGCCCAGTAGTTTCAGTGGAAAATGTTAGTAAAAATTTACAAATTTTATAAAAATTGTTGAAAATTGACTATAAAGGACAATAACTCCTTAGGGGGTCAATTGACCATTTCGGTCATGTTGACTTATTTGTAAATCTTACTTTGCTGAACATTATTGCTGTTTACAGTTTATTTCTATCTATAATAATTTTCAAGATAATAACCAAAAACAGTAAAATTTCCTTAAAATTACCAATTCAGGGGCAGGAACCCAACAACATGTTGTCCGATTTATCTGAAAATTTCAGGGCAGATAGATCTTGACCTGATAAACAATTTATCCCCCTGTCAGATTTGCTCTAAAGGCTTTGGTTTTTGAGTTATAAGCCAAAAACTGCATTTTACCCCTATCTTCTATTTTTAGCCATGGCGGCCATCTTGGTTGGATGGCCGGGTCATCGGACATATTTTTTAAACTAGATACCCAAAAGATGATTGTGGATAAGTTTGGATTAATTTGGCCCAGTAGTTTCAGAGGAGAAGATTTTTGTAAAAGATTACTAAGATTTACGAAAAATGGTTAAAAATTGACTATAAAGGACAATAACTCCTATATGGGTCAACTGACCATTTCGGTCATGTTGACTTATTTGTAAATCTTACTTTGCTGAACATTATTGCTGTTTACAGTTTATTTCTATCTTTAATAATTTTCAAGATAATAACCAAAAACAGTAAAATTTCCTTAAAATTACCAATTCAGGGGCAGCAACCCAACAACAGGTTGTCAGATTCATCTGAAAATTTCAGGGTAGATAGATCTTGACCTGATAAACAATTTTCTAATAGTCAGATTTGCTCTTAATGCTTTGGTTTTTAAGTTATAAGCCAAAAACTGCATTTTACCCCTATGTTCTATTTTTAGCCATGGCGGCCATCTTGGTTGGTTGGCCGGGTCCCTGGACACATTTTTTAAACTAGATACCCAAAAGATAATTGTGGCCAAGTTTGGATAAATTTGGCCCAGTGGTTTCAGAGGAGAAAATTTTTGTAAAAGATTACTAAGATTTACGAAAAATGGTTAAAAATTGACTATAAAGGGCAATAACTCCTATATGGGTCAACTGACCATTTCAGTCATGTTGACTTATTTGTAGATCTTACTTTGCTGAACATTATTGCTGTTTACAGTTTATCTCTATCTATAATAATATTCAAGATAATAACCATATAACGGCAAAATTTCCTTAAAATTGCCAATTCAGGGGCAGCAACCCAACAACCGGTTGTCCGATTCGTCTGAAAATTTTAGGGCAGATAGATCTTGACTTAATTAACAATTTAACCCCAAGTCAGATTTGCTCTAAATGCTTCGGTTTCAGAGTTATAAGCCAAAAACTGCATTTGACCCCTATGTTCTATTTTTAGCCATGGCGGCCATCTTGGTTGGTTGGCCGGGTAACCGAACACATTTTTTAAACTAGATACCCCAATGATGATTGTGGCCAAGTTTGGTTAAATTTGGCCCAGTAGTTTCAGAGGAGAAGATTTTTGTAAAAGTTAACGACGACGACGGACGACGGACGACGGACGACGGACGACGGACGACGACGGACGACGGACGCCAAGTGATGAGAAAAGCTCACTTGGCCCTTCGGGCCAGGTGAGCTAAAAATGGGCTTGGGAATGAATTTATAATGATTTTTTGGGATATTTCAAAATAGTTTTAGGGATATGGGATATTTGTAAAAAATAATTATTGGGATAATAGGGGTAAACATTATAGGGATACGGGATATTGAGATAAAAACTTATAATGGGATATATATGCATCATATGGGATATTGATACCCCCCCCTCAACATGGGATCAACTTTATCAAAATGTACGTCCGTCTTATATCTTAATTGAATCTCTGTGTTCTCACAATACCTTGGTATATCTTTGAGTAGGTTTTACCAAAAGCGTATGTTTAACAGTTTTACCCTTTCTTTCACAGGAAACATATTTTTGTCGGGGCGCGAAACGGGTGCGTATAATATACAACTCGTTTCAGGAATTGTTTCTCCGGAAAATCTTAAGTCAGATGAGTTTTTTTTTCGCGGAACCAATCAAATTCAGTTTTGAATCCGGTTCCTTACCTGGAAGAAGAAAAGGTTGCAGTCAGGGCCGTAACTATATTGAGGCAAATGAGGTAAATGCCTCATGTTAGAAATTAAAAAAAAAAAAAAATGAAACAAAAGATTGTCTTAATATCAAATTGTTCTCACGGAAAGTGTCTAGCAAGAAGCAATTCTCTTCACTCTCTTGTGTCGCCCCTGCATGTTTTTTGTGATCCATGTTTCTATTTTACTTTTAGTTTTCAAAGTTGATTGTGTATTGTTTGTACTTCTGTGTCCCGGGTTTGTCTTTTGTTCATTTAAGGTCCTACTTTATAACTAGTCTTGGTGTTGATTTTCATTTGTAAACGTGTGGTTTTACAATGTTCAGCGGCATATGCCCACCGATGTCCAGAGAGTGGAGAGAGGATATTTTAAGGAATAGACGATGCTACAAGACACAGAAAAAATGGTCGTTTCTGAATGGAGAATTGAACTTGATATCAAAGAATACAAAACTTGCTTTTCAGTTGTAGATAAAACTAGATAGCTGACAAGGTTTAAATTAAAGTAAGGTCACCAATTTCCCGATATCAAATAATTTGAAGACAAAAAACAGTAATGTATTGCAATATGAAGGGTTAAACTTGCATTAAGTCATGTCCAGACCCTTTAACAGAAAATAAAGGAATATGGAGTAAATGTGCACGAAACCTAATCACAAAGTCAATGCATAGAAAAAATACTAATGATCAATCGATTATGGTCAAAGTTGCTGGAGCGTTCTTCAACAATAAAAGAATCATTAATATCGAGTTGGTCCCTAGTGTAGACTTAAGCAGTACTAGTACTTAAAGTATAATACTGCACTGTCACTAAATTTAAATCTAGTCATAAAAAAACACCAAAGTCTAAGCACAATACAAGATGATAACAGACAGACAGATCCGGTATTAATGATTATGAGAATTAAGATTTTTGCTTTATCCTTCATATCGGTCTTTTAATGTTGTCCATAAAACGTAAAAGTCTTAAATTGTAATGAATCTATGTTTTTGCTTTGAGACCAGAATTTTGCGGAGAAAAAATAGCTAAAAATTAATTACGTTTCAATTTCAGAAAGAGTCCGGGAAACGCTCAGAATGCACAATTTTGCGTTATTTTCCTCAGAGCTTCTGGGGGCCTTGATCGGCCCCCAGACCCCTCGCCAAAATTTTTTCGACTCGCTTCGCTCGGCGAATATATATATATATTGCCTCACTATTAGAAGAGGCTAGTCAGGCCATTGCAGTGGCGGACCCAGGCCCGAGGAGACGTCTAGAGCGTACAATCTCCCCTTTTGATCGAAAAAAAAATATCATGCTACTCACGATTTATATGATGTTTAGGGTTACCATGGTTACATGCAAAGGAAATAAATCAATAATCTGTGTCTAGTTCACCTGACTGGATCAGTTTTATAAATGTTATAGTCAATGATACCTGTGCGTGTACAACCAATAAGGACGTTATACTTACTTCTTTGTTAGATGGACCTTTAAATAGCTTTATCTTTGTTAGGGACGACATCAAAAGTTAAATGTAGGATAAAAAACTTAATTCACATAGTTTTTTCGCTGACCCCCCTACCCCCTTCTTAACTTAATTTGGGAAAAATTGATTTACCTATATGGATACATGTAAAATCGATTTTAGATTAACAAAACTTGCAGCAATGTTGACCCCCCCCCACCCCCAAACTATTCGATTTAAGTTTTTTATCCTACATCGATCTTTTGATGTCGTCCCTTAGCTTCCTATGAAAGAATACTTTAATATATAGCTATTAAATCATTTTACGGGACGGTAACCAAAGACGATTGAAAAACCTGTTAGACTAGTTTATAAATAACTTTCTTTAAACGAATAAATATGTCACGGCAATTTACACCAAAAGATTGTATTAAGATTAGTCCATCTTTTCTATTTGGTTTACTATTAATTGAGTTAAATATAAACTTTAAGTTAGTAAAATAATTAATTGAAACGTCGTCCTACCGGCAAATTAGTCTTGGCAATAGTCTTTGATACTATTACATATTTATTTTTGTATACCAAGGAAACAGATATGGGGCCAGTACAAGGAAGTATTCCCAAACGACCAGATTTAAACAGGGGCGGACCAGTCATTTTAAAAAAGGGGGGTCCCAACCCAGGACAAAGGGGGACAATTGGGGGGGGGGGGTTTCCAACTATATGTCCCCATTCAAATGCATTGATCGTATTTTTTATAATTTCCGAATGAGGTCCCCAAAGGTAAGGCCTATAATATGTGTAACATATGATACCTTTCACCAGTGGCGGATCCAGGAATTTCAAAAATGGAGGGGGGCCAGAGGGCACATAAAAAAAACAGGGGACCCGACAGTTATAAGCCTGAGAAATGCACATAAACCCCAATGTTCGGCCATAAGGTGCCTCCTTGGTACGCCCCATTTTCATTAATCAGTACAATCAGAGCCTATGATATTTTCTAAAAAAAGATTAAATCGTGTAACACACAAATACAGATTATAAGCTACTTGAATTATTATCAGAAATAACTTAAATTACCTTTAAAAAACAATTGTCCACTTGGTTAAAATGAATTTCCACTTTCGTTTTATATGTAAACACACATACATAACGACTGTCGCAAAGACATTTTTACATACGGGTATCTAGAATGTAATACAATACCATTCAATACAATACAATATACAAATATATATTTATTTGAACCAATTAAAAATGCCGTTAAGTGATTATAATTGAACATACACCAGATAATATTACAATATTTCATTCATAAAAGAACGGGAGATTGTATATTTTAGCAGAGACATATTTCATTATCACTGAACTAGTATATATATATATTTGTTTAGGGGCCAGCTGAAGGACGCCTCCGGGTGCGGGAATTTCTCGCTGCATTGAAGAGCTGTTGGTGACCTTCTGCTAGTGTCTGTTCTATGGTCGGGTTGTTGTCTCTTTGACACATTCCCCATTTCCATTCTCAATTTTAATTTTACATGCATGTGTATATGATCTGTCTCTGATTTTAGTAATCATGGTAATCGATCCAAGGCTATTAATTTCAAAAAGGGGGGTCTGCGGTAACCGATGAAAATCATGCATTTTGACAATTTATTGCACATGATGCTGAGTCATAACTAAAAACATCTCAAGGGTTGACAATGTTGACTGGGTCATGGAAATATGGTCACCTGGACTTCTCCCGTTCCGGCAGAAACTTTAACCCTTAATGAAGGGAGGTGTCCGTTTGACAGGGCAGGGATGTATAAATACCCTGCCACATCCGGTCAGAATCGATGCTTCGTGTAGAGAAAGTAGGTTGGCCCTCTGCACTTGAAATAACACTTGAAACAAATTCGTAAGGGGTTCAAGTTTCCCGTCCTTCATTCCGACCAGCCAACCTATTTGGGACTGATGGTTTCTCGTTCTGAATATGTATTAAATATTTGCCACTGGACGTTTTAAGCAACAACTAATTGATAAATCATAACTAAAAATTATTAACATATTTCCAAAAATATCATTTACCGTTTTGCATCTTAGCTCTTAAACTTGTTTGTAAGATGCACATATTTATTCGTTTAAAACTTAGTCTTATAGGGATTTCAGTCGTCTTTGGTTCACGTGCAAAAAAATGGTGACTGTGGAAAAATTTCAGTAAAAAAAGGGTCGGGGTGGGGGTGGGGGTGGGGTAGGGGACCGAATAGAGTGAAAAATAAAAAGACAGGACAGAGATTACACTTAAAAAAATGCAGGACAAAATTTTACATCTTAGCCTTCCTCTCATCCCCCTTAGAAATAAAATGGTAGCTCCCTTACAACAATTATTACAGAACGTATCTCCAATGTCAATCATACCGTAGGTCATAAATGACGTCACAACCGTAAATATATATATATATATATATATATATATAGTTTGAAAGTTTACAACACACATTGTAAAAGATAATATGTCGTCAAACTTTTCTTAGCTTCTATTCTATGGAAAGGGAATGATCGCATATTTGGTCTGCAGCTTGATAAAGTTGAGTTGAAGTGTGGAGGCAATTTTAACATACAGTCACTTCTTCGACGATAGTTTAAAATTTTACAACACCCATTGTACAAGGAAAATTTGGATACACGGGGAAGAGAGGTCCTACGTACTATGAAATAACAGGGGTCTCTACATTTCTGCCAAAACAACGTACACGGAACCTCACACAAGCGGATCTTAACGTTCGAGTTGCAGTTTGAGTTAAAATTGGAGTTATGCTTCGCGTTCAAGATAGATATCGAGCTAAAGTTCGAGTTTATTAATAAGTTCAAGTTTCGTTTTTTACACTTCGATTTAAGCTCCGAGTTAGAGTCGCATTTCAAGTTGAAAGTTAAACTTCGAGTTATGATTTGAGGTATTTAATTTGAGTTCGTCCTTCAACATGTTCAATAAATTTTAATTGCGCGTCCAGAACTTTAAAAAAAAACCTGTAATACTGCTTCCATTTTTAAAACAGCAATGTCCAATGAATTTAAGTAAGAATTCGAGTTAGTTTTCTTGCATAAATACTTTTTTGTGGCACAAACAATCTTTTATTGAAACGGTATTAAAATGAATATTAAAATATCCAAGACTCATAAACGTCAATGAGACAACAATCCAACAACACAAATAACCAATAGACATCTAGTGGACAACAAACAACGTACGACTAAAAGGAAGTGTGAGATATACGTCAATGAGACAACAATCCAACAACACAAATAACCAATAGACATCCAGTGGACAACACACAACGTACGAATAAAATGAGGTGTGGGATATTTGTCAATGAAACAACAATCCAACAACACAATTAACCAATAGACATCTAGTGGACAACACACAACGTACGAGTAAAAGGAGATGTGGGATATACGTCAATGAGACAACGATCCAACAACACAAATAACCAATATATATCTAGTGGACAACACACAACGTACGAATAAAATGAGGTGTGGGATATTTGTCAATGAAACAACAATCCAACAACACAATTAACCAATAGACATCTATTGGACAACACACACCGTACGAGTAAAATGAGGTGTGGGATATACGTCAAAGAGACAACGATCAAACAACACAAATAACCAATAGACATCTAGTGGGCAACGTACAGAGTTTAGCAATCCTCCTGTTAGTGAGCAACATACGGTGTTTAGCAATCCTCACGTTAGTGGGCAACATGCGGTGTCTAGGAATCCTCCTGTTAGTTGGCAACATACAGTGTCTAGCAATCTTCCTGTTAGTGGGCAACATACATTGTCTAGCAATCTTCCTGTTAGTGGGCAACATACATTGTCTAGCAATCCTCCTGTTAGTGGGCATAGTACAGTGTTTATCAATCCTCCTGTTAGTGGGCATAGTGCAGTGTTTAACAATCCTCCTGTTAGTGGGCATAGTACAGTGTTTAGCAATCCTCCTGTTAGTGGGCATAGTACAGTGTTTATCAATCCTCCTGTTAGTGGGCTTTGTACAGTGTTTATCAATCCTCCTTTTAGTGAACAACGTACAGTGTTCAGCAATCCTCCTGTTAGTGGGCTAAGTAAAGTGTTTAGCAATCCTCCTGTTAGTGTGCATAGTACAGTGTTTATCATTCCTCCTGTTAGTGGGCAACGTACAGTGTCTAACATTTATCTTGTTAGCGAGCAACGTACAGTATTTAGCAATCATCCCTGGTCACAGACCCAGTGTTTGTCAATGGACGTTATAAGAAATCAATCAATCAATCAATCAACAGAAAACGGGAAACTTAACAATATTTCAATCTCTATGCCGTACAGTCTCAAAATCGGATTCAATTAAATTATTTTAAAACTAACAGCTCTTTAGACGATATTTGTTAGTATCACAAAAATTAGAAGATAATGTCAATATCTTATAAAAAAGAAAATGTGGTATGATTGCCAATGAGACAACTCTTCGCAAGAGACCAAATGACGCAGATAATAAAAGCTTTAGGTCACCGTACGGCCTTCAACAATGAGCAAAGCTCATACCGCATAGTCAGCCATAAAAGGCCCCGAAATAACAAATGTAAAACAATTCAAACGAGAAAACTAACGGCCTAATTAATGTACAAATAAATGAACGAAAAACAAATATGTAAGACAGCAACAAACGACGAACACTGAATTACAGGCTCCTGACATGGGACAGGCACATACATGTACATGCAGAAGGTCGCGGGGTTTAACATGTAAGCAGGATCCCGACCCTCCTCCTAACCTGGGAGAGTGGTGTAACAGTACAATATAAGAACGAACTATAAAAATCCGTTGAAAAACACATCAGATTTTAGCCTTTTTAAATGCGCTTCGTTGCAAAAATGACTATACTTTTATAAGCAAAGAGAATACGCCAACGAAAAGCACCCAAACAACGTTCAATGAAAAGGCATTTTATCTGTCCAAGAAAGATATCTGTCAAACAAAAACATAAGTCAACAAATAACATCTGTCAAACAAAAATATCTGTCAAAAAATTACTTCTGTCCAAAAAAATCTTCTGCTTCATAAAGGCATATGTTCAACAAAGATAGCTGTCCAACAAAGACATGTACAACACAGACACGTACAACAAAATAATATAGTCTGTCCAACAAAGACATGTCCAACAAAGACACGTACAACAAAAAAATATAGTCTGTCCATGCAACAATCATATGTCCAACAAAGACACGTACAACAAAATAATATAGTCTGTCCATGCAACAAAGATGTGTCCAACAAAGACATCTGACCAACAAAGACATCTGTCCAACAAAGACATTTTATCACCAGTGACATCTGACCAACAAAAGAATCTTTTTCAACAAATACCTCTGACCAACAAAAGAATCTTTCCAACAAAGACATTTGACTTATAAAGACATCTGTCCACCAGAGACATCTGTCCAACAAAGACATCTGATCATCAAAATAATCTGTCCAACAAAGACATCTGTCCGACAAAGACATCTGGCCAACAAAGACATCTGACCAACAAAGACATCTGACCAACAAAGACATCTGTCCAACAAAGACATCTGTCCAACAAAGAGATCTTTCCAACAAAGACATCTTTCCAACAAAGACATCTGCCCAACAAAGACATCTGTTCAACAAAGACATCTGCCCAACAAAGACACATGTCCAACAAAGACATCTGTCCAACAAATACATCTGACTAACAAAAACTGAGACATCTGTCTTATAAAGAAATATAGCCTGTCTAGCAAAGATTTGTCTAACAAGAGAATCTTTCTAACAATATGAACAAAAGCATCTGACCAACAAAAGAATCTTTCCAACAAATACATCGGACTAACAAGAGAATCTTTCTAACAAAGACATTTGACCAACAAAAGAATCTTTCTAACAAAGACATCTGTCCACCAGAGACATCTGTCCAACAAAGACATCTGTCCAACAAATACATCTGACTAACAAAAACTGAGACATCTGCCCAACAAAGACATCTGTCCAACAAAGAAATGTCCACCAAAATATTCTTACCAAAACAGACAAATATCTAATATGACCAACAAAGACATCTGTTCAATTTGGTAGGTCCAACAAAGACGACATCTGTTCAACAAAATTCTTTTTCTACCTAAGACGTCGGTCTTACAAAAATATCTAGTCTGTCCAACAATAACATCTCTATAACAAAGATATCTGACCAACAAAGATATCTGTCTTACAAAGGCAGCTTACCAACACAAACTTGTAAATCGTAGGAGGAGTTAGCCGGACCATATACTCTATGTGGGACGGACGTACTGGGTTATTGATAAGATAGTTATTTATATAGATAAGATAAGATAAATTTATTTTATTAAAGTGTCACGTATATATTATATTAGTTTCCTATTGATCTTACAAGTAAATATTCTAGTTAAATCATAAAAGATTTGAAACGAAGATCAATACCCAGCCTTTAAATAACATAGAAAATTGAATATTTTAAGAAATTACTAATATGAAATCTGTATTATGTACCCAAGCGCCTTTGGTGGAGATGTGTATTCCACATGTAAATATTGATGGGTGCTTTCGTCGAGGTCCGCGTTGTTAGCTTCCGTGTTGTGTATTCACAAATTATTATGTACACAAGTTGCTTTCTTTAAAAAAAAGAAATAAATCGTGAATATCAATGCCTGGTTTTTTTTTAATGAAATTTAAAGATCAGATAATTGTTATTTTAGGATCCATGATATCATCTGATTTTTTTTAAAATAAGATGTATAAAAACTGACGAATTCTTAATAAAACTGCTGTCCATTGTTGGGCATAATTGTCTTGTTAAAGAATTAATTTCTCTTCCGATAAATAACATTACTGCATGCTAAATAGGAGGCAACCACGTACTGAAAACAGTCTTTGTTTTGAAGAAGATAATGAAATGAATCATGATTATTTGTTTTTGTAGCCAGTTTACAAATAGTTCAAAACCCTAGCTATGCTATATTCTTTTTTGTTTATATAATCCTGAACTAAAACCGTTTTGGAAAACCAATTACACTGGTTTACATGGTTTTGTCATTGTCTATCATATCCAAAATATGTTTGATCTCAATTTATTTATATGATAATACCCAAGGCAACAAACTCCAATCAGGCTTTAACATATATTTAAGACTAGAGTAGAAACAGTTTGAAACCTAAACTTAAATCAATTTGTTTCAACAAATTTCATTTTTAGCTCATCTGGTCCGAAGGGCCAAGTGATCTTTTCTCATCACTTTGCGTCCGGCGTCTGTCGTCGTCGTCGTCGTCTGTCGTCGTCGTCGTCGTCTGTCGTCGTCGTCTGTCGTCGTCGTCGTCGTCGTCTGTCGTCGTCGCCGTCGTCGTCGTCGTCATCGTCGTCGTCCGTCGTCGTAAACTTTTACAAAAATCTTCTCTTCCGAAACGACTGGGCCAAATTGAACCAAACTTGTCCACAATCATCATTTGGGTATCTAGTTCAATGTGTGGCGTGACCCGGCCAACCAACCAAGATGGCCGCCATGGCTAAAAATAGAAGACAGGGGTATAATGTAGATTTTGGCTTATAACTTTGAAACCAAAGCATTTAGAGCAAATCTGAAATGTGGTAAAATTGTTCATCAAGTCAAGATCTGATCTGCCCTGAAGTTTTCAGACGAATCGGACATTCGGTTGTTGGGTTGCTGCCCCTGAATTGGCAATTTTAAGGAAATTATACCGTTTTTTGGCTATTATCTTGATTATTATTATTTATGGAGATTAACTGTAAACAGCAATAATGTTCAGCAAAGTAAGATCTACAAATAAGTATATATGACTAAAATGGTCTGTTGACCCCTTAAGGAGTTATTGCCCTTTATAGTCATTTTTTACAAATTTTTCGTATTTTTTTGTAATCTTTTACAAAAATCTTATCCTCTTAAACTAATGGTCCAAATTTAACCATACTTGGCCACAATCATCATTGAGTTATGAACTTATCTAGTTTTAAAAAAAATGTGTACGGTGACCCTGCCAACCAACCAAGATGGCCGCCATGGCTAAAAATAGAACATAGGGGTAAAATGTAGATTTTGGCTTATAACTCTGAAACCAAAGCATTAAGAGTAATTCAGACATGGGGTTAAATTGTTTTGCAAGTCAAGATCTATCTGCCCTGAAATTGTCAGATGAATCCGACAATCGGTTGTTGGGTTTCTGCCCCTGAATTGGTAATTTTTAAGGAAATTTTGCTGTTTTTGATTATTTATATCTTAAATATTATTATAGATAGAGATAAACTAAAAAAAAATAGCAATAATGTTCAGCAAAGTAAGATCCACTAATAAGTCAACATGACCAAAAAGGTCAGTTGATTTCTTAAGGAGTTATTGCCCTGTATAGTCAATTTTTAATAATTTTGCAAATTTTGTAAATTTTGGTAAATTTTAACAAAATATTTTCCTCTGTAACTAATGGGCCAAGTTCATTATAAATTGAGATAATTGTAAGCAGCAAGAATGTTCAGTAAAGTAAGATTTAACAACACATCACCATCACCAAAACACAATGTTGTCATGAATCCATCTGTGTCCTTTGTTAAATATGCACAGAGACCAAGGTGAGCGACACAGGCTCTTAAGAGCCTATAGTTTCATTCCATAACTTATCTCTTTGTTAATTAGCCAAAATATAATGACGTGTTGATTTGTTTATTTCTACGATTGTGTGACAGGGTGAACAGGAATGACAGTGACAATTCAGTCCAGCTCATGTCCTGTTTTTGCGGTCGCATGTCCGTTGAATACGGGTGTTTCCTGTTTGAATTGTTTTACACTAGTCATTGTGGGGCCCTTTATAGCCTGCTGCTAGGTGTGAACCAATGCTCCGTGTTGAAGGCTGTATACTTTGACCTATAAATGTTTTACTTTTTATACATTGTGACTTGGATGAAAGGTTGTTTCATTGGCACTCATACCACATCTTCTTATTAATGTTGATTTTAAGAAAAACATTACTAAGTTGTGCTATTATTTTTTTATGAATACAAACGTTTTTGTGTCGCCTAATTTTTAAAGATATGATCCACCGTCCTATTTTGTCACCAAAACGCTCTAGGCCTCTGTCAACGGGTGCATTGCATTTGCTACATGTTTGAAAAGTGCAATATATTTTTATCTGCATCATTTGCACGTATGAAATGTATTATTGTAGTTCAAATTTGATATGGTTTGTGGCACAAATGAAAGATTTTATTTGGTGCAAATTAAATGCCAATTGTCCCGAAGGCAAAGCAATACTGTCAACTAGACCTTCTGAATTCGCTGATGAACTCCTCGAAAACAAAAGTGACGTAATATGCTCATAAACACAGGTTCTTCTGTAGGGTGGACATGAAGTTATGCACCTGCTACCGTAACTTTTAGTCGGATTGTGTGTGTCTGTGCGTTTAGGGAAAGAGGGGGTTGGGTCCACATACCGCGTAGAATAGCACTCAGTTTGTCTGTTTATCGTTTCATATCTTTATAGCTATGTTAAGGACTCAAACGCGTTTTCATTATGAACTGCCAACACCCGACGATCGAATAATAGACACCAGGATTTACAATAAACACCCAACTTCCAACACCAAACTCTTTGGACAATAGATGACAGAATTACAATAAACACCCAACTTCCAACACTAAACTCTTTGGACAATAGATGACAGAATTACAATAAACACCCAACTTCCAACACTAAACTCTTTGGACAATAGATGACAGAATTACAATAAACACCCAACTTCCAACACCAAACTCTTTGGACAATAGATGACAGAATTACAATAAACACCCAACTTCCAACACTAAATTCTTTGGACAATAGATGACAGAATTACAATAAACACCCAACTTCCAACACCAAACTCTTTGGACAATAGATGACAGAATTACAATAAACACCCAACTTCCAACACCAAACTCTTTGGACAATAGATGACAGGATTTACAATAAACACCCAACTTCCAACACCAAACTCTTTGGACAATAGATGACAGAATTACAATAAACACCCAACTTCCAACACCAAACTCTTTGGACAATAGATGACAGAATTACAATAAACACCCAACTTCCAACACTAAATTCTTTGGACAATAGATATCATGATTTACAATAAAAACCCAACTTTCAACACCAAATTCTTTGAACAATAGATATCATGATTTACAATAAAAACCCAACTTCCAACACCAAATTCTTTGGACAATAGATAACACGATTTATCATAAACACCCAACTTCCAACACCAAACTCTTTGGACAATAGATACATATGTAACATGATTTACCATAAACACCCAACTTCCAACACCAAACTCTTTGGACAATAGATACATATGTAACATGATTTACCATAAACACCCAACTTCCAACACCAAACTCTTTGAACAATAGATAACAGGATTTACCATAAACACCCAACTTCCAACATCAAACTCTTTGGACAATAGATAACTGAATTTACCATAAACACCCAACTTCCAACACCAAACTCTTTGAACAATAGATAACAGGATTTACCATAAACACCGAACTTCCAACACCAAACTCTTTGAACAATAGATAACAGGATTTACCATAAACACCCAACTTCCAACACCAAACTCTTTGGACAATAGATAACAGGATTTACCATAAACACCCAACTTCCAACACCAAACTCTTTGAACAATAGATAACAGGATTTACAATAAACATCCAACTTCCAACACCAAACTCTTTGGACAATAGATAACACGATTTATCATAAACACCCAACTTCCAACACCAAACTCTTTGGACAATAGATAACAGGATTTACCATAAACACCCAACTTCCTACACCAAACTCTTTGGACAATAGATAACACGATTTATCATAAACACCCAACTTCCAACACCAAACTCTTTGGACAATAGATAACACGATTTATCATAAACACCCAACTTCCAACACCAAACTCTTTGGACAATAGATAACAGGATTTACCATAAACACCCAACTTCCTACACCAAACTCATTGGACAATAGATAACAGGATCTACCATAAACACCAAACGTCCATTACCGGCATCTTTGGACAATAGATAACATAATTTATCATAAACAACTAACTATCTACACCCGACCCTTCGAACAATAGATAACAGGATTTACTATAAACACCTAACTTCCAACGATAGATATACACACAAAGATTTTAACGAACAACACATGGTTAACATAACCTGACTTGGTACATATACAACATGTAGTGGGGTTAGAACAGTTATACAAACAAAGATAAACAACAACGAACAACACATAGTTAACATAGTCTGACTTGGTACAGGAACAACATGTAGTGGGGTTAGACCAGTTATACAAACAAAGATAGACAACAACGAACAACACATGGTTAACATAGTCTGACTTGGTACAGATACAACATGTTGTGGGGTGAGACCAGTTATACAAACAAAGATAAACAACAACAAACAACACATAGTTAACATAGCCTGACTTGGTAGAGGAACAGCATGTAGTGAGGTTAAACCAGTTATACAAACAAAGATAAACAACAAAGATAAACAACAACGAACAACACATAGTTAACATAGTCTGACTTGGTACAGGAACAACATGTAGTGGAGATAAACCAGTTATACAAACAAAGATAAACAACAACGAACAACACATAGTTAACATAGTCTGACTTGGTACAGGAACAACATGTAGTGGAGATAAACCAGTTATACAAACAAAGATAAAAAAACAACGAACAACACATGGTTAACATAGTCTGACTTGGTACAGATACAACATGTAGTGGGGTTAAACCAGTTATACAAACAAAGATAAACAACAACGAACAACACATGGTTAACATAGTCTGACTTGGTACAGGAACATTATGTAGTGGGGTTAAACCAGTTATACAAACAAAGATAAACAACAACGAACAACACATGGTTAACATAGTCTGACTTGGTACAGGAACAACATGTAGTGGGGTTAAACCAGTTATACAGTCAAAGATAAACAACAACGAACAACACATGGTTAACATAGTCTGACTTGGTAGAGGAACGTCATGTTTGTGGGTTAGACCAGTTATACAAACAAAGATAAACAACAACGAACAACACATGGTTAACATAGTCTGACTTGGTAGAGGAACGTCGTGTTTGTGGGTTAGACCAGTTATACAAACAAAGATAAACAACAACGAACAACACATGGTTAACATAGTCTGACTTGGTACAGATACAACATGTAGTGGGGTTAAACCAGTTATACAAACAAAGATTAACAACAACGAACAACACATGGTTAACATAGTCTGACTTGGTACAGGAACAACATATAGTGGGGTTAAACCAGTTATACAAACAAAGATAAACATCCACGAACAACACATGGTTAACATAGTCTGACTTGGTACAGATACAACATGTTGTGGGGTGAGACCAGTTAGTCAAACAAAGATAAACAACAACAAACAACACATGGTTAACATAGTCTGACTTGGTACAGGTACAACATGTTGTGGGATTGAACCAGTTATACAAACAAAGATGAACAACAACAAACAACACATGGTTAACATAGTCTGACTTGGTACAGAAACAACATGTAGTGGAGATAAACCAGTTATACAAACAAAGATAAACAACAACGAACAACACATGGTTAACATAGTCTAACTTGGTACAGATACAATATGTAGTGGGGTTAAACCAGTTATACAAACAAAGATAAACAACAACGAACAACACATGGTTAACATAGTCTGACTTGGTACAGGAACAACATGAAGTGGGGTTAAACCAGTTATACAAACAAAGATAAACAACAACGAACAACACATGGTTAACATAGTCTGACTTGGTACAGGAACAACATGTAGTGGGGTTAAACCAGTTATACAAACAAAGATAAACAACAACAAACAACACATGGTTAACATAGTCTGACTTGGTACAGGTACAACATGTAGTTGGGTTAGACCAGTTATAAAAACAAAGATAAACAACAACGGACAACACATGGTTAACATAGTCTGACTTGGTACAGGAACAATATGTAGTGGGGTTAAACCAGTTATACAAACAAAGATAAACAACAACAAACAACACATGGTTAACATAGTCTGACTTGGTACAGGTACAATATGTAGTGGGGTTAAACCAGTTATACAAACAAAGATAAACAACAACGAACAACACATGGTTAACATAGTCTGACTTGGTACAGGAACAACATGTAGTGGGGTTAAACTAGTTATACAAACAAAGATAAACAACAACGAACAACACATGGTTAACATAGTCTGACTTGGTACAGATACAACATGTTGTGGGGTTGAACCAGTTATACAAACAAAGATAAACAACAACGAACAACACATGGTTAACATAGTCTGACTTGGTACAGGTACAACATGTTGTGGGGTGAGACCAGTTAGTCAAACAAAGATAAACAACAACAAACAACACATGGTTAACATAGTCTGACTTGGTACAGGTACAACATGTTGTGGGGTTGAACCAGTTATACAAACAAAGATAAACAACAACGAACAACACATGGTTAACATAGTCTGACTTGGTACAGGTACAACATGTTGTGGGGTTGAACCAGTTATACAAACACAGATAAACAACAACGAACAACACTTGGTTAAATTTTGTTCTATAAATAAGGAATTTAAAATACAGATCAAAGTGATCATAAGACTTGGAAGACAACTTGTTGTAAACTTTCCATTTTCTGGACTATTTTCGATATAAATCATGTGTCGTCTGCAAAGACTGACTGTGTTAATTTGTTGTTTCCTTTGAACTTAACTACAGTTCAAACATTGTTTATGTTGTGTGGTGCTTGTACAAAATTAAATATTTATTGAATCTCTATATTAAAAATTTAATTGATACTGTATATTTAAAAAAAAAAAATAGCCTCGCCATGGTTAATGTCATTACAACATAAATTCTCGAATTTGACATTCGCCCGCAACTTCAAATAAAATCGCTATACTATATATACCATCTCCAATTCACATTTTTTTTTAAATGAAAATCTAGCAAACAGAAAACAACCGGTACGCAGGAATACTGATGTGTACGAGTCAAAAATGTACTCCAAAAATCAATGTACGTACATTAAGGGGTCTCTCAAATCAACTTCTTTAAAGATAAAACGACCGATTTATCAAATTTAACCGATGTTTTCACTCCACAAGTCAAGAACACTAGATAATTTTTACAAAAATGCCATACAAATTGACTAGAGACCATAAGAAAACACAGGGGTCACAAGACCGTTCAAATTTAGAAGGAACATATGAAAGAAAAACAAAACAATACATCAGACATGATAGATACAAAATTAGGGAGATGTGGTATGATTGCCAATAAGACAACTATCCACTAAAGTTCAAATGAAGTAGATGTAAGCAATTATAGGCAACTGTACGACCTTGAAGAATGAGAAAAAAAACCATATCGTATAGTCCGCTATGAAAGGCGCCAACATGAAAAATAAGAAACAATTCAATTGAGAAAAGTAACGGTTGAATTTATACAAAACAATTAACGAAAAACAAATATGACAGACATGAACCACTGACAACCACTGAACTACAGACTCTTGACTTAGGAGAGGCATATAAAGACCCATCGAAACAAAACATCTGATTCAAAAATTTAATAACACTTTTATATTTAGATATTTGGATGATATACTGGCTCTCAATAATAACGACTTCAGTATTTACACTAAATAGATTTATCCTGCAGAACTGACTTTAAATAAAGCTAAAAATAACAATGAACACTGCCCTTTCCTGGATCTTGATATCTATATATTTAACGCGAAGCTTAATACCCAAATTTATGATAAAAGAGATGATTTTTCATTTCCTATTGTTTATTATCCATTTTTAGATGGTGACGTTCCCTTGTCACCATCTTATGGTGTTTATATATCTTAACTAGTTCGAGTCGCTCGTGTATGTAACGGCGTATTTGATTTAAACAAAAGAAATCTTTGTATAACTGAAAAATTATTACACCAGGGTTTTTGATATCACAAACTAGTCAAATCATTTACTAAATTTTATCATCGGTACAAGGACATCATTCGTAAATATAATTTAACATGCAGACATCTTATACGTTCAGGTATTTCACATCCAATATTTTATGGTTATATACTTTACAAAGCACAAACATGTCGGCATTCACCTCAAAAGCTAGCCAAACCTTTAAACAGACTTATTCGGAAAGGATATAGTCACGATACTGTTGTCAATTCATTAAGGATATATGTGTTGTTTTGTTCTATCTTGTATAGGGGGAGGGTTTAGATTTCAAAAAAACATGTTTAACCCCGCCGCATTTTGCGCCTGTCCCAAGTCAGGAGCCTCTGGCCTTTGTTAGTCTTGTATGTTTTTTTTTCAATTTTAGTTCATTTGTGTGTTTTGGAGTTTAGTGTCACGTCCATTTTCACTGAACTAGTACACAATTGTATTTAGGGGCCAGCTGATGACCACCTCCGGGTGCGGGTTTTTCTCGCTGCGTTGAAGACCCTTTGGTGGGCTTCGGCTGTTGTCTGCTCTTTGGTCGGGTTGTTGTCTCTTTGACATATTCCCCATTTCCATTCTCAATTTTATATAAAGAATGTGGCTGGATTAATAATGTTTGCGAACGCTCAACCCCCCCCCCCTCTTACCTGATAAAAATCAGTTGAATAGGGCTGAACTAATCAGATCGATACAAAGCAGAAAAACATCTAACAAAAACACAGACCAGACGTGGCAGGGTATTTATACATCCATAACAACGACAACAAAAAGACACAAAAGTACAGATCTGAGAGTACTCGCAGTTCCTGACAATAACAACACTATTCAAAGATTTGATTACAGTGTTGAATTGGTAACCTTTAAGAAAAAAGTTTACCCGGATTGTATCTAAATTTCCTGGCTCTGTAAACAACATCACCGTAAAATTGAGGATGTACTATTCAGTTTGAAATAAGTTTTCTACAAGCAAACTTGCAAACCGAATCTTTTTATCTATGGAAGAATTTAGTAAAGGTTTTTAAAAGTTGTTTGTGATAACGAAATCCTTGACTTGATAATTTACCCAATTTTGATAAAGTATCCAATACAGTTTTAATAAAGTATCTATAACCAGATGGCTGTCAAAAGTGCTAAACTTACACTCAACTTCAAAAGAAGCAATTATCGCTATTTTATAAAGTTAGGCCGGAGGACAATAATCCGTTTATTATTACATAAGGTTAGACAATGAAAGATATATTTTATAAGAACCTTTTATAATGTTTTAATACCCTTATCTTTGAATTAATTTATGTTTTGTAAACTGTTGCTGGGGCAGTCTTCCCCTAGCTTTCGAACTGTAAACTTGTGTTAATAAATTTGTATATATTTTATACGGTCTTGCGTTTAAAGCAGCCATAGTGTCGATTATATACCTACAGACTTTAATGTAACCCATGCCGAACATCACGGACTTATGCCGCAAGTTCACGGGGTTATATATCCAAGACAATTTTGATAAAGTATCCAATACAATTTTGATAATGTATCCAAGACAATTTTGATAATGTATCCAAGACAATTTTGATAATGTATCCAATACAATTTTGATAAAGTATCCAATACAATTTTGATAAAGTATCCAAGACAATTTTGATAATGTATCCAATACAATTTTGATAATGTATCCAATTCAATTTTGAATGTATCCAATACAATTTTGATAATGTATCCAATACAATTTTGATTATGTATCCAAGACAATTTTGATAATGTATCCAAGACAAGTTTGATAATGTATCCAAGACAATTTTGATAATGTATCCAATACAATTTTGATAATGTATCCAATTCAATTTTGAATGTATCCAATACAATTTTTATAATGTATCCAATACAATTTAGATTATGTATCCAAGACAATTTTGATAATGTATCCAAGACAATTTTGATAATGTATCCAATACAATTTTGATAATGTATCCAATTCAATTTTGAATGTATCCAATACAATTTTGATAATGTATCCAATACAAATTTGATAATGTATCCAAGACAATTTTGATAATGTATCCAAGACAATTTTGATAATGTATCCAATACAATTTTGATAATGTATCCAATACAATTTTGAATGTATCCAATACAATTTTGATAATGTATCCAATACAATTTTGATTATGTATCCAATACAATTTTGATAATGTATCCAATACAATTTTGATAATGTATCCAATACAAATTTGATAAAGTATCCAAGACAATTTTGATAAAGTATCCAAGACAATTTTGATAAAGTATCCAATACAATTTTGATAAAGTATCCAATACAATTTTGATAATGTATCCAATACAATTTTGATAATGTATCCAATACAATTTTGATAAAGTATCCAATACAATTTTAATAAAGTATCCAATACAACTTTGATAATGTATCCAATACAATTTTGATCAATGAAATATCTTCAGTAAGACAGCAACCTAACGACACAACAATATAAATACATTTAGAGGTCAACATACCGTCTCCAATAATTCACAAGTGTCTGAACATTTAAAGCTCATAATATATAAATATTTAGGCATTTTATTTTATTGGTAACCTTAAAAATGCTGCAGATGATCTCTATGATAAAGTTCTAAAAGCCTTTTTCTCTGTTAAAAGTAAATTTATTAACTTGTAAGAGGTACCATTGAATACCGGTCTTAAAATTTTTGATAGTCTAATTAAACATATTTTGACACATGATAGTGAAATATGGTTATCAGATTATAACATATATTTAAATAATTTTGACAATCTACCAATGGATAAATTACAAACACTAACATGTTTAACCCCCCCCCCCCCCCCCCCCCACCCACATTATTTATGTATGTGGCTGTCCCAAGTCAGGAGCCTGTAATTCAGTGAATGTCGTTTGTTTATGTGTTACATATTTGTTTTTCGTTCGTTTTTTACATAAATAAGACCGTTAGTTTTCTCGTTTGAATTGTTTTACATTGTCTTATCGGGGTCTTTTATAGCTGACTATGCGGTATGGGCTTTGTTCATTGTTGAACGCCGTACATTGACCTATAGTTGTTAATGTCTGTGTCATTTTGGTCTTTTGTGGATAGTTGTCTCATTGGCAATCATACCACATCTTCTTTTGTATACAAGGTGTTGAAATCTATTCTTTGGGTCAAGAGACATTATGTTTAATGTATAATTATTATATATGAGACTATATACTTAAGATAAATAGAGATAGTTATAGTTTCCATAACGAGTGAGAATTGGATATCGCTTGATATCAATTCCAGTTTACTATTACTATTTATATTAAATAATTTTTTGTGTAGAATAAAAAAATTCCGTGAACCGTTGATCTAGTCTTTTGCACATACCATGAGTTTGCATTAAAGTTGATGTCCTTTTCCGGCGTCAAACTTTAACATTAGGTCCGAGCACACAATTAATTCGTAGTGCATTTCTTTTAGAACATAAATGAAAATAAAAAAAATCCCACCTGCGCTTTCTCAAAGAAACTTTTACAGTGTGTTGTACTACTTTTGGGACAAATTATATCACATTTATAGAAAACTTCATCACCTCTTACTCAGCATATGGCTGAACGGGTCGTTGTCGACCTGGGTACTCCATCAACGTACCCTGGGTACTTACGTCATGGTACCGCGGAGTATTAAACGTACCCTACTCTCGTCTTAAAACCACGTGATTGCTATCGGAACATCTCTGGATGTTGCTGATGGTGTTGATGATGCAAAATGGCGCGGAAAATTAAACAAGAAAATCTTAAGGAGTATTTGGATTCTATTGAAACTTTCACACACAATATCCAAACCAGCTTTGATTAACCTTTGTTTTTCTTTCCCTTCTTCAGTTAAAATAAACATGTCGGAATATCTATTCCGTGTTGCAACGATTTCATGGTTGTTTCGATTGATCTTAAATGAAAAACGTTCAACATTGTCATCCTCTTTAGGTGTGATGTACTTCTTCTTTATATCACGTTTGTACCTGACCAAGTCAATTTCCTTCAACAACTGATGACTTGTCAAACTGTTTTCTAACTCATTGCCACCAACAGCAACATGGAAGGTTCGGAGAAATTGATCATGTTCGTTCTCATCTGATTCTGTTTCTGAATCATTGTAACCCCGAATCAAATTCATCGTCCATTTGTTGTTTACAAGTGTAGAATATAATTAAAAATCAACCCACGGGCTAACCACCAACATCCGACTATTCGGAACTCCTAAGAAATCTCGCGATAAATTTCAAGACTCAAATCGGTACGAAGCTGGGTACGATTATCGACGGAAACGTACCCTATTGGTACCATTCATCCAAAACACGGTACCCAGGGTACCATCATTGAAAGTAAAAGTACCCAGGGTACGTTGATGGAGTACCCAGGTCGACAACGACCCGTTCAGCCAAAAATTTTATGTTTAGGGCGTCTTGAAATCTTTTAACAGCTTCCAAAGTGCTCATTTTCAACCTTTTTCAGCTGGACCAAATCACTACTTTCCTTTAAAATTCTGGACCCAAATTTTTTTACAGTGTAATTTCATCCCCCTACTTACAATTTGAGGCATTGAATATGGAAAAATAAATTTGGAAGGGGTATAAAAATTAATGACAAGTAACCCACTGTCAACACTAGGGACTATACAACGAAAATCAAGAGACGACAATGGTGGTCTCGGACCATTCGACATTTAAAAAAAAAAATTAAGCTTCAGAATGCAATAAAATTTGACGAAAAGAAGATCTCCAGGTGATTAGTGTTTTGTACATATTTTTGAAGACATCAATCACATATGTCTTTTGCCATAGACGAACTGTCCATCCTTTTAACCGTTGAAAGTTATCAATGACATAACGAATAGCCAATGGAAATGTCGTAATATGGCGAGTCTCATTTTTTTATTACACCAGTTGTTTAAATAATTACTTTTAATATAAATATTTTGTGGATTTAAAAGTTTAGAAACTGAAAAATAATTAGTGTGTGAATCTTTCAAATCTAAATCATAAAATTGGAAAAAAATTGACGTTATATCTCTATAATGACCATAAGATATAAAAAAAATGTTCTTCTGTAAAATCGAGAATGAAAATGGGGAATGTGTCAAAGATACAAGTTGAACAACCCGCCCAAAGAGCAGAAGACAGCCGAAGGCTACCAATTGGTCTTCAGCGAGAAAATCCCTCACCCGGACGGAGGTGGGCTTCAGCTGACCCCTAAACAACCCGACCAAAGAGTAAAAGACAACCAATGGGTCTTTAACACAGCGAAAAAATCCCTCACCCGGAGGTGGGCTTCAGCTGACCCCTAAACAAGAATGTTTAGAATGGACTTCATAGTATGGCTCCTGACTTGGGACAGGCGCAAAAATGCGGCGGGGTTAAACATGTTTAGTGCGATCTCAACCCTCACCCTATACCTCTATACAAAGAAGACCTTATAAAGACAATCAGTACTAACATACCACAAAAACAAATAACACATAAAATGAAATTGCCTTGGATCACAGACCAACTAAGAATCAAGATAAATAAAACTAAACGTCTGCACAAAAAATCAAAGAAAAATCATCATCTGCAAATTAGATACAAACATATGAAAAAAACATTGCAGGCAGATATGCGTTCAGCCTATTGGCATTATATTGAAAACATGATCCTAGACCTCCCAATTGAAGAACTTGGAACCACCAACAAAAAGCACACACCAAAAAACGTGTTCTCATATATCAAGAGCATGAGAAATGATAATTCAGGTGTAGCTGCACTAAAAAAGGATGGATTGCTCGTAACAAACACCAAAGATAAGGCAAACATCCTCAACCAGCAATTTCAAAAGGCATTCTCTACTGAATCATCTGCAGATCCAATACCAGTAAAAAACTTATCATCACATCCACAAATGAATGAAATTAAAATATCAGAAAAGGGCGTCAACAAACTTCTTCACAACATTAATCCGAATAAAGCGACAGGCCCTGATGAACTATGTGGGAAGGTATTAAAGGAAATGAAAGATCATCTCAGTCCTATCATCACACTCATCTTTCAAAAATCTATTAACACTCATAAAATACCTACAGACTGGAAACATGCAAATGTCTGTCCTGCATTCAAAAAAGGCGACAAAAACAATGCCATAAATTACAGGCCAATTTCACTAACATGTATACTTTGCAAAATAATGGAGCATATCATAGCTAGTCAAGTAATGGAACATCTTGAAAAAAACAATATTTTATATGATTTACAACATGGCTTCCGATCAAAACGCTCTTGTGAGACACAACTATTATCTTTCATTCAGGACCTTGCAAGAGACAACAATATTAACATACAAACTGATGTCGTTGTGATGGACTTTGCCAAAGCTTTTGACAAAGTCCCTCACAAAAGATTACTTTACAAATTAAAATACTACGGCATAGACAATAATACCTTGGAATGGATTGGTGACTTTTTACACAACCGTACACAAACAGTCATGCTAGATGGAGAACAATCAGAAAAAATTGGGGTAACATCTGGGGTGCCACAAGGCACTGTCCTTGGCCCAATTTTATTCCTCATCTACATAAACGATTTCCCAGAATATTTACATCACAGCACCTTAAGATTATTTGCCGATGACAGCATCATCTATAGAAACATCAAAAACACAGATGATGCTGCCAAACTACAACAGGATTTAAATTCAGCGGCACAATGGGAAAAAGACTGGTTAATGTCATTTCATCCAGACAAATGTTCCATACTAAGAATTACACAAAAAAAGAAACCAGTCAACCATGACTACATCCTGCATGGTCATATCCTCCAAACTGAAACAGCTACAAAATATTTAGGCATAACCATCCAATCTGATCTAAAATGGAATAAACACATCAATAACGTAACAGCTAATGCAAACAGACAACTGAATTTTCTCAAACGTAACCTTAAAGTTTCATCCCAAAAAATCAAAGAAAGGGCATACATGTCATTAGTTAGACCTAAGCTTGAGTACAGTTCTTGCGTCTGGGACCCTCACACCAAAAGTCAAATCAACCAAATTGAGATGGTCCAACGCAGAGCTGCTCGCTACACATGTAATAAATATCACAATACCAGCTCTGTCTCAAACATGCTTGAGCACTTACAGTGGCCTACATTAGAATTGAGACGTATACAAACAAGACTAGTGGTATTCTATAAGATTATACACCAACACATAGCAATCTACCCTAAAGATCTTCTAGTTAAATCAGACAGTAGAACAAGATATAAACATACAAACCACTTTAAACAAATTCAAACAAATAAAGATTCATACAAGTTTTCATTTTATCCACATACAATAGTACAATGGAACCTACTTCCTACATCAGCAATCCTTTGTACAACAGTCGACGGCTTCAAAGAGCAGATTTCTATATCTGCTCTTTCACAAATATTCTAAAAAATGCATAACATGTACATAGTTTTAACAAGAAATATACATAGGATAACAATCCACAAAAAAAAAATTAAATCACTGTTATATTTTTACTTTATTTATTTTTTCTAAGCACCAATGCAATGTAACGTAATATTACTACAAATTTATTTATTTTTAATTGTAAATAAGCCACGCATGCAACGGCACGTAATAGTCAGAGTTGTGACTGAGTGCGGAAATATGAAGATAGATAGAAAAAAACAGCACACAGCAAAAGAATACATTGCAAATGTTTATAATATAAAAATAATTCATGAAATCCTGTCGTACATAATCGTTAATGATGATATGTTAGTGATATTATAAATGAAAGATCCGTGTTGCCTTATGATAACATGACTTTAATAACTTTTTAAATTTGTTTGCTGGGCATTACCGTAATTTATCAATTATGGATTCGGTAATTTCCGCTAAAAAACGAAGTTTACCGAATGATCTCATCATACATCAATCTCATCATACATCAATCTCATCACACATCAATCTCATCATACATCAATCTTATCATACAACAAAAAACGTATAATGTTGTGAGGACTTCATATAATGTTGTAAGCACTTCATATAATGTTTTGACCACTTCATATAATGTTGTGACCACTGCATATTATGTTTGGACCACTGCGTATAATGTTGTAAGCACTTAATATAATGTTGTGAGCACTTAATATAATGTTGTGAGCACTTAATATAATGTTGTGAGCACTTAATATAATGTTGTGAGCACTGCATATAATGCTGCGAGTACTGCATATAATGTTGTGAGCACTTAATATAATGTTGTGAGCACTTAATATAATGTTGTGAGCACTTAATATAATGTTGTGAGCACTTAATATAATGTTGTGAGCACTGCATATAATGTTGTGAGCACTGCATATAATGATGTGAGCACTGCATTTAATGGTGTGAGCACTGCATATAATGTTGTGAGTACTTAATATAATATTGTGAGCACTTTATATAATGTTTTGAGCACTGCATATAATGGTGTGAGCACTGCATATAATGTTTTGAGCACTGAATATAATGCTGATCATTAATATAAGGCAGTCATGGCGTTCCATACTTTCAAGTTGTTCCGCTACGGAGGCTACTATTTTCCTTTGCGAATGAATACATAGGCGAGAGAATTGCGACTCCAATAGAATATATTTTGTTTGATAAAACCTTAGTTTTTTCCGATAGTTTTTATCTAATATACCAATAATTGAATTGGTTCTTATTTTTCATGTCGGGCGGGACCTTTTAAAACCGACTATTTTTTTCATTGTTGAAGGTCGTGTGGTTGTCTATATTTGCCGCTTATAGCTTTTTGATTTGGCCTTTCTTGAACAGTTGTGTCATTGGCAATCATAATACATCTCTTTATTTTTGTGCATTGATCGAAACATAAACATAAAAATAATTTAAATTTCGGTGAAGACATATGAATGTGTTCGTTACAAAATTATACTTTGCATTTGTGTAACAATTCTTCATTAATTATTCATTTTTGTCGAGCCTTCGAGAGAGACATATCGAACATGCATTCTGCTGTCGGATGTTGGGTCGTCCACAAATATGCACTCTGCGGGTAAATATGTTTAAATGTTGACAACTTTCTTAAACTATCATGTATTTCTCCCATACTTTGACAGAAGCTTGTTTATGATCATTAGATACAGGTAGTATCCAGAAGTAAATTTTGTAAAAAAAAACCAACTGTTTTGTGGGCGTTGTACTGATAAGTCGTTGAGAGTTCAACTGTTTATTGGTATAGACCTCCGGAGAGGGTAAAAAACTGAAAATACAAAATAACAAACATAAGCATACTATTGAGTCAATAAATGTCAAAAAGTAGTACATTCACAAAGAAAATGGTTACATAGTTCGATACAAGTAACTCTTGTACACTACACTTCGAAAAACAACATCAATTTATCAGAAAAAGGTTACACGTAAGTATCTATATATGCAATAAAAATGACAGGTTGCATATGTCAATGACTGTAGTTTACATATCGTGCATGATGAAAAATTTACACGTTAAAACTGTGCGGTACTGTAGTTCTAGAAAATTCGAGCGTGACCCTTGTCTACATCGATAAAACACAAAAATAAATCCTAATATGTGGGATTGACAAATACAGAATGGAATTTAAGGGGCAAATGCATACATAAAAAATACAAACAGTACTGTAAATTCACAGCGGCAATATTTTTTCATGTCGTGCGTAAATGAGCACCAATAATCAAAAATGAGTTTGCATAAAATGTATAGTTCAACAATATGCACAACGATATAAAAAATGAGCACAAATATAAAAGGTAAACTTACTCTAGTGGTGGATTAAACTTCAAATAGAAAAACAACGTGCTTCAGTTTTGACAAATATCGAGGGATAAAAGAGACTGGGGAGTGAAATGATACAAAAAGGACGACATGGTAAATTCGGCACTTTACCAAAACAGTACACTCCTCCTCTGATTTCATAGGAAATCACTACATTTTAAAAATAAAAGGATAATGTCATATGAAAAATTAACATGTGTGTCCCTTACGAGATTATAATAATTGTTGATGTATCAAATGCGGTTGATTAAACGCAATGTCACTGTCATAGTCACTTGGCTTCAAGAAGCGAAATGGTCCTAAGTAATTGGTCTGGAGTGAAGGTTTATGTTAACGGTAGTTACACTAATCAGAGTAAAGTATGTATCTGTGATTGCATCTTTTGAAGCATCTAAGAAGGTGTAGTCCTCTTGTTTAACACTGTTTACACATGAAGGTCCAATGTACTTCTTCTTTGTAGGCAAATGTTCAAGTTGGCTCAATGAAGGTAAACTTGATTCCCATGTTTGATTAAGTGATTCTGGGAATGGATTATTCCAATCACAAGAAGATGAAAGCCTTAAGGTTGGACTTATAAATAACTTGTCCTTGATAATCACGGGTGTTGCCAAGCGCATTGGGTCATACAAACTGTTGACTGTTGACAGAAATCCGTGGCGTATAAAAGGCTTGTTGTCAGAAGACACTCTTAAGGTGAACTCGTCTAGTTCTGTGTCCCTGGAGAGACCTAAATTCATCTGTAACAAGAGATTTGCTGATCCAAGGTCGAGGTCCTTGAGATTTGTGGCAAGGTCATCTGATTGATATGCTTCGAGCACTGATCTGCAGTTTGAAGCGACTGTATCTAACTCATGAGTGGGCTTTTCAGAGTTGCAACCTAAATTCATATCAAATGATTTTGTTCCATGGTTTGATCTTTGCGTACTGTTCTCTAAAAGAGGTTTGTCTGGTATAAACTTCTCGAAAGTTAGGTTTAAACCAACTGGTGTCTCACTATCACACGGAAACAATAAAGCAGATTGTACATTGCTGTCAATAACGGTTTTGTTCACGTTGACATGTTGCTGTTCCTGAAATCTTCCTAGACAAACATTCCCCACAATAACCCATCCTAAGCGCAAACGTTGTGCATACGGTACCTCTTCGACTCCTACACTATGTTCAATAACATGGTGTGCTCTAATTAGGTCACGGCCTATTAACATCTGTATTTCAGACTGATTGTCAATGTCAGGAATACAACTTGCTATGTCCATCATGTGTGGATAACTTGAGGCTACGACAGATGAAGGTATTTCCTCCCGATTGTTAGGAATGTCGTTACACTCTATTATTTCAGGTACGCTAAGACAGGATGACCCGTCCAGTGACTCTAGTACATATCCGGAAGCCCTTCGTCCACTACTGACGAACTTCCCTGCACAAGAAGCAAGTGCGTATTCGAATTCTTTGCCATTTTCTCTGAAGAAATTGAAGAAGTCTGAAGTAGCTAAAGTTCTGTTACTTTGGTCGTCTAACACGCAGTAAACTTTTTTGAAATGTTCTGGTCTATCAGAATGATATACTTTGGCGAGTACTATCTTTGAGCAAGATTTACTTGTATTGTATATTGAGTCACATATTTTAGTGCATATGCTGCTAATCTGTTCATTTGAAATCTCCTCCTCGTGCTTTTGTTGGGGTTCACTTTCCACATCTACGTGTAAAGCTGACGGATGGTCACAAGAACCACAAACACTGCATTTGACATTCTCTTTACATTTGTCACGGAAATGTTTCTTGGGACCGCAACATTTGAAACACAAACCTTTCTGCTGAATTAAATCAAGTCTCTCTGATAATGGTTTAGCACGAAAACCACGGCACGTGTTGAGTGTATGGTTAGTTCCGTGAAGTGGACATAAGTCCTCATTCGATTTCTGAAACGGTGGCCTGTTGTCGTTGCTACCAATGTCGGTTTTGATGCTTGACACTTGCGTGGGACTTTGAAATCTGGTTTGCTTTGATGTGGTTGGTTTTGTGTCTTGATTGTCATAAATGAATCCAGGGTCATTACGCACTTTAGCAATGTTTTGCAGGAATGGCACGAAGAAGGAGAACGGCGGATATGCTCCGTTGTGTTTTGACTTGTAACCATTGGCAGTAGTCGTCCACTTTTCTTGAATGTTGTAAGGTAGCCTAGTTACAAAACGATTAACACCAAGGGAGGAATCAAAGTAAGCAAATATGGTAGAAAACTTTTCATCTCTACGAATAGACTCTATCTCTGCAGCCAAGTCTGCTAAGTCGTAAAGTTCCTTTCGGTTATCGTTTGAAAGTTTTGGAAAGTTAACTATACGTGAATGAAGTGAGGATTCAATAATCTCTGGACTACCGAACCTAGCATCTAAGCGTTCCCATATAAGGCGCACTGCAGTTGCCGGATTATGAGCATTAGCACATCTTATATTCTGAGCATACTGTTTTGAGCTTGGTCCCAAATACTTTGTTAAAAGGTCCAACTGTTCCAATGGATTTGTATCTAACTCAGTCATTATGTGTTGAAAACTAATTTTCCAAAATGAGTAATGTGACGGCTGGTCATCAAATGATATGAGCCTAGATGTGATTAAATCTTTCTTCACCATGAACTTGGCCAATTCATGTGCTTCGTTCCTCTGAGTTGGAACGAAAGGTTGTGCTGTAGGATTCAATGGTTTTAAAGAATGAATAGGAATATTTACATTGTTCACTTCAAGGTTATGTTTGCTCAAATGTAAGGAGTGGTGTGAGCGCTGTTGCTCCACAAATTCTGCTGTACGTTGTTCTGTAATCAGTCAGAGCTCAGACATAAATAAGTCTGAATCTGCTTTTGACTCATAGAGGTCTAAATATGTAAGTTTTAGGATTTGTCTCCCTTTAATGTAGCACAAAATATGACTTGAATAAGTCCAATATTGTTAAACAATAAATAATTGACCAGAATCAAAAAGTTGCAAATATCGACTCCTGCAAGTCAATAAGTGATCAAAATTGGTTAACTTCAAGACCCACGCATATTTATAAGGAGGTCATGCATCTAAATCAAATAATGACATCATTCAAAGTCAATGCTTTGTCTTCTAAAGAAAAATATGAATGAGAGTCTAAAAAATCGGAGATAATGTTAATTAACCTTACAATGCAACCACCTGGAATCACACTTAATGAGGTAAAACATCTGTGTTTAGTAGGGATGTTCAATTAGATAATTAAATATAGATAGCTCAAGTCCTTTTGAACTCTCATACAGGTTTTTGCTGTCATAGGTGGTGTAGTTTGGCCACAAAGTAACATTAAGATTTTTCACCAACATGAATAGACCTAAACAAGTCTGTCATTTTCCGACTTAGATAAGTCTAAAATTGAAACTACATTTTTATAATAAATACATGTTTGGACTTATTTAAGTCAAAAACAAAAATCGACTTGTTTATGTCTGAGCTCTGACTGGTAATGTTACGTGTATCTGGTATGTTAGCACTACGGTACTTTCTTTCAGACATTTTGTTTTCATTGGCATGTTGAACTACTGGATCAGCGATCCTTGGTGGTTCGTAACTTTCACCATAGTCTTTAAGATCGAAATCCAATGCCTTCTTAACAGCTTGTAATCCCGACTCAGCTTCGTCAACGTCTCGCTTCATAGCGAGGACATTTTTCTCTGCTTTGAGTGTAGCTTCGCGGTGCAACAACTCCGCCTCCTCTTTAGCATATTTGAGTCGTGTCTTAGCGGTTTCAAGTTTCACTGTTTGTTTAAGAATCTCTGATTGAGCACTTAGTGATGAGTGCCTTGTTGACACAGTATGACGAGAACTATGTTGGGAGCTACGACTTTTATGAGTTCGTTCACTATTTTCTATTGATCTTCTAGGTAGCAATTCACTTAGATGTTGTTTGACAACTGATATCTTAGCCTTTAAAGCATAGAATGACACTTTAAATGATGCATGCTCACTTTCACTTTCTCTTGTCCTATATGATTTTAAGTAATCAAAATATCTGTTTGCTTCGTTCTCATACTTTTCTGACAGTTTCAGAAGTTCCTCTCTGTATGTTGACGCTGTGGACAGGTCTACCACTGGGTTATCTTCAACGTCTAATAAAATAGCGTCTATATCTCGTTTTATAGTTCTGAGGATATAGTGATGTCTTTCATTAGATTGTTCGAAAAGATGGTCTCCATCTGATGTTAGTGTTCTCAAAGATCTGAGCTCTCTGTCAGAAACGGATTCTGAGTGTGACATGTTGAATCTATCTTGGGTTCATCTCTTTGATCTAGATTTTTTACTGTACTGATAAGTCGTTGAGAGTTCAACTGTTTATTGGTATAGACCTCCGGAGAGGGTAAAAAACTGAAAATACAAAATAACAAACATAAGCATACTATTGAGTCAATAAATGTCAAAAAGTAGTACATTCACAAAGAAAATGGTTACATAGTTCGATACAAGTAACTCTTGTACACTACACGTCGAAAAACAACATCAATTTATCAGAAAAAGGTTACACGTAAGTATCTATATATGCAATAAAAATGACAGGTTGCATATGTCAATGACTGTAGTTTACATATCGTGCATGATGAAAAATTTACACGTTAAAACTGTGCGGTACTGTAGTTCTAGAAAATTCGAGCGTGACCCTTGTCTACATCGATAAAACACAAAAATAAATCCTAATATGTGGGATTGACAAATACAGAATGGAATTTAAGGGGCAAATGCATACATAAAAAATACAAACAGTACTGTAAATTCAAAGCGGCAATATTTTTTCATGTCGTGCGTAAATGAGCACCAATAATCAAAAATGAGTTTGCATAAAATGTATAGTTCAACAATATGCACAACGATATAAAAAATGAGCACAAATATAAAAGGTAAACTTACTCTAGTGGTGGATTAAACTTCAAATAGAAAAACAACGTGCTTCAGTTTTGACAAATATCGAGGGATAAAAGAGACTGGGGAGTGAAATGATACAAAAAGGACGACATGGTAAATTCGGCACTTTACCAAAACAGTACAGGCGTATTGCATTTCCGTCCCAATACTACGTTACCGCAAATTTAAAGTATACATTTCAGCAATTTGTATATATTACTTTTCCGGAAATTTACCTGGTAAATTATAAATATTTGAATACAATTATATTAGATAAATATTAATTTTATTTTTTTAATTAAGCCTGAAAAGCTTCTGGGGCCTGTTTATCGAAACCATCCTAAATTCCGTTCTAAGAATTTCTTAGGACAGCATTTATGATAAAGTTAGGACCGACTTACGACACGTCTCAGCATGCACATCGAAGCTATCTTAGGAATATCTCAGCTAGGACATCCTAACCGATGTCCTAAGTATTGGCGGAAAAGAAAATACAAATAAAATATCAAATTATAAAATATGATATCATATTTTATCAATAATATTGTTTTTTTTTAAATATAGTTATTTAGAAACTAATTATGAATGTTACATTAAAGATAATAAAAGATTATTGTATAATATATGTACATTTAAACTGTATAAAACAAAACATTAGACAAAAATAATAACTTCGTATTATATAAAAATTTAAGAAACTAATTGTAAACAAGATATGTAATCGGTAAAAATCATAACATGTTTTTGAGTGAGTTGAATTCGAAGTGTCAAGATTTCAATATTTAACAGTTCAAAGGCAAATCTCGTGCATTTTTCAAATAAATACGATGAATTTCAACTATTTTACTACTGCTAAAAACAATAATACGTGTGAAAATGAATAAAGACGAAATTGAATATATCCTAAAGTTAGGACCATCCTTAGACCATCTTAAGACACCTAAATTGGTATCCTAAAGTTAGGACAATTCCTAGGATTTTCCTAAGTTGAGACATGTTTGATAAACCCACTTAGGACTAAGATGTGTCCTAAGTTGGTCTTAGGACACGTCCTAATCCTAAGAGAGCTTCGATAAACAGGCCCCTGATCTTATATCTTCAATATATTAGATATAACTACATGTAGTTGACTCTGGTAAGGATTTTGGTAAATGGCTAACACATTTCTTTGGTTTGGCTTACTAGCTAACTGACATGATTAAAGCATGCTTTGTTGAATTAATAGCCGAATCTCCATCTGACGATAAATGCATGAAGTTTGCCAATTATATATTGGAATTTTATATAGATAGCCACTAACCATTTGGGCATCATCTTCTGACCCCGACGAAAAGAGAACAACGAATAGTGCCGAGTCTTTTCATGCTCACCCGAACGAGCAGAGTGACGCTAGCCATTTTTGTCTGTGTCGATGTGTTATTGAAACTGCAAACAACATCTTACATAAAGATGAGAACTCTAACTGTAAAAGCACCCGTTTGGAAATATGAAAAGGAGAAGATAGACTTCCTTCTTGAACAGAATATAAAACTTGTAAACGGTGAATGTACTACTGTGGACTTTGTAAGACGTGTTGCATGTTGGCTACAAATATTCTGCCAGAACTGACTTAAGAATTCATATCAAGATATATCGGATTAGTGCTAACATTTAAACATACGTTTTCATCCATTTTAATGATGAATTTTACTTGAATGTTTTGATGACCTTTTACTTAATAAATATAATTTTTTTATTATGGCTTTGCTTTCGATCAACAGGTATTCCTTAATTATTTGGGGAAAAGTAATAATATTTTTTGCGGAATAGTTATTTTTTTCGGAAAAGTAAGATATTTATTTGCGAAAATGTTAACTTTTTTCCCCCCGGAAACGCCATTTTTTTTTCTCCGGAAAAGTAATGCCAATTTGCGGAAACGTAAAACGCCATGTTTTGTCCGTATGTTAATCAGACTTAGTTTTCCTGCCAATTAACATTACATTCACTTTGTTGTTACAGCTGATTGCATTGAGTGTGTAGACAAAGGTAATATATTTGGTAAAACAAATACATTAGATTGGTTACCTTGTCCGTATGTTAATCAGACTTAGTTTTCCTGCCAATTAACATTACATTCACTTTGTTGTTACAGCTGATTGCATTGAGTGTGTAGACAAAGGTAATATATTTGGTAAAACAAATACATTAGATAGATTACCTTGTCCGTATGTTAATCAGACTTAGTTTTCCTGCCAATTAACATTACATTCACTTTGTTGTTACAGCTGATTGCATTGAGTGTGTAGACAAAGGTAATATATTTGGTAAAACAAATACATTAGATTGGTTACCTGTCGGGCTAGTCTACTCTTAAAGGAGGGTAGTTTACCTAACATAATAATGACTTCACTGTTCAGTTATAAAGCAAGCTAACAAAAGATATTACCTTTGTCTACACACTCTATGCAATCGGCTGTAAAGTTTTTAAAATCTTAATAACTTTCTGAAACAATCCTGGATTTCTACCAAACATGGTCAGAATCTAATTGTTTATGATAAAAAAAATAGTATCTTGTATTTACTATCAGGAAATTTTGTAAAAATATATTTCCTGTTTTTCTGTATGTTACTTATAAATGGACCTAGTTTTTCTTTCAGTCAACATAACATACAGTTTGTCGTTAAAGTTCTTAACACATTTATAAGATTTATAAAGTTGGCAGGACACTGGATCAGTGGAACCCTTACACGTACATTTTGATTTAAGGAACTTGATTTAAAAAAACCAACATATTTGCTGCATGTTTATCTGGTTTATAAAAAAGGTCCGGTGGTTTTCTTTATTAAAAGTTGGGACAAATAAACTTCAAGCAAATCGTCATATCAAAAAAGTAGGGTAAATGTGCTCGTTTTTGAGTAAATTGTAAAAATAATTGGAAACATGCATTTGTCATATAGATAAGACGGTTGGTTTTCCCATTTTGATGGTTTAACACTGTCTAGTCGATATTTGGAAGCGCCAATGCTTCGTGTTTAAGTCTGTACTTTGATCAATAATGATTGACTTTTACAAATTATAACTATGATGGAGAGTTATATCATTGGCAATCATCGCACATATTCTTATATATCTTTTACATCCCAAATTTGTCTGTATTACAGTGTCAATTTCTTAATAACTGGAGATAACTCGTTTTAAGTTGGCAAAATATTATTCCACGTTGAGGTACGTTTGTAATAAAAAAAAATCCGATATTATTTTTCCCATCTGATATTTCGCGGAGTTTTGCTATTATCCCCCCCCCCCCCCAAAAAAAAAAAGATTAAACATTGCATGGAAATCTAAATGAGAAATCAAGGAGTAGGTCATTCTCAAGTTTGATTTTATTTTGATAGTTGAATAGTTTTTAATGTAGCACCTGTCACATAAATAATCTTATGTCGTGTTTTTTAAGACGAATTATAAAGATGTATGCCTAATGTATTCTGGGTAAGGTTTTTAGTAGACCGTTTCCTCCGGCTTGATATTCCCAACATGCAGCCTGAAATGTTCTCCATGCTATCGACTGACAAATCTCAAGTATTACATGTATTAGCAAAGTAGAAATAATTGGACTTTATTGAAAAAAATATTGCCCAAATGTCGGGATTGATGGCATACATGAAACGTGAAAACATTTTATAATACAACACAAAAATGATAAAATAATCATATAAAATTATGAAGAAATAAAATTAATTATTATGCGCCAATTTATTAATTCACGGCATATTGCTCAGTTGCGTATGTAATGATTTTGATACGATGTTCCATTTATTTGGGTATTTTCAAGTACATGCAAGTTACTTCATTTCGACGTCTGACACATAAACGTCACATATAACATTTTTTTTTTAATGACGTCATATACTTTAACCGTACAGTTTGAAAATAGAATAACAATGTGCTTATAATGTCAACTGTGTAAACACTAAAGGCATATAAGGTCTTGAATATGTATTCAGAGTATGCGGAAAATATGCACTTTACTTCGAAAAAATTGGGTTTTGATAATTATTTGGGACTGTAAGATTTTTAAAAGTGTGTATAAACAGAACGAATTCTACAATATATAATTTAAAAATAAAATTAAGAGTTAAGCATGATTAAGGTCATCTGCAAAAGTGATAAGAAAACTATAAATATATACCTCATATGCAATTAGATTTAAATGCTAAAAGTTACATAAGAGTGAGTTAATATCTGACTACTAATATAAATTTCACGAGTTTTTTTGTCTGCACAAAAATCAAGGAGAAAGCAAGTGAGAGAATGACAACTTTATGTAAACATGCATATTTAAGGATGTACTTAGGTGAGGTTACCGCCCACATTCCGATCCTTACGGAGGTTTAACATTGTTATGCCGTACATTTTCCGTCTCCTGGAAAGAACAGGAGTCGTTGTTGTGATTTTACTTCGACAGGTTCCGCTATTTCCGTAACATTCCGTTAACCAATCAGCGAAACTGTTAACTTTCATCTTCTCCGCGCGGTATATGCAGCAGACACGCCCATAAAAGAAACAACAGAAACAGTAACTGAAATGAAGGATACATACTAAGGTGAGGTTTTGGAATTTGTATCAAATGTTCGGACTCCTTGGTGTTTTTTCATACAATACAATGTAAAATAATTTGACCCAGTGCCCATAACACCCATTTATTTTTTCCTACAAGACTTAACAGCTCATGAAAGGTCATTTACCAAAATTTTAGAAGATTCTTGATTCTCTTTCTTATTTTAAACCTCAAATATCTCGAAAAGGAGGTCCATAACCTATCAAAATTTTCAGCTTATCTTTATCCTTAGGCAGTGGCTATTTGACCGGCACCGGCTAAATAGCAAATTTGCTATTTGACCGGCACCGGCAAAATAGCAAATTTGCTATTTAGCCGGCACTGAATAAAACTGTTTATTGAATGATTGATGTGATTACTAGAGAATAAAAAAAGCTTAATAATATTTTCAAATCATTTTATCACAATCATGACAATATCAAGCATTAAAAATACAGCACATTAAATCTGCATCATGTGTGCATATGTAGATAGGGTTCTTTTCTTCTCTTTATATACGCTCTTAATAGCTTCCCATACATCTTTTTGACAATACTTTTTGATTAAACCAATTTTTTCAATTGAGGCAAAACAAGAGGCAGTTAAAAGTATGCTTCTTCTGTAGGCTTATACTCAAACTAAGAAAAGTTAATCACGAAAATTTGTTTGTTGCTGGAGCAGTGTCAGATCGTTGGGAGATTAACACAGTAAATTTAAGGACATCACATAGATTATTTGATGATACTGGTATATCAGAAACCCAGTCATCATATGTACACCAAAAAGAGTGAGGAAAATTTCTCAAAGCACAAAATACAGGGAGACACAAATTCTGTTACAGCAAATGGCTAAGTTCATCTGAAGCTTCTGGTGGCGCATATTACTGAACAGAGAGTTGGATGTTATTCAGAGCATTACAAATTTTGGAGTCATGGGAAGAAGTGTATGGTTCTTGAAGTTATAGATTCTGATTCTGTGGAAAGTACAAGTTCAAGTGGCAATGAACATGAACAAACACACATACATGTTAATGAGGATATTGAAGACATCAATGATGATATAAATGTAACAGACAATAAAGAAAATGGTACTGATACTGATATTCACCATTTCCTTTCTCTATTTTATGATAATGTTCATATATTCGAAAATTCACGAAAACAAGTTTCGCAAGTTTCGCAAAAAGAAAAACGAGATACCGCTCAACAAGAATAATACCTACTAAATTCCAGTTGTTGTGGATCGCGTGTTTCACATATATTACTTCAACCAAATACGAAGAAATGTGGAAGGCAAAAGATTTGACCCAAACTGTCATTTGTTTTTATTTTTGATTGTACTGTAATTTTAATGCTTGATATTGTGATAAAATTATTTTAATTTATTATTAAGCTTTTTTATTCTCTACTAATCACATCAATGAACAGTTTTATTCAGTGCCGGCTAAATAGCAAATTTGCTATTTAGCCGGTGCCGGTCAAATAGCCACTGCCTTATCCTTAATTGATGCTCTACCAGCTTACAGTATCAATTTTAGTTTCTTAATTTATTAATTTTTACGTAACCTCACCTAAGTACATCCTTAAATATGCATGTTCACATAAAGTTGTCATTCTCTCACTTGCTTTCTCGAAATGCCGAAAGTGTTTTGTTTTCATGCGTACATTTACAAAATGTATGTACCTTAAAAAGGCAACGAATGGTAAATATAATTATGCACCTTTTTTTTTTAATTATAATTGGAAAAAAGCCGGAAGATGTGTGTGCAAATTTTTCACAAAAAACTATATTTGACTGTTGATTGTAAACCCGAGAACGATATTGTAATGTACAAAATGTATATATCTGATAATAATCAGTTACGGTAATTGCATTTATTAATCATCTGATTCATTATCTATCATAAGGTTATTTTTAAATACATCCCAAATTACAATTTGTAAACTCTGTAGGGATTAGTTAAATTTAAAAAAGGGGGCCATCAATACTGAATGAATGGATAGATGTCAGTGAGGTTCTAGATCTATTACTCCCATTCTTTTCATATAATTTAGATTTTTAAAATGTATGCCTTTTTTCATACATTGCATAGCCAAAGATAATAATGCAAATGAAATTTTTGTGCAAATTTTAATTATGATCAAACTGAGACTACATTTTGTACAATAACACTTTTATCAAGTGGTTCCAAGACGAGAATCACATTCTAGCATAATCGAGAAAATCATGATTATTTACATTTGATTGAAGCTCAAATTATTATGAGTGCATGAAACTGATAGATCTACTTTTACATTGATTAACATGAACTTAAATGTACATCGTAACATGAAAATATATATCTGTATATAAAAAAAAGGATGTGTTTGACATGGTTGTCAACAATCATATTTGACGGCCATTTTTTATTGGTGGAGTAACTGGAGAAAAAACACCAACTTTCAGTAGGAAAACTGACAATTGGAATCCTATTCAATTAAGATTGGAGTCAATTGCAAGTGCACCAGCTGTACTAGCAGGGTTCGAACTCACAACCTCAGTGTTGACTGACTAGTGATTTAATACAGTAGTAACTACATAGACCAATCAGTTACCGAGGCCTGCCAACAATTATAAGTTAAAATACCAGTACAAATTTAGTCCAAATAATTATGAAATCTTGAAAGCTATTATACTTAATTTTATTTACATCTTATTCTATATCACAGAATGGCGTCAATGCAATAATTAAAAATAACCTTTCTAGACGTCAAATCAATTTGAACTACATGTTCATTTGTATCTTAAAGGTTGACTTCAACAATAAGCAAAGTGCATAATGCAAAGTCAGCTTCAAAAGACGCAAAATGTAATGTAACGTAAACAATGGTAAATGACAAATGTGAAATAATTCAAATGAAGGAACTTACAGACTGATAATGATTTATAAACAAAACAAGGAACAAATAAACAAATATGATATACTAGTAAAGCAACAAACTACAACATGAACTGCTAAATAACAGGCTTCTGACTTGGGACAGAAACATACAGCATGTACAGGATGTGATGGAGTCAAACCAGTTAGTTGGTGACAAATTACCCCCCCCCTCCTAACCTTAAATAGTGGTGTGAAAAGGGCTTAACACATTTGCCATTTGTTATATGTACAAAGAAAAAGACATCTACATGTAACAAAACCATACACCAGACAGGGTATTTACATGTATACATTTACATCACCACAACAAAAATAACCTCTTTAAGTCTAGATTTGATAGTTACCGCTTAGTTACTGATACATATAGCTAGTTCAAAGATTATTTAACAAGGTATTTACCACCAAACTGTGCCTGGTCAACAAGGTTAAGGTTTATTCCAGTTACTAGTAGTAACTACAGTATACAAAATAGGTCAGGTTTTGGTGTACAATGAATGCAATAATTATTGTAACTGAAGTATGTTATTACAGCTTTTCTAAATCACTTCAAAGCTTTTGCTTAGACATATATCAGTATATCATGCTTTTAAAATCACAATGTATTTTAAGTTATTGTTAGACATAATGATCATGATGATCAGAGCATGCTTTCCAGTAATTACCAAACTGTCTCATATAAAACATGTAATACATTTGTAATACATTAATACAATACTGTAATAACCATGATAACTAGCTATATTATATACAGTATAGGCCTTAAATATTATAACAGCTAAGATTAGTTCCTTGAAATCCCTTGTCTCTTTGACTATAGAAGTTACCATGGTTGATTAAATATGTATTCATTTAATTTGAAAATTAGTTATAAAGGCTGTGTATTTAGTTTAATACTGCACATACAAAATGTACATAGTTTCAAAAATTCCCTAATGCCTACCAAAAACAACAAATATATGTTACTCCTAAAGAAAATTTTAGAAACGAAGAGTTAAGACAACTCATGAAATTATCTGGCCTAACAACATGGATGTTATTTTCACTAATAACTTATTTAATATAAAAAAGAAGATGTGGTATGATTGCCAATGAGACAACTGTCCATCAGAGACCAAAATGACACAGAAATTAACAACTATACTACTATAGGGCATAGGGCACCGTACAGCCTTCAACAATGAGAAAATCCCATACTGCATAGTCAGCTATAAAAAGTCCCTAAATGACAATGTAAAACATTTCAAACGAGAAAACTTAGGGTCTTATTTATGTACAAAAAATGAACAAAAAACAAAAATGTAACAAATAAAAAAACGACAACCACTGAATTACAGGCTCCTGAATTAAGTTATCCCCTTGACCGCATGTACATTTGTACTGTTAACTGATGAAAAAGATTGGCATTAATTTATTTAGTCAGAGATCAAATTTAACCACTTTCATACACCATTGAATTCATACAACAGGATTTAATAAGATGGATTAGAACATTCAAATGATTTCATACTTTTATATATATATCATGTATTTATAGTATATAACTAGTATTATTTTTTTTCTGGGCAAGTCTAGATATTTTGGTCTTCTTTTTAAATATCAAAATAAGCCAATTTTGCCATACAACATGTATAAAAATATTTAAGGCAATTTGTCAGATATTTTAATTTCATTTGATTTTACATTATTTCTTTTAGCATTTTCTATGGAAGTACATGCACTCCAAGAAGAAGAAGAAGCTAAGCAACAGAATGTAATTCTCTGAGGCATTGATTTACATGTATGTGCATATAAAGAGAAGCCTGCAATTATTTTATGACGAGAGGTATGTACATGTCATAAAAAGGATAACTTTGTTTGAATATTTTGTTTTTGACAGACTAAAATGTATCTACATGTTACACATTTTGATTTCGTGTAAGTAGTGAAAAATTATTATTTTTTACTGAACCATTTTATCGAAAATAGCATTGGAAGCTCTATATACACTACATTGCTTGTTCTTTTTTGGTTTCATAACAATAACTTAGGTTTAAGTGCATTAATCTTTATGAATTTTGTTTAGATGGTCCAATACTTTAAAAAAAGGTTGGGGTGATTTTGGAGATGATGGTTGGAAGTCCGAACTGTTTAGGAATTAGGGGCCCAAAATGGGTCAAAAAGAAGCATTTTGTTAGTTTCAGAATAATAACTTGTTTACAAGTATTTCAATTGCTCTGAAATTGTACCACAATGTTTAAAACCACAAATAAAAGGTTTTGATTCAGTTTAGGGGCCAAAGTTTAGGAATAAGGGGTCAAAAACAAGCATTTTTCTAGTTTCCAGTCAATAACTTGTGTGTAATTGTATAGATCTCCCTGAAATTGTACCACAATGTTCAATATATTAACAAGGAGAAGGCTGGGATAGAGTTTTGGGTTAGTTGCCCAAAATATGTAGGAATTAGGGGGCAAAAAGGGGCCAAAAAGAAGCATGTTTCTAGTTTCCTGATAATAACTTGTGTTTAAGTGACTCATAGGAGAATTTAGAGGGGAAGCCCAGGGGGGCCTGGCCCCCCTTTTCTGGGAAAATTTTGGATGATTATATATATAGGGAATTACTGAAGCATGTCCGGATCGGCTCCCCTCTTAGGCAGTCAGTGGGCCCCCCACTTATGATAATTTCTGGATCCGCCACCGAGTGTATGGATCTCTCTGAAATTGTACTACAAGGTTCCATACTACAAAAGGATGGGATTAAGTTTTAGGGTTATTGCTCCGAGGGGGATTTCAATAAGTTGAGGGGGGGGGGGGGGGGGTAGTTCGTTTCATGCAATAATGTTCAGCAAAGTAAGATCTATGATGGTCAATATAACCAAAATGTTCAATGGACCCCTTAAGGAGTAGTTGCCCTTTTAATATAGTCAATTTTTAACAACTTTCTCATAAATTTTGCAATCTTTTCCTCTTTTGTGTTTTGAGCAAGAACTAAAGAAGATAAAGAGAAACTTAACAGGCTATTAGAATGATAAGCAATACAAGATCAATAAAATATGTTTACAAGAGTTTTGCCTCTTGGACATAGATATTGTAAGGAAAATTGCATCTCACACATGTCTACTTTTCTTGTAAATTATTTTCAGGATTTTTATAATTTATAAAAAATGTTAAAAAAAGAACCTACTTATTTGTTGTGGTTATTGCTTTTTGACAGCAAGTTTTATATATCCATCAATTGGTGAGGTACATTGAAACACTGTTCTTTTATTAAATGCCTGAAGTATACAGATGGTAACACAAATGACAACATGTTATGTTCATGAGTTTAATATTAATAGATAAATGTTGTATTTCAACAATTTTGCCTATGATACAGCAAATCAAGATTTAATAAACCGGAGTTAATGCCCAAATGGATTTTTTTAAACTTAGGCAGAAGAATAGTTTATTATCATGATTATATAAACCAGGCCTCGACAATAACGCTTGTCCGATTGTCCGGTACCAGAGGGAAAAAAGGTCGGACAAGTAAAAGCTGTATCAAGCTTGTCCGTCGGGACAAGTACATGATTATTCTGTAGAAAATAAATTTAATCCAACTTTGATGAACAAAGATATTATAAACAAAAAAACTAGAAAACAAATATTAATTTGACATGTTTCTGTATTCTGTTTATTCAAATGCAAAGCCTTTTTCTTCAACATGTTTACTTGTAATCGATAATTTTTAACTGATTTTTTGTCAGGTACATTTTAACTATTCTTAGATTATTCTAGGAAACCAGTCTTACTGATCAGAATCAATGATGCGCTTTGTAGATCATACCCCATCTCCTTATTGCATGTACAATTCTTGCCAGATTTTTATAAAACTTATTCTATACTTTAATATCAGCAATATAGGTGAAAAGTAAAGAAACAGAACCAAAGAACATTCTTTTAAAATTAATACAATATTGAACTCAAAAGTCAATCTAGTTGTCTTTCTTAATTATAGATATAAGAAGATGTGGTATTAGTGCCAATGAAACAACTCTCCATCCAGGTCATAATTTGTAAAAGTAAACCATTACAGGTCAAAAATATGGTTTTCAAAACAGAGCTCACACGAAACAGCAAGCCCTAAAGGGCCACAAAAGTGGCTGCATACACTAGCACCTGTAATAATAGCTAGCAGTGTAGACAATTACATATCAATGTGTATGGTGATATATATGGCAATAGAAATATCACATCCATCAGAGGGAAATAGAATATAGACAAAAGAAATACCACATACATCTGATTAGAATAGATTATCAACAATAGAAATGGTGTATATCACAGAGACAAACATATGAAAATAGAATATAGACAATAAAAATGGGGTATGCCTAAGAGACAAAAATATGAAAATAGAAGAGACAACATAATAAAAAAAGTTTTACTAGATATATAATACAAATTATGGAGCACTGACTGTGATAATTATATTTCTGCATAAAGGAATGCTAACATATGTTTTTCATATGATTACATGTATGAAAAACATATGTTTTTCATATGATTTTATAAACATATGTTTTTCATATGTTTAACATATGTTTTTCATATGATCAAAAACATATGTTTTCATGTCGGGCCTAAACATATGTTTACATATGTTTTCAAACACATGAAAAACATATGTTAAACATATGAAAACATATGTCGCAATTTTTCCTATGTACATGATGATCAATGGAGCGGTTAGTTAATAAATAATGTTAAATGGAATGGATGGACAGTTATCGAATGTAATTTCTTGGTCAAATGATTTAAATCATAGCGGTAAAAAAAAATTATAACGTTTTAAAAGCAGACAGGACCCCCTGAGCCAGACACAACTTGTTTTTTTCCAATGTTATCTTCTTGTCGGAAAGAATTTGCGTTAAAAATAATCTTTCATCGTTGTCTTTATCCATTTTGAGAAACCATATGGATGTGAAGATATTCACAAATATACATGTAGTCTTAGTGCACGCAAGAAAGCAGTATGTACATGCACTGTGTCTGCATGTAGCTATACGTGTAGTTTACCTTCAACTGGACTACTTATCTTCATTCTATTTTTTAGATTGAGCTACTGTTTAAAGGGGCCGACGTGTAGGATATTATTAAAAAAGTTAATCAAAAACAATTTCCACACCTGATGAAAATAAATCTTAACAAACACTTGCATTTGTTTAGCAGAAAAACAAAGGATATTTGGTATTCATCCATGACACAAAATCAGTACAAGCACAGCAAAACAAAAACAACACAAAAAACAAAGGAACAGTGCTTTTATTGCTGTTCTTCATCTCAAAGTCACAGTATATTTATTAATAATAATAATTCTTTATTTAAAGAGGGTTACACAGTTAGCTATAACAGTAAACTTCCATGAGGCCCTCATGAAATGCAATGAAATATAACAAATAATTACAAAATAATCAAACAAACATCCAATAAATTTTTTTTATGAAATATACAATTTTCAAAACAGTTTAAAATAACAAATTCATATAATATTGGCAACTTTCAAATAACCACAACAATATTTAAAGTTTGAGTAAGTGTGTGAAAATTATTCTGCATATACAATTATACAGCTTCTTAATGTTCCAAGTAATTTTTTAAATCTTTTTTGAATGAGCTTGTACTTGAGGTTAATTTTTGTCAGGGATATTGGTAAGGTATTCAATAAAATGTTATCACAGAGATATGTCTCTTTTTTTTGGTAAATTCAATAATGCAAATGTTGAAATTAAAATAGCAACACTTTAACATTTAAGATTTGCAAATATTCAAAGTCAGTGAACCATGACTGAAGGTACATGGCTAAACCATCTCCATTGAAATGAGATGTGCCAATGCTAATGCAACGTAAACGAAATACCATTGACTTATCATAAGTAGTTCCCTTTAAACAAATCTAAACACAAACTAATACATGTTAACTAAGCAAAATTTTAAAGTCAATAAACCCTAACTGAGGGTGCGGGGTCAAATAATCTTCAGGGTAATGAGATGTGCCAATGCTAATACAACTGCTTACCAAATATCATTGACCTACCACTAGAGGTTCCCTATAAAACGTCCAAATCACAAACTGATACATGAAAACTAAATTAAGCAAAAGTTTTAAAGTCAATAGACCATGACTGAGGGGGCGGGGCCAAATAATCTCAATGGAAATGAGATATGCTAATACTAATACAACTGCATGCATACCCATTATCATTAACTCACAACTAGTGCTTCCCAATAAACTGACCTAATCACAAAGTAAACATCAAAACTAAGCAAAAAATTCAAAGTCAATAAACCATGACTGAGGGGGCGAGGCCAAATAATCTCCATGAAAATGAGATACATGTCAATGTTTATACAACTGCTTACCAATCATCATTAACTTACAACTAGTGGTTCCCAATAAACTGACCTAATCACAAACTAAAACATGAAAACTAAGCAAAAGTTTCAAAGTCAATAGACCATAACTCAGGTGGCGGGGCCAAATAATCTCTTTGCTAATGAGATGTGCCAATACTGCTACAACTGCATACCAAATATCTTTGACTTACCACTTGTGGTTCACCATAAACTAGACCTAATCACAAACTAATGCATTGTTGACGTCGTCGTCGCCGACGCCGGAAACAGCATACCTATGTCTCGCTTTTTGACTCCGTCAAGCGAGACATTAAAATAGATCCTGAGTATGTAAAAGATTTCTTATACAGCCTTTGGAACTTGCAATTTTTGCAAGACGCATTTCTCATACAATATTGGTTTATTTCTGACATTTCTTTAAATTTTTCAGTGAGATATATATATACAGGGGCTTCATTCTTAAGGCATGTGTGCATCAAAAGAGATTGATGGTATGAGATTCTGTTCTCTATTGTCATCCACCCAAGCTGTTTAAACAAAGGTGCTGATGATGAAAGTTGATCAGCATCTAAAATTAGTCTTACCGGCCTTTTCTGCAATTTATTATTCTGACTGGCTCATTTTTAGCACAACCACTCCAATTAATACAACTATAATCTATTAGTTGGAGAATATAACCATTATAAAATAATTTTCTTGAATCAATATTTAGAAATTTCTTGATCTTAGAGAGTTAATGAAGGCTAGATGATATTGATGAAAAGTAATAAACATGGTCTGTCCATGACAGATAAGAGTCAATTCTAATACCTAAAAGTTTTTCAATTCATGATTTTTGAGGAATATTATTTTCAATAGTTAAAACTGGTTCTGCTTGATTTAAACGCAGCCTTTGTCTTATACCTTTAACCATCCATTTCGTTTTATCCGAATTTATGAACATGTTATTTCCATGACACTATTTTTCAACACATTGGAAATCATATTGTACTTTTAATTACATATCAGCAATACTCTTTTCTGATGTATGCATAATTGTGTCATCAGCATACAAGTCTGTGTTGCATTTTTTTTTTATGTGTAATGGAAGGTCATTTATGTACAAAACAAACAAAATGGGACCAAGTATTGAGCACTGTGGAACACCGAAATTTATAAACTTTTTATCAGAACACTGATTACTTATGTGGACTTGCTGTGTTCTTTCTTTCATATATGAAATAAATTTGAAGTTTTCTACTTAAAATTTCATGATCAACAACATCAAAAGCTTTTTTAAAATCCAGAAGAACTGTCAAATTGATATTTCCGTTATTCATTTCATGTAGCCATTTATCAATGATATTAATGAGGGCAGTTTGACATGAATGGTTTGGTCTAAAACCAGACTGGGAAGGGTTTAAAATTTGAAACTTTGTCATATAATTATACAGATGTTTAGATACATATCTCCCTATTAATTTTGATAATGTTGGCAGAACAGATAAACTGGTAGATAGTAATATTGACCGACTATTTTAAAAAATTTAAATATATGAAAATAAACTAAATATGCATTTATTGAAGAGATAATGATAGAAAAAATAGAAAATTTTGTCTTAGTATTAATATTGAGATGTTTGGATTAATTTAGATCTCGTTCTTATTTCAACATCTCTGTGGATTTATGCTGTTGAAAGATAATTGTGTCTTAGGAATAGTATTGAGATATTTGGATTGGTTAAGGGCTGGTTTTTATTTAAACGAAATTGAATACTAGACCTCTATACACAAATTTAAATTAGGTATATAAAAAGTATTCGAACACGTATATAGATCTATACAATATATATATGGAATTATTTCTGTACATGATATGTAATGACATATACGTTATAATACAGACATACATATTTCCTTTTACCCTGATACCGCGCATTGATTATTTCTAAGTGACGGACTAATGGGTTGTGGGACCAATTGGCTGTCGGAACAATGGGTCGTTGGACTACTGAGCTGTCGAAATACTGAGCTGTCGGACTAATGGGCTGTCGAATAATGGTGTGTAACCAGACAAACAAAACGGTCACCAGACAAACAATAGTAAACAAAACGCAACATGGAAACTAAAGACTGAGCATCAAGAACCCCACCAAAACTTTGGTGCTTCAATAGAGTAAGCAGATCCTGCTCCACTAGTGGCACACGTCGTGTTCCTTATGTAAGAACAAACCCTGTGACAAGTATAATAAGGTAAGTTACTCTTCATGGACATGATTGTCTGATTTTTATCGGCAGCATTGCATTGCTATTAAAATTATTAGATATACAGATGATCGCCTTTTATCCACAAGGGATTGGTCTTCTGAAAATCTGTTTATATGGTAATCTGTGTATTTCTCTCCGCAAAAATAACTGTTTGCCATACAAATGATGAAAACAACTGTATTCCTCTATTGCATTGGAACATTGAAGTGTTGTTCTATTTCCAACTCAACAGTCATTTCTAAAAATAAATAAAATAATTCACAAATCCAAAGATAAAATACGCTACTGTTTGACATTTTACTTTAAAATATCAAAGTTTTACAGAAATACCCCTTTTTACATAAAATCCAAGAATATTGTTTTATACCACAAAGGGGTAATGACCAGCGTAGTTTATTATGTGTTCACTCCAAGATCATTTGGGGGGTATTTGGAGGTTGAAATAGGAAAAAAGTCAATTCGGATCGACCGTCCTTCACGACGTTCGGCTCTGAAATTTACGTGCCATCATCATATCCGTCATTGCACGTCTGCCCGGCAAAATTAAATTTTATTTCGTAGAAGATACGGTAAATATTGACCTTACACTGAAAAACTTTGTGATACACATTTCTTTGATGCTCTCAGCAGTATAACAACAGATTTTTACACGTCAAGAGATTTCCTTCTTGGGAACCGCATCAATTCAACATGAAAAGGGTGGGGGGATTACGTCAGTTTCTGGTTAAAATGGGTACCGAAGTGCGGCTGGAATGTGACCCACCCTTATTCATATATTAATGCCTAAAATTTTCAGCCCACTCATATAGAAATTTTTAAAGGTGACCATCTGTATTTAATCCAAACTGAACATTATAGTATTTATTTACTATTTCTTAAAACATTATAAGTTTGACAGCAATATACCAAATACCAATATAAAATAATGGGGGAAAATCGAGATTGGTCATTTTTCTAAAACTTTCAGGAGGGGGTTCACACATTTTCGGCAGAAATGGATATTTGGGGTGGGGGGGGGGTGGGGGTGGGAGGGGGGGGGGGTGTCATTGAATTTTTTCTTTCAAAATATGTTGCCGTCCCCTCTGCAGATAAATAATGACCGGTCCCTATAAAAGACTTTCAACCCCAGACCATATGATGTTTACCAGCACAAATATTGATATCCATTTGCGAAAATATCAATAAACATCTTCATGATCTTGCATGTATGATATATTCATACGCCCAGGAGCAGATTACCTTAGCCGTATTTGGCACAACTTTTTGGAATTTTTGGGTCCTCAATGCTCTTCAAATTTGTATTTGTTTGGCTTTTTAACTGTTTTGATCTGAGCGTCACTGATGAGTCTTATGTAGACGAAACGCGCGTCTGGCGTATTAAATATAATCCTGGTACCTTTGATAACTACATTAACTCAATTTTAACCATTTTTAAGCACCCAAGCACATGATTATTTACAACTGGCAGGCCGTGCATGCAGAGGCAACTTCGATAAAAAAAAGGTACAGGTGTGCCACTGGAATTTGAAAAAAACACCCCCCATTTATATACATTGCCCAAGACCATAATTCTGACCTATTCATATATATATGCATATCAGTTGTGACCTAATTATATATAGTTCAAACATTTTGGCACAGTCACATATATTTTGACTATTACTTTGACCTATAATTGTTAACTTTTTATACATTGTCATGATCATGCACACCTGGATTTTTTTATCATTCAAGATTTTCCCTGTGTGTTCAGTACATAAAATGTATTTCCAAAATTTTTGGGGGATTGGCAAAACTGCTAAAGTGCTAGAAAGATTATTTTTTTTACCCATTCAGGGTCAGAATATTTTTTGTAAAAAATCCCAGTCAGTTTTCACTCTTTATGTCACCAATTAAAGGTATTTATAAACACATATTATTTTGATCAGTGCAATGCATCCAGGGTATAACAATGATATATCTTATGATTAGATCACAAACGTCAATAGGTAGTTTCTGTTGGGAAGACTATTCTTTTGGATGTCATATTGAGCGGTGGTATTTAGTCTGTGACAAGCTTCAAAAAAATTTAAGATCTTAATATCCCCTTACAGCAAAACTATATATAAACCAAAGTATATTTCGCGGGTATTTTCTAGTACTTATAAAGTCTGCACTCTGATACTTTAGTCTGGATAAAACCCTTATAAATTATAAACTTCAAACTGTTTAAAGCATATTTACCCGGTAAATCATTTTTCACTGATTTCACATCATCATCTGAAATAGTTTTAGCAAGAATATCTTTTAGCACGTCTGTATACAGTTTTGTTGGTTTGTTATAGTGGTCAAGCCGTTTTAAAAGGTCACATATTATAATACGCAACTCATTGAAACGTGTTTCGTCAAGTTTAAATGTCCTAGAGTGTTGTAGTTCATTCCTTGTAAGTCTTATGCGCTCAATATCATCTCCAGTAACTATGCCTGTAACCTGATCAACTTGCCATATCCCCCCCCATCCATATGTTGGAACATGTTTATTAAGTTTCCTGTGCTCACTATACAAGTATGTTATATCAGAATCGCTCCTTTGACGTAGATTTGGTTTATCTGGTCTTAAAAGATCATATAAAACATCAGCAAGAATATTCAAAACAATCATCCCCATCTTTGCAAAATTAATTTCCTCATTTGTAAACTGAAAAGAAGATAAAAGTAAGGTATTGTAATGTAAAATACGAAGAAGATAATATATTAATCAGGCTTAACATAAGTTTTGGTTGAATCATCAGTTAATTTGGTCAAGTACTCGTAGAAATTTTTCCAAGAAAAAAAAAAATTAAAAGTAAAATCAATGATGATGGTACCTTGCATCTAAAAGTAAATATGTGTAACTCTTGCTCAACTGGATTTTTTTTCGCACAACCAAAATCCAGGAATGCTGTTTAAAACTGTATGAGGAACATCTTGCTTAGAAATATTTCAGCAATATGTTTCCTTTAACCAGATGAAAAAACGTGTGATGTGTGAAATCTTTTTTTTTTATCAATGTAAATGAAACAAAGTTAACTAAATATATTTGTGTTTAAATAAATATCTACCATACTGTTCCAACTGGATCACAAATGTATTATAATTATTTACCAAACATTTGAAGAATCTGGTCTTTAACATGATAAATTCATGATAAGAAGTTTGTTCAAATAACTAATGCATAGCAGTATGATGACTATGAAAGGAGTAAGGTCGTTACAGACCTCATTTGATCATGAACATTGATTCCATTGTTTAATGATCAACATATTTCATGTTCATGATGTTGATTTAAAAACATGTACGAAAGAGATATAGAACTATTCTTGTCAACATTTTCTTATCAAGCGTTGATTTCTGTTGAATGTGACAAAATTGTTTTGATTTCTATCAAATTGAGGTACCGGTATAAGAAACAAAGATAGCAGGATTCGACAAACTACATATTCGAGTCAAATATGTTTATTGTAATAACAAATAAACATTATGTTCATAAACTTTTGTGTTGACCAATGCGCTCTACGTTTACGTTCCTAAAAACCAATGCAATGAAAATATGCCTGTTAACATACACCTTATCGCTATGTGTCCGCCATTACTGGACATCAAAAAGGTCCCCGTAAAATTGTGACGTCATAATACGAACTATCGAACTCAACAATGGAAAAGTGTTGTATGACGCCAATAGTTCAAGCGGGGAAGATTATCGGGTCAACCGGGACAGATTTCCAAATAGCGATAAGGTGTATTGAACTTTGTTGAAAATGTAATTTTGTGCTATTTGTGACACCAAGAAATAATCTAAATGACCTATTTTATATCGTAATTGTTTTAGCTATGATTCATTGTGATATTGGTTAATACATCCTTATTTGAAATTTAAGCCTCAAATAGGAGCCATATAGAACAGTCTCTTTTGAAACATACTGATTGCATTTAATGATTTTTTTTAAATTCTAAAATGTGTAATAAACAATATATAAATACCACATAGCTGAGAGAGTGATAGAGCAGATTTTTACCCAGAGAAAACATTGTCAACTGATGCGAGCTTAGCTATATGTTATTCAATTTATTATACTGAATGTTCTATCATTTTTGTCTTTTAATTGAAAGCACTTAACTTTGACGTCAAGTACATAACGTTACAGTTATTAGAAAAACAACAAAAGTGAACCAAAATGTTATTTTGACAGTCTATTAAAAGTTTTGAGGCCATAACGTAGAACTGCATCATATTTATTTTGAAAGTATTGATGTTCATAATTATTGTTGTAGCTAATATTTTTTTTAGAAAAACAATTGTAAATAAAAGTCATTCAAATATTTTTAAATTAAAGCATAGTTGACAATGTTTTCTCTGGGTAAAAATCTGCTCTATCACTCTCTCAGCTATGTGGTATTTATTGTATGTGCAGAATAGACTTAATCTTTCGTCATGTTGATTATCATACACAGACAGCTTAACTGAACTAGTATTGATATGTGGAGGGAAAAGTATTTGTTCAGCATTGGATGCAATTTCATCGAGTCGATAAACATACACAAACAGCTTCGAATAGTAATAGAAATGTTAGAAAAATGTTTACAATGGACAACTGAGAGTCAAGAGTCTACATTAGAGATATTTAAATAAGGGATCATCTCAAAAGTGTTAATTTATTTATTGATTTACTCCGCATGACAATAACTTTTAAACATAACCTCCAGTAGATTTAAGTAAAACGTTCGAGTGAAGTCTTTCCGCCTCTTCTATCACTAATTTGGTAGATTGGTTGGTTGAAAAAAATATTTGCATAAATCCAAATTAGTAATTAAGTCTATTCTGCACATACACTACTCACTTCACGTAAATACTAGCTGTTTGTGTATGTTTATCCATCCAACTGATGAAAATTTACAGTACTACTAATTAAACATATTACATATATTAATACATAATTTTGTTCAGTAAAGCTGTTTGTTTTCGTTTACTAAAAAAAAGTATAACAAAAATACCAAACTCCAGCCAGTCCAGGGTAAATTAAAACTAGAGGCTCTAAAGAGCCTGTGTCGCTCACCTGTTATTGTATTTACTGATGTCAATCATCTTGGTTGGTAGGTGGGGTCATTTGACACTTTTTTTAAATAGATACCCTAGTAATGATTGTGGCCAAGTTTGGTTAAATTTGGCCCATAGTTTTAGATAAGAAGATTTTTGTACAAGTTACAAAAATGACGAAAAGTTGTTCAATATTGACTATAAAGGGCAATAACTCCTAAAGGGGTCCTCTTACAATTTTGATCATATTGACTTATATGTAGATCTTACTTTGCTAAACATTATTGCTGTTTACAGTTTATCTCTATCTATAATAGTATACAAGATAATAACCAAAAACTGCAAAATTTCCTTAAAATTATCAATTTTAGGGCAGCAACCCAACAACAAGTTGTCCAATTCATCTGAAAATTTGTGAGGGAATAGATCTCATTCTGATGGACATTAAAATCTTGAGAGATTTGCCCTAAATGTCTTAGTTTCAAAGATATAAATCAAAAACTGCATTTTACCACTATGTTCTAATTTTAGCCATGTCAGCCATTTTGTTTTGAAGGCGAGGTCATCGGACACATTTTTAAAACTATATACCACAATGATAATTGTGGCCAAGTTTGGTTAAATTTGGCCATGTAGTTTCAAAGAAGAAGATTTTGGTACAAGTTACAAAAAATGACGAAAAGTTAAAATTGACTATAAAGGGCAATAACTCCTTAAGGGAATGACTGACAATTTTGGTCTTGCTGACTTATTTGTAGGTCTTAATTTACTGAACATTATTGCTGTTTACAGTTTATCTCTATCTATAATAGTATTCAAGAAAATAACCAAAAACTGCAAAATTTCCTTCAAATAACCAATTCAGGGGCAGAAACCCAACAACAGGTTGTCCGATTCGTCTGAAAATTTCAGGGAAGATAGATGTTGACCTGATCAACAATTTTATCTATGTCAGATTTGCGCTAAATGCTTTGGTTTTTTGAGTTATAAGCCAAAAACTGCATTTTACCCCTATGTTCTATTTTTACCCATGGCGGCCATCTTGGTTGGTTGGCGGGGTCACGCCACACATTTTTTAAACTAAATACCCCAATGATGATTGTGGCCAAGTTTGGTTAAATTTGGCCCAGTAGTTTCAGAGGAGAAGATTTTTGTAAAAGTTTACGGACGACGGACGACGGACGCCAAGTGATGAGAAAAGCTCACTTGACCTTTCAGGTCAGGTGAGCTAAAAAAGGGAGAATTTTATAAAACTTGACGATTCTCAACCAACTGAAAGAAAGTAAGACTGAACATCTCCCAATTCATTCATCTTCATTTTTGGGAACTGAATATGTCATGAAAATTCATTGTAGTGTTACATACCTCTGGCGAATTGGCTGTTCCTGTTGCTCCTTTATTGGCATTTGGAAATACTCTCTCACCAGCTTGGAGCCGGAAACGTACCTTCAAATAAAAACTAGCATGTCATTCATTATCAATAGAAAATATTGGTAACCAGCATGAAATGTGTAAATGAGGGTGGCACCCTTCATTTTCTTTCATTCTATTTCGACAAACATAGATAGAATAATCAACCAATTCAAGCGTGCAATTATGTCTAAATTATTTGGCTGTATACAAGTATTAGTAAAATGGGTAAATTGCAAAAAAGCTACATTTGTCTTCAGAGATGTGCTACCTTTATAATGAAAAGTCCTCCGCTTAAGTTTCAAACATTGGAATTTTAAACCCCAGACTCCTTATAGATTTTAAATGAAAAGGTAAGTCAATTTATAAGTAAAGATGATGATTGGAGTATGGTTCATTTTGGCCGCAAATTTTTCTTTAAAAAGAGGAACATCTTTTTTTACATTCAAAACGAAGGAGAAAGACGCAAAACCATAGCAATAGCTTACATTGTCAGATTAGCTAAAATGCACAGTTTGGATTATCTTGAATTCACTGTCTGAATAGGTTGCATTTCAACAGCAAAAAATATTTCATATTATTTGAATTTCTTGTCAATCTAAACATGCTAAATAAAAGTTCCTCGATATGATGAATGTATAATTTTGTCAGAAATTAGGTCTGAAGTTATACAAGTAATAATTAATCTATCGTACATCCTCATGTATATAACTTCTATGCTATAAAATATATATAGTAGCTTGTTACCTTGGTGGATTGAACTGTAGTTTGGATTTGACTGGAGCTTTCTGTGTAAGGATTACATATTGAAACGAATGCAGAACTCTGTGACAACTACAATAATTTAGAAAATAAAATTTACCCGATGATCAGATGATCCCCCATACCTTATATATATAATTAAAACAGCACTCTACTCAAATGTATGAATCATTATGGAAACATATTACAACTTACATGTTATTTCAATGATTGTATAGATAGAGCATCTTGTATGTCTACAATCAGATTATAGTTCAGTTTTCACAGATAATATTTGAAATATTCAGTCTATCTCATTACAATTCTTTGTTTGGTCTATCGACCATCTGAACTAAGAAAAGGAGGTAACGGACATCACTGCTGTCTGATTCTGAATTAAAATATATGTCTTGCTTCTATTTGCTGGAGGAAACAAGTTGATTTCTGAGCTTTTCCTAACTATTTTAATACCCATATATAAGTGTATGGTAAATACAAAGTTGAAGAGTATCATATTTGAAAAGGTATCACACGGTATAGCAATTTCATGGAACTCTAATTGAAACTTTTTTGAGAAAAAAAAATGTTTCATATACATAATATATGGCTGTTATAATGTGTAAGAATATGTGTTTATATCAAACTGGATCACGAAAAATATTGAATGTGAAAATGAACCAGGTGATCCGCAGGGCGCAGCTTTATACGACCCCAGTGGTTGAACCCTGAACAGTTGGGGCAAATTTGGTCACAATATTCAAGCTTGATTCTGTCTGAATTTGGATTGTGATCAAATTTTTTACATAATATAGGTTTTTGTCACAAAATTAATGTGGTCAAAGATCTAACAAATCTATTGCACAATACATGCAATACTGTGCAATTGGAGATTTCTTGAAACTTTTCAAAATTCAAAATTGGAAAATTTTGAAAAAAAGGAAGCCCTCCAAAAAATGGTAAACAAAAAATCCCCCCATCCAACCTTAAAAGTTGGATGGGGGGATTTTGTCTTTTTGAAACCCCCTTGGAGCAATAACCCTTAAACTCAATCCCATGCTTTCCTTTAAATTATTGAAACGTGTAGTACAATTTCAGAGAGATCCATACACTTAAACACAAGTTATTGTCATGATTGTTTGGAAACTAGAACATGTAGAAACATGCTTTCTTTTTGGCCCCTAATTCCTAAATATTTTGGGCAATTAACCCAAAACTTAATCCCAGCCTCCCCTTTGTTATATGGTACATTGTGGTACAATTCCAGAGAGATGCATACAATTACACACAAGTTATTGTCTTGAAACTAGAAAAATGCTTGTTTTGACCTCTTTTTGACCCTTAATTCCTAAACTTTGGCCCCATAACCCCAAACCTTCTACTTGTGGTTACTTGTGGTTATAAACATTGAGGTATAATTTAAGAGCGATTGAAAAACTTCTACACAAGTTATTATCCTGAAACTAAAAAAAGTCTTGTTTTGGGCCCCTAATTCCTTATCGGTTGGGACCTTCGTCCCCAAAATCAATCCCAACCTTCCTTTTGTGGTATTGAACCTTCTGTAAAAATTTCATGAAGATATATTCACTTTAACTAAAGTTATTATCCGGAAACCAATGTGTCTTCGGACGACGACGACGACGACATCATACCATTATACGATCCAACAATTTTTTTGGGGTCGTATGAAAATTGTTTAAACAACAATTAAGTTGTAAATTTCTTGTAACTTAAGTGCTCCAGAAAAGCTAGGAAAACTTCCATTGGATGAATTGATGGAAGGACTGAAAGAGGTTAACCAATGTACTATCTTATTACAAATTTTCCATGTAAAACTCATCAAACATAAATAAATCTTTTACTTACATCAACTGTTCCATGTTGTAGATCTGACCATTCACCAGTGAACTCGTGTGTAATTTTACATGTCTCACAATAATATTTTGTATCCTGATCTTCACAAAAGTCATTTGATCCTGTCACAGACTCTGGTTTTGTTTGGCCACATTCCCACTTTTTCTCAAATTTTACATTGGGCATCTTAAATCTTGTGCTTATTATCTTGATTATTTCCTCTGTCATAAAGTCAGCAATGTATTTGTACAAACCTCCTTCGATTTGTTTCCCAAATTGCAAAACCTGAATTTGAATAGCATTTGGACATTTCATTACAAGTAATTTTCTTAATTTTGTCTTCTCTAACTCAAATACAGCAGTTCCACTGAAAAGGGCAATTTGCTTTTTATTCTGTTTAGTAGACGCAACTTCTGCAACTCTATACTTCCTGCTTAGTGCAGCAATCAAATGATTAATTAGATGTGGTGGAAGAAACCTAAACTTGAAACATAACCAGGTGGATTTCTTACAAGTATCTTTGGTAACATTAAACATTTCATATATGTCATATTCTGGTTTTGATTTGACCATGCAAGGTACATAGTAGCAAGGTTTTTCATCAGCACCGTCAATGGTTACACATATGATAATATCAAACTTCTCCATAATATTCAGGATAGCATCTTTATGTCTATCATGTTTGTTCAAAATGTTTTTTTCATTGTTAAAAATATCTTCTAAAACTTCACTATGCAATATTCCTCTAAGATTTAAATCCTCCAATTTGTCCTTCATTCTATGTCTGCTGATATCTGATTGAAATTTCTCTGCTGTTACTATGCATTTAAAGGCATCAGATAACCACTGGGTATCTAAAACGATAAATTCCGGAAGATCCTCAAAATAAACTAAAGCTCTGATTTCGTGGTGAAATTTCAAAAACAACATTAGTTCTTCATCATTCATTGGCATTGGTGTTTCAAGAGAGATTTGCTCAAGTTCCTTTAAGGTTATAATTGGAATTGATAACCCTTTCTTCCTCTCTTGAAGACATTTTTCCAGTTGAATAAATTTCAATGGATATTCTTTATTCCACGATTTCATTCCTCTGGCTAAGTTTAAGATGTCCTGTTTTATTTTCTGGAAAACACCATCATCATCTTTTGTATTTGAAATGAAGTATTCAGATCTTATATGTCCACAGGCATCATCTGAAACATCTTTCACATAGCTTTGAATCTTCTTCTTGCATTCAATCTCTATCTGTAATAAAAAATGTTTTTCTTTAATAGGTCTGACACAGGAAACTGAAAAAAACATGTCAATACTAATTTATCATTGTTTAAGTCATATGAAACGAGTGACCGGTGAAAAATAATGTTAATCCAATTCTTGAACCTATGCATGCATATATAATAAATTTAGTCCTTGTGCACGATTTTTTTCATTTTTTACGCATCCACATCGTATAATCGTCAAAAAAATATTTCACTCAGTCAGTGTTGTTGCGAAAATATGCAGCTAATTAATGGTCGTGTTTTGAAGCCAAAGTTTACCGATTGTCACCTTTGTAAACAATTTAAAAAGAAGCATGAATATTGAGGTAAGCACTTGTTTAACATGTACAATAAGATAAAGTTTATTTTGATGACGGAGCAATGTTTACGTTTGTTGACTCTCTCTGCCAATTAAGGTAACAGGTACGTAAATGGCTTGTCCTGCGATTTTTAAAAGAAATTGTATGCACGTAGAACTTACTAAAAGATAATGAAAAATCGAAAAATTTAAGTTGGTCACCGATCTAATTTCCGAGTTCCAGGCATTTGAAAATGGTAATGAAACAACATAAAGTACATAGACATAACGTCAAATTTGAACCAAAAATAAGAAATTTCAAGCTTTATTTATTCTGCAGTTTAAACCAATCCTACGATTTTTCTATAAAAATCAAATGTTTTGAAGGTATTATTTTCCTTTCTTTTGGTATATAATTTTCATGGGGTTACCGAACTCCTCTTTCATATATCAGCCGTTGAAAGGGTGTTGTTGACGGGAAAAGAGAGAAAAAATCATGACGTCGCCGAAAGGATTATGCAACGTCAAGGCTGTTTCAGCAGAATTGTAAAGACAACAACTGCCTCATTATAATTTGTTTGGTTATTCAAATGCGCTATAGAGAATATTATCCTGCCTGGAAAAAAGATTGATTACCTATTATTGTTTTTTTTCCCAGTGATTATACGAAGTCCTAAGTATTTATAACGTATTTCTGGAATGATTAAAAACACAATGTTTAAGGACATATGTTTATAAACTTATTGAACAGAAACAATAAAAGATCTATCATTAAAATAGATTCTCCGAATGACGAGATACATTCAATGTTCACATATTCGCGCTGCTTCACAATATTGTAGGCGAAATATACCGCGCAACGGGAAATAGAAACTTATAATCCTACAAAACATACTGACAATGTCATGTGAAAAAACGAAAAACGGCCAAAAGACAAACCATGGTAAATAAATGGGGAAATGTGTACATGGGACACAGATGATGCGCCCGCTTGCATATGATGTTATAAAGTGATATTACTAAAAAACTTTAAAAGATACGCCATTTAAATTTAAACTAGATCTGTGATTTGTTTTGGTAATCAGCATTGTGTATAATAGGTCTTTTAACATTTGTTTGAGGCAAACTAAAGTTAGAGAACGAAAACCAATTTTGGACGGTACGATGGACGGACATACGGACAAGTGTTAAAAGTAATGCCCCCCCCCCCCCCCCTGCTACGGCGTGTGCATAAAAAATCACAACATTTAACTTTTAATCCTCCGATAGTTGCAGGAGGTCATGCATATAAAATATATAAAATTATGGTTCAATGACACGAGAACATAACATAAACATGAACACAAACTTCATTCCAAATAGTACTGGTCATTTGCAAACTTAAGTAGTGTGTTTAATATGACACGAAAGGAGATGTGAGATAAATGTAGATTATAGGCAAAAGACAAACAAAGTGAATATTTCAAAGTTTGTTGCATATTATCCCTACTTTTTTCTCCATCGTTGGTTTTGTTCCGTTATTATAGTACGGACAGTGCATAGATGTGAATATCTAAATACAAATGTATATAAATTCCAACTGATTTATCTTTTTTTTTTTCTTTTTTTTTTGTTATTCGGCTTCGCCGCGGTTGACAATGTTTTCTCGGGATACCAATCTGCTCTATCCCCGACTCAGCTATGTGTTGTTATAAATTGTTCAACATAGACTTTGAACACACTTTATATGATGTTCAGATAAATGTATCCAGTCTAGATTTTGTGAGCTATAATGATCAAGCTAACAATATCATGTGACTTAATAGAAAAGCTGCGTGGGATTTTGAAGAACTGTCTTCAAGGGATTTTAACGTATGTATTAGATGTTGCAGAGATTGGAAATCTCCAACAGCATTATGCTAACAATATTCCTCTTCGTACTTTAGAATTTTTGCAAGTTTTGCGAAAATTGAGAAGAAATACGTAAAGCAAAACTAAAAACTCTAATTCTAAATTTGTATAGCAGCATTTGCACATGTATATAAACAGTATCAACTGAAATCGAAATAACTGTAATTCCGAAATTTTGCGCAATTTAAAATGAATTTCTATATCTTCAGTGTAATATATATACTTTGCTAATTATTTTATTGTTGAAGTGGCGGTAAAGCCGTAATTTTCAATCAGCGGATCTATATTTTTCCCTTGCCGCTTTTTCATACTGGAAGCTTGTAAAATGTTCCATTCAATTCAAATTGACTGAAAAGCAACGTGTATTCATTTCTTTTAAATTTTCGTTCATTTTGAAAGACAGTTTTACTTCGGAGTTCCCGTTTGTTCATGCAGAAGGTCCCATCACCATTAGTCATTACGATTCTCGTTCAAGTTTATTGTCACTTTCTATTGCTTACCCGTCTGACGTAATTTCCGACATTACATTTTACAAAGTTCATGTTACACAGAAAGCAGTTAAACGCTTTTGCTTTTCAATATTTATTTTTACTAAATATAAACTATTTGTCACTAGTACTTTCATTTTCAAATTCTATTTATAGACCATATCGCGGACGTGAAAGAAAGCACTGTAAAGAGAGATTTATGTTTATATTTATATGAGAAAATGGTTAATAAAAGATCATATAACAGTTACAACAGGAATATCAAATTAAAAAATATAAGTATTAAGTTAAACCTCTTTTTTTGTGTGTCGAGGATTGCATACATCCTAGCCGTTTTCACTCACGTTGACAGCCGTTTTGGGAAAATGTATTTCTTTGAATGCAATGACTGAATGTAAGTCCGTGACAAAGTTTGCTTTTGGAATTTCAATAAATAAAATGACAATATATAGTGTAAGCTTTAATTTGTTATTGTGGGAGTTTACGTGTGTAATGCATGTACGTGTTTATGATATTCTTATCAATATAGTACATTTCGTTTACTTTTTACGTCACATATCAACATTCCCGATTTTTTACGTGAGTCTACGATTACCGGCGTAATATAACGTTAGTAAGTTCATGAATGGACAGTTATCCCAAGGTATAAACAAATAGTTCCGAGACCCATTCCTTGTACTTAAAACAGTTTTGTAGAAACATAATTTATATGCAAGCTTTAAGTTGGACAGCTATTATTAGTAAACCCAACTCAGTCGCTCTTCGGCCATCACGACATGCCAAGTTTCTTTCATTTTTATGGGCGGAAAGCACTGTTTAACTGTTACAAGATACTTATTTTACATTCTTCAATTTTAGCTATATTTTTGATGAGATGCATTCAATACTCTTCCTCCAAATTGACCATTATTCCGACGAAGCGGAATATATTCCGACATCTTGAAAATATTTTTTATGGTGTACGGGAGATAACTCCCATAGCAACAAACGCCTATTTTCCCGTTTTCCGCTAGAGGCGTTCATTTACGTACCTCTCACCTTAAGTTTTCCCCTTCGCACTTGCGTATTGCAATCACTGGACTTTTACGAGAAAGGTCATGCTGAGGTAACTGCATACGGAAAAACATGTCGGCCAATTATTGTCTGGGAAGCCAATAATTAAGAAAAGTTAATTTCTTCTAAATTTGGAATTTCCTTTACAAAAAAGTATACGTACATAAGTTTTATAATAAAAAAATAGCCATTTAGTTATAAAAAAACATAATTGCATCAATTTTCTTTAAATGAAGTTTCATATGACTTTAAACAGTGTTATAACATGTATAATGAGGTAACTATATTTGAATTTTCATGGGAAGGAACCAGTCAGTATTCTTTTTCATATTAACCTGTTTATTTCAAAAGTAATGCCTAATTGAATATTAAAAAATCATAAGGGTTCCGCGGAACCCATTGTCTCACTTCTTTTGCTGTAAATCGCAGGCTCAACAAAAATGAGGACAAAAATCAATAAAAATATTCCTCTTGATACTATATTTTGATTGTAAGAAGGTTCTGTCCAAGTTTGGTAAAAATCCAGGAGAGTTTATGAATCTAATAAATGTTTTAAAAACTGCAGACTGTATGTAATGTTAACCATTTAACTGAAAGAAAAACTAAGTCCATTTACATGATTTATTAGTAAAATACAGATACACAGGTACAAAATATTAACAAAATTTCCTTCTAGATACTAGCTTTTGATCATAAACAAGCTTCTGTCCAAGGTTGGTACAAATCTAAAATAGTATAAGAAAGTTATTAATTTTTTTTTTAAATTTAAAAATTTAACCACAGAGTGAATGTGCTGTTTCCTGGCAGAAAATCTAAGTCCATTTAAAAGTAAAATACGGAAAAATGGATTTATTTTTTTACAAAATTTACTTCTGGATACTATCTTATCATTATAAACAAGCTTCTGTCCAAGTTTGGAAGAAATCAAGTATAGTTTAAGAAAGTTATTAAAATTTCAAAAACTTTGACCACAGAGTGAATATTTGTGGACGCCGCCGCTGATGAAGACGGAATGTAGGATCGCTTAGTCTCGCTTTTTCGACTAAAGTTGAAGGCTCGACAATAAATCGCATAAATGGTGAGGTCTTCTACAAAATGTCCTAAATTATTGCCCTCAAAAAGAGTTGATTATAATACTAACTATAAATGAGACGTTCACAGATGGCGAAAAATAATCATGTTGCAAAAAAAAACCAACTCAAACACAAAATTATATGACTTTTGTCCTACCTCCATGAAAAATAGCTTGTTCTCCCTGCAGATAATGCCCAAAGCAATAACCTTTTTTGTGTAAATTACATTACATAAGTTGCTTGATAACTGAAATAGGTATTGACAATTCACTTGGAAACTCAATTTATTGCCCATGACAATTACCAAGGAGGACATCATGGATTATCATAGGTATGTTCTATGTTCCTTTTTAAATTTTATAAGTGTCCTTATACATGTTAAACACAAAGTTATACCCTTAAGTCTGCCATGAAACCGCTTTCTGAATTATGAACATTAATTTTATCAGTAATCGAAGCCGGCTAGGCTTCAAATTTATTGTGAAACTACCTATTTTATAGACAGCTTGAATCAGATGTGAATACTAAAGCATTCCAAAGATGTGTTAAAGTACATACAATCTACGACTATTTCATCTTGGAATAGTAAAATTGAGAATGGAAATGGTGAATGTGTCAAAGAGACAACAACCCGACCATTGAAAAAAACAACAGCAGAAGGTCACCAACAGGTCTTCAATGTAGCGAGAAATTCCCGCACCCGGAGGCGTCCTTCAACTGGCCCCTAAACAAATATATATACTAGTTCAGTGATAATGAACGCCATACTAATTTCCAAATTGTACACAAGAAACTAAAATTAAAATAATACAAGACTAACCAAGGCCAGAGGCTCCTGACTTGGGACAGGCGCAAAAATGTGGCGGGGTTAAACATGTTTGTAAGATCTCAACCCTCCCCTATACCTCTAGCCAATGTAGAAAAGTAAACGCATAACAATACGCACATTAAAATTCAGTTCAAGAGAAGTCCGAGTCTGATGTCAGAAGATGTAACCAAAGAAAATAAACAAATTGACAATAATACATAAATAACAACAGACTACTAGCAGTTAACTGACATGCCAGCTCCAGACTTCAATTAAACTGACTGAAAGATTATGATTTCATCATATGAACATCAGGCACAATCCTTCCCGTTAGGGGTTTAGTATCATACCATCATAACATATATGAGAAGAACATAACCCGTGTCATGCCAACAACTGGTTTTTGAATAAATGTGTTTAGTTCCGATGCAAAGACCCTATAAGTGAATCAATATTAACGCCAAAATATGCAATCTTTAATGACCTGACAACAGTATCGTAACTATATCCCTTCTTAATAAGTCTATTCAAAGGTTTTGTTAGTTTTTGAGGTGAATACTGACACCTTTGTGCTTCATAAAGAATATTTCCATAAAAAATTGGATGTGAAATACCTGAACCGATAAGAAGTCTGCATGTTGAGCTATATTTACGAATGATGTCCTTATACCGATGATAAAATTTAGTAAATGTTTTGACTAGTTTGTGATATTGAAAACCCTGGTGTAATAATTTTTCAGTAATACATAAATTTCTCTCGTTAAAATCTAAAACATTGTTACATACACGAGCGAATCGTACAAGTTGAGATATATAAACACGGTAAGATGGTGACAAGGGAACATCACCATCTAAAAATGGATAATTAACGATAGGAAATGATCATCTCTTTTATCATCAATTTTAGTATTCAGCTTTCCGTTAATGATATAGATATCAAGATCGAGGAAAGGGCAGTGGTCATTGTTAGTATTAGCTTTATTTAAAGTAAGTTCAACAGGATAAATTTCTTTAATATACATACTGAAGAGGTCATTATTGAGAGCCAAAATATCATCCAAATATTTAAAAGTATTATTAAATTTGTTTATCAGATGTTGTTTCGATGGGTCTTTGCTTATTTTTGTCATAAATTGTAACTCATAGCAATACAAAAACAGGTCCGCAATAAGTGGTGCACAGTTAGTCCCCATTGGAATTCCGATAATCTGACGATATACGGAATCCCCAAAGCAAACAAAAATGTTATCTAGTAAAAATTCAAGGGCATATATAGTATCAAAGCATGTCCAATTGACATAGTTTTTTTTTGTTTATTGCTACTAAAAAATGACCTAACAGAGTTTGAACATATATATTCACATTCTGACTTTTTAAATGCCCATTTAATTAGGTGTGTGAATTTTTTCTTAATGAGAATGTGAGGCAATGTGGTATACAGGGTAGAAAAATCAAAACTTTGAACAGATTTAAAATCACCAATATAAGCATGCAATTTATCAAGTACTTCCAACGAGTTCTTGACACTCCAAAAGTAATTAATTCCACTACTTTCGAAGGCCTTATTTGAATAATTTATTATCAGGTTTTTAATTGTACCAAGTGTGCTGGTAAGAAGAATAGACAATTTAGTAGTGGAACAAAGGCTTGAAGACGAAATAAATCTATATTTGTAAGGTGTTTTGTGTAGCTTCGGAAGCCGGTACATAACTTTCATTGTATTTGGCTCTGCTAGTAAAGCGGTAGCTAAAAGTTTATGTTTGTTACAGATGTCGTTTTCTGAAAATGGAGCCAGTTGGAATGTTGGTGAATTGGTGATTTCTTTTTTTCAGAACCTCAATGTAAAATTTACGTCAAACAATAATAATATTATTAGCAGCTTTATCGGCCTTTAAACATGCATTAAAACATTTGACTAACTACCCAGTAAACAAGTATTTCACGTTCAAAACTAAAAGACAAATTGAAAGAATTGGTCATGCTTATTTTCATTTAAAAAAAATGGGAAACATAGACATGATAGATACAATATGTCTTGTCTTGGGAAGGGATAAATTCAGGAGCCTGTAGTTAAGTGGTTGTAATTGCTTTATGTCTGTCGTATTTGTTTCTTTTGTAAATTGTTTTGTTATAAATTAGTTTTCTCAATGATATTGTTTCATATTTTTCATGTTGTGGCCTTTTATAGTCAACCATACGATATGGATTTTTCTCATTGATGAAGGCCATATGATTGTCTATAATTGCTTACATCGACTTTATTTGAAGTTTGGTGGATAATTGTCTCATTGGCAATCATACCACATCTCCTTATTTTCATCAAAATGAATTTCAAGGACAATAACTCATAAAAAATTGACTGACGTTTTTGGAAATGCTGAATAATTTTTAGTTCTAGTCAACCCCAATCTGTATGTCTTTAAGGGGTTCATATAAGCTACAATTAAGATAAACAAATCAAATACATTTTTTTTCTGTTTCAAACATGCAAAAACGGAATATAGAAATAAATTGCAGTTTCAGTTTGGTTCAATTTTGGTAAAATATGCAACAAGAACAAACCACAACATTGCATTTAAGTCTGCAGTTCAACCGCATTTGAAGCCGTATTCATATGACCTTTTGTTCACGAAAGACTAAGCTGGAGATGATTGGTTATATCATGGTACATGAAATAAAAAGAATGTTTCCTTTTGAAAAAAGTAAAATAACATAAATATTGAACTCCAATGACAATTTAAAACGGAAAGTCCCTTATCAAATGGCAAAATCAAAAGCAAACACATAAAACAAATGGAAAACAACTGTCATATACCTGACTCGGTACAGGCATTTCCTTATGTAGAAAATGGTGGATTAAACATGGTTTTATAGCTAGTTAAACCTCTCACTTGTATGACAGTCGCTTAAATTCCATTACCGGTATATTAACAACAACGTGTGAACAAAACAAACAAACAAAATGGGAAAACATATCAAAAATAGGGGTACAGCAGTCAACATTTTGTTATAATTTTAATCCCTAAAAAAACAAACAAATATGTCAACAAAGAAAAACAAAATGGCATATAGACAAAGCACATAAGCAAAAATGAAAAACAAGAATACAAAAAAAAAAGGACTATAATACAATAACACTATGGCGGGATGTATAAGTACAGACCCACGTGAGGATATTACCAAAAAATTTCTAAGGGTTCCACGGAACCAAGTGTCTCTCCTACTTTTTCTGTTAATCCCAGGCTCAACAAAAATGAAGAAATAAATCAATAAAAATATTCCTCTTGATACTATCTTTTGATTGTAAGAAGTTCTATCCAAGTTTGGTAAAAATCCAGGATAGTTTATGAATTTAATAAATGTTTAAAAACTTTAACTGCATACTGAATGTAATGTTAACTGGAAGCAAACAAAATTTCCTTCTAGATACTAGCATTTGATCATAAACAAGCTTCTGTCTAAGTTTGGTACAAATCCAAAATAGTATAAGAAAGTTATTAAATTTTTTAAAAGTTCAACCACAGAGTGAATGTGTTGTTTCCTGGCAGAAAGTCTAAGTCCATTTAAAAGTAAAATACGGAAAAAATGGATTTATTTTTTAACAAAATTTATTTCTAGATACTACCTTTTGATCATAAACAACTTCTGTCCAAGTTTGGTACAAATCCAAAATAGTATCAGAAAGTTATTAAAACTTTAAAAACTTAACCACAGAGTGAATGTGTTGTTTCCTGGCAGAAAATCTAAGTCCATTTAAAAATTAAAATAAGGAAAAAATGGATTTATTTTTTTACAAAATTTACTTCTGGATACTATCTTATCATCATAAACAAGATTCTGTCCAAGTTTGGAAGAAATCAAGTATAGTTTAAAAAAGTTATTAAAATTTCAAAAACTTAAACCACAGAGTGAATATTTGTGGACGCCGCCGCCGACAGAATGTAGGATCGATATGTCTCGCATTTTCGACTAAAGTCGAGGGCTCGACAAAAAGGACTAAATAGCAAAGGTTAATATTTAACAAAGACAAATGGTGGATAAAATTGGAATGTGAAACAAGGGAGCCACAGAGAAGATCCCCTTTGTTGACAGAAGAAAAAAAATCCAATTATACAAGTAAAAAAAAAAAAGGATATACCTATTCCAACTTCGTATTTTGTTTAACCTTTTTAACTTTGTTGATTCCAGCGGTCACTAATGATTTTTTGTAGACCTAAAGTGCTTCTGGTGTACCAATTTTAATCCTGGTATCAATGGTGAGTTTTTTGACAATTTTTGTTTTCTTTATTAATACAATTATGTTAGTAAGCACACAACATATAAAAATAAGAAGATGTGGTATGATTGCAAATGAATCAACTATCCAACACAACTCAAAATAAGTGGATGTAAGCAATGATTGACTATCCAGAAGCTATTTCCTTTTCTTATGAATCGTAGGAGTTAAAGTTTTGAATTACAAAATGTATGACAAGTCATTTTAAGACTTAAGAATGTTGGCTCCTCTGTTTCGAAATATCAAGCTTTTTAAAAGACTGTAATGAATTGATAGTATATAAATCAGAGGCAAATTTAGGGGGGCAGGGGGGCGGCCCCCCCCTTTTTGGGAAAAAAATTGGTTGCTTATATAGGGAATCACTGAAGCGTGACTGGATCGGGCCCCCTCTTAGGCAGTCAGTGGGCCCCCACTTATGAAAATTTCTGGATCCGTCACTGTAAATAACTGAACTTAAAAAGCAGAAAAAAGTGAGAGGTCTGTGACCTTGTTTTTGAGATATGTATAAGCCATTTAAAATTTGGCGGGAAAAGATTTTCTCTAGATTTTTCAGTCATTTAACATTGGCACCTTTTTTCTTTTAAAAGCTATGAAAAAATTACACAGATTTTTTAAGATTTCCAAAAGGTGTTTATTAAACTTTATACAGTCCCATTATGAAAAGAAAATTAGGGGTTAGAGGGCAAAACTTTTAATTGCATTATACATTAATAAAACCAGAGGATTCCGAATATCTGACAAAAAGAAGACTAGGCAACATATCCATGATTAATTAAAATATTTATTAGTATAATCAAAGTTATTCTTGTATGGAAACAAAATGGAGCCATTAATAAACATAATTTCTAAGTAAGAAAAGAGTGAATTTTAAGGTACAAAAAAAGTTTTTTTTTAATTTGATATCTTCTTTAGGCTTTATGAATTGAATAATGATTTTTATATATATTTCTAATTCCTGAAATAAACCCAAAAGTTATATTTACGACAATATTTGTAAATATGTAATTGTTGACCTTTGACCCCAACACCCATATGCATATTGTGACCACTTTTCAGGCTTAAGCATCATTATTCTGAAAGATCACATATTTGTCTTTTTTTATGAATATATAATCAAGACTTGTGTTCGATGGGTGCAGCTTTTAATTAATTTGTTTATATGTCTACCGTTAGCAATAGGTGTGCAGATCCTGAGATTTCATGCTTTCCTTACTAACGATTACAGATAGGTTGAAAGCATTTAAGATCAAGGTTTCACTACACATATCTTGATCCAGTAACATATAGACAGCCAATTCCATTATGTGTTTTATTGGATATTAATTGACTTACAATTACCCCTCCCACTGATGGGGTCATATTGAGTTCATGGTTCAGCCATCATGGTAATCTAAGTCTTGTTCATTCCTGTATACTTAAATCTGTTTTAATAATAATTTCTTTCTGCTTTCACTTGATATGGGTAAATTTATATTGTATATATATTTGTACGGGATCTTTACACACCTTTTCTCCCTTTGAATGCCTGACTTGGTCTTTATGTGAACCAACAAGAATCACTGGTGGATCGAGAACATTTGTTTCCAATGTCATAGAACTCTCATCTAATTTAGCAGTAAAACTTCCAGTTTCTTTTTGCTGATCATCAAGTCTACAGTAGCAATGTATTGAATTCATCCACAACTGAAACATTTCTACAAAATAGTGATTGCAACATGTATATCAATGTTAATGTTTCAATCCATCTTAAATGCATCCTATATTGGCGGTTGCAACCATTTCAATTGTTCTAAAATAAGATTAACACTTTCAACTGTGAGCTTCTACTCAATAATGATATCCTGCTATACTATAAATAAGAAGATGTGGTATGAGTTCCAATGAGACAACTCTCCATCCAATTCACAATGTGTACAAGTTAAACAATTATAGGTCAAAGTACTGCCTCCAAGACGGAGCGGAGCCTTGGCTCACACCGAACAGCAAGCTATAAAGGGCCCCAAAAATGACTATATATATATATAGTGTAAACAATTCAAACAGGAAAACCAACGGCCTAATCTATATAAAAAAAAAAGGAAAAAACAAGTGATATTGCGAGCTATTGTTCACTGATGATACCCTCGCCAAATATTTCGGTAAACAGGAAGTTGTAGAGTGATGAATCTGAAAACGCATCACACGGTATAGCTTACTTATATAAGCCCTGAAACCAAATTTCAGAAATCCTTGTATTGTAGTTCCTGCGAAAAATGTGACGAAAATATTCAACTTGGCTTTCATGTGTAAAATGATACAAGTGTTCGGTAAACAGGAAGTTGTTGAGTGATTAATCTGAAAATTCATCACACGGAATAGCTGACTTATATAAACCCTGAAACCAAATTTCAGAAATCCTGAAGTTGTAATGTAGTCCCTGAAAAGGATACGACGAAAATATTCATGGGACGGACGGACGGACTGACGGACAGACAGACGTAAAACAGTATACCCCACTTTTTTTTAAACGGGGGTATAACGAGAAACACTTATAAACCACACCAACAAATGACAACCGCTGACCAACTAGCTCCTAACTTAGGACAGGTGCATACAAATGTATAAGCCACTTTAATTTATAGTCTATCATGTGTAAATTTAAAAAGCAATAAATATGAAAAGACCTCACATATTTTAGCATGCTCATGTAAATGTTGATTTAAATTTTCAGAGGGCTATCAATTGTATTTTCTGATAAATGAGACAAACATTTCTTGCATGGTCATCATATATAATTATGTGTAATAAAAAACCTGTATTAAGGTATGTGTTATACAGGAAGTTTAAAATCAACAAATTGGGAAATACCTCACAAAAAAAACGTATAGCGGTTTATTTTCGCGGGTGTAAAATTTTGCGATTTAGAGGAAACAAAGTATACAAAAAAAAATTGTGGCTTTTATTTTGGTGGATTCTTAAATCCCAATTAAATATTTTGGGGGATACTGAAATTGTTGCAGATAAAAAGCTGTAAAAATTGAGAAGCAAGTGTCTATATTTTATGATTAATTTTTTTACCAGAATGAGGTCTTATTTATTGATTATATTCTGATACAGTTAATCAATAGAATACAGGTAACTTAGATATTTGTCACAGGTATACACACACTTCTTTAAATTTTATGGTTGATTAGTTACGAAATTGACCGGACCTTTGATGTACTTACTAATTAGGTTATAAAATTATCAAGAGTGACTTACAACTCTTATGTAATTTGACACTAATTAATAAAGGTAATTACCTGATAGAGTACCTCACACTCTTAATCTATTTGACACTAATTGATAAGGGTATACACACTTGGCAGTCATTTTATAAAATACATGTATGTGCAATGCCCTTTAATTGGCATTTATGTTGTTAAAACTAACCTATACCGCATAAATTTTCGTGGAATTTATTTTCGAGATTTTCATTTACCCGTTTTCACATGAAGCCTGATTACAATACCAGGAATCTCTGACTTGTATTTCCCGCCAAAAAAAATGAAAATTTTATTACACATGAACAGTATGTGTAAAAATATATGACTATTTTGTTAACAGGAAGTTGACGAGCAAAGAATGTGAAATATATTGCGCAAGTCTGATACCAAATTACGGGAACCTTATAAAAATTTCAAGGGACGACTTATAGAGTGACAGGGACTACACCGTAAACATTCACTGTTTCTGAGTAAGGGACTACAAAGATAGGTCAATTTTCTCTTGTAGAATGCAGAAGATTCAAATTATAACCAATCATGCGCAAATGCTAAGTTTCTTCAATATCAGAATAAAAAGATGTGGTATTGTTCCAATGAGACCACTCTCCACAAGACCAAATGACATAAAAAATTGACAACTATAGGCCACCGTACAGCCTTCAACAATGAGCAAGCCCATACCGCATAGTCAGCTATAAAAGACCCCGAAATGACAAATGTAAAACTAATCTAACGAGAAAACTAATGGCCTGATTTATGAACAAAAAACAAATATAATATACAGCAACAAATAACAATCACTGAATTATAGGCTCCTGACTTGGGACAGGCACATACAAAATGTGGCGGGGTTAGACATGTTAGTGGGCAGCCAACCCTCCCCTAACCTGGGACAGTGGTGTAACAGTACAACATATGAACAAACTATAAAAAGGGCTTAAATCATCAGATAGATACAAATCAAAAACAAGTAACAAAATCACAGAGTGGACATGGAGGGTACTTGTACATCCCAACAACAAAAAGACACTAAGTACAGATTTGAGAGTACTCAGTTACTGACAGCTAGTTCAAAGCCAATAACAACTAATAAATCAAAGCGCTGCAAACACCAAGGCAAACGTAATTTGAAAACTGTGGTGCTTCAACATGAACATTCATATATAGTACATTTATATTTATCTAATGAATTAATTAATAAGGCAAATAATTTTATGTTATCAAGGTTTCAAAAGCAATGCATATATCAATGTAATTTTTTTATGGTGAGTCTGCAGTGGTACAAGTTCGCAATGATTGCAGTTGTTCTATTTGGTAGTTAACGTTGGTTCTCGTTGACTTCTAGTAGTACAAATTGACTTAGTATGAGGAAAGCTCACTTGAACTATTGTATTTATACAATATCAATAATATATTGTATATATTTTCGATCTGTTCAAATATTTAACACTGATTTTATTATAAAAAGTTTATTTCTGACAAATTTTTTAGTATTGTTCCAATGAATTTGCATGCTTTTGTAGTTGTTCAGTTATAGAATATACTTATCAAGACCTTAATTTAAACACAATAAATTTCAAGGTTTTATTTTTCAAACACACAAAAAAAGGAAATTTTAATAGGTAAAATATTAAAAATTTGATCAGAAATCAACTTTTAATTTTTGAATCAGTGTTTATATTGAAACTATTAAAAATGTATTATTGATATTGAATAAATACAACACCACATGCAGTTTTGTGAGACCTGTTTTAGTATTTGTACAACATGTATTTTCATCATTGACAGTTCAATGTTTTGTTCAGGTAAATTAATCAATGAGTGATACATTTCTCTTGGAAAAAATTTAAAGGTCCCATGAATAAACTACACTGAGAACAATAGCTATTGTATAAATTTATTGATGGGACAAAAGAACTTACAAAAGTTTAAATCAACAGGTAACTTGCAGGTGAATCTGTGGAAAAGTATCATTGGGTTCGCAATAATTCTTTTTAAAATTGTCTAATAGCAATAAAAGAAAAATGTCTTCTGAAATTTTTTTCTAAATTCTGATATGAAAATAACACAATAAATTGTGTGCGTCTGAGGCGCTTTTCTAGATTAAGATCAAAGGAACATTTAAGGACAGTCAGTTATAAATAATGTGAGTACCTGATATCTCTTTTCTAACTGAATCTTACAAATCTGAATTTCTGCTGTATTTTTCTGACTGCATACAAATTTTAATCAAGACAAATACAGAATTTTTGAAAATGTCTTAATCTTTATGCATGCTTGAACTATGTTCAGGAATATATGTAAGACAGATTAAGAAATTCGTATCAAGTCTTAATGTATATAAACAATATAGAAAGTTGCTCAAATGAAGCTATTTATTAAAACAATAATTAGAAAGCATTTGAATGGTGCTATAAGCACAAGGATTTACAAATTTGTATACATCACAATTGCAATGATTACAAAAAGTTTAAGTTATATTAAGATTCCAAAGACTGTAAAACAATTTAATTTTTAAAAAATCCACTTCATTGGTTTTGTGCAATCTGAACTATTTAATCTATTAAGAAATCATGATTTCGATGAGTAATCACGAGACAAAATCAATAGATATCTAACGTTGAGAAAACTCTACAAGCAATATGTATGGCAAGGGCGAGTACAATTGAAACCAGATGCTCCGCAGGGCGTAGCTTTATACGACCGCAGAGGTTGAACCCTGAACGGTTGGGGCAAGTATGGACACAACATTCAAGCTGGATTCAGCTCTAAATTTGGATTGTGATTAAATAGTTGACACAGCATAGGTTTCTGACACAGAATGAATGTGTTCTAATGAACTTAAAATTTTTGTTTTCTCTTAGAGCAATTCACTATGCTGTTGAATATTAATCCTCTCAAAAAAATGTTTGAAGAAATTTTCTTTTTTATTTATGAAATTTCAAATGAGAAAAATTGAACCCAATTTTTTTAATCACATCCCCCTTTCCCTTATTCCAAAACTAATCTCAATTAAAATTTCTAATGGAGTTTGTAACAATAACTACTCATTTAAATACATCATAAAATATTAAGATGTAATCAAAGAGCAGATTGCTCTGAGAGATACGATTGCCATTGTTCCATTGACACATGTATGCATGTAGCTGGATAATATTATTTTCAAAACTAATTCAAATGACAAACAGACATGTAAAATAGTTACAAAATAGCCAAACCCGGATAAAAGTGTATGAACAATGTAATTAGGTCTATTGTGTTTTATTTTTGTACTATCAATACCAAGTTTACTTTCCACAGCAGTCACTGACTGACTCAGAGTGAGAGATGTCAGAGAAGGTATTTTATTTCACTCATTAGTTATTATATTTTATTAAGTGTCTGTTAGCGACGATCCATAGAATTCCATCTGACAAATTAGGACCAAAACCTCTTATTGTGAGACTATTTAGTAGTGATGTCAAACGAAGAGTGATGCGAGAAAAGAAGAATTTACAAGACCATGTAAGATTTTATGATGACATTTCCAAAAGGAACATTGAACTAAGGAAAAGACTAAATGAGACTGAATGGTTCAGCGACGTATGGTACTTCAACTGTGGTGTATATGGAAGGATATCTGATGGTCTACAGCTGAAGTTCAATATATTTGATGACATTTTTCTTAGATTGAGACAAAGGAAATAAGTAGTTAACTTAGTACTTGACTCTCATTGTTACATGTACATTATGTCTTGATGAACTTTGATTTATTTTTTAAACATGTTAAAAGTGCTATTCTTATTTTCATGGGACAAATCTTAATACTATAAAAGTTGTCTCCACTTTGTAAAATAGTTGACTATGTCATAACTGATAAATCATATACAGGATATATAAAATTGAAAGAACAATTATACTGCAAAAAACTAACAAAATTTTTTTGACATTAATTCAATCAAAAATGTCTGCCATTTTGATGCTAAATTCTTGTTTTTATCTCTTTCTTTTTCTTTCCAGTCCTTTATTCTTTTTGTTAATTATTGCATTTCTGCAATATCATTCCATTACATTTTGTTTTGGTTTAGTTTATGGTGAGTTATCCTGTTTATCATTTTTATGCATCTTTATGTTGGTGAAATGTTTTTCTTTCGTATTTTTACACACATTGAGAATAATCAGATATTACTGTTAGATTTTTTTAAGGTCATATTATGTACTAGTGTATTTACTGACGTGCCCTGAAGGTATTAACTGTTAATTGTCAAGGTTTAGGAGATAGTGTTAAAAGAAGAGATGTTTTTAACTATTTAAGAACAAAGAATTACAATATTTACTGTTTACAAGATACTCATTTCTTATGTGAAAATGAAAATAATATAAGAGCTATGTGGGGATATGATAGTTATTTTTCATCTTATAGCTCAAATTCAAGAGGTGTAGCAGTTATGTTTAATAACAACTTTGAGTTGAAGGTCCTAAAAGAAAAAAAAGATGTTGGTGGTAATTATTTAGTATTAGACTTAGTTGTTGATACTTTACATTTTACATTTGTAACTATTTATGGACCAAATATAGATAATCCTATTTTTTATGATCAAATTATGTCAATTATAGATGATTTTGGTAATGATAGCTATATGATATGTGGTGATTTTAATCTTGTTCTCAACCCTGATATAGACTATTATAATTATTTACATGTAAATAACCCAAATGCTCGGGAGAAAGTTTTAGAAATCATTCAGGAAAGGTGTCTCATTGACCCTTTCCGTGAACTTTACCCAGATTTGAAGCGTTTCACATGGAGAAAAAGAACCCCCTTTAAACAAGCAAGGCTAGATTTTTTTCTTTTATCTGAAGATTTACTATGCTGTTTGAAAAATTGTAATATCGAGCCTAGCTATCGCTCTGATCATTCTATGGTTGTATTAAATCTAGAATTTAATCCTTTTGATCGAGGTAGAGGATTGTGGAAATTTAATAATTCATTATTGTATGATCCAGAATATATAAAGATTGTTAAAGAAAAAAATAGTAGAAGTTAAAAAACAATATGTAATTTATGATATAGATAGAATTGAAAACATGAATAATGAAGATCTCCATTTTAATATTAATAGTCACTTATTTCTTGAGACAATGTTGATGGAAATTAGAGGTAAAACTATATCTTATTCAAGTTATAAGAAAAAGGTAAAAGAAAAACAAGAGAAAGATCTTAGAAATGAAATTCTTATTTTGGAAGAAAAGGTAGATGAAGGTTCAATACAGATTTTGGAAAATAAAAAATGTGAATTAGAAAATATAAGAAAAGAAAAAATTAAAGGGAAGATAATTCGATCAAGAATACAATGGGTAGAAGAGGGTGAAAAACCTACTAGCTATTTTTGTGGTCTAGAATCAAAAAATTTTACAAATAAGATAATACCAAAAGTAGAAAAAGAAAATGGAGATGTAATTTCAAAACAAAAAGATATTTTAAAAGAAGTAAAATCTTTTTATGAAAATTTGTACAAGAATAAAGACAAGTCAAAGGGAGATAAATTCAGTAAACTTAAAGAAGGATTGAAAGATATAAAATTAAAAAAACTAACTGATGATGAAAAAAAAAAATCTTGAAGGTGAAATCACAAGTGAAGAAGCTGGTTTGATATTGAAAAATATGAAAAATAATAAAACACTAGGATCTGATGGTTTCTCCACAGAGTTCTTTAAATTTTTTTGGAAAGATTTGAAAATTTTTGTTGTAAACTCCTTGAACTACAGTACTGAGATCGGTGAACTATCTGTTACGCAAAAACAAGGAATCATTACATGCCTGCCGAAGGGAAATAAGCCTAGACATTTCTTAAAAAATTGGCGACCTATATCTTTATTAAATACAGTATATAAAATTGGCTCTGGAGTTATAGCAAAACGCTTTAAAACAGTTTTAGATAAACTGATAGATTTCGATCAAACTGGATTTATTAGTGGGAGATATATTGGAGAAAATCTTCGTTTAATTTATGATATTATGCAATTTACTGAGGAAAAAGATATTCCAGGACTTTTGCTGCTCATAGATTTCGAAAAGGCATTTGATTCGATTTCTTGGGAATTTTTAACCAGTGTCTTGAAGTTGTTCAATTTTGGAGAATCAATAATTAATTGGGTTAAAGTTTTTTATAACAATATCAAATCAGCTGTAAACCAGGGAGGACATCTATCAGAATTTTTTTCTATAGAACGAGGCTGTAGACAAGGTGATCCCTTGTCGCCTTATATTTTTATTCTCTGTGCTGAGATATTAGCATTAAAAATACGAAATAATGATAAGATAAATGGTATTACAATTACGCAAGTTGAGCACAAACTTTCACAATTTGCTGATGACACATCTCTTATTTTAGATGGTAAAGAAGAATCTTTGAATGAAGCATTAAATGAATTAGATTGGTTTGGAAATATATCTGGTTTAAATATTAATTTTTCTAAAACACAAGTTATTTGGATAGGAAATAAAAAGTATAGTAATGAGGTATTATGCCAAAATAGAAACCTTACATGGGGAGAAACATGTTTTAAGGTACTAGGTATAAGCTTTGATGTTAATCTTGATAGAATTGTAAAAATTAATTATGATGAAAAAATTGAACAAATTAAATGTGTAATAAGACAATGGTCAAAACGAAATCTTACTGTTATTGGTAGAATTTCTGTAGTAAAGACATTGATATTGCCTATTTTAAATCATTTGTTTATATCCTTACCAAATCCAAGTGATGATATTTTAAAAAATGTTATTCAACTTATGTACAATTTTATATGGAGTTCACCAATTGATAGAATTAAGAGAGATGTTTTACAAAATGATATTGAAGATGGTGGACTCAAAATGATAAATCTTAGTGCATTTATTTTAGCACTGAAGTGTACATGGATAAGGAGATTATTTAAAACAGACAACAAATGGCAGAATGTTTTTTTGTCAAATGTTCATGTAGAACTTGAAAAATTTTATGGTTGTGGAAGTGTTTATATCCAAAAATTACAGCAACATATCAAAAATAAATTTTGGCAAGATGTTCTGAAAGCATGGCAACTTCTTAGAGAAAAAGATGAATATGACAGTTGGGAATGCTTTCTTGCTAGTCCAATCTGGCTTAACAATAATATAAAGGTAGCAAATAAACCTATTTTTTATAAAGATTGGTTTGAAAATGGTATAAGATTTATAAATGATATTGTAAATGAAGATGGGACCTTTTTCTCTCATCAAAAGATAGAAGAAATGTATCAGATAAATGTGAATTTCATGAGATATAATAGTATTATATCTGCTATACACCAAGCATCAAAATCATTTGTGGGAAAAAAATCACAAATTAGAACTACCTTTTATTCCATCTGCTATGAAAAGACTTGTTAAAAGTTCAAAAGGATCTAAAGATATGTATATTGTTTTGAATAAAAATGGAAGTGTCCCCACGAGTCAGTTAAGATGGACTGAAATTGATCAAAATCATTGGAAAAAAATTTATAAACTGCCATTTGTTGTCACAAATAATACTAAGTTACAGTGGCTACAGTATAGATTCAATCATCGAATCTTAGCTACAAACAAATTTCTTCATAAAATTAAGATTTATGATAATCCATATTGTACATTTTGTAATAGAGAAATTGAAACATTAGAACATTTATTTTGGGAATGTGAACATACACAATTATTATTAGAACAGATTGAAAATTGGTTTCTAACCAATGGAATTAGTGTACTTTTTACAAAAGAAGTTTTTTTGTTTGGTAACGCTGCAAAAATATCAAAAGGCAATGCAGAAAATACTCTTTTTCTTACCATAAAGCAATATATTTATAATTCCAGATGTTTTAAAAAAAAACTGACAATAAACTCAGTAAAAGAAAAGATAAAATATGTGTATGCAATGGACAAAAATATTGCTATGAAAAACAAATGTGAACATCAGTTTCTCAGAGAATGGAATGCTTTTTATATATTACTTAGCATGCTTAGTTAAGTACAAAAATGTATATACATGTTATAAATGAAAATGCTGTATTTACTATACTAAAATAGAAATCAATTTCTAGATGAATTATATTGAAAACTCACCACACTATTCTCTCTCTCTCTTTCTCTTTCTATCTCTCTCTCTCCGGTGTTCAAACTGCTTTACTCTTTATCTTATATTTGTATATTTAAAAAAAAAAAAAAATTGCTTCCTAATAGAAAGATGTATTGATTAGATAATATCTATAGATTTATATATTATATATTGCTATTGTATTTGTGTATATTATGTTGTAAATTGGAAGTTATAAATAATAATAAAAAAAAAAAAAAAAGTGTCTGTTAGCGATGCACTGACGTATAGTCATCAATATGCTGATGGATCGTCGTATGATGTAGATATAGATGTAGATTTCCATTCGTATCTTATCACCTTTTTTCCTACGTTAATTCTAGGAGGAACCCCATTCCCAACTCTTTAAATATTTAATTTCCTTTGGGTCAGTCATCATGGCTCCTTTCCGTACACATTTATCGGTTTAAATTGCATTCGTTTTTTTTATATAATACGACGTTTATTGACAGAACGAGCTAATAGCCTACTCGACGTCTTGTTTATATTCAGAATTCACGGAAGTTACTGTCGGAAGGGAGACAACTCGAAACGATAATATGGAAGACTCCATTTCGCCTGAAGGGGTGTTCTACGATGTGGAATATATTTATTTTAATCTAAATGATGCATATAATTTAAAATTATGCAACAACAATAACCCTCAATAGCAGACATACATAGAAAAGATCCCATGAGTTATAAATTAATTAATTGAGTGGGGAATCCAGAGCAACCATTCAATCTAAAACCCCTTAAAGTCAAGAAAACTATACGCATGCGCATAATTTCCAAATCAAACCCTGGGGCAAGATATATTAAATGCTTATTAAACGACCTAGATGGTTCTCAATTTAGTTATGGAAGTACAATCTCAAATATCAGTTTCATAACGGTAACATATAAGAAAAACTCCACTTCAGTTCTTATATGACAGAAATAGATTTATAGGTATTCAGAGAACTCTCGCATTTTATCAAAACTGGGAATTCCCTCTGACGTGTTTCTAAATTTATAACTACACTAAATATAAATACTGCTTAATTCTGATTTTCCGTGTTGTTAAAAACACGCATCGAAGCCAAGGGAATTATCAAACATGAAGATTATGACAAGAACATTATAGGAAAGTTGATTAAGTTCAATCCCTTTGTTTGTTTTTACCTTTTAAAGCAAGACAATAATAAGAATCTGAGATGTTCCTTAATGTTTAGAATAAAACGATTGACGTGAGGGAAATTGCTTTGAGCCACCGGTATAAGTCTACAGATTGCTTGAAAGCAATCGTATCCCAAAAAAACTGCTTGTTATCACTGAATGGTAAAGATTATTTTAATTTATCAGTTGGTAGTAAAAAGTGAATATACATTGTATATTGTATATAACAAAGATTTAAGTTGATTCTGGACAAAGAAAGATAACTCCAATTAAAAAAAAATCTTGCTATTGCACAATATTTTGCAATTAGATATTTCTTGCTTACTATTCTGGACAAAGAAAGATAACTCTAATTAAAAAAAAATTTGCTATTTCACAATATTGTGCAATTAGATATTTCTTGCCATTGCGCAATACTGTGCAATTGAAAAGACTTGCTATTGCACAATACTTAATATAATAATTTTAGATCCTGATTTGGACCAACTTGAAAACTGGGCCCATAATAAAAAATCTAAGTACATTTTTGGATTCAGCATATCAAAGAACCCCAAGATTTCAATTGTTGTTAAATTCAGACTAAGTTTAATTTTGGACCCTTTGGACTTTAGTGTAGACCAATTTGAAAACAGGACCAAAAATGAAGAATCTACATACACAGTTAGATTTGGTATATCAAAGAACCCCATTTATTCAATTTTTGATGAAATCAAACAAAGTTTAATTTTGGACCACGATTTGGACCAACTTGAAAACTGGGCCAATAATCAAGAATCTAAGTACATTTTTAGATTCAGCATATCAAAGAACCTAACTGATTCATTTTTTGTCAAAATCAAACTAAGTTTAATTTTGGACCCTTTGGACCTTAATGTAGACCAATTTGAAAACGGGACCAAAAGTTAAGAATCTACATACACAGTCATGACAGTTAGATTCGGCATATCAAAGAACCCCAATTATTCAATTTTGATGAAATCAAACAAAGTTTAATTTTGGACCCTTTGAGCCCCTTATTATGTTGGGACCAAAACTCCCAAAATCAATACCAACCTTCCTTTTATGGTCATAAACCTTGTGTTTAAATTTCATAGATTTCTATTTACTTATACTAACGTTATGGTGCGAAAACCAAGAAAAATGCTTATTTGGGTCCCTTTTTGGCCCCTAATTCCTAAACTGTTGGGACCTTAACTCCCAAAATCAATACCAACCTTCCTTTTGTAGTCATTAACATTGTGTTTAAATTTCATTGATTTCTATTTACTTAAACTAAAGTTATTGTGCGAAAACCAAGAATAATGCTTATTTGGGCCCTTTGTTGGCCCCTAATTCCTAAACTGTTGAAACCAAAACTCCCAAAATCAATCCCAACCGTTCTTTTGTGGTCATAAACCTTGTGTCAAAATTTCATAGATTTCTATTAACTTAAACTAAAGTTATAGTGCGAAAACCAAGAAAATGCTTATTTGGGCCCTTTTTGGCCCCTAATTCCTAAAATGTTGGGACCAAAACTCCCAAAATCAATACCAACCTTCCTTTTGTGGTCATAAACCTTGTGTTAAAATTTCATAGATTTCCATTCACTTTTACTAAAGTTAGAGTGCGAAAACTAAAAGTATTCGGACGACGACGACAACGCAGACGACGACGCAGACGACGACGCCAACGTGATAGCAATATACGACGAAAATTTTTTCAAATTTTGCGGTCGTATAATAATTCTATCATTTTATAACTTAATCAATGACAAACGAAATATAAAAATTATATAACAGCAAATCTCTAAATTTGAACATTTTGAAAATTGCTAATTAATTCAGTCACTGGACTATGACCTAGGGGACAGGGCCTCGAAATATGATTCTACACATGTTTTAACAACTTTAAAGATATATCTGAGAAAACTTTTAAAATGTTGAGAAAAGAGAAAAATATCCAGGGGCAGATCAAGGATTTTAGGTTAGGGGGGCACAAACTTAATTTTTTTTAGATAAAATTATCGAAATATCCTTTATAAGCTGAGGACAACCCATGCTTTGCAAATTTTAGGGTGACACACGCCTGCCATGCCCCCGCCTGAATCCGCCCCTGATATCTATTCCATTAAAAGGCTACTTGAACATTTTGAAATCGTTAAGCGAACTTGAAATAACTTACATAATAGAAATGTTAAAAAGAGCTGACATCAATATATATCCAAAAGCTTGCCAACTGCATAAAACATTTGTCTACAAGATTTGAATTTTTCAGGTTGTCTACTCTATGAATGATTAAGAACAACTGACCAGTAATATAAATATGACATATGGGAGACCAATAAATCTGTCTTTTAAACAAAAGCTATAATTAGCTCATCAACATTTTGGCATCGATCATTACTGAAGAGAAATTCATTGTTGAAATGCAAATCTGGTAAAATTGGAACAGTTAATGCTATTAATTGACTGATTGCCTCACATATTTTCTTCTTTACTTAGAACATAAATGGGGATCTATAGTTCAAGACAATAATTTGCCTTTTCAGTTAAGAAAAAGTTAAATAAAATATTTTAAATCTCACTTATCTTATCTCTATGAAATGTTACCTTGTGCATTTTTGTTGTCAGCTTCATTGAGTTTTGTTACAACAAGATAAATTGCATCTGAGGACAAAAAAGTTTGATGGGTGTGGTAAAATTCTTCATCTCCTGCAAAATCCCATAACAATAATGTGGCATACTCCTCTTTGTCATTGAAATCAACATTAGATTTAAGCATGCTTTCAATATCCCGTTTTGCTTGTTCTAATGCTTGGTTTCGTTGCTGCAAGATTACTGGAGGTTCAACTTGAGATTCAGTGGTTACTGGAGGTTCAACTTGAGATTCAGTGGTTACTTGAAGTTTTCTTTTTTTAGGCTGCTGGGTTACTGTCTCTGATTCTTTTGATTCCTCAATACTTACTAGAGGTTCAACTTGAGATTCAGTGGTTACTTGAAGTTTTCTTTTTTTAGGCTGCTGGGTTACTGTCTCTGATTCTTTTGATTCCTCAATACGTTTGTACAGAATAGTTATGTTTTCCTTGACAGCTTCATGTGTTCCTTCTTCTACTGATGCTTCAATTGTTCCTTTGTATTGTTTCAAGAGTCTTGCATTAATTTCAGTTTCTTCATTGGTTCCTATTATTAGAAAATTATAATAATATTAAAGAAATACTAAGTAAGATCCCATCATAAAATAAGCAATAAACAGTTACAAAATAAATGTTGTCCATCAATTTTTTTTTCAACCATTAGTTCACTGAGTTCTACAAAAATACACATGAACAGTTATCACAATTGAAAAGGGAGTTTTTTCAGTTGGTTGTAATATTGATATAACAGATTTGATGAAAACCACAAAACTTGATGCATATTCTGCACATATCTTATTAGTAATATGTTGCTAAATAAAGTTTAGATATTCATCAAAATAAATTTTTAAATAAACTGTTATCACAGAGATATGTCTCGCCTTTTTGTAATTTTGATTATGCAAATGTTGAAATCAAAATAGCAATACTTTAACATCTTATACAAGTTATTTAAATATTCAAAGTCAATGAACCATGACTGAGTTACATGGCTATACACAATCTCCATGTAAATGAGATGTGCCAATGCTAATACAACTGCATACCAAATACCATTGACTTCCTATAAGTCGTTCCAAAACCTAAATACAAACATTAACTTGTAAACTATATAAAAGTTTCAAAGTCAATGAACCATGAAGAGGTGTTGGAGCTATATAATCTCCATGGAAACAATACTTGCAAATGCCAATAAACAAATGATAAATTTGCATACCAAATATCATTGACTTAACATTAGCAGTTCATCTTAAACTGATCTAATCACAAACTAATACATGTAAACTAAGATAAGTTTCAAAGTCATAGGACTGTGACTGACGGGCGAGGCCAAATATGCTCCATGGAAATGAGATGTGCCAATGCTTATATAACTGAATACCAATTAACATTGGCCAACCACTAATGGTTCCCCTTGAACTGACCTTATCACAAACTAATACATGATAACTTATAAAAAAATTCAGTCAATAGACCATGACTAAGGGGGCAGAGTTAAATGATCTCCATAGAAATGAGATATGCCAATGCTTATACAACTGCATACCAAATATCATTGACCTACCACTTGTGGTTTCTTATAAACTGACCTAATCACAAACTAATACATGTAAAATAAGCAAAACTTTCGAAGTCAATATACCATGACTGAGGGGGCAGGGCCAAATGATCTCCATGGAAATGAGATGTGCAAATGCTTATACAACTGCACACCAAATATGATTGACCTACGTCACTTGTGGTTCACCATAAACTAGACCTAATCACAAACTAATACATTGTTGACGCCGTCGCCGCCGGAAACAGCATACCTATGTCTCGCGTTTAGACTCTGTCAAGGCGAGACAAAAAGTATGCATTGAGATTCATCAAGAGATGATGTGGTTTTTAAATAATTTTGAAGGCAAACAGTGAGTTGTAATTGTTTACACCCTGATCCTTTGGTCTTTATTGGAAAGCTGTCTCATGAGCAATCATGACACATTTTATATCCATGTCCTCACATGTTAAAATAAAGGCAACAGTAGTATACCGCTGTTTAAAACTCATAAATCCATGGACAAAAAACAAAATCGGGGTAACAAACTAAAACCGAGGGAAACGCATTAAATATAAGAGGAGAACAACGACACAACACCGAAACGCAACACACACAGAAACGGACCAAGCAACAGACAAAACACCACGAGAATAACAAATATAACATCAAAACCAAATACATGAATTTGGGATAGACAAGTACCGTGCCACGTCTTATCTCAAAAATAAGAGAAAACACAAACGACTCAACGTTAAAATGCAACACACACAGAAACGAACAATATTAAAACAGCTTTAGCTACCAAATCCACATAAACTGTATTCATTTGGAACTCTCATAATTGATTTAGACCATATTTAAAAGTATATCAGTAGTACAAAAAGTCCACAGAAAACAATAGAAAAAGCGAACAATTTTCATGATGTATTAACTTTTTTACGACTGGAAAACTTCTAATCATGAGTCAACATAAGCTCTAAAAAAAGGCATTTGATAAAAAGGCAATTTAAATATATCCCAAGAGAAAACGAAAACGGGATCCATCGGGATCCCAATGCAATCCCGGTGAAATTGTCGGGACAAGCCGGGATAAGCATCTGGAGTCGGGATCCCATTCGTTAAAAATATCTGAAACTGGGATCCCATTCGGGATAACTGTCTGAAGCCGGGATTCCAGTCTAGATGAAACGGGATAAATATCGGACACTGGGATCCCAATCGGGGTAACTGTTTGAAGCTGGGATCCCAATCAGAACTGTTTAAAGCCGGGATCCCAATCGGGATAACTGTCTGAACCTGGAATCCCAGTCTAGTTAAAACAGGAAATTGTATGAACCATGAATATGTCAGTGTTTGGTTTGTATATACATATGTCTCTGATGACATCAAGTACAGGTTATTGGTGTTAATTAACAATGTGTATGACACCAAAGCTGTCAGGTGAAGCCAATCACTTTTAAGTGTCACGTAATATTCAGTTTGACAGATATTTATAAGTCAGAAAAATGCCGAGATTTTCGCGATGAAAATGGAGAGCTCAAATGGCAGGGCGTCCGAGAAATGTCAAAGGGTGGTTTGCCAGACAAGCTTGGGCGTTTCTGATGTTCCCCAAGTTCACATAAGTGCGTTTCTATTAGTTGTCGTCCGGCATCAATGATAAGATAATGATCGACATCGTAAAACGTTGGTTTCTGAAGTTATGTAAAATGTAAAAAAAATCATGGCCGCGTGCTTTTTTTCAATTGTACTGAACAGTTCGACCCTAGAAAATACTGTCCTAAATAATGCAGCCACTAACTTATCTGCATGCACACTGTGCCAATAAATAAAGTATTCTTTTCTTATATTTAGTAAAAACTGGCCAGTAATTAATTTCTTTTATGCGATACCCTTAATTTTTTTATAATACCGTTACGGAGACAGATCAACTTCTGGCCAATATAATTTGGGGCGACATAGTCACTTCGGCGTTAGTGTACTGGTAAAAACGTCATCAAAATCTGATTACGCTGATTTATGGAGGACAGGACCAACATCCGATGCAGATTTTTTCAGATAAGTGCATTAATAATTAAATTTAACATGTGCATATGTGTATATAATGATTATAACAATAATTTATTGAGGAACTATGATTTTTATGGTTTTTATTTAAGCAAATCAACATCAGGAAGTCTGAAAGCATAAGCTGAAAAATATATTTATTTTTAACATATACAATGAATAAACTTGTTGTCACATAACCTGATAACAGGCATAACTGGTAGGTATGTAAAAATTTAATTCAGTTGTGTGTATGTTTATTTGGTGAAAATAATAAGTCGCTAGCTATTTATCTTCAGGGGATAAAAAAGGGGGAGGGTAATTAATTTGCCAAAAAATTTAAAATAGCATTCCAAGACGTCATAATTATTTGGACTAGCTTCCAATCTACTGTATAAACATGCAATAATATTTCTATTGAATTTGTTGCTTCAAAACGTATTGAACAAATGATTCTTTGTGAATTTTTTTGATACTTTTAGGGGATTTAATGATATTTTTAAATGGAGCTGCCAACGGAACAGATTGCATGCAGATATTCTGGTTACTATAATTTACTCAGCAATACTAGTTGGAAGTACAAAGATAGCAAATTAATTAACAGAAAGGAGAACATGACATGTATCCTTTTGCATATATAACCCAGGAATCCCAGTGGCAGTGCAATTTGAATTGGTGCATGTATATCCTGCTGGGATTTATTTTTGGGATCCCGCTTTTTTTCCCGTGAATCCCAGAATATTCCAATCAAAATCCCAGTATATTTCCACTGGGATTTACATCGGGATCCCACTTCTTTTACGGGAATCCCGAAATTTTATCCCAGTACATTAACAGCGGGATCCCGCTTCTTTTGCGGGAATCCCGAAATTTTATCCCAATGGGATCCCAATTGAAATCCCACAATATCCCAGTGGGATCCCAGTATATTTCAACCGGGATTTACATCGGAATTCCTGGATTTTGGGCGGGATTCCCGAAATTTTATCCCGGTGGAATTAGGTGGGATCCCGATTGGAATCCCATCAAAATTCCAGCCGGGATTCCAGTGGAATTCTAGATTTATTTTCTCTTGGGATAAATATAAAAAAACACATGAAATAGTGTTATAATCATTATGATATTTCCCTTTTCTGTCTGATATCATATCATCGATAAAAACAATGATCATCATCTTTTTAATAAAATTTTAATCAGACAGGTTTTTCCGGAGAAAGGGGATGAAGTAACTGAACATGATGAGCACATGCACAATCAAACTCTTGACTGAGGTCAAATCATATGTCGCATGCATATATATGGATGCAAATGTGGTATATCTCACAAAACATGTTTTAACCACACGGCATTTTTGCGCCTGTCCCAAGTCAGGAGCCTCTTGTATTTTTTTAAATTTTAGTTCATTTATAGGTTTTGGAGTTTAGTGTGACATCCGTTTTGATTGAAATAGTACACATTTTTTTTAGGGGCCAGCAGAAGCCCGCCAACGGGTGAGGGATTTTTTCGCTGTGTTGGAGACCAATTGGCGGCCGTTGGCTGTTTTCTGCTGTTTGGTTGGGTTGTTGTCTCTTTGACACATTCCCCATTTTCATTCTCAATTAAAGAACCTTAGTGAGCACGCTCACATACCCCACGTCCCCACATTGTCATTGGAGAAATTAAACAAGTATAAGAAAAAAAAATTGTATAAGAAAAAATATTGAATAATAATTTCTTGTCAATATACATAGTATGTCCTTATTATCTACAAAATTTCATGAAATTCTGTTGTGTGTTTTCAGAGGAGTTGAGATGACAAACTGTTGCAGAAGTACATTGAAGCAAATAAGTTCAAAGGGGCATAACTCCTAGAAAAAAAATTGAACCGTAATTTCCTGTTGATATGCACATCTACATAGTATGTCCTTATTATCTACAAAGTTTCATGAAATTCTGTTGTGTGGTTTGAGAGGAGTTGCGATGACAAACTGTTGCAGTAGTACATTAAAGTAAATAAGTTCAAAGGGGCGTAACTCCTAGAAAAAAAATTGAATCACAATTTCCCGTCGATATGCACAACTACATAGTATGTCCTTATTATCTGAAAAGGTTTCGTGAAATTCTATTGTGTGGTTTGAGAGGAGTTGCGATGACAAACTGTTGCAGTAGTACATTAAAGTAAATAAGTTCAAAGGGGCGTAACTCCTAGAAAAAAAATTGAATCGCAATTTCCCGTCGATATGCACAACTACATAGTATGTCCTTATTATCTGAAAAGGTTTCGTGAAATTCTGTTGTGTGGTTTGAGAGGAGTTGCGATGACAAACTGTTGCAGTAGTACATTAAAGTAAATAAGTTCAAAGGGGCGTAACTCCTAGGAAAAAAATTGAATCGCAATTTCCCGTCGATATGCACAACTACATAGTATGTCCTTATTATCTGAAAAGGTTTTGTGAAATTCTGTTGTGTGGTTTGAGAGGAGTTGCGATGACAAACTGTTGCAGTAGTACATTAAAGTAAATAAGTTCAAAGGGGCATAACTCCTAGAAAAAAAATTGAATCGCAATTTCCCGTCGATATGCACAACTACATAGTATGTCCTTATTATCTGAAAAGGTTTCGTGAAATTCTGTTGTGTGGTTTGAGAGGAGTTGCGATGACAAGAAACAGGACTGACGGACTGACGGACGGACGGACTGACGGACGGACGGGTCAAAAACATTATACCCTCCGCAACTTCGTTGCGTAGGGTATAATTATATTGTAACAATAATGTAACAATGAACTTTTGGGGGTCATATTTTGACGAAATCAAACCAAGCTTTAGTTATTTTGTTTACCTTTTCTGATACTGTTTAAAAGCCTATAACATTAATGGTACTATTTCTATTGTACCATATATGCATCTGTATCATAAATATTTCTTCAGATAGTTTCTGACTGGATGAACTATTTATGAAAATTCTTGACCTGGATTAATTGAAATGTATCCTTGAATTGGATCTTGTAAGATTTATATGCTTTGAAAACCGGAAATTGATAGATAAAACCCTAACAAATCAAATAATATTGCTGAATAATAAGTCACTAAACTAGAAATCAAAAATATTATAAATACTTTCTTAAGAATAGAGAAACATTTGTGTTTAAGCTTATACATCATACCATCTAATTTATTCCATATGCCATCATCAGACATTGCTTTGCATTTTATTGTGTGGATTTCTATACCATTTGTACTAGTTACATCTGTTTTCTCTTGACATAACAATCTTCTAATCAATGACGTCTTTCCAGCCCCTTTTTTTCCAACAACTACTAAACGTATGTCTCTCTTTTTCTCAGATCCTGACTGAAGTAATTTGAGGTACAAATCAATAGATCTTTTGTCAGCCATTAATTTTATTTCAGTTGGAACCATTTCATCTACAAAGATATTTTATCGTAAAGAGTTGTTTCATAAAGAAGAATATTATAACTTTACTCCATTTAATTAAGTATACACATGTAACTATTTTCTTTTGTGTGCCTGTTTTCACTATATGTTAATATTTAATATTCAATTACATTACATGTATGGATTTTTTTTAGGTTTGATTAACAGACAACAGTCATGAGACATTCCAAAATTATATTTTATTGACCAATAAAATTCATTTTTTCATGACTGCATGTGCTTCCTTTGAGAACATCAGAACAATGCATAGGAAAACTGACAAAAAGCTTGTAATGAACTGCTACATCATGATCATGATGTTTGTAGCATAAACATCATGATTATCAAAATTAAATTCTTCTTTTTTTCATTTTACACTGTTGTAAAAACATGGATCGTTTGTACATTTGTAGTACTAAATGTGCTTCGGTCATCGCTTTAATACCCACATAGAAATACAGAAAGAAGCTATGAAAATATACTTGAAGAATCAACATGCTATGATGTCACAATGCTAGAGACCTCACTTTGACTCTTATACGAGGAAAAAAGGAAAAAAAGGGAAAGTTGCTTATTAGGCCCTATCTATACGTAATTGTGTTAATTAAATCCTTTTGTTTAAAAAAACACATCTGCAGGGTTATATCAACAAATTATTTATATTAAACAAAAAGATCTAATAAATATTGTCAAACAATTCACTGTAAAAGAATAACTGTCATTGTCTCGAATTAAAGAACCTTTGTGAGCATGCTCACATACCCCACACCCCAAAATTGTCACTGGGCAAACAAAATCTCACCAGATTCCTAAGACTCCTACAAAAATCAACTGATAAAAATTTCCTGTGCATATGCACATATACATAATATGTCCTAACTGTCAACAAAGTTTCATGAAATTCTGTTGCGTGGTTTCAGAGAAGTTGTGATGACAAACTCTTACAGTAGTATATTGAGGCCAAAATTCTAAGTTCAAACGGGCATAACTCCTAGAAAAGCAAGAGTGCACACACTGAAATGGCTCGCCTGCTTTACTGAAAATTAATTTAATGTTGATACTCTTAAATATAAAGCTTTACTACAAGTATCACATAAACTAAAGATAATCCAAGAAAATGAGGTCAAGGTCAGATAAACCAAACCAGAAATTCATCATGTACATGTACACCTCACAATCAAACCAAACCAGAAATTCATCATGTACATGTACACCTCACAATCATTCCATACACCAAATATAATTGACCTATTACTTCTAGTTTCTAAGGAACAAACTTAACCAAAAAAACGTAGCATTGACCAGTGAACCATGAAAATGAGGTCAAGGTCAGATAAACCCTTCCAGACAGACAAGTACACCTTACAGGCAATCTATGCATTAAATATAGTTAACCTACTGCTTATAGTTTCTAAGAAACAAATTTCACCATGATTTGTAAACTTAACATTGACCAATGAACCATAAAAATGAGGTCAAAGTCAGATGATACCTGCAAGACAGACATACACCTTACAATCATTCCATACACCAATTATAGTTGACCTATTGCTAATACATGCTATAGTTTAAGAAAAACAGACCAAAACACAAACTCTTAACTTTCACCACTGAACCATGAAAATGAGGTCACAGTCAGATGACACTTGCAGTTGGACAGGTATACCTTACAATCATTCTATAATTTTACCAACTAGGATTTCCTAGATATGTACTAAAATAAAATGCCGAGATCAGCCTGATACCACCGATGACGTCGAACCCTGAACAGTTGGTGCAAGTTTGAACACAAAATTCAAACTTGATACTGTCTGAACTTGGATTGTCATAAATTTTTTGACATAATACAGGATTCTGACACAAAATAAATGTGGGGAAAGATCTTAAAATTTTTGAACTTGGTTAAACTATTTGTATTAATTTTCAATTGAAGATTTCTTGCTATTGCGCGCAATACTGTGATATTGTGCAATACTGTGCTATTGCACAATACTGTGATATTGTCATATTATTGTGCAATATTGTGCTATTGCGCAATACTGTGCAATTGAAGATTTCTTGCTATTGCGCAATACAGTGTAATTGAAGATTTCTTGCTATTGCACAATACTATGCAACTGAAGATTGCTTGCTATTGCGCAATACTGTGCTATTGCACAATACTTCATATAATAATTTACACATCATGTTTGGTGTGTATCTCCTGCGATATCAGTATTTTTTGCTTTTATATATAAATAAGAAATAATCAATGGAAAAATGGAAAATTTTAGAAAAAAAAAAAAGTTCCTTGCAGTATAATTTCAGAGAGATCCATACACTTAAACACAAGTTATTGTCTGGAAACTAGAATCAAAGCGCGAAAGCGCTGTAAAGGCAGTTAATTACAGGTTGTGTGTATTTCTAGTCCAGTTATATCATTATCTTCCGTAGTACAAAGGTGGTTTGTAGTATTTAAGATTACGAGTTCTCTTGTACCTAGTTCACCTATATTCATAGTCTACTGTTTCAGTATATTTTCTGTACCTCGCCATGAAATGCATTTTTAAGACATAAAAGAACTTTTCCTTATTAACATAAATAGACTTTTTTTAATTATTGATTATATACGCATATTCAATGACTCCCATCCTATGAAAAGTAGTTCACAAAGATTGACTAGTCACCGTACTGTGTGTATTGCAAGAACATCAAGTAACATAATGATAAATGTACATAGTAACATGTCAACTCTTTTCATGACCATATTTTTTCTAACTCCAAGCAAAATTATTTTTCAGTATAAACATGATAAAGTAATTTACCGGTATGAATGAAAGAGGAGTTTTTAATTAAGAAAACAATGACATCTGGTGGTCATTTATAATAGTTGTCTCATAAGCATTTTAACCACTTCCCATATTTGCAATTAAGACAATCATGACAGTAGAAGAAAATGATGCAACGCAAAAACAAAACTTACTTGTATATCTATGAAATTCTCTTTACGGTATGAGTTTTTCTCATTGTTGGAGATTGTACAGTAGTACCTGTAACTGCTTATACCCATTTCTTATGCACTTTAGTTTGATAAACTTACTAAATATCATGTATATACCACATCTCCTTATTTTTATATATACATTACAATAACATTTACAATTGTAATTCAAATTTATGTATCAAAGCAAAACGAATTGCACCACTTTCATTTATGCATCCTTTGGCAAAATACAAGTTCTTATATACACAATACAAATTTATTGATATAAAAATAAAATTTAGTATACGTGCGACTCTTAACAGGTACAAATCAAAGAGCTGATAGCTCTGAGGTGGAAGAAGGTGAATAAAAGGTAACTTGAATTATCATAAAAGCAGCCCCACTAACATAGGCTGCTTTGTTCCATTATCGTTATGATGTATTTTTTTTTCTTCAAACAAGAATGTGTCATAAGTACATGGATTTCCCATCCGTACAATCATTTTCTATGTCCAGTGGACTGTGAAAATTAGGTAAAATCTTTAATTTGGCAGTAAAATTAGAAAGATCATATCATAAGGAACACATGTGTACTAAGTTTCAAGTTGATTGGATTTCAACTTCATAAAAAACTACCTCGACCATAAACTTTAACCTGAAGCAGGACCGACGGACAGACCAGAAAATATAATGCCCATAAATGGACATAAAGATAGTAAGACTTGTTACATAGATACCCGCCAACTTTTGAAAGTTCCCATGTTTTTTTTTAGTGTGCAACAACAATTTTAAACATTACAATTTTTAGCGAAGTATTTTGCACGATCTGGATTGTCTAGAAAAAGTGTCATATTTGTATAATGAACTTACATGCCTTTTTCTTAAGTCTGTTTGCATGATTCTAGTTATTAAATCGGTAGAAAAGATGAACATGTAGCTAGCAGACCAGGTTTTTTTTATTTGTGTAAGAATATTAGATGCTTGTTCAAATTTCCAATTTTGAATTATGCACAAAGATGGACCTTTAACAGGTGTGGAACAACACTCCAAATGAGGGGTAACCCTCATTGGAAGAACATTACAACCCACTGTAAAAAATTAGCACCTTTATATTCATATTAGTTCATGAAACTTTTCCCCAAGAACTATGCATCTATTAAGTATTAAATGGTCAAAAATTTAAACATGTCAACAGAATTTTGTGATGTTTCTAAACTTATATATATCTTCTTTATTAATTTGACCCCTCATTTAAACAAGAGTGCACACACTGAAATGTCTCACCTTCTTTACTAATCATTGATATTATGTTGATAGTCCTAAGTATAAAGCTTTATTACAACTGTTACGTAAACGTTACATTAACCAAGATAACTAAACAAAGACAAATGAACCATGAAAATGAGGTCAAGGTCAGATGAACCATGCCAAGCTGACATGTACAGCTAATAATGCTTCCATAAAACAAATATAGTTGACATAATACTTATAGTTTAAGAAAAATAGACCAAAACACAAAAACTTAACACTAGCAATGAACCGTGAAAATGAGGTCAAGGTCAAATAAAACCTGAGCGACTAATATATAAATCATAAAATATTTCCAAACACTAAATATAGTTGACCTATGGCGTATAGTATCAGATAAAAAGACTAAAACTTAACTTTGACCACTGAATCATGAAAATGAGGTCAAGGTCAGATGACATCTGTCCGCAAGACATGTTCACCTTACAATCATTCATTACAACAAATATAGTAGACCTATTGCATAAAGTATGATAAAAACAGACCAAAACACAAAAACTTAACTATAACCACTGAACCATGAAAATGAGGTCAATGTCAGATGACACCTGCCAGTTGGACATGTACACCTTACAGTCCTTCCATACACCGAATATACTAGCCCTATTGCTTATAGTATCTGAGATATGGACTTGACCACCAAAACTTAACCTTTTTTTCTACGTGAATTTTGATAGATACTTTTCCGTATAATTGTATATTTAATTATAAGTTTTATAGTGGATTTGACAGTCCGCCAAAATGTTACAGAACAAAGGAAAGCATGCATAACAAAGAAACTCAAACTGGGGTTATCTGGTAGGGGTGATCCGGCTCAGATCACCCCTGTTAGAACAAAGGAGCTGGGATGTAAACTGAGTCATATACACATACACGCATAGATTGACTGGTACCCGATCGTAATGTTACAGGATAATACGTAGACAACATACATAACTAACGAAATTGAAAACGCTTACGGTTTCTCGTTCATAAACCAAATTCCGCTTTGAATTATAGAAAATGCAACATTAATCATGTTCAGTCGACCTTTCATTGTTATATCAACGTCTGAACTGATTAAAAAATCTTTAGATGTCAGATAACACTCGAAATTGACCCGACCTTTTTTCACACGGAATACAAATAATGATAGTTTGTAATCAGGTTGACTGCTTATAATGCAAAATACGCATTAATAACAAGTTTTTTAAAACGAACAATACACACTGATCGTTTATTTATTTCACCAATGTAAATGAAAGAAACAATCAAAGAGCTGAAAGCTCTGAGGAAAAATTACGCCACTGCCTCTAATATTGGGATATTTTTTTATGCAAGTCTTGATTTTCACATACCGTAATAAGTTTAACATTGCAACATGTCTCGTAAGCATATAATTGATATTCGTATTTGCGTGTGTGAAGTGAAGATGACAACTGACTGTTTTATTTAATACAAATGAACAGATCAAGAGTCAAGACTACCTGAATGATCTACAGTATCCAATGACTACTGGCTGGTTTTTTTGTACAAATAAATAGGTCAAGACTACCTGAATGATCTACAGTATCCAATGAATACTGGCTGTTTTTTTGGTACAAATAAATAGGTGATCAAGAATACTGGAATGATCTACAATATCCAATGATTACTAGCTGTTCTTTTGTACTAATAAATAGGTCAAGACTATTTAAATGATCTACAATATCCAATGGCTACTGGCTGTTCTTTTGTACATACTAAATAAAGACTACATGAATGATCTAAAGTACTCTAAGTAATGTGTAATTTTTTTCTTGCAATTACAATTTTCTAAATCAAGAATACAGACTACTATAAAAAAGAAGATGTGGTATGATTGCTTCCACAAAAGACCAAAATGACACAAACATTAACAACTGTAGGTCACTGTACGGCCTTCAACAATGAGCAAAGCCCATACCACATAGTCAGCTATAAAAGGCCCCGATAAGACAATGTTAAACAATTCAAACGAGAAAACTAACAGCTTAATTTATGTAAAAAAATGAACGAAAAACAAATATGCAACACATAAACAAACGACAACCACTGAATTACAGGCTCCTGTCTTGGGACAGGCACATACATAAATAATGTGGCGGGGTTAAACATGTTAGTGGGATCCCAACCCTCCCCTAACCTCGGACAGTGGTATAACAGTACAACATAAGAACGAACTATAAAAATCCGTTGAAAAAGGCTTAACTCATCAGACGGACAAAAATACAAGTGGACTAGTATCCTTTCAAACCAAATGAATATGAAGAGCCTGTTGTAACATATGACTTTGCATTTTTATTCAATTTTTAACGTTTTTATACTGATATTTTCATTATTTTTTTTAATTTTGAATACGAAGTGTGACACATTGATAGTAATTTTTTTTTTATCAAAACAGTAGATAAAAATAGTAAATAATGCTCCCGAGGTCATATGTTATAGGACTAATTACCCACATACTCATTAAATAAATTACTAGTGACATAGTTATTTCTGTTACTTGAAGCAAATTCTATTTCTGTAGATTTATACAATAGCATGATATTGTATACTTGTTTTATTTTACCTTGAAGATTAGACAACTAGGGATACTCCTTTGATTTTTTATTTCATGTCAGTCAGGTCCCTTTATATGAAACTTGAAACCACTTCTCTCCCATATTGATATTTTATAACAACGCTGCTCAATTTGTTATTCATTCTTTAACCATATATATCATAGTAAACTAATTTTTAAATTACACTAATCCACATTTTTCATGTCAAATTTCTGTCTCCATTTAAGTTTATTCCTCTGAACCGTCATGGTATTAAACACCATTCCAAGTAATTATGCTGTTATAGTGGGTCGCCATATATTCAACTTGGGTGGCATTCCAGTTATTGAAATTTGTGTCAGATTGGATAATGAACTAGACCTTTGGGCATTGATCTCATTATTTAATATGGAACCATAGTATGGGACCCCTACCTGGTAACAAAATAAAACATGTCAAGCGGAAAAATTTATCACCAGAGATTACAAGTCAAGAGAGGATGGATAAGTCTCCAAAATGCTTGCCAAACTGGAACTTCAACAAGATCTCCAGATAAGGACGAACAAGGAGTTGAAGCCCAAATTAGTATTTATGTAAAAAGTAGTTGAGGGGCTGATTTACACTATTAAACCAGACGAATTCCTCAAAAAAGCATGTCCAAAGAGAACCATAACTGAGAGAAATTCAAAGAATACCACGCAACAACTATTGTGGAAAACAATGGAAAAGCAAGTAAAGAATAACTCTTACTGTGAGTTTATTGACATTCCACTAAGTAAAACACTGTACATTATGCAAACTCATCATTTGTAAGAGAGTGATCGCGCCGAATCAGCTATGACGACACTGTTGTGCACGCATCAAACGTAGAGAGCTTCAAATCTGTTCCCCCGCAATAAATCGGCGGCGCTCTCTCTAACCGTTGTATTAAAGCCAGCATCTATATCGACAATTTATTCACATGTCATGCAGATACAGTCTGTTACAGACTCTACAGGTGTAACTTTGTAAACAAAGATTGAGTCGGATTTCCGGTACTTCGATCTGTCTTATAACCAGTAGAAAGTGGAACAACACGGACATATTATATTTTCTTATAAAAAAGGCAGTTGTTTGTAAAACGAAAAGACTATCAAGCATTCCCCCATTAATTATTTATCTTTAATGTTTTAACAATGTTTTAGTTTTACTTCACATCATCAATAAAGTTATAAAAATAGATTTGAGTATCTTAACTACATTGGTTGGTACACTTAGATCTTTTTGGTAATAAGAAGGACCGGAGGTTTGTAAACTGGTTCCCGGTTGATTTCTACACATGATAATACAATCAGATTCCAGTTTGTATGTAAAATAGTAAATACGAAACCAAGCGCGGTAGGCGGAGAAATGTAATGGGGAAGAAAATATATGAAACCAAGCGCGGAAGGCAGAGAAATGTAATGGAAGTTCAGGTCAGCAGTATTGGAACAAGACGCTGAAAGCGTCATTTTCCAAAAACCATATCATACCATAACCAGATGCTCCGCAGGGCGTAGCTTTATACGACCGCAGAGGTTGAACCCTGAACGGTTGGGGCAAGTATGGACACAACATTCAAGCTGGATTCAGCTCTAAATTTGGATTGTGATTAAATAGTTGACACAGCATAGGTTTCTGACACAGAATGAATGTGTTCTAATGAACTTAAAATTTTTGTTTTCTCTTAGAGCAATTCACTATGCTGTTGAATATTAATCCTCTCAAAAAAATGTTTGAAGAAATTTTCTTTTTTATTTATGAAATTTTAAATGAGAAAAATTGAACCCAATTTTTTTAATCACATCCCCCTTTCCCTTATTCCAAAACTAATCTCAATTAAAATTTCTAATGGAGTTTGCAACAATAACTACTCATTTAAATACATCATAAAATATTAAGATGTAAAAAAAACTGCTTGTTATCACTGAATGGTAAAGATTATTTTAATTTATCAGTTGGTAGTAAAAAGTGAATATACATTGTATATTGTGTATAACAAAGATTTAAGTTGATTCTGGACAAAGAAAGATAACTCCAATTAAAAAAAAATCTTGCTATTGCACAATATTTTGCAATTAGATATTTCTTGCTTACTATTCTGGACAAAGAAAGATAACTCTAATTAAAAAAAAATTTGCTATTTCACAATATTGTGCAATTAGGTATTTCTTGCCATTGCGCAATACTGTGCAATTGAAAAGACTTGCTATTGCACAATACTTAATATAATAATTTTAGATCCTGATTTGGACCAACTTGAAAACTGGGCCCATAATAAAAAATCTAAGTACATTTTTGGATTCAGCATATCAAAGAACCCCAAGATTTCAATTTTTGTTAAAATCAGACTAAGTTTAATTTTGGACCCTTTGGACTTTAGTGTAGACCAATTTGAAAACAGGACCAAAAATGAAGAATCTACATACACAGTTAGATTTGGTATATCAAAGAACCCCATTTATTCAATTTTTGATGAAATCAAACAAAGTTTAATTTTGGACCCTGATTTGGACCAACTTGAAAACTGGGCCAATAATCAAGAATCTAAGTACATTTTTAGATTCAGCATATCAATGAACCTAACTGATTCATTTTTTGTCAAAATCAAACTAAGTTTAATTTTGGACCCTTTGGACCTTAATTTAGACCAATTTGAAAACGGGACCAAAAGTTAAGAATCTACATACACAGTCATGACAGTTAGATTCGGCATATCAAAGAGCCCCAATTATTCAATTTGGATGAAATCAAACAAAGTTTAATTTTGGACCCTTTGGGCCCCTTATTCTGTTGGGACCAAAACTCCCAAAATCAATACCAACCTTCCTTTTATGGTCATAAACCTTGTGTTTAAATTTCATAGATTTCTATTTACTTATACTAACGTTATGGTGCGAAAACCAAGAAAAATGCTTATTTGGGTCCCTTTTTGGCCCCTAATTCCTAAACTGGTGGGACCTAAACTCCCAAAATCAATACCAACCTTCCTTTTGTAGTCATTAACATTGTGTTTAAATTTCATTGATTTCTATTTACTTAAACTAAAGTTATTGTGCAAAAACCAAGAATAATGCTTATTTGGGCCCTTTTTTGGCCCCTTATTCCTAAACTGTTGAAACCAAAACTCCCAAAATCAATCCCAACCGTTCTTTTGTGGTCATAAACCTTGTGTCAAAATTTCATAGATTTCTATTAACTTAAACTAAAGTTATAGTGCAAAAACCAAGAAAATGCTTATTTGGGCCCTTTTTGGCCCCTAATTCCTAAAATGTTGGGACCAAAACTCCCAAAATCAATACCAACCTTCCTTTTGTGGTCATAAACCTTGTGTTAAAATTTCATAGATTTCCATTCACTTTTACTAAAGTTAGAGTGCGAAAACTAAAAGTATTCGGACGACGACGACGACGACGACGACGACGCCAACGTGATAGCAATATACGACGATAAAATTTTCAAATTTTGCGCTCGTATAAAAAGGAGAGGAGAACATTGAACATTTCCGGATCTATTTCTGGCCAAATGACCCCCTACATAGATTTTTTGGACTCTGTGTATGAAAAGATGTACCTCATGCCTTAAAGCACTGCCCATAAAAATGCTTGTTTTTGGCCCCTTACTTGAATTCCTGAATGTTTGGGGCAATTACCCCCAAACACAATTCTAGCCTTGCCTTTGTGATATGGAACCTTGTGGTACAATTTCAGAGAGATCCATACAATAACACACGTTATTTTCAAGAAACAACACAAATTCTTGTTTTTTGCCCCTAATTTCTAAACTGTTGGTACCATAACCTCCAAAATCAATCCAAACCTTCCTTTAATGGTATTGAACCTTCCGGTAAAATAGAGATCCATTCACTTAAACTAAAGTTATTGTCTGGAAACCAAATAAGTCTTCGAACAACGACGACATCATACCATTATACGACGCAAAATGTTTGCGGTCGTATAAAAATCATGATCTGCTAAACACACTCTTAAAAGTCTCGATCTCTTGATTGTGTGGTTTCAAAGGACTCAGATGCGATGACAAACTATATAACTGTTAAGTATATTATGGCAAAAATTTTAAGTTCAAAGAGAAGGGGCATAACTCCTATACAAAAATTGAATCATAATTTCCTGTCAATATGCACATCTATATAGTATGTCCTTATTAACTAAAGTTTCATTAAATTCGGTTGTGTAGTTTCAGAGGAGTTGCAATGACAAACTGTTGCAGTAGTATCTTGAGGCCAACAAGTTCAAAGGGGCATAACTCCTAGAAAAAAGATTGAATCATAATTTCCTGTCGTTATGCACATCTATATAGTATGTCCTTATTAACTAAAGTTTCATGAAATTCTGTTGTGAAGTTTCTGAGGAGTTGCGATGACAAACTGTTGCAGTAGTATATTGAGGTCAATAAGTTTAAAGGGGCATAACTCCTAGAATATCAAAGCATCATGGATGTTGTGATCCCGCCATTTTTGTAGCTACCGGTAGTCTGACATTTTTTCTGGCCATACTTTCAATTTTTCTTTTGTTCTTTTCATTTAAATTTGCTATTATATTGCCCAAAGATGGAGAAGTTTGCAATATTGATGCAAATTATTTTGGTATTTCACAAGTTTTTTTTCCCACCTTTTTTTTTATAAAAACATTTGAAATTCAATGATTTTTACAAGAATGTTAAGGGAAATCTTCAAACATGTAGCATTTTTTTTTATATGCCATTAATAATAATTGGCTTAATAATTTCCAGAAAGAGGCATTAAAAATGCGATTTCTCAACATCAAAAATAAATAACTAATTTTTAAATTCAGTGTAAATTCTTCAGTAAGAAAAAAATACATTTCCTGTATTCAAATATACATGCAAAAATACTTAATACTGAGATAATCCCAATTACAAATTATGTCAGATTATTATGACACTGATTTTACAGGTTAAATAAAATCTGGTGGCTTTTTTATACATATTTAATTTTTGGTCTTTTCTTTGAAAATAAAACCAACACATCTTAATAATCAGTCACACAAAAATGTAGTGTTGATCAAAATAAATTAAAGGTACACTATTGAGGTCAAGATTTTGTGTATTCAGTTAGATGTGTAATTCTTGACCTTAATGCCAGTATGAATGTTAACTGTAATGATATATTAGCTGTGGCAAATTAAGACTGCATTTCATTTGGAGTGGAGTTTAATCCGATTATTACTTACACCTATGAGTGTAATTGTTTGAAAATTGTGACAGTTGTCTATCATACTTCTTTCATTAGGCAAATAAAATACAGCTACCAGTAATACTGGGAATTATAGCATTTCAAAAAAGTGTGGGAATCAACTCTATTAATACACATCTTTAACCAAATTTTATTCAATGGCTTACAGGAATATAAGATACTGATAAGTCACTTTCATTATTCTTATCAACTACTGAAATTTGATAAATCACATTTTCCACATGAATTAAAAATGGCATTTTATTACAAATTTTTGATTTACAAAGGAACTATATGCAAGTGTATATCTAAAACAAGAAGTAATTGTAACAGGATGCTGTTACAAAGTCTCCCAAACAAAGCTCCCATAACTCCCCATTCATATGGTCCCATGTTCATTTGATTTGATTTTTTGTCCCATACAAGAATATATATGCCTTACGAGTAGGGATCTCCACCATTTACAAGTTTTCAAACAGGAGGGGGTGATAGTGACTTGACCAACATTTCATTTGAGTTGTTTTATTGTCCCCTACGAGAATATATATGATTTAGGGGTGGGGATGTTGACCGTTTACAAGTTTTCAAACAAGAGGGGGTGGAGTGACCCCCCTAGAGTTTCCTTTTATTTCATTTCATTTGTTTTATTGTCCTCCTACAGGAATATATATGAAGTAGGGGTTGGGATCTGGACCGTTAACAAGATAAAAGCACATTCTCAAATTGAACAGGGTGGGGGCGACCCCCAGGCACTTCCCTTTTATTTCATTTCATTTGTTTTATTGTCCCCTACAAGAATAAATATGGTTTAGGGGTGGGGATGTTGACCGTTTACAAGTTTTCAAACAAGAAGGGGTGGGGTGACCCCCTCTGAACTTCCCTTTTATTTCACTTTATTTGTTTTATTGTCCCCTACAAGAATATATATGGTTTAGGGATGGGGATCTTGACGGTTTACAAGATAAAAGTACATTCTCAAATTGAACAGGGTGGGGGTGATCCCCAGAAACTTTAATTTAATTTAATGTGATTTGTTTTATTGTCCCATACAAGAATATATATGGTTTAGGGGTGGGGATATCGACCGTTTACAAGTTTTCAAACAAGAGGGATCAGGATGACCCCCTAGGGACTTCCCATTAATTTCATTTCATTTGTTTTATTGTCCCCTACAAGAATATATATGGTTTAGGGGTGGGTATCTGTACCGTTTACAAGATAACAGCACATTCTCATATTGAACGGGAAGGGGATGACCCCCGGGGACCTCCCTTTAATTTCATTTGATTTGTTTTATCGTTCCATTCAAGAATATATATAGTTTAGGGGTGGGGATCTGGACCGTTTACAAGTTTTCAAACAAGAGGGGTCGGGGTGACCCCCTAGGGACTTCCCTTTTATTTCATTTCATTTGTTTCATTGTCCCCTACAAGAATATATATGGTTTAGGGGTGGGGACCGTTTACAAGATAATAGCATATTCTCATATTGAACGGGGTGGGGATGACCCCCGGGGACCTCCCTTTAATTTCATTTGATTTGTTTTATCGTTCCATTCAAGAATATATATGGTTTAGGGGTGGGGATCTGGACCGTTTACAAGTTTTCAAACAAGCGGGGTCGGGGTGACCCCCTAGGGACTTCCCTTTAATTTCATTTCATTTGTTTTATTGTCCCCTACAAGAATATATATGGCTTAGGGGTGGGGATCTGGACCGTTTACAAGATAATAGCACATTCTCATGTTGAACGGGATGGGGATGACCCCCAGGGACCTCCCTTTAATTTCATTTGATTTGTTTTATCGTTCCATTCAAGAATATATATGGTTTAGGGGTGGGGATCTGGACCGTTTACAAGATAAAAGCAAATTCTCAAATTGAAGGGGGTGGGGATGACCCCCAGGGACTCCCCCTATATATCATGTGATTTGTTTTATTGTCCTATAATCATTTCTGAAGACTGCATGTATCTATCACTTACAGTTTTCAGGATATATTCATTTGAAAATTTTAGAAAATAAAATCCCGTAGGGTTCTTTTGTAAACCCCTTCCTCCTTTCTACCCCCCAAAATACCCCTTAATAGACCCCAATGCACAAACGAAAAATTGATGGCTCACCTAGACATATTCAGTCGGAAACCAGGTTGAAATAGAACAAAAGAATCGAAGCTCTTTGTTAGAGAAGGCGATAATTGCTTACTGTAATGTTTACTATAGTGACAAAAATTTTAAAAGTTAATAGAAACAAACAAAATTACAATTTTCTTCTCAATTATGAAGTGTTTTATTTTGAAAACACCATTTACATAAGTTTTCAATTTATTTAGTACATAGTTAAGCAGAACAATTAGATATCAAGTCGACGACATGGGTATCTTTCAAGTTGGATGTAGAAAATGCATAACCTCCGATTTTTAATTTTTTTTTACCACTGACAGAAAACATATCAATCTATTAGTTCAGTAATTTTCGTGTCTGCCCTTCCATTATGTGACTCAAGAAAAAATTCCAAAAAATGGGTAACAATTGTATCGAAAAGAGAAAATCAAGTGCACCTTTTTATTCTCGTGCGTGTTTTAGTTGAATATTTTGTCTTGATATCGTACAAAGCAAGAATATTTCATACATCGTCTCGCCTCAGATTCTATCATTTTTATATCAAAGCTACAGGTTGACCTTATAACATAAAAAAAATCACAGTACTAAAAGATGAAATATATGGGTCAAGTGAAATACCTATCTAATGAATCACAAAAACAGAGTAGGTGTGTTCGAATAGCTATTTTTTTACTGAAAGTACTTGACGACAGTCTTTCAAGTTGGATGATGAAAATACATATCTTCGAAAAATTATATTTTTTTGTGTGTGAAAACTAGGGTTTATAGTCTTCAACCACTAAAAAAATCTAGTCTGCCCTTCCAGGAAATATTTAATTAGAATTTTTTTAAATGTTTATGAATTTTCGAAAATTCCACCTGACAACCGATCAGACAATATTTTTAAGTTAAATCAATGCAGACAAGATCATTAACTGATGCTCATTGGGCCAACTAAAATTAATTAGTAGATTTTCATCCAAATTTTTGAAAAACATGGGGCGGGTGGGAGGATTTTATTTTCTAAATTTTATTTCATATGAAACTCTTGTCACAAGTTCTTCATACCGCGGGGTATATGCTAGTGGAGAACAAGCTTGTATAATGTATATACATGCTGTATAAGGAATCTGACACTATTTTTTAAACTCTTAAATAAAAATCCCTGATTGGCAACCACTGTTATACATGTAATTGCCGCTTTAGAAACCTATTTATAGTATACATCAAATGGAAGAGAAATGCTCTCTTCAGTTGGACTAGACCTACACCAAATTTATTTTACTTTCTAAGCAATGGTTTGTAGTCCACATATAATCAATAAAATGTATTGGTACAATGGTATGCAACACAAGTATTATGAGTACAAAATAAAATGTAAACTTAGTGTGGAAAGTTATTATGATATAAAACATGAACTTATCCAAAAAGTAGTTGTTGTTTAATGACTAAATTGAGGGTATTGGGACAGTTACAGAGGGTGTTTGCTGTTTGTCAACAAAAACAACAGCCGTGGGTTAATATAAGAGATTCCCGAATTAAAATGCGTGTTTGTCGACTTTTTTTTTCTCAATATACGGTCATAAATCAAACAAATTCGTGCTTTTGTCAATTTCTTTAATCCAGTCATGTTTTTTGTACCAATTTGTTCTACGATTCTTGCGCTTTGGATATCATTTACAGTCCAAATTTCCTGTCACAAAGTCATCGTATAAATAAAGAAAAAAGTTTTCGATTCACTTGTGACTACCGCAATTTGCGTTAAATGACAAGGCGTTTTACTCGTTACTCGAATATTTCATGCCCTTCTCGTTATCAATCTCTATTCTCGGAAGATGTTGTCATCATAGAGCAGCAGAATATGTCGACTCAATCATATCGTTATTAGATTACTCGGAGAAATACAAAAACGAAATTTGAAACAGGAAGTGTTGAATGAAACGAAATTATCGATGGTTCCCGGTAACGGACATGATAAGATCCGGAAATCGTATTTTTGTTAAATAAAAAAAATCGGGGCGGGACGATTTCAGAGGGGCGGGCGGGGATGAAAATCTAGCAATTAATTTTAATTGGCCTTAGCTATAGTAGATGCATTTGTCTTTTAAAATACAACTGACATATAAGGATCGTAATGGTGCAATGTGAATAAATTTATCGGTTGCCGAGGGCAAAATTGGCAGCGCGTCATCCCTACAATGGCTTCCATTTCTACGATTGTGAAAATGAACTGGCGTAATGGGGAGATAATTTTGACGAAGTAGAGTCCTGACTGTATTAGTCTACCATATTATGAAATCCTAAGTCAATCTGACAAGCGGTTTTGGAGAAACGCTGCGGACAAGTTCATTTTTTAAAGTGGCGGAAGAGGAAGAAGAGGAAGAAGAAGAATAATAAAAATAATAAGAGACTTAATAAAGAGTTGTTCGCCCAACCTTTTCTTAATATAAAGACAAATAGCATGTTAAAAGTTGGCAGTTGATGATTAAAATGGTGTATAAAGTTTCTGCAAGTCATAGAAACACATAATTATTTTCAAGATATGTCTTCAACTTAGAATTTTGCACTATCTCCAAATCTGGAGTGATCGCATAGATTCAGCATGGCTGAATCAAAAAATAAAAAAATCACAATTTCCTGTTGATATGCACATCTACATAGTATGTCCTTATTATCTACAAAGTTTCATGAAATTCTGCTGTGTAACAAGTTTCAGAGGAGATGTGATGACAAGAACAGGACTGAGGCCAAATAAAATAGAATGTGTGGTTCCAGTTACATCTAAAAAAAAAAGTTCGGGTAGGTACGCAGGGATTTTTTTTAATTTTATATTTTTTGTTATACATTGAGTCGATGGGAGCAACATTCTGACTTTAACAGTGCTTAATGAAAAATGACAAAAAAATCTTAAGGGTAGGCTATTATTAAGACTAAAAAGTAGGGTAGGTAAGGTCACTGGAACCACACATTAATTTTATTTGGCCTGACAGACAGACGGATGGACAGACGGACGGACGGGTTAAAAACATTATACTATTATATATTTTATCTATGTACATACATGTACATACATAATGAGGTTGTCTGACTGTATATATTAGATGTCTTTGTTCAATATAAATAATTTGTTGGTATTGACCAGGAGATGTGTGAGAACAACATCTTGCAAAAAATGTGATCCGCTAGGAGCAGCTTGATACGACCACAGTGGTCGAACCCTGAACAGTTGGTGCAAGTATGGACACAACATTCAAGCTTGATACAGTTTTTAATTTGAATTGTGATTAAATATTTGACACAGCATAGGTTTTTGATGCAGAATGAATGTGGTCTCAGAATTTAAAAATTTGAAAATGGACATTAACCTTTTATGGTTTAATATCCAAAATTTAAATATATGTTTAGATTCAGCAATCAAAAATCTAAAGACATATATATATATATATGTAGTTTAATAAGCAGAAGTGACTTGAAAATGAATGAAGAGATGAAATAAGATAGAAATATGTTATCTGTTTTTTTCTTACCATGTATCAACCTTCTAAAAATAGGGGGGTGGTGGGATAACTGTTAGCGGTAATAACACAATACATTGAATTTTGGAAACTATGTTTTTTTGGATTTTAATTCTTATTCAATAGTTGGCATTTAATAATAGATACAATATGGTTTTTTTTTTGTAGAATTATTTTAAAAAGGGGTATCATAGGATGATATAATTGCCGCGATTTTTTTAAAGTTGATTACCATGTACCAAGTCAGGAAAATGGCCATTGTTATATAATAGTTTGTTTCTGTGTGTGTTACATTTTAATGTTGTGTTTCTGTTATGTCGTTGTTCTCCTCTTATATATTTGATGCGTTTCCCTCAGTTTTAGTTTGTAACACAGATTTGTTTTTATCTCTACTATTTATGAGTTTCGAACAGCTGTATACTACTGTTGCCTTTATTTAGCATTAAACAATCAAAACAACTTAACGGAGAAAAATAGTTATTTTTGGTGAAGTGGGCGAGGTCTGCTTTGTATAATTAAATTTGTGTTATTTCCCTTTGAACATGTAATGATGAACATTGTTCTCTTCTGTATACTGTAAAATATCATAAATCAATCGAATGTTTTCCTCTATATAATGCTTAATGGTCCAATATCTACAATGTAATTCCATGGTTAGATTCAGCATATAAAAAAATCCCCATGAATTTAGTTTTTGATGAATTTTGGATCCTTTGGACCTTCATATGGACTTATTTAAAAAGAGCCCAAAATTAAAAATCTGAATGCACAGTTACATTCAGCATATCATAGAACCAAAACCAGTTTCTGATTAAATCAAACAAAGTCTAATTTTGGACCTGCATGTATTTAAAAATGGGCCCCAATATCCAATATAGTAATATACGGTAAGAACCCTCAACAGTTCAAGACTTTAAATTAATCCTCATTGAAAATGGTTAAAAGATTTGTATTTATTTCAATTGAAGATTTCTTGCTTTTGCACAATACTTGGTAAATCAGTTTACAGACTATATATAACAAGCATTCGATGAGTATTGCATGGCAATACATAGTCCCCTACCGGTTAAAAATTCATTGTAATGGAACGAAATTCTAACTTGGAGTGCATTTGTTTCTAACCCGAAATTTTGTCATCGATGACTATCGTTTAGTAAACGTTAAGCTGCTAGAAACAAATACATCGTTTAATAAACTTTATCGACCCCACGTATACATGGTATAGTCAGACAGAAATAGATTACACTCACGCACTGTAAACAAACAGGTAAAAGTGCGGGAAATAAATAACCAGGACTTTGGGAAAACAACATGTGCTCGCAATTATTTAAACGACAGATGCAGAAACAAATTTATCGTTTACACGTCTCAACGATAAACGATCAACGACTACGCGACTACTTTGCGCGTACATCGTTTATGTGAACAATGTCAACGTTGACCAAAAAATGTAAGAAACAAATGGATTAAACGACTACGCGCGTAATCGTTTACATTGTTTAGGTTAGAAACAAATGCGCTCTTGATCTATAACTTGTCATGGTGTAACTACATAAAAATATCAAGTCAAAATCCTTAAGCATGACGAAAAAAACTGTTGAAAACTGATTATTTAAGTGAATTTTCTATGTCCAAAGACAATAACTTTGCACAAAATCATCAGACCAGAACAAAATACCAACTTGTCATGATAAAACTATATACTAATTATCAAATCATTATCTTCAAGAATGACCCAGGGGCCTTGGTGGCCGAGTGGTCTAAGTAGTTACTACTGTAATCACTAGCAAGTCAACACTGAGGTCGTGAGATCGAACCCCGCTCGTGCAGGTGCACTCGACTCCAATCTTAATTGACTAGGATTGTCAGTGTTTTTATCGAAAGTCGGTGGTTTTCTCCGGGGACTCAGGCATCCTCCACCAATAAAATCTGGCCGCCACAAAATAGCCAAAAAGCGGTGCTTAAAAGTGGCGTTAAAACACAAAAAAATCAAATCAATCAAGCAAGAATTACCAACAAACCTACCACTAAATTCTTCAAACAATTTATCAAAGAAAAGGAAAAAATCCAAAATGATCTTTTAAAAAATGAGTTATTTCCTTTTGAACAGAAATCAGTATTTCATCAAAAACTTTATTTTAGGGAAAGGGCTTTAACTGAACAAAGAGAAAAGCTAAAATCGTGAAAATTGAACTTGACCTGTAACTTGTCATGATAAAACAATAAACAAATATCAAATTAATATCTTCAAGCACGACTGACTGACTGACTGACTGATGGAGTGCAAACCTAAAGTCCCCTTTCGACTTCGTCAGTAGGGGACTAAAAATTTACATACCCTGTTTTGTGTGTATCTCCTGCCATATAAGTATTTGTTGTTTCTTCATAGGATCAGAAATAATTCATGTTAGAACCAGCTTAGACTGACTGACTGACTGACTGAAGGAGTAAGACGGACGGTACGACGGACGGACAGACGGACGGACAGACGGACGGACGGACGGACGGACGGACGGACGGACGGACTGACTGACTGACTGACTGACTGACTGACTGACTGACTGACTGACTGACTGACTGACTGACTGACTGACTGACTTCGTCGGTAGGGGACTAAAACATTACATACCCTGTTTTGTGTGTATCTCCTGCCATAAAAGTTTTTGTTGTTTCTTCATATAGATCAGAAATAATTTATGTTAGAACCAGCTTAGACAGTATTAGAAAAGTCTTGTTTTTGGACCCTATTTGGCCTCTAGTTTCTTAACAATTTAAGCCATGACCCCCAAAATTGACCCCAACCTTCCGTGTGTGGTGATAAACCTTGTGCCACAATTTCATAGATATCCATTGACTTATACTTTATTATTTGTCCAAAAACCAGAAAAACCACCCCGTTATTCCTGAAGTAACCCCCAAAGTCAAACCTTACCTTCCCCTTGTGGTTTAATTTCATAGAGACCCATAGACCAATACTTAAGTAATTGTCCATTAACCAGGAAAACCTTTTCCCCCCCTTTTTTGCCCCTAATTCCTCAACAGTTTAGGCCACAACCCCAAAAGTCAATCATTAATTTCCCTTTGTGGTATCTTTGTGGTATGGAAACTTGTGGTACAATTTCAGAAAGATCCATACACTGTTACACAAGTAATTGTCCGTAAACCACAACAATGTTTTTTTTACCCCTTTTTAGCCCCTTATTCCTTAGCAGTTGGGATCGTAACCCCCAAAATCAATCCCAACCTTCCTTTTGTGGTATTAAACCTTGTGTTTAAATTTCATAAAATTTCATTCACTTAAACTAAAGTTATTGTCCGGAAACCAAATGTCTTTGGACGATGACGACGAGATAGAAATATACAAACTCAAATTGTTTGTGGTCGTAGAAAAATATACTAAAACCAGTATAATGAGTGAGATGAGAATTTTTGTTCCATGCATGTCAATGTGAATTTGAGGCGAACAAAAAAACCCAACAAAAAGTGCTGCTTCTTTGCTTTTAGTTTTTTCAAGTGTATATTTATTTTGTGTCATGAATTGATACCCCATGATCCTGTCTTTTCCATTATAGTGGGGAAAAAATGGGGAATGGATTGGGACACAGATGATGACCCCACTTGCATATAACGTTATAGAGGGACATCACTCAAGAAGGTTAAAGTGATGCAACCCAAATTCAAACTTGATCTGTGTGTTGTGGTAATAAGCATTGTGCATAAGTTTCATAACATTGAGTTGAGGCAAACTGAAGTTAGAGAACAGAAACTAATTTTTGGACGGAAGTAACAGATGGACATGGGTCACACTAGTACTTAATGCCCCCTCCGCTAAAAAAATCATAATATAAAAGTAAACAGTTTTACCAGTAGCGCAAGATTTGTCCTTTATATTCAAACGATATTCATTTCTAAATTGGTGTAAGAATAAAACTGAATATTGAAGACATCAAATCAGACTCACTAAAATCAATAGGGTGCTTATATTTCCCAATTCCATTTTGCCTGCATTTTTGTTTGGTAAGCGGTGGTATTAACATTGACACATCTCATTTACTTGGAGATTATTTGCCCTGCCCCTCTTAATCATGGTCAATTGACTTTTAGACTATTGCTTAGTTTACATGATAAAGATTGTGATAAGTAAAATTGAGAATGGAAACGGAGAATGTGTCAAAGAGACAACAACCCGAACAAATAGCAGAAAAACAGCCCAAGTCCACCAATGGGTCTTCAACAAGGCGAGAAAATCCCGCAACCAGAGGCAGGCTTCAGCTGGCCCCTAAACAAAAATGGACATCACTCTAAACTCTGAAACATATAGATGAACTATAATTAAAAAAACCATACTAACAAAGGCCAGAGGTTAATGACCAGTGGAGAAGGCGCAACAATGTGGCAGGGTTAAACATGTTTTGTGAGATCTCAACCCCCCTATACCTCTAACTAATAAACAAATACATAGCAATATGCTAATTCAACTGCATACCATATATCTTTTCCCTACCACTAGTGGTGACCTTATAACAAACTAATTCATTGTTGACGCCACTGCTAGGAAACAGCATACTTTAGTCTAGCTTTTTGACGTCGTCTAGGCACATAATCATTTGACAATTTTTAAATGTTTTTAGGATTCACCAAACCAAGCACAAGACAGGGGACATTTGCCAGACTGAAAGTATCAGAACATAAGGCGTCTGTATACAAGATATGACTTTTGAAATATAAAGCTTTGTACAAAAAGCTAACACCACAGCATAAAAAGCATCCCATTTTCTTGCAAGACAGAAATGTTTGCTTTACTATTAACATGATTAAAGGTTTTCAAATGATCACAGAATACAGATATATCGCAAAAGCATTATACTTATAAACAAAATCTACACTCCTCACAGAATGTTATTAAGCAGCTGGTTTATCTCTATGTAATGTCTAAAGGACTAGCGTATTATCAAAAACACAAAGCAGTTTGTTTGTTAATTTTAAAATGTAATTTAGCGAAATAAATTGTTCATTTAAAATATCTAGGTCTTCGGACAATTAAAATCATAATCCCGCCCCATTTTTTTTTAATTTGAAAAGAATTACGAGTTCAGAATTTTTCATGTCCATTACGGTTAACCTTGCTAACAAATTTGTTTCATTGAAAACTTCCTGTTGCAAAATTTGATTTTCATATTGTTTTTAGTTATTTAACCAAAATAATTCTATTCTGCTGCTCTATGATGATTGCATTATCTTCTGAGAACAGAGATTTATTAGGATAAAGGTCAGATATATTCAGTTTCGAGTAATAAACAATGTCAAAGAACGCAAATCACGTATGTCACATTTCAGTGATTAAGTAACCGTGTATTTATTTTTTATTATTCAAAGTGTGTCAGGAAATTTGGACTGTGAATGATATCCAAAAGTGTGGTAATAAAGGCACACGCAAGTGTAAAAACATGATTGGGATAAAGAAATTGATTCAAACATGATCTTGTGCAACACAATTTACACTGTTTAGAACTGTATATTTAAGAGTACAAAAAGTCGGTCAACATATATATCATGATATTTAGCAAGATTTACTCCAAAAATGTCCCTATTTGTTGATAAACATTATTAAAATCTGACACCCAGCCCCTCAATAAAGTCATTAAACAACTTCTTCTTTTTGTGAAGTTCATGTTTTTACATTGTATGTTTATAACTACATGTAGTTAATAAAATTATATTTGAACCTTGCATAAAAATCTTTCAAACAATAACCCTAGTATCGAACTTAAGCTAAAAAATCTTTTTGGTGCAAGTTTGGTGTGATAAATTATTTTATATTTTTTCATAGCCAACCAGAGCAATAAAAAGCTGAAATTTGGGATGTCAATAATCATCAAATTAGAACATTCTCCCTTTATTTACATTATTTCTAAAGAGTTGCATAAAGTAATTATCAATTTAAGTACATTGTTTTTGGAATCATTAAATAATTAATTGGTTTGGCTTCTTAGACAACTGTATTGCTGGTCAACGTACTTAAAAAATCAAGTATTTGCAAACAGGTAGTAAACAGGAGACATGTACGCCCTACAATCATTCCATTAACCAAATATAGTTGACCTTAGTTTGCTAATAGTATCTGCGAAATAAACCTTACCAAGAAAACTAAACTTTGACTAATGAACCATGAAAAAGAGGTCATTATAAAATTAAGGAGATGTGGTATGATTGCCATTGAGACAACTACCATCATAAGTCAAATAATGATGAGAAAAACCCACACCCTATAATCATATACTGTCAATTCAGAAATCATTTCGAGTTTTTTTATCTTATTATCAGCAACACTCAGAAAAACTATGTAAAAAAATAAAAAAAATAAATCTGTCCCTCCAATTATAATTGTGTGATTGTCAATTACCATATGTTTTGTAATGGTGATTATAGCTGAAATTATTTAAAAACACTTAGTGTAATAAAACTTTATATATATATACTAAATAGTGTATCAAAGTCAACAAATTTTATCTACACAATGTATCGTAATGAAATATATCCTTTAATACAACTTTTTTTTTATTCAAATGTAACACAACACAATGTATGGCACATTGTATTTAAAAACTTCGGTTTCACCTTAACAAATGGACAAAAGTCCATGTTAGTTTCCAAGAGAATTTTCAAACATCAGTAAATATTTAAACATGTTAACAATCTTAAACTAGAAGACAATTAAAAGTCAAAGCATGCACAATTAATATATCTAAAAAAGCAAATCTGTTTTAAACTATAACTCAATTTAAATTTCTTTTATAATACACCTATAAATGTAGAGCTTGTTTAACTATTAAATATCCCAACCTTTTAATTGTGGTATGGAACCCTGTGCTAAAATTTCTTACACATCCATACACTTATACTAAAGTAATTGTCTGTGAACTAATTTATTTTCAATGAACCAGTGATGTATACCACAAAAATAGTTCTCTAATATTAGATATGGTGTTTTATCTTTTTCCAACTACGACCCAAATCAAAATTTCTGTTAATTGTCCAATAACGTCTCTGAATTTAGATTCTGAGCAATTATGTAATAAAAGCATAGTTTCTGACAAAGAATGACTGTGTTATGAGTTCTTTTAAAAAAAAATTCAAAATTAGACATTTATCAATTATGGTCCATCATTCAAACTATAAATACATGGTTAGATTCAGCATATCAAGTAACCACAGTGTTTCATTTTTTTGTTTGAATCAAACTAAGTTTTTATTTTGGATACTTTGAACTTTTAATGAAACAAGCCCAAAATAAAAAAAACAAATAAACACTGTTAGATTGCACTCATTAAAGAACACCAATGATTTATTTTTTGAAGAAATCAAACAGTCTAATTTTGGACCCCCAAAAAAAACAAGCACAAAATCAAAAAACCTAAAACACTGTCATGACTGTTGTATTGGCCATATTAAATAACACAAATAATTTAATTTTGATGAAATCAAACAATGTTCAATTTTAGACCCCAATTTGAACCATGTTGACTGTGCCCAAAATCAAATATCTAAATACACACTTAGATTCCGCTTATTTAAGAAGCCCAACTATTTTTTTTTTAATCAAACAAAGTTTTTGGACCCTTTGGAGCTTAATGCAGGCCTACCATGCCCCAAATCAAATATTTAAATACACCTTTAGAAACCCCATATCGAAGAACCCAAAGAATTCAATGTTTTTAAAATAAAATCTTTTTTTTTACCCCAATTTCGTTTTTTTGTCCATAGATTTACGAGTTTTGAACAGCGTTTTACTACTGTTGCCTTTATTTTGACCCTTTGAACCTTAATGTGGATTAATTTGAAAACAGGCCTCAAAATTCAAATATTTTTTTACACAATTAGATTCACCATGTCAAGAAACACCAATAACTCAATTTCTAAAGAAATCAAACAAAGTTAAATGTTTGACCCTTTGGGTCTTTTAATTTTAATCATTTCAAAAACAGACTTTAAAATCCAAATATTAAAAATACCTAATTAGAATCAGCATAATACAGACCCCAACGAATTTAAGACTATTGAATTAAACACCATTGAAACTGCTAAAAAATAGCAATTTATACAAAGTATTGGTTTGAGCCTCTTTTAACTAATTTAAACCAAAAAGGTTATAACACCTAAAATAAATCCAAAACTTTATTATATGGTATAACAACTTGTGGCACAATTAAATAGCAATAAATAGCCTTATACTCAAGTGATTTTCCTTATTTAGGTTTGGTTTTTCCCCCTTTTCAGCCCCTTATTATTAAACGGTTTAGACCATGACCCCTAAAATCACTAGCTGTCAACATTCCTTTTGAAGTATGGAACCTTGTAGTAAAATTTCATAGAAACCCATACTCTAATACACAAATTAGTGTCCTGAAACATGAACAAAAATGTTTTGACTCCTTTTTGGTCCTTACTTACTAAACAGCTACAACAACAAAAAAAAACAAAATAAATCCCATCATTTACTTTGTGGAATAGAACCTTTTACTTAAATTTTATACAGATGTCTACAGTTATACTCAAGTTATAGTCTGTGAACCAGACAAATTATTGTTTTTGTTTGGCTCTTTCTGACTACTAATTCCTAAACAGCTACTATATTAACCCTGAAAAAAAAACCAACATTCATATTGTGGTATGGAACCTTGTAGTACAATTGAATAGAGATCCATACACCTATACATTTTACATGCAATATTCAAGTTATTGCCTGCAACCAAGAAAAAAAATTGTCTTCTGGCCCTTTTCGACCCCTAATTATTAAATGGTATGGGCCATGACACTCAACAATTATTATAAACGTATAATTTGACGTATTGAACCTTTTGGTAAAATTTCATAGATATCTATACTCTTAAACACCAATTATTGTTCTGAAACATGACAACGCTTGTTTTTGGTTCCTAATTCCTAAACAGCTACGACAAAATCCCCCAAAAGAAATCACAACCTTTTTTTGTGGCATGGAACCTTGTGCTCACTTTTTATAGAGATCCATACAATTATACTCACATTTTGAACCTGACAAAAAATTGGGCTTTTTGGCACCTAATTTTTAAACATCTATGACAATTACCCCCAACATTAATCCTAACTTTTCTTGTGGTGTGGAACCTTTTGCTAAAACTTTGATCAAAGAAATATCTCCTATACTTAAGTTACTGTGTTATAACCAGACAAATAATTGTTTTTAGCCCCTTTCTGGCCCGTCCCCTTCCCTCGATATTCCATCAACACTTGATGGACAATTGATAGAAATTTGATGGTACTTAATGGAATTCCTTCCCAAACCAAAACAAGAGTGAACACGCTGAAATGTTGATCCTAAATTTAAAGCTTTAATACAACTATCACATAAACTTAACATGATCCAAAAATATGAGGTCAATGTCATCTAAACCAAACAAGACATATCTGTTCACCTTACAATCATTCATTACACTAAATGTTGTTGACCTGTGAATTATTGTTTACAGACTTTACCAATAAAACTAAACATTAACCAATGAACCATGAAAATGGGGTCAAGGTCAGATGAATAATGCCAGGTAGATATGTACAGCTTACAATTCTTCAATTCAACAAAAAAAGTTGACTTATTGCTTATACTATAAGACCAAAAGTCAAAAACTTAACACTGAGCAATGAACCATGAAAATGAGGTCAAGATAAAAAAAAAACTGCTAGACAGACATGTACATCATTTCCATACACCAAATATAGTTGACCTGTTGCATGTAGTATAAGAAAACAAGACCAAAACTCAAAATCTAAACTTTGACCACTGAAATATGAAAATAAGGTCAAGGTCAGATGACACCTGCAACCTAGACATGTACAACTTGCAATCATTCATACACAAAATATAGTAGACCTATTGCATACAGTATAAGAAAACACACCAAAACACAACAACTTTACTACAAACACTGAACCATGAAAATGAAGTCAAAGTCAAATGACACTTGCCAGTTGAAATAGACATGTATATCTTGCAGTCCTTCCATACACCGAATTTACTAGCCATATTGCTTATAGTATCTGAGATAAGGACTTGACCACCAAAACTTAACCTTGTTCACTCATTCATGAAATGAGGTCGAGGTCAAGTGAAAACTGTGAAACGGATATGAGATACGCACATACCAAATATAGTTATCCCCTTTAATCATAATAAGAGAAAAATTAACATTACAAAAACTTTTTTTTCAAGTAGTCACTGAACCTTGGACAAGGACAATGGACATGTGATAGACGGAAACTTCGTAACACGACGCATCTTTATACAAAGAATGAAGCAACCAGGTCTTCCACCTTCTAAAAACTAAAGCTTTAAAGAAGTAAGCTAACGCAAACGCCACCGGATCACTATCCCTAAGTTGAGCTTTCTGCGACTTTTGTCGCTGGCTCGACAAAAACCAATTATGGCTTAATTTAAATTCAGGAATGCTGCATTTTCATTTATTTTCCACTTCAGAAAACATGGTAACAAAATTAAATAGCATGAAGATTTTACCAGAACACCTGAATGATATTTATGTATACCTGTATAGGTTTGGCTGCTGGTTTTACGCCACACTTTTCTTTGTTCATCCTCAAAAGCCTACAAAATACATATACATGTATATGTAATTATGTAATATATTAATCCACAAATTATATCTTTGACCTATGAGATTGGTATGAATAATCAAATATTTTGTTTTAATATTTAAACCATGTTCAAAATATAATTATTACCATTTGTCAAAATGTTATTGAAAAAATGCCCCCTTTCCTTATGATCCCGAGCACAAACTCAATACTGTTTTTTTTGTTGTATGCTTATTGTCTTTTTCATTAATTGATTGATGTTTAACACCACTTTTAGCACGTATGGCTATTCCATGACACTCAGTTTTTTTTTTTGTGGTGGAAGCTGGAGTATTTGCAATGGACCACCATCCATCGGCAGGGAAAGTTTATAATTCTAGTTATTTGAAATATGATATATTTAAACACTGTTCAAAATATAAATATAACCATTTGTCAAAATGTTATTGAAAACATGCCCCCTTTCCTTATGATCCCGAGCACAAACTCAATACTGTTTTTTTTTTGTATGCTTATTGTCTTTTTCATTAATTGATTGATGTTTAACACCACTTTTAGCACGTGTGGCTATTCCATGACACTCAGTTTTTTTTGTGGTGGAAGCTGGAGTATTTGCAGTGGACCACCATCCATCGGCAGGGAAAGTTTATAATTCTAGTTCTTTGAGATATGATATATGCAACTGCAGTATTTAAACTCTTAATCTCATGAGTGTGGACCTTTGTCTTATTAACTTATTAACTACATTTTTTTTTCTATTTAAAATATACATACCCTAACGGTATCAGTATCTATAGGATTGATAACAAATTCTACATTCTTTATACTGGAATCAGGTGCCTTTTCTTTGTACAACAGTACTATCTCAAACATTGTTTTGGCAACTATGTCAACAGGAAAGTTTAGTATTCCTGTACCGATAGCAGGAAAAGCTATGGATGTCATATTAAGGTCTGATGCTTTTTTCAAACACATGGCTATGAACATCTGAAGTATCTTCATTCAAAATCAATTAATAAGGTTAATTCCTCTGTCATATTTGTAAATGCAAAGTGCATTTAGATTGCCAAATTAATTATGTTTCAGATTAATGACACTAAAGAATGACAAAACAGGCATCCTGATTGGTTCATCAATAAAAATATGATGTGGAATATTTTGTTTAATGTATCAAATAGATAGGAAAAAAATAAATTAAAGTTAACACATGTATAGGGAAACTTTTTTTCCCCAACAACCTTCAATTCCATTTAGCGCTCGTTTAAAAAAAAGCCATTCAATTTCCCAAATCAGGATCCTCAGTTGACTACAATAACCTTTAGGATTAAATCTTAAATCACATTAAGGTAATTTTGAACCTTAATATAAATACTGTTCAAACCATCAAAGGGAGATAATACCAATTGACTTAATTCTTACTTGACACTAATGTTGTCTAAACCATACAAATGAGCTAACACACTAAGGACTTTATGCTCACCTTGACACTTTTGGTTTCCAAACCATCAAAGGGAGCTAACATACCATGGATTATATTTTTACAGGGCATATTTCCACCTGATGTTACAAACACATTCAGGAAAGGTTGGAATGTACCTATGTACTGGTATACCTCTGTTTGTATTATGTCTCCAGCAGCTACCAGTATAGATTTAGACAATCTGCCGCGTGACAGATCTAGATTATGACTCACAGAGTTAACAATCACATCAACCTGAAACCACATAAGTTGTACAAAATTATGGTCAGTTCAATGAAATATATGTATCAGAAGTTTAAAATCTTTCAAGCAAATCATACAACAGTAACTTTGGACTAAAGGGTATTCCGGCATAGTCAATAATAGTATCTATGGATAGTGTTCAAGTGCATTTAAAATTGATATGTTATTCCAATGACATGAAATCATATACAGGTAAACACAAACTGTTTTTGGTGTACATGAGCATGGTGGGTTCAACTATTTTAATAAACAATCAAAATGTTTTATTTTTTATTGTTTATGCATCAGATTATGAAAAGTTCATCACTTATATAGCAATAGTATTAAAGTGATGGCGAATGTCAATTACATAAACGAACAGCGTTCCACTGTCCCCTGTGCTGCACAAGAGGGCGTGGGCTGACTTCTAAGGACTTCCCTATTATTTCATTTGATTAGTTTAAGTGTCCAATACAAGAATAGATATGGTTTAGGGGTGGGGATCTGGACCGTTTACAAGTTCTCAAAAAAGAGGGAGTGGGGGTGAACCCAAGAGACTTTACTTTTATTTCATTTAATTTGTTTTATTGTCCCTTGCAAGAATATATATATGGTTTAGGGGTGAAGATCTCGACCGTTTGCAAGTTCTCAAACAAGAAGGGGTGGGGATCTAGGCCGTTTACAAGATAATAGCACATTCTCAAATTGAAGGAGGTTAGGACTATCTCAAAGACTAACCCTATATTTCACTTGATTTGTTTTATTTTCCTGTGATCATTTCTGAAGACTGCATGTGTTTATCACTTACAGTTTTCAAGTTAAAGTCATTTGAAATTGTTATAAATAAAATCTCATAGGATTCTATAGTATACCTTTCCTCTTTATGCGCCTCAAAATACCCCTTAACAGACCCAAATGCACAAATGAAAGATGGATGGCTTCCCTAGACATGTTAGTCTAAAATATTATTAAATCCTAAGTAAATCTGACCAGCCGATTAGGAAAAGTGGCAGAAGAAGAAGAGGAAGAAGAGCTAGAATTGCCATTGAAAGCAATAGCGGATATCACCCTGGTTCGCCAATTGCCACTAAACAGCAGTCATTTCTAAGTTTTCGAGCAGTGAATGCAGATGTATGCATGACAATAGATATTTCGGTTGGTTTTCATAGTGTTAGGTTGGAATTTTCAATTTTGTACTATGATGCTGTTTCCATGACAACGGCAGCCATTTTGAACATTCTTAAGTCAAATGCCACATCTATGAATCGTGTTTAACATTTTTGTTAGGTTTTATGAAGTTTTGAGCATTTTGATATATTTGCCGTCTTTCCATGGAAACAGCCGCCATTTTGAGAATTTCAAAGTCATACTGCTGCTTCATTTTGAACATTTCAAAAGTCAAAGAATGCATCTACATCTAGGTGTCTAGGAACGTTTTTGTAAATTTTCATCCATTTTGGAGCATTTAAAAATTTTAGAAATTTTTGCTGTTTCCATGGTTACGTCGGCCATATTGGAAATTCGAAGGTCAACTGTCAGATATGTATATGCCAGTCATTTTTTTCTGTGAAGTATCATTAATTTTTGAGCATTTTGATTTTTTGGACATTTTTGCTGTTTCCATGGTAACGGTAGATATTTTGGAAATTCCAACGCCAAATTCCACATCTACGAATGCTGCTTATCATTACTGTAGTGTTTCATAAAATTTAATACATTTTGATATTTTTCAAAATGTTGGTGTTGTTTCCATGACAACATAGTACATTTAGTAGTTCCAATGATTGCCAAAATCCTTGAAAACCAGTATATAGTGGGCACCTACATTGTATTAAAATATAATGATTCTAAGTTCAAGCATATCCAAATAGTTCACCAAAACCAAAAACTGGATTTTTTTTCACGTTTGTTCCGTTTCCATGGTAACGGAACCCATCTTGAACCATTTTATGCATCATGCACACAACTTGTCATGGGTATTCATATATATTTTGTCATGATAGAATGAAAAGTTGCATGTTAACATTGTAGAATGAATAAATACATGATGGTGTCATGATCTGCCTTGCAGTGAGCTAGAACCCCAGGTTATTTATTGAACTCACCTTTCTCTCTGTTAACAGATCTTTGACAACCTGTATAAAATCCCCATCAGATCCTGAAAAAGTATTTATGGATGCTGTATTATGGTTTGACCTATCTGAAGGGTAATCAGAAGTTGCCGCCCCTGAATATGGATAGTGAATTTGATTGCTTGGAGCATCATCAGTTTGAGTTTCTGGATATCTGATTGGCTTTAAATCTGACTCAGAATCATGACCCGGATATTTAAGTGGTCGATGTACATCTGGATACAGATGCTTTCCTGGAAAATTATAATGCACATCTATACTATTAAACGAGAAGACCTCATTTTGTGTGTCGCTTCTCTTCCTTCCACAATAAATTAATCATCATGTCTCTGTGTCCTTTAGGTACCTTGCATAGTCGCATTTGTAATCCATTCTAAAGACTATTCAGTTTAGGTTATTTTGGGAGAAAAACGAAAATAAAATCGTCCGGATTTTGATTCCGTATTCAAACCGACTTTTAACATTGATAACCAATCGTATGATAGATAACAATTTAGAAATAAATAAGCCAACCAGGGCGTTGTCCATCTCGTGGTTTTTAGATCGTAAGAACCACTGCTATGACACCTCGGTTTAAACTTGACCATAAGTACTCAGACGGGAACAGGACAATTATTTTCGCGTTTATTTGCATGTTTACTATTAATTTACGTTTTTTCATTGAGTTAAGCCTGTCAATTGATATTTTATCGTGTGTTTTTTCTATGTTGTGATGTTATGCTAATGTTTCAGAAAAAGGGAGAAGGTTTGGTACCATAAAAGTTTAATCCCGCTGCAAATGTTTGCACCTGTCCTAAGTCAGGAATCTGATGTACAGTAGTGCATTGTAGTTAAACATAAAATTAACGGTACCAATTTTCTTGCACCAGATGCGCATTTCGACAATACATGTCTCTTCAGTGATGCTCGTGGCCAAAATATTTGAAATCCAAAGCTTATATAAAAGATGAAGAGCTATAATCCAAAAGGTCCAAAAAGTATAGCCAAATCCGTGAAAGGAATCAGAGCTTTGCATGAGGGAGATACATTCCTTAATTTAAAATAACTTCTAATATTTTGTAACAGCAATTTTTAATAACACAAAACATCCGTATTTTCATGCCAGTACCGAAGTACTGGCTACTGAACTGGTGATACCCTCGGGAACTAATAGTCCACCAGCAGAGGCATCGACCAAGTGGTAGTAATAAAATTAACGGTACCAATTTTCTTTACCCGTTTGAATGGTTTTACGCTAGTACAATGTAGTATTTTGGGGCTCTTTATAGCTTGTTGCAAATTGTTCGGTGTGAGCCAAGGCTCTGTGTTGAAGGCCATACATTGACCTATAATGGTTGACTTTTTTAAATTGTCATTTGGATGAAGAGTTGTCTCATTGGCACTCACACCACATCTTCCTATATCTATGATTAATAAACTACTATAATATAATGAGACTGTCTTATAATAAAGCAGTGATCGCTATGGAGAAGAAACTATTAATTAATTATTTGTTTAGTTAAATTAAATATTTAATTGAAATTTAAATTATACATCACAGAAAATGCCATACATGAAAAGATTTTCTAAAGACATTCTCCTTACTCATCCATCAAATTCCATCTGATGGTCAATTCTCCTTCAAATTTCCAAGCATTTAACATGTAATGGAAAATATTCCATCGGTCAAAATATTCTATCAATTATCCATCAGATGGCAAAAATACCATCAATTATCCATCAAATGGAAATTATGCCATCAGGTTTCAATCATCATGAATACAAATTCTATCAAACAATTTTCCATCAACCATTTTCAAGCATTGATGGAAAGTGGATGGAAAGTTGTTCCAATACTCCATCAACATGATGGAATTTGATGTCATTTGTTCCATCACAAAATTCCATAATTTTGATGGAAAATCTTGTGAAGGGTAATTACAAAACTAAGACAATAACCCCCAAAATCAATCACAAACAAAGCCTCTTATTGTGGTATTACCATGTGCTAAAATTCTTAGACATCCATACACACACTAAAGTTAGTGTCTGCAATCCAATTTATTTTCAATGAACCAGTAAAACTGACTGTTTTTGGTCCCTAATTAAAAAAAAAACGCGGGACAAAAACCTCCCAAACAATCTCAACCGTCCTTTATTGATAAGGAACGTTGTGCTAACATTTCATAGAGATCCAGGAACTTATAATCAAGATGATGTCTGCGAACCAAAATGTCTTCAGACGCAGAAAACACCATAACATAATACTACTGCAAATAAATTTGCGTTCGTACAAAAAAAATCGCAATAATAAATGCACGCAATAATTTCGAATTTACGGTACGTACTTGGCCACAAACGATTCTGACATGATCTCTGCCAGACAGACATATACACCAAACACTTTTAAAATAAGAAATATTTATTACAAAAATTATTAAATAAAAATTACCTCCCATCCCTTGTACAGCAGTCACATCTGAAGATTCCACTGACATGACAGACTGAAAAATAAGGAATATGCACGGTGAATATACATTTACTCATTTCACTTGTAGAACTATTTTCGGATTTATAAACCCCCAAAAATAATGTATAATACAAATATTTTACATTATACAAAATGTATTTTTCAGGAAATGTAAGGCCCAGAATAATAGAAAGATATGGTTTAAAGTATAAAGGATATTTTTGTATTTGTAAATCCCATTGCAGGTATTTCTTGTCCCCCAAAAAAGTATGCAATGCCACAAGAATATTTAGGTTTAATGGAAACTGTAGTCTTGCTGATAATTTTTGCTATAACAAGTTTTATAGTTTTAACAATAAAAAGCGTAAACCAAAAGAAAAAAACAACGGCTGAAACGAACTTGTATTGCTCACCTTGCCAACACTAAATTTGATTGATTTCTTAATTCAATGATTGATTGACTGATGGCAGCTATCCAAACATTACATTTGATTGAACAGTAACAATTCGAGGATTGTTTGTTAATTATACCAGAGAAAGTCGAAGACAGTCAAGCTGGACATACAATTGTATGTCCTGATTTAAAGATTTGTTGTTAGCAAATATCAAATATCCCATAAAAACCATTTTAAAACAACTTACATGTACACCTTTGATACATTTCTAGTGGAGAGAATAATTTTGTTAACACTTAAATATAAAATATTTAAATCTAATCCATATGTTCTAGATATTACACTGAAAGGAAAGACACAAACTTCGTTCTATCTATCTTCCTCCTGTGTATAGGAGCACAATAATTAATAATATTGATTTCTTATGATATGTATAGCTGGGATCTATGACATTCATTAATAAGAAGAAGTAAACTAGTGTGAATAAAACAATAAAATGTCATTGATTTAGAAAATTATGTAATTAATGATAAATATGTATATACTTATACAAAACTGAATATTTTTAGGAAAATCAGTGGTCCATATACATGAAAAATGGTGTATGTTAGCGTATATAAAAAAACTCAATACTAAAAAAGGACCGGAAAAGATTCTACATGTTATGACCTGCATTTTCAGTTTCAGAGGTATGGAGCAATCACTCGTATGAAGAGTGATAGTCTATTACCTATATGACTTGTTTGTAAATCTTGATGTCAAAGATTGTTTCCTTGTTAGGTTACTAATTTAAATTGTTTTTTGTTAGAACAAAGAATTTTTTTGATAGTGTCAGACTCAATCGCAAAATATGTGAAGCTTGACAATGCTGATGTTTTTGCTTTTGGGGGGCTTCCATAGAAGAAATAACCTATCAATTTAACAAGAACAAGAGGAATATTTATAAAGGTTATAAATGTTTAATTATTCATTGCGGTACCAATGACATTCATATTTTATCTATTGATCAGTTTAAGTCTGCCTATTGTAATTTTATTTCTACTGCTAAGTTGTTGTTTCCTTCTACAAAAATGTTCTAGGGTTATTGCTTTGTGTGGTATTTTTCCTTGTCCTGTCGATTTTTAGGAAACGGGTCAGAAGATTAAGAAAGTTAATATGGCTTTGTTGAATTTATGTTTGAGTTATAAAGTAGAATTCCTTCATTCGTATATAGATATTTTTTGAAATGTGGAAAGCCAAAGGGGGAATTATTTGCTTATAAAGATGGTGGTTTACATCTTAATTGTGAAGGTACAACATGTACAAGACAGATATCTATATATTAAAAAAAAAAAAAAAAAAAAGAGTTGCTCATTCAATTTATATATGTTAACTTGGCATTTGAGATGATTTTCTCGAGTGGAGTTAAAGGATTAGAAATGGTTGAATTTCATGTTTCTGCCATACTTCCTTTTAAATTTTAGTCTATGGTTGATATTATTTCTTCCATACTAAAATTGGTATTACTTGTATTTCATTTTCCTTAATATGTAGTGGTATTAATTATTTTGTTTGGTCATGATGTTGTAATGTTTATTAATATTAATATGTACTAATATTTTTTAATTTTATATTGCAGGTAAGGGACTCTTTTCAGTGAGTATTGTTCACAATGTTGGGTGCTGTTTCTTTTCATATGAGATGTTTTTTTGTATGAAGAAACACGTATGTTCAGGGTTGATATTGTTTCTTCCTCACTTGCTTTAATTGTTAAATTTTTGCTTGATATTATGTCTTGCATGCTAGATTACCAATCTTAAATTGTGTATTGTTTAGATGCTATTTTAAATTAATTTGCCTAATGCTTTGTTCAACACAGGTGTTTGTTTTATTTTTTGGCGGCCGTTGGCTTGGCGGCTAGCTCGTGTGTTTATTCAATCTGTTTGAATGAATATATTTATCATTTCTAATGGCTAGACGCTATATTTGCTCATTAACATTAACTTTACATGTTATATGTGAATGTCAGTGGTATAGTCGAGTGTTTATCCTGTGCTGTGAAATATATTTGTTTGTTTTGTCTTTTATAAAGATAAAGGGAAAAACTATAAAAATATGGTAAAACTCATCATCAAAGGGCAATAACTCTAATTACAAGTCGACTGACGATTTCGACCTATGTAAAACTTAATAGTAGAACTTGTCTTGCTGATTATTTTCGCTATTTGCATTTTTATAATAGGCAAATATATAAAAACAAGAGGCTCCTGAGAGCCTGATATCACTCACATGGCTGTAATTTTAGTTTTAGTCATTTGACTGATTTGTAGATCTTACTTTGCTGAACAATTTTGTCATTTACACTTTCTCCTCATCTATTATAATATTAAAAATAATACAAAACCCGAAACTGTAAAATTTCCTAACTAGAGGCTCTAAAAAGCCTGTGTCGCTCACCTTGGTCTATGTGCATATTCAACAAAGGACACTCTCCAACATAGAAGACGAGAATAGAACTCATGACAAAAATCTCTATTTTGTTGATCTTGTATTACTGATCTTTCAGTTTGTTCTTATTAAAAGATATTGCCTTGCTGATCATTTTTGTGATTTAAAGTGTAAATAATGTATAATGATTTAAATCATATAAGGCATAACAGAAAAAATCTCTCTTTATAAATATCATAGTTTTCATTATGATAGGGAAACAAATTGTCATTTAAGGGCAATGACTCCTATAAGAATGTATCTAATAGTTTTGACGTAATAGGACAATTGGTAAAGCTTATTGTAGGCGCCTACCAACATAGCTGACATGGCTAAAAGTGGAACATAATGGTAAAATGCATTTTTTTCCTTTATATATTTTTTTTTACCGTTATAAAAAGAGCAAGTATGAAATGAGCATAATATGCTAAGAATAATAAACTGATCCTTAAGTTATGAAGAGTTATTGCCCTTAATACTTTTATGTTTTATATTTATTTGGTAAATTTGTGTAATCTTTTACAAAAATCTTACCTGAAACTACTGAGACATATTTAATTAAACTTGTCCTCAATCATAATTAGGGTATCTAGTTAAAAAAAGGATCAGTTTACCTTTTTGCCCGTGTTGACTTATTTGTAGATCTTACTTTGCTGAACAATTTTGCTATTTACAGTGTATCTCTGTCTATTATTAAAAGTCAAAATAATAACCAAAAACTATCGTTAGAATTACCAATTCAGGGGCAACAACCTATCAACAGGTTGTCTGATGTGTCTGAAAGTTTCAGGGCAAATTGTTTATGATATAATGAGCATTTTCATCCCAAGTCAGATTTGCTCTAAATGCTTTGGTTACAGAGATATGAGTCAAAAATGGCATTTTATCTCCACCATGTTCTATTTTTAGACATCCCCTTGTGATATAATTTCAGAGAGATTCATTCACCGTTCCACAAGATGTTGTATTGAAACTAGAAACACGCTTATTCATTACCTCTTTTGGCCCCAAATTCATGAACTGTTAGGAATGTAACCAACAAAATCAATCCCAACCTTCCTTTTGTAGTCATACACTTTGCAACGTGATACCTATATACGACCGCAAAATTTGTTGCTGTCGAAAAACAACTGCAAAATGTCCTGAAAATTACTGATTCAGGTGCATCAACTCAACAACTGGTTGTCTGATGTGTCTGAAAATCTCAGGGAAGATATATGAACATTGTTTCCCATGTCATATTTGCTTTAGTTTCAGCCATGTAAGCTAAAAACTGCATTCTACCCCCATGCTCTATCTTAGCAATATCGGCCATCTTAGTTGATGGACGGGGGCATTAGATATATTTGTTGAACTAAATACCCTACAGATGGTTGAGGCCATGTTTGGTTCAATTCTGCGCAGTAGTTTCAGAGGAGAAGATTTATGAAAAAGTTAATGGACGACGACGGACGCCAAGTAATGAGAAAAGCTCACTTGTCCCTTTTTGGCCAGGAGAGCTAAACAATTACCATTTTTTTGGGACAGTAACAGGGGTTCAAATTAGCAGTCCTTGACCTTCAATTTACGTGTTTGGACCTTCCCAATGGTAGTTAGTTACATAACCCGACAAACTTTCGTATTTTTTCAGGTTAAAAAGTTATAAATGCATTTTGAACAAAAACATATAAAATCAAGAATAAAAATAATCTTGAATTATGCATTTTTACTAAAAGGAAACTTCTATATGTGCTTACATTCTTCACAATTGAATTGATGTTTCGTCAAGTGACAGGTTTTTAAACAAGATCCCGGGAAACTCGAGAATATAAAATCAAAACATAACCAGTAAACGGTAATGAGTCCGTTTTGTTTTGGAGTGATCCCTTCCTAACAAACCTGATGAAACGCAGGATACAGCAGGGGTGATTGATGAAACCGCTTAACGCAGCCCTTGTATAAAAATTTATAATGGATAGAACTTCAATATTATTCAAGATGATAACCAAAAATTACAAAGTTTCCTTAAAATTACCAATTTAGTGGCACCAACCCAATAATGTGCTGTTGGAATCGTCTGCAATTGAATTTTAGGGCTGATAGATATTGACCTATGGAATAGTTTTACCTATCTCAGACTTGCACTCAATGCCTTAGTTTTAAAGATATTAGCCCAAACTGTATTTGACCCTTTATTCTAGTTTTAGCCATGGTGGCCATGTTTGTTGATGGATTAAAGTTTTAAAAACTAGATACCCTTATTATATATAATATAAGGAACATTCAGTTAAAGTTTGAAATTATTTGGCCCATTAGTTTTAGAGGAATAGATTCTTGAATTAATTTACGACAGACAACGACGACGACTATGACAGACGATGATGATGGACGCCAAGTGATGACATAAGCTCACATGGGTCTCGTTGAAATAAAAAGGTAGGAAAATCACTGCATTATATTCCTTCCTTAAATATAGTTGGCCTACTCCACATCGAAGAAACAAACAAAACCAGGAAAACTTAACATTGATAAGACAATGAACCATGAAAATGAGGCCAAGGTCAGATGAACCCTGCGAGACAGACATGTACACCTTACAATCATTACATGCTTTAAATATAGATGACCTTTTGCATATATAGTATCTAAGAAACAAAATAAACCAGAAAAACTTAAGATTGACCAATGAACCATGAAAATGAGGTCATGGTCAGATGATGATTGCCAGACAGACATATACACATAACAATTATTCCATACACCAAATATAGTTGACCAATTGCTAATTGTATTTGAAGAACAGACCAAAACACAAAAAAATTAACTTTAACCACTGAAACATGAAAATGCGGGCAAGGTCAGGTGACACCTGCCAGATGGACATGTACTCCTTACAATAATTTCATACACTAAATATAGTAGACCCAATGCATACAGTATTAGAAAATCATACCAAAACACAAAAACTAAACTATAACGGCTAAAACATGAACATGAGGTCAAGGTCAGATGACACCTGCCAGTTGGACATGGTACACATTACAATCATTTCATACACCAAATATAGTAGACCTATTGCTTATACTATTTGAGATAAGGACTTAACCACGAAAACTTTATCTGGTTCACTGTTCCAAGAAATGAAGTCGAGGTCAAGTGAAAACTATCTGACAGGCATAAGGACCTTGCACTTTTTTTTCAAGAAGTCACTGAACCATGAAAATGAGGTCTAGGACAATGGACATGACAGACGAAATCTTCATAACATAAGGCATCTTTATACAAAGTATGAATGATCCCGGTCTTTTACCTTCTGAAATATTAAGGTTTAAAGAGGTGAACTAACGCCACTACAACCGCCAGATCACTATCCCTATGTCAGGCTTTCTGCGACAGAGTCGCAGGCTCGACACCAACAATACATTTATCATTCTTTTTATGCATTCTAATACAAAATTAACAAATCATTTAATTATCAACGTACTGAACTTCAAAAACTTGCTATCTCATGTTTACTCTGAATGAAATAGACGACATCTGCTCATTTTGTCGATTATTGAAGAAATCACATAACAACAAATTCCTGAATTGTAAAAGGACGATTAAACTTAGTTAAAGGCCGGTAAAGCGTGGAATTAAGCGCCTCAAATATATGATGTTATCCAATCAAAATCGTGATAATAAATAAATTGCATTAGAATTTAAAATTGTTTTTTCAAGACAATAAATAATATTTATTTTTTTAAGATTTCTCTCCTGAAGTATCTTGGTTTTGTGATATTTGATTTCTGAGTTTTATATTTCTTTATCTTTTGTAACTTATTTTCTAATTGATTCAATGTAAGCATATTTAATTTAACACCATATGTACCTGTAAGTATTCCATCACTTTTTCATACTGTCTCCTTTTCCATGTTGCTGCTAGATCATATGGAGTCTCGCCCTGAAATACAGAAAAATCTTTATATAACTTTCTTATGTTAATCATGTTAATAACAAAGACTTTTGTTACACCTATCTTACAATTAGTAAGACCAGTAGCAGCTGAGTGTTTAATTTTACATATGCTATCCATATTATTTTCGTTCATCAAATATTACTCATGAGACAACATTCAGATTATTTTTCACAATTTTCTAAGACTTTAAATAGGCTTTTAACTCTTTTTTTAAGGATATGATTAAATGCTCCGTCTGTCCCCATTTGGTCTTCTTAATTTTCTTTGCAGTTTGAAGAATAATAAATCCATCCTTATATCTACAAAAGGGGTGTGGGATTTGGGGGAATTTCATCCTTAACTATCTTTTCACATTTTTTGGACACATTATTGACAGTTCTTTATATTCTTATATTATTCTCTATTCTTTATATTATTGCATCCACTTATTTTCTATTAATTAATTGTTTGCCTATATCTCTAGAACCCTTCACACCCTCCTATATTTGTATACCCACACCACACCCACCTATATCAGTGTATACCCAACCATACCCTCCATTATCTGTATATACCCAACCATACCCTCCATTATCTGTATACCAACACCACACCTTCCTATATTTGTATACCCCATCCACACCCTCCTATATATGTATAGCCCCATCCATACCCTCGTATATTTGTATAGTTCAACCACACCCTCCTTTATATGTAGACCCCATCCATACACTCCAATATCTGTATACCCATCAACTACCTCCTATATATGTATACCCCATCCACACCCTCCTTTATCTGTATAGCCCCATCAACACCCTCCTTTATCTGTATATCCCATCGACACATTCTTATATATGTATACCCCATCCACACCCTTCAATATCTGTATACCCATCAGCACCCTCCTATATCTGTATACCCCATCCACACCTTCCTATATCTGTATACCCTATCCACACCCTCCTATATCTGTATACCCCATCCACACCCTTCAATATCTGTATACCCATCAGCACCCTCCTATATCTGTATACCCCATCCACACCTTCCTATATCTGTATACCCATCAGCACCCTCCTATATCTGTATACCCCATCCACACCCTCCTATATCTGTATACCCCATCCACACCTTCCTATATCTGTATACCCTATCCACATCCTCCTATATCTGTATACCCCATCAACAAGAATAAGAATAAGAATAAGAATAAGAATTTTATTAGTATAAAATCCAAACAATAGGATTGTTACTAAAATATACAACAAAAACAAACAAACAGACAGTGGCATATTAAATACAAAACGATAGTCATTAAACACTACAAACATGTAGCATTGAAAGAAAAACAAAAACATAGATTATTAGTATTAATTATAATACTATTTTTGACAGCATGCCTCCTCTTTAAAATTATCAATTAAAATATTATGCTTATGTTATAAAACATATGTTATAATATATATAACATTATAATTTGAGCCATCAATTACACAGTTCATATATTGACACATTACACAGTTCATATATTGACAATGATCAATGCCCTCCTATATATGTATACCCTATCCACATCCTCCTATATCTGTATACCCCATCAACAATGATCCCCACCTCCTATATATGTATACCCCATCCATACCTTCCTATATATGTATACCCCTCCACACCCTCCTACATATGTATACCCCTCCACACCCTCCTATACCTGTACCTCATCCACACCCTCCATAAAACTTTTTCATATCTTAAGTTAAGTTTGAATGATCTATTGCAAAAAGAATCCATTGGACCAAACATATCTTATACATCATTTTAGTGATTCATAACTTAAATATTACATACTGGGTATATACTATAAAATATTACCTTAAGTGTGTTAACCAAGGGACTGGCACCTCCTTGTTCTACTAGACATCTTGTGATCTGTAGACGTCCAAACCCAGCAGCTATATGTAAAGCTGTGTATTCATCTCTCTATAATATAACAAAATAACATGTAAATATTAAGGACAATTCTTTGTTATCAATATCAATAATATACAACGTCATATCCTACAACTGACATTTAAACTAGTCTGATAAACTGGACAATGTTGTGAAATAAATATATAAAACAAAATATATATCACATGAATCGGGGGTCAAAACTGAATACAATGACCAGTCACACTTGTATTTATATTCTACATAAACACACAAAATAAACAACATGTTTTTGTGAGATGTCAAAACTTCCATCAAAACTGTTATGTATTTTTTTTTTTTAAGAAATGAATAAAATATTAACATCAATGGATTCATTACAACTCTCTGAGTAAAATGACATCTCACTTTATATAATCCTAACAAGTATTTGTTGAAATAATGATTAAATCTGTCTGAATAACATGTTTCAGAATAATGATCAATTTTTTAAAAAGTTACTTTTTCAAAGAAATATGAAAAAAAGTTACATTTCCTGATTTAGAACGAGGAGACAAATAAAATGAGACCCCACTTTATATGATTCTTACAAATATTTGTTGTCCATTCAACCTGTCTAATTAACAACACAATTTTGTTTAGATTAAGGAATGTGATCAGAGTGAAGTGATAACATACGTCTGTGATATCTGTGTTACAGCGGCTGTTGAGGAGTAATCGAATAATCTCCAGGTGTCCATACTGGGCAGCTAACATTAATGCTGTCACTCCAATAACCTGGAATAATACAACTGATATCAAAACTTGTCTGGTAAACTAGCCAAAATTGTGTAATAAATAAACACAAAATATATATCACATGATTCAGTGGTCAAATTTTCTATCAGAACTGTCATGTAAAAAAAAGTAAAATATTTACAGCAATGGATTCATTACAACTCTCTGGGTAAAATGAGACCCCACTTTATATAATTCTGACAAATATTTGTTGTCCATTAAACCTGTCTTATTAACAACATAATTTTGTGTAGATTAAGGAATGTGATCAGAGTGAAGTGATAACATACGTTTGTGATATCTGTGTTACATTGGCTGTCCAGGAGTAATCGGGTAATCTCCAGGTGTCCTCTCCTGGCAGCCGCCATTAATGCTGTCCGTCCAGCGGTCTGAAATAATACAACTGACATCAAAACTTGTCTGATAAACTGGACAATGTTGTGTAATAAATATAAACAAAATATAAATCAAATGAATCATCAGTCAAAACTGAATAAAATGATCAGTCACACTTTGTATTTATATTGTACATAAACAAATTAAACAACATGTTTTGTTGTGAGATTTAAAAACTTCCATCAGAACTGTCATGTTAAAAATTTCTTTTTTTAAAGAAATTGATAAAATATTTACATCAATGGATTCATTATAATCTCTGAGTTCAATAACATCTCACTTCATATAATTCTAACAAGTATTTGTTGATATAATGATTAAATCTGTCTGATGAACATGATTCAGAATAATGATAATTTTTTTAAAAAGTTACTTTTTGAAAGAAATATGAGAAATAGTTACATTTCCTTATTTAGTTTGAGGAGACAAACAAAATGAGACCCCACTTTATCTGATTCTGACAAATATTTGTAGTCCATTAAACCTGTCTAATTATTAACAACATAATTTTGAATTGATGAAGGAATGTGGTCAAAGTGAAGCAATAACATACATGCGTGATATTTGTGTTACACCCGCTGTAAAACCTTGGTGTAAAAAATGTTCTTGTAAATATTCAAAGTAAGAACTCTCTCAACTATTATTTAAAACGAACAAAAACAATCATTTAAAAAACAAAAATACCTTTATGATTTTTTTTCTCACTAAAACTGTTAAATTAAAAACAGATTTTGAGTTAATAAAGATATATTATTATATTATGTTCTGAAGTAACTTGTAGTTTTTTGTTTTATACTGCTAGTGTACAATCTGTTATGTTCTGACGTAACTTCTTGTTGTGTGTTTTATACTGCTGGTGTACAATCTGTTATTTTCTGAAGTAACTTGTAGTTGTGTGTTATACACTCCTGGTGTACAATCTGTTATGTTCTGAAGTAACTTGTAGTTGTGTGTTTTATACTGCTAGTGTACAATTTGCTATGTTCAGAAGTAACTTGCACTTACATCTAGAAATTGACAATGAGGGTCGGTTGAAAACAAAACATTACGACAAAAGAGATGATTTCAGCTTTCCAATTGTGAACTTTCCATTTCTAAGTAGCAACATTCCAGCAGCACCTGCATACGGGGTATATATCTCCCAATTGATACGATATTCCCGTGCTTGCATTTCCTATCATGATTTTCTTGATAGAGGGTTACTGCTCACAAGGAAGCTATTAAACCAAGAGTTCCAAATGGTGAAGTTGAAATCATCCCTTCGTAAATTTTACGGACGCCATCACGAGTTGGTTGACCGTTATGGAATAACCGTTTCACAAATGATATCGGATATGTTCCTTACGTCGTAATTACAATCCCCTTCCCTTTCATGAATGTGACCTACCGAATAAGACTATTTACCGGATTTGTTATCACATAAGCAACACGACGGGTGCCACATGTAAAGCAGGATCTGCTTACCCTTCCGGAGCACCTGAGATCACCCCTAGTTTTTGGTAGGGTTCGTGTTGTTTATTCTTTAGTTTTCTATGTTGTGTCATGTGTACTATTGTTTTTCTGTTTGTCTTTTTCATTTTCAGCCATGGCGTTCTCAGTTTGTTTTAGATTTATGAGTTTGACTGTCCCTTTGGTATCTTTCGTCCCTCTTTTCTTTGCAGTTGTGTGTTTTATGCTGCTAATGCACAATCTGTTATGTTCTGAAGTAACTTGTAGTTGTGTGTTTTATACTGCAGGTGTACAATCTGTTATGTTCTAAAGTAACTGTTGTTGTGTTTTTTATACTATTGATGTACAATCTGTTCTGAAGTAACTTGCAGTTGTGTATTTTATACTATTTATGTAAAATCTGTTCTGTTCGAAAGTAACTTGCAGTTGTGTGTTTTATACTGCTGGTGTACAATCTCTTATGTTCAGAAGTAACTTGCAGTTGTGTGTTTTATACTGCTTATGTACAATCTGTTATGTTCTGAAGTAACTTGCAGTTGTGTATTTTATACTGATGGTGTACAATCTGTTCAGTTCTAAAGTAACTTGCAGTTGTGTATTTTATACTGCTGGTGTACAATCTGTTCTGTTCTGAAGTAATGTGTAGTCGTGTGTTCTATACTGCTGGTGTACAATCTGTTATGTTTGAAGTTATTTGTAGTTGTGTGTTCTATACTGCTGGTGTACAATCTGTTTTGTTATGAAGTAACTTTGGGTTGTGTGTTTTATACTGCTAATGTACAATCTGTTCTGTTCTGAAGTAACTTTTAGTTGAATGTTTTAGACTGCTAATGTACACTCTGTTATGTTCTGAAGTAACTTTTAGGTGTGTGTTGCATACTGCTAATATACAATCTGTTCTAATGTAACTTGTGGTTGTGTGTTTTATACTGCTTATGTACAATCTATTATGTTCTGATGTAACTTGTGGTTGTGTGTTTTATACTGCTTATGTACAATCTATTATGTTATGAAGTAACTTGTAGTTGTGTGTTGCATACTGCTAATATTTAATCTGTTTTGTTCTAATGTAACTTGTAGTTGTGTGTTTTATACTGCTGGTGTACAACCTGTTATGTTATGAAGTAACTTGTGGTTGTGTGTTTTATACTGCTTGTATACAACCTGTTATGTTCTGAAGTAACTTGTAGTTGTGTGTTTTATACTGCTTATAAACAAGCTGTGATGTTATGAAGTAACTTGTAGTTGTGTGTTTTATACTGCTGGTGTACAACCTGTTATGTTCTGAAGTAATATGTGGTTGTGGTTGTTATTTGAAGTAACTTCCAGTTGTGTGTTTTATATGAGTTATGAACAATATTCAATACTTTGAAGTAACTTGTAATTTTACACTGTTTTACTGTGCTTTATTTTTAAGTAACATAAGACGACGTATCTTAAAATGATTTTTCTATGAAGTATTAAATTAAGGTCGTTTTGAATGTGACTATTTTACTTACATCTTGATAATCAATGTCTGAACCATTCTGTAGGCTTAGTTTTAAGGCTTCTATATTTCCAGTACTAGCAGCTGTAATAAGTTTCTGTAAGTAAAACATAGAAATTACATTTAATAGATTGTAATGAATGTCCTTACTGTTAAATCAGGTAATCATTATGTATTCTTCTGTTTAGCAATGACTACATAAATCAGTAGTATCCTTCCTTCATATAACATTCAGACAGAGATCAATACCTAAAATAGCATGTAATTGTTAGAATATATGCATCTTCTATTATCAAGATAAACAAAAATAACCTAAGTAGAAGATAAAACAATTAAGTGTAACCCGTGTAATGAGTAGAAGATAAGTCAATTAATTGTCACTCGTATTATGAGTAGAAGATAAGACGATCAAGTGTCACCCATGGTATGAGTAGAAGATAAGACGATTACGTGTCACCCTTGTAATGAGTAAAAGATAAGACAAGCAATGGAATCAGTATAGGTAGTTTTGTAGTTCAAATAGAATTCTACTAGTTTTTTTTTTCAAATTATTACATACATGTATCTAATTGTACAATAATGTGGAACAAAACTACAAATGACAAGGGGACTATTAAGTAAATCTTACCTTATTCCAATCCTCCATTATAGCCTTAAAATAGAAAAGAAAAATTATATTCAATATATACTGTTGAGTTTTCATTGAGGTATTATTGTTACTGCCAAATGAAGATACATGATCATTCTGGGATGTAAAATACTGACCTAATATTTCAGATTCTAATTTCATTCAAATAATTAATAATAGCATTGAAACAGTCATTTATCTCAACTTTTCTGCACTATTTGAAGTTAATGAACTGAACTGAACTCAAAGCCTTGAAGATCTGATCACTTACCTAAATGAGGTACTTATGTATATGTATTCTACAAACAGGGTATGACTCTTTCCACAGACAGGACCTATATAACGTAGTGGATGTAGTTAGAAGTTGTGTATTCTACATACAGGGTGTGACTCTTTCCACAGACAGGACCTATATAACGTAGTGGATGTAGTTAGAAGTTGTGTATTCTACATACAGGGTGTCACTCTTTCCACAGACAGGACCTATATAACGTAGTGACTGTAGTTAGAAGTTGTGTATTCTACATACAGGGTGTTACTCTTTCCACAGACAGGACCTATATAACGTAGTGGCTGTAGTTAGAAGTTGTGTATTCTACATACAGGGTGTGACTCTTTCCACAGACAGGACCTATATAACGTATTGGCTGTAGTTAGAAGTTGTGTATTCTATATACAGGGTGTGACTCTTTCCACAGACAGGACCTATATAACGTAGTGGCTGTAGTTAGAAGTTGTGTATTCTACATACAGGGTGTGACTCTTTCCACAGACAGGACCTATATAACGTAGTGGATGTAGTTAGAAGCTGTGTACTATATTTTATCATACCAAGTTTTTTTTATAGATGATTATATGGTATGGGTTTTGCTCATTATTGAAGGCTGTTGGACAACCTGTTATTGTTTATATCTTTGTCCTATGGTCTAGAAATAATTGTATCATTGTTAATCATACCACATCTCCTTATTTTTATATGGTATGGGTTTTGCTCATTGTTGAAGGCTGATAGACGAATTGTAATTGTTTATACCTTTGTCCTATGGTCTAGGAATTATTGTATAATTGCTTATCATACCACACTTCCTTATTTTCATATGATATGGATTTTGCACATTGTTGAAGACTGTTGGACAACCTGTTATTTATATCTTTGTCCTACATTTTCTTTGTAAAATGAATGTTGTATAATTTCAAACTATTGGTTAACAGAAAGAATTTGCACAGTAGAAACAAAAATTGCTAACATTCTACAAACAAAATCTTCAAGCTGTTCATCAAATATCATTCCCTTCCATAGAAGCCAAGAAAAAGAAATGTTCATTGTACAATGAGTGTTGTATAATTTCAAACTATTAACCAATAGGAAGTGGCTGTATGGCAAATGTGAAAACAGGATGTGGCTGTATGACAGATATGAAAACAGGAAGTGGATGTAAGACAGATGCGATACCAGGAAGTAGCTGTATGACAGGTGTAAAAACAGGAAGTATCTGTATGGCAGAAATGAAAATCATGAAGATCAACGTAACCCAAATAATTCAGTCGTTATATTCCGCTGATCTATGAAGGCTACATTAACGTCTGAACGTCTTCCTCTATCAAGACCGACAATCGGAAAATTCACACCGCTATGCAATATGGGAATTTTGATTTAAATTGGCAGCTAAAGAAGGAGGAGTTCCGGATGTAAATTGATGTTAAATGATGTAAACTGATGTTATGTTAATTAATTATTATCGGATTTGTGTTAATTAAACACACGTGTTTGGTAAGACAATTACACGACAGTTGCGCAGACACATTATTTCTGATCGCCGGCGATTGGCTTTCTCTCACAGAGAGAAGGCGACGCGGCCAATGATCATAAGGAGTGCAAGTCCTTTTGTGGGAGAAAATCGGACACGGAAAGGGCTTGAATTATTCGAGTTAAGATCAACGAGGCAGTCCTGATGAATTGATTTGTTTTGTTCTCTTACAAAACATATATTATACAATACATTCTAATAACATAAATACTGATAAATGTACCTCTGAAGTCAGTCTAATTTATAAGTAAGGTTGTGCCATCATCCTATGCATCTGTGAAAAATAACTATTAATCTGATTACTTGTTTGAGCACGATATATATGTAGCCTGTACACATCTCCTATATATTGACCTGAACACATCTCCTATATATTGACCTGTACACATCTCCTATATATTGACCTGTACATATCTCCTATATATTGACCTGAACACATCTCCTATATATTGACCTCTACACATCTCCTATATATTGACCTTTACACATCTCCTATATAATGACCTTTACACATCTCCATTCTTGCTTTGTTGGGTTGCTGTCTCATTGACATTTATTTTTCTTTAGCGCAAGTTCAATGCTTAAGTTCAACCTATCTATTTTTGAAGACAAATAACACTGTAATGATGTCTTGTGTCTTGTTTACCTGAAAACATTTGTGTTATGTTATTTTGAATGTAAAAACTGTAGGTTGACATCCCCTTATAGAGTTGGAACATTTTACATTTGAAACAAATTTCAATAGTAAATGATCCTATATAGTTCACATATAATATGCACTTACCTATAATAACTTGACTGGACAGGGATCACATTGACTGGACAAGGATCACATTGACTGGACAAGGATCACATTGACTGGACAAGGATCACATTGACTGGACAAGTATCACATTGACTGGACAAGTATCACATTGACTAGACAAGGATCAAATTGACTGGACAAGGATCACATTGACTGGACAAGGATAAGGATCACATTGACTGGGCAAGTATCACATTGACTAGACAAGTATCACATTGACTGGACAAGAATCACATTGACTTGACAAGGATCACATTGACTGGACAAGGGTCACATTGACTGGACAAGGATCTAAAAAATACAAATAATAGATGTTCAAACTAAAGAGAAGGCTAAAAAGAAAACACTAAAAAACAACAGTACACAAGACACAAAATAAACAATCATTCTGACATTATGGCATGGCATAAATAGTCCCCTACCGTTTAAAAAAATGATTGTACTGGAACAAAATGTTAACTTGATCTATAACTGGTCATGTTGTAAACTATATAACAAATATCAAGTCAATATCTTCAAGCATGACGACAAACAGTGTGGAAAACTGATTATTTAAGTAAATTTTCCAAGTCCAAGGACCATAACTCTGCACAAAATCATCAGACCGACTTCGTCGGTAGGGGACTAATAAACAGCTGCGCCACGAGCGCATGATACGTCCGTCGTCTTGTGAAAAAAACATAAAAAAATGTTTTTGGTATAACACGGGGGTTGTTCAAGAAGTCTTGCGAAGTATATCCTGACTCATTCCTTATTCCTGCTCAATAGACGGGTCTTTCAAATTATCCCCTTTAGTATTGCACATGTCCGCACGAGGTCATCGATATCCGGTCGCCACTAAAGTCGTGAAAAATTGTAAACATAAGAGAAAGCACGCTATCTGAAAACACATAATTTTATTGTTGATACAACCAAAAATGAATAATCTGAATCCACCAGGCTTAGATAAAATAACATCATGGGCAGACGATATGAGGGTATGGCCAAATGTTATGTACGATGATGTGTACAACTTTTAAATTTCGTCAAAAGCTGCCCATGGTCAAGAAATGAAGAATTTCAAAAGCCTGTAAAGTAATAGTTACTTTCAAAGTGGATATGTCAGGGCTATTACGCACCATGTTTATACTCACAATACGTTTTTAATGATGGCAGATGTCCGTTCTTCTCAAACAGTATCGAGAATGAACAGTGTATATATACATTCTACACAAGATGGCACAGTGAAAAATGGATGGTGTTCGTGTATGGCAGGCCGATGTCAGGCGTGTAGTCATGTTGGGGCTCTTCTTTGGAAGTTGGAACATGCTGTGAGAAATAGTCTTACTGGGATTGCCTGCACTGATGAAAGTGCTCAATAGAATAAAGGGACCACAAGGAATGTGGAACCAAAGGCACTTTCCAATATAACATTTAAGAAGCCCAAGGTTGGCGAATCTGTCATGGAAAATAATGAGGGTTATGTGCCAAGCGTTCGTGGCACTCCTCTATTTTCCCCAGATGCAGAATTTAAGGCAGCCATAAGGATTCACCCATATCCAAACTATTCGAAACAAAAGGAACAACTGTTTACAAAAGTTTTAATTGTACACCTATGTCAAATGTGATAATCCAAGAGGAGCATGGTGAACATACTTCTATTAGTTCATGTAGGAAATGTTATACCTTTTTCAATAAATAAATTGAACTTAATGACACAAAAAGGAAAACTTGGAACTTGGAACAAAAAGTTAAAGTAGCAGTGTTTTATGGTAAGATGCAAGGAAATTGTGCATAACTGCAAGCAGTGCAACTAAAGTGCCAATTAAAGACACAACTGATGCGACATCATTTATTAGGGAACATTTGCATCCCAAATTTACAGGAAACAAATATACGAGACTTGGTACGCAGCAAAAAGCTGTGGCTAAAGAGCACATTAGGTCACTTGGAAATATCATTATAGATACCGGCATGTATGTCTCAGCTGAGGAACAATGGCTTTCTAGTAGTGCAGATATAAATTTTAAAAGGTGACACATTACTTGAGTTTAAATGTCCAGTTCCAAAAACTCATCATAGATGCCAGGACCTCATAAGGAACATCCATGCTATGTTTGCTTTCATTCCATTCATTGGTTCTCTAGAAGAAGTTCAAAATGTAAACAATTAACGACGACGACGGACGACGACAACGACGGACGCCAAGTGATGAGAAAAGCTCACTTGGTCCTGCGAGCCAGGTGAACTAAAAATAATTTGTGTGGTGCTAACACTAACGTAGTTTAGTGGTTTTTAAGGGGATTCGTAAAAAAGTCTAAACCCCTATGATAGATACGGGTAAAATGTGTAAACTCCATGATGGATACGGGTAAAATGTGTAAACTCCATGATAGATACGGGTATAATATAAAGCTATATGATCATGAGTAACCAACGCTGGCTGCAATAAAATCCCTGTGTTACAACCACCACCAATAGTGTATACTAAGTAAATGGGTATAGGAATATGGCCTGGACTTCCCCCGTTCCGGCAGAAACTTGAACGCTTGCTGAATGGGACGCATTGCAAAAAGTCAAAAAATGGAGGCAGGAGGACTTGACAGAACGTTTTGGGGTTTTTTTTGTTCAATTTTCGGATTTTTTATCATTTAACCCGTTTATTTCCGTGAACCTTTAAAACCCAAGATTTTTATTGGAAGGGGATTGGTCGTTATCTGTTGACAATATAGATTTTGATTTATGCTGCTTTCAGCAGCGGAACCAACATTTTCAGAGAGGGATATCAATCGTTATCTCGAACACAACCTTTGACATACAAACTGAATGTTCATTGCCCAGCTATACTATTAACTATTTTTACATTTTACGATAACGAATGTTCCCCCGGGTCTGACTCAGTAAATACATGATCCACTTCACTAAAGTCAATAACTTTTTGTTTGACTTTTTGTAGTTGCAGTTTCTTTCTATTAAAATCCAGCGTATATATAGGCGTGTACCTTTTTCTTATTTGTTTTGTGAATTACAATACTAGGGAAAACTATATAAACGGTGGGGTATTCAATAAAAACAGCTAAAACTAAAAACTAAGGGAACACAATTACATACACGTAGGACAGGGACATTCCAGGCCACTGCAGGACTGAACAAGACTTCACAGGTGAAAAATAGTATTTTTACACCCGAAATTATTTGCAAAATTGGTTCCACAACGTAGCTATAGAATAATTTAGAAGATATGTTACCCTGTCTCGATTTTTTACATAAATCAAGTTCATGTAAAAACGTGAAACATTATTTTAGAAACCAAATAATGTAAACATACAGGAATTCGTTTCTTACACAATGTCAATCCGAAAAATTCACGTTTCTAAAGTCTTCTTTCTTTTTTCATCTGAACTGAACACACTAAAGTCTTAAAGTTATGCTTTATCTAATAAATCATTTTGAATAAGAACAATCATTACATTCAATGCGAAAGGTGGTAAGTGACCCCAGATAGCGGTCACATAAGAACATTCCTTTTCAAATTGCTGTATACACGTTCATCGCTGATACCTCGAACTTTCACCTCAGTAGATATGAAGGTGTATTTACGGCCCTGTCTTTTAAACTTGTATTGATTGATTGGTTATCTTTATTTCCTCCATATATATGAAGATTTTACAATTAATATTATAAGAACAAAATCAAGAACATTACACTAACATATTTACATATTCTAAACAACAGCAAAGTATATAAACAGCAATAAAAATGTCCATAGGTAGTTACATAACTATATGAAAAACAGTCGAAAACAAAACGTCTATAATTCACCAATTTCATATAAGAACAACATTAGTTAAGATCAAATATGTGACTATAAAGATCATAATTGAAGACCTGATATAGTTTATACATATAATCTGCTATGTGTCACATCAAGAGGCTCCATACATCAGCATGTTATGATTCATACTTCCAAGTAACGAATCGACAATTTCGTCATCATCTTGATTAAAGAAACAAACGGAATCTTTTACGTCAAGAATATCAACAATTTTGTAGAACATTTCTGTCCGAATTTGTAAAAGAGATGTACAGCAAAGTATATAATGCATAAATATATCCGTATTATAAAAGTTACACAAGGAGCATTTGCCTGTTTGAATAGCTATGGCTCCTAATTTCACAAGCATATTCACTAGGAGTTGCAAAGGAAAAATGATAATTTGTACGGATATATAAATTATGAAATCAACGACTCGTGACTCGATCATTTAAATGTATTTGCGTGTGAATTCAGCAGTTTAGTTTACTCTGTAAGAAAGATATTTAAATATATACAATTTTCTTTGTGTTTTTTCTACATTTGTACCTATTGAAAAGTCATATTATATTATAAGGTCATATTATAGGACGCGTAACCATAGACGATTGATAAACATGTCGGACTAATTCATAAAATGAGGTTATTTTAAAAGCATAACTATGATATCATCTTACAAAAAATGTATATTATTAATTTCAGCTTTTCTATTTTGTTTACTATATATTCAATGATATTTGATTAAACATGTTAAATAACTTAGTAAAATAAAGACTTAATTGAAAAGTTGCTATATTATCAAATTATAGTAGCAGGAGTCTCCGATACTATACGTTTGTTTTCTACACCATTGTACACCCAGGAAAAAGAATATGGAGACCACAAAATACGCATAATGACCAGATATTGTTCCAATGTTCGGTTGTTAAAAGAGAATGTCCTATGTAATATACAATACACATTTTTATTTATTTACCAACGACTTGGAGGTCCTCGCAGTTGGAGGTTATATGCTTGTTACATATAATACCGTTCCCCAGTACGGTTCCAGGACTTTAAAACGGGGCAATTAAAAGATATGAGGAGACAGGAAGTTCAAAATTTAAAAATGACTAAAGCACATTTTTTTTTGCAATATGGTGCCACCGGGTCTGCCTATATTTCCGAATCTACAATCAGAGCAAAGACACATCTTGTTATAATGGTCATTTGATATAACACACACAAAATTATATAGATTAAATTATATAATAGTTAAAAATTACTGTCGGAATAATGAATACATGTATTTCACAAAACAAGTTAAAATTACCTTCAACAGTTAAAATCCGTAAAACAGCTTCTTTCATTATCGTTTCATATAATTGTACACTTGATCGATTGTCACACAGTTGAGTAGTTTTACATAAGGGTATCTTGTTTGTATATTTTTTTTTAAATACGTATAATGCATTATGAATATGCAAATATTTATTGAACCAACGGAGAGGCGGTTGAGGGCTTGAATACAAAACTCAGTATTTATAACAGTGATTATCATTGAAGAAACAAAGAATAATTAAATTATGAAAATATTTTATCGATAAAAGAGAAGTATAAAAATTATATAGTTTAGATATATAATGATCATATACTAGCATTCTTCTTTTTTGATATTTAGACAGAATCGAACAGTTGCGGATTCAAGTTTGTGTGTGTGGGTGGATGGGGGGGGGGGGGGACCCGGGTGGCTATCTCCTGTGGTCGCCTTGCGCATTTTTCCTTACCAATTTTGACAATTAGGGCCCTTTACTTGTACGCTGGATCCTGTCTTAACCAGGAAATTCACAAAGAGGGTAAACTGCCACTACGGCGACGGTCTACGTACACGGTGCAAAAACATGCACGATGGTAATTTCCAGACACAACAGTTCCATTTCAAATAAAATATTGACGTTGATAATTGATAGTGTTTATTATTTTTTAAGGGGGGGCGGTTTCTTTAGCCCCTGGCAACTGCTTTGGTAGATAGGTGTACGACTTCAGTTATCAAAATTTAAATCTTATTTCACTGAACCTTATTTTTAGATTATCTGATCCTAATGTATTATTTGTGATCATAATGTATCAGTTGTGATCCTTCTGTATTAATTGTGATCCTAATGTATCAATTGTGATCCTAATGTATTAATTGTGACCCTAATGTATTAATTGTGATCCTAATGAATTAATTGTGATCCTAATGTATTGCTTGTGATCCTTATGCATCAATTGTGATCCTAATGAATTAATTGTGATCCTAATGTATTAATTGTGATCCTAATGTATTAATTGTGATCCTAATGCATCAATTGTGATCCTAATGTATTAATTGTGATCCTAATGAATTAATTGTGATCCTAATGTATTAATTGTGACCCTAATGTATCAATTGTGACCCTAATGTTTTAATTGTGATCCTAATGAATCAATTGTGACCCTAATGTATTAATTGTGATCCTAATGAATTATTTGTGATCCTAATGTATTATTGTGATCCTAATGTATTAATTGTGATCCTAATGAATTAATTGTGATCCTAATGTATTAATTGTGATCCTAATGTATTAATTGTGATCCTAATGTATCAATTGTGATCCTAATGTATTAATTGTGACCCTAATGTATTAATTGTGATCCTAATGTATTAATTGTGACCCTAATGTATCAATTGTGACCCTAATGTTTTAATTGTGATCCTAATGAATCAATTGTGATCCTTATGTATTAATTGTGATCCTAATGTATTAATTGTGATCCTAATGTATTAATTGTGACCCTAATGTATCAATTGTGATCCTAATGTATTAATTGTGATCCTTCTGTATTAATTGTGATCCTAATGTGTTAATTGTTATCATAATGTACCAATTGTGATCCTAATGTATTAATTGTGATCCTTCTGTGTTAATTGTGATCCTAATGTATTAATTGTGATCCTAATGTATCAATTGTGATTCTAATGTATTAATTGTGAATGGTTTGCTGACCTTAAAATACATGAAATAATCGCGTTCAGCAAACAACCATCAATCATAACTGGAAATTGTTCTTAGCTTTAACACTTTATTTGTGGTTTCCATCTACTTCAACATGTTTAATTATCTTTAGTTATTTAAATTGAACAAAAATGTAAACAAAATCATCAGAGTAAAGATTTTTTTATACCCCCTCCTACCCCCACCCCCACCCCCCACCCCCCAGGAACTTGAACATTTTTCTATCATTCATACAGGGTCTTGCGAATCGTAAAAAGTTCAAGGAGAGCTGCTTGACCGAATTTTCTGTTTTTTCTTCTTACATGTTTCGGATTTTTTACTGTTAGACTCGCTTATTTTTAGTGCGCACACCTCAATCCCACCTTCTATTTTTTTAAGTTTTGGGTGCATCCACTTCATTTTAACTGTGGTGGATAGTTGTCTCATTGGCAGTCATACAACATCTCCTTATTTTTCATTATTCACTGCATGACAGCAACACCTTAAAAGTAAATGTTAACGATCTGTCTGTAGTTAAACTCAGTAACACATAGGAATACATAGTTAAAAAAATTTAAAACAGAAATTGCCCTTTGTTATTGCTATGAAATTTGAATTATCCAACGAAAAAAAACGCAACTGCGTTGTATAGTTTGTTTATATTTTGTACTGTTACACCACTGTCCCAGGTTACGGGGGGGGGTTTGGCGCAATTATATATGTGCCTGTCCCAAGTCAGGGGTCGGGTTCACAAAAAAAAACTTACGACTAAAATTAATCGTAAGTCATGAACAATTCAGTATACTTACGATCAATCTTAGTCGAGTTTTTTTTGTGAAACCGCCTCCAGGAGACTATAGCTCAGTGGTGGCGTTGGTTCGTGTCTGTCATTTTTTGTTATAAATTATTTAGGCCGTTACTTTTCTCATTTGAATTGTTTCTTATTTTCCATGTCTATGCCTTTTATAGCTGACAATACGGTATGTTTTTTTCTAATTGTCGAAGACCGTACAGTTGCCTATATTTGCCTACATCCACTTCATTTAAATTTAAGTGGATAGCTGTCTGATTGGCAATCATACCACATCTCCTTATTCTTATATGTCTGCAAAATTGTCAATATTATTTTTATTTTCTCAAAGACAAACTTTTGACTTCAATTTTTAATTGTTTTTATGCTAAAAGAAGTAAAAGGTAGCAAATATAAAAAAAGAACTCTTACATTCTACAAAATGACTTAAAATTTCTAATTAATATAAACCTGAAACAACCCTCACGAAATAGCGAATATAAAATTACCAACGTCTTTGTAATTACATAGGAGAAAAGTACGTTGATCTTAGTAGTATGGAACCGTTTATTTAAGAAGTATGGGTCCGTTGATAAAAGTAGTTTTGGTCCGTTGATCTGAGTAGGTTTGGTCCGTTTGTCTGAATAGTAAGGGTTTGTTGATGAGTAGTTTAGGTCCGTTGATGTGAGTAGTATGGGCTCTTTGGTCTAAGTAGTATGGGACCGTTTATCTAAGTAGTATGGGACCGTTTATCAGAGTAGTATGGGTCCGTTGATCTGAGTAGTGTGGGTCCTTTGATCTGAGTAGTATGTGTCCTTTGATCTGAGTAGTATGGGACCGTTTATCTAAGTAGTATGGGTCGGTTGATCAAAGTAGTTTTGGTCCGTTGATCTTAGTAGCTTGTGTCCGTTTGTCTAAATAGTAAGGGTCTGTTGATCTGAGTGGTTTGGACCTGTTGATCTGAGGAGTATGGGTCCTTTGATCTCAGTAGTATGTGTCCGTTGATTTGAATAGTATGTGTCCGTTGATCTGAGTAGTTTGTGTCCGTTGATCTGAGTAGTATGTGTCCGTTGATCTGAGTAGTATGTGTCCGTTGATTTGAATACTAGTAGTATGTGTCCGTTAATCTGAGTAGTATGTGTCTGTTGATCTGAGTAGTATGTGTCGTGTCCTTTGATCTGAGTAATATGTGTCCGTTGATCTGAGTAGTATGTGTCCGTACATCTGAGTAGTATGAGTCCAAAGATCTGTGTAGTTTGGTTTCTTTGATCTTAATAGCATTAGTTCGTTGATCTGAATAGTATCGGTCCGTTGAACTAAGTAGTATGGGTCCATTGATCTGAGTAGTTTGAGTCCGTTGATATTAGTTGTATGAGTCCGTTGATCTGAGTAGTATGTGACGTTGATCTGAGTAGTATGTGTCCGTTGATTTGAGTAGTATGTGTTCGTTGATCTGAGTAGTATGTGCCCACTGATCTGTGTAGTATGGGTTCTTTGATCCGAGTAATATGTGTCCTTTGATCTGAGTAGTATAGGTCCTTTTATCTCAGTAGTATGTGTCCGTTGATTTGAATAGTATGTGTCTGTTGATCTGAGTAATATGTGTCCGTTGATCTAAGTATTATGTGTCCGATGATCTGATTAGTTTCGGTCCGTTGTTCGGAGTTCTAAATGTCCGTTGATCGGAGTTGTATTAGTCCGTTCATCTGTGTAGTACGGGCCCGGTGGTCTGGCAGTTTATGATCAGTTGCAATTTTATAGTATGTAAAGTACAATTCAGACATAATATTTAAAATTGAAATTAAAAAATATTTTACAAAACTATAATAGTCTATGTTAGTCACTTAAACTATGTACAACACGAAGGTATAATAAAGTACATCCATTTTCGCAAAGGTTTAATCAGGTTAGGCACCTATAAAAACTGGAATCTTGTGATAATATGATACTATATTCACTTTTCTTGATTGACAACATATTTGTTACGTTCGGAGGACGTGTTTTTCAACAGACTGTCGGCATTCCAATGGGAACAAACTGTGCCCCTCTACTCGCCGACTTGTTTCTTTATTATTATGAGGCTGACTTCATGCAGGAACTTCTTAGGAAGAAAGATAAGAAGTTAGCAATATCCTTTAACTCTACTTTCCGCTATATAGATGATGTTCTTTCACTAAACAATTCAAAATTTGGTGACTATGTGGAACGCATCTATCCAATCGAACTAGAGATAAAGGATACTACAGATACAGTTAAGTCGGCTTCATATCTTGGCTTACATCTAGAAATTGACAATGAGGGTCGGTTGAAAACAAAACTTTACGACAAAAGAGATGATTTCAGCTTTCCAATTGTGAACTTTCCATTTCTAAGTAGCAACATTCCAGCAGCACCTGCATACGGGGTATATATCTCCCAATTGATACGATATTCCCGTGCTTGCATTTCCTATCATGATTTTCTTGATATAGGTTTGCTGCTCACAGGGAAGCTATTAAACCAAGAGTTCCAAATGGTGAAGTTGAAATCATCCCTTCGTAAATTTTACGGACGCCATCACGAGTTGGTTGACCGTTATGGAATAACCGTTTCACAAATGATATCGGATATGTTCCTTACGTCGTAACTACAATCCCCTTCCCTTTCATGAATATGACCTACCGAATTAGACTATTTACCGGATTTGTAATCACTTAAGCAACACGACGGGTGCCACATGTGGAGCAGGATCTGCTTACCCTTCCGGAGCACCTGAGATCACCCCTAGTTTTTGGTGGGGTTCGTGTTGTTTATTCTTTAGTTTTCTATGTTGTGTCGTGTGTACTATTGTTTTTCTGTTTGTCTTTTTTATTTTTAGCCATGGCGTTGTCAGTTTGTTTTAGATTTATGAGTTTGACTGTCCCTTTGGTATCTTTCGTCCCTCTTTTAAATGCATTTCAATCATATGGTGTAAAACTTCAAGTTCTTATTTTCAAACTAGTATTGTGTCCCAATGACTGCATTTGTTTATGCAGGTTGTATTTTTATTTTTTCATATTCAATATCTTATATATTTCATATAAAATATTGATATTGATAAACTTCAGATGTAAAGGTAAACACACTAATTAGCCTAAATGTAAACTTGACTCCAAATGTTTAATCCCAAATGATACCATGGTCACGCTTATGATCTAGCCCAAACATCTCGTGCCCTTTATAGCTTACTTAACAATATGCATGGGTTTATTATGTTAATTGATACTTCTTTGTATTGACAGCACTCAAGCAGGATTTACAGACAAATAGTCCCGACAAAAGTTATCAAAATGCTTACGACAAATAGTCCCGATTCCGGTGACCACCCTCTGGGTTTGCAAAAATGGTGCACCATGTACCAAAAAATGCAGGTAATTTATACTTTTTTTACATTACGTTTATCTAAATTTTTAAAGTTTGTATAATAACTTTTCTCGACCAATAATATTTTTTTACTGTGATGCCAAAATTCAAAAATAATTTTAAAGTTTTAAAGTCACATAAATATTCTATATTGAATGAATACCCCCGTTCCATCATCTGTTTGTCTAAAAGTTTCGTTCATTCCAATTTTTTAGTAACTTATACCCTCTTTCCTTCCGGAAACGCCACAAATCAGCCCCCTCTGAAGTAACAACGACTTGTAATGGACCTAGCTTTGATACGAATAAAAGTGAGCAGATTAAAGAAACAACCCCCGACTTACATATAAGTACAAACGACATTGCTTTTGTGAAACAATCAACACGTAAATTAACAAACGAAGAGAAATTTAATTTGATAAGAAATCATTTCAAACCTGGAATAAACTATAACTTTCCTATAAACAAATATGCAGGAAAGAACAGACTGTTTCAGCTGAATTGGCTAAATCGCTATGATGGGCTAGTGTACTCACCTTCACAAGGTTGTATGATACAATTATACTGTCTCTTAATGACATGTCCCAAAGAAAAGACTTCAACAGGGAAACAAGTTCAGAATCAACAACACTTTTGGCAGCTATTACAAGTTTTAGTTTTGTCATTACTCTTATAACTGTAAAAAATCTTACGGGTTACACAGTTGGTTTAAGCAGAATACTTCAAGGAAGAAGTCAAGACATCATATCTGCATATATGAGCGTCCAATCAGCATTCATTTGTCTCTTCTGGTCGAGGTTAGAGAAAATGTTGATTGCAAGTTTCTTGCTTTGGTATGAAGAAGTTGTCGTCATGGGAAAGGAGCATGATATCGTGCCTTCTGTACCCAGAACATGCGGTAGGCAACGAAACAGCTGTAATGTTTCTGGAGATACACCTGATGTTTACTTTCGACGTGCAATCTGTATTCCATATATTGATGAACTGATCTCTGGCATTAATGATAGATTTTCTTCTCTTTCTAAAACAGCTGTTATGGCGCTTGTTTTAATTCCAGAGATGACTATCCAGAAACAACACGCTCATGTAATACTCGAGAACATTAAACCGTTATCACTCTGACTTGCCTAGTCCATTTGGAATTTCTTCGGAAGTAGATAGGTGGTTGCATTTCTGGAAACATACCACAGATACATTGCCAAAGTCAGCTGCTGAAACCATAAAAAAAAAATGCAAGAAACTTGATTATCCCAATATATATGCAATTCTCAAAATTGTTTGCACAATGAGTGTAACAAGTTGTGAATGTGAGCGTTCGAATAATGAGCTCGGGTTACTGAAAACATTTTTACGTGCAGCAATGGGCCAGGACCGACTAAATGGACTTGCACTGATGCACGTGCATTACAATTTAGAGTTAGAACTTGATGTTATAGTTGACATGTTTGCACGCAGGCATCCAAGAAAAATGAAATTGGAATCAATTTTATAAATAATGTGTAACTTTTGTCTTCTATAGTTGTAACTATTTTCATGCTACCAATAAAAAAATTGAATTTTAATTTAAGATTTCAAAAGGTGACCACCCCCTAATAAATTTCTGGATCCGCCCCTGATATCGACTCTTGTTAACATGTCAACCATATCGAGAGTGTCAACCAACCGACCCTGTTAAATTGTCAACCAGTTGAAAGTATACATGCTGTCATCAGAACCGAAACACTACTTAAACTTTCGACAGGACTATTATATACATATACACTTATACTTGACCCAACCATAGGCGATGGAATATTAAAAGGTCAACTACTATTTTTTTCTACCACTTCAAACTTTCATAAAAGGGACATAAATATTGGACTCGTCCAGCCCCTTTGAACACGAATTCACTCCGGCTGTTTACATGTACCGAGCTATTGGTATCGAATGCAATTATCTCACATTCAATGTTAAACAAGATTTCTAAGTTTATGATATAGCAGTAGGGACAGCGATGTTTGCCTCTAAGATTCAACTACAAAAGTAAGGAATAGAGTAATGTGAAAAAAGTGTGTATTACCTAATGACAAACACTATTCTTTATATCTTTCTTAAGCTATCATTGATCACTCTGTTCTGAGAACACCATAAAACTAAGGCTTCATGACTGCACATAAAGGGTATCTTCTTTACAATGTAAATGTGGTAAAACGTAAATACGGTTATCGCAGTGACAATTAACTATGACTAATCAAGACCTTTCACTCAGTCGACATTTGATATCTCCTTTACAATGTAAATGTGGTAAAACGTATGATGCTATCGCAGTGACAATTAACTATGACTAATCTAGACCTTCCACTCAGCCGACATTTGATATCTCCTTTACAATGTAAATGTGGTAAAACGTGTGAACGGCTATCGCAGTGACAATTAACTATGACTAATCAAGACCTTCCACACAGTCGACATTTGATATCTACTGTACAATGTAAATGTGATAAAACGTGTGAACGGCTATCACAGTGACCTACTTCGATTCGTCCTACTCGGGTTGATTCGAGTAAAAAAAACATTGCTACTGCGCATGTGCGCAACATTTCCGAATCAAAGTCAAAACTCTTCCATCGAGTCGACTATCAAAAGGGAAGTGAACAAAAATGTATTTACTGAGCATTGAAATAAAAATAAATACATTTATGTGTCAGTAAGAGAATTAAGTCATGTCTGCTTTTGATAAAAAGAAAAGTTTGTTATCGAAAAAAATTGAGAAAAAAATCGTTCCGAGAAAAAAATATAATTTTGTTTTATTTATAAAAATTACCGAAAGTTGATACACACATGAACTATATTTGTTGATTCAATATAGAGGCAAACATAAATTCCCATTGCCAACTCCTTTCTTCGGCTGTATTTTGTCAAAAACCATTTATTTTGTAACATTTTTTGTGTTTTGGTGATGGTGATGTGTTTGTAGATCATACTTTACTGATCATTCTTGTTACTTACAATGTTCTCTATCTATAATGAACTTGTCCTTTTAGTTACAGAGGAAAACACTTTGTAAAAACTTACCAAAATTTACCAAATTAATGAAAATTGTTAAAAAATGACTATAAAGGGCAATAACTCCTTAAGAGGTCAACTGACCGTTTTAGTAATGTTGACTTATTTGTAGATCTTAATTTGATGAACATTATTGCTGTTCACAATGTATCTCTATCTATAATAGTATTCAAGATAATAACCAAAAACGGCTAAATTTAAAGTTATAAGCCAAAATCTACATTTTAACCCTATGTTCTATTTTTAGCCATGGCGGCCATCTTGGTTGGTTGGACGGGTCACCGCACACAATTTTTAAACTACATACCCTAATAATGACTTTGGCTAAGTTTCTTAAAATTTAGTCCAGTAGTTTCAGAGAAGATTTTTGTAAAAGAAAACAAAAATTTATGAAAAATTGGTAAAAAATGACTATTAAGGGCAATAACTCCTTAAGGGGTAAACTGACCATTTTCGTCATGTTGACTTATTTGTAGATCTTACTTTGCTGAACATGATTACTGTTTACAGAGTATCTCTATCTATAATAATTTTCAAGATAATAACCGAAAACGGACAAAATTTCCTTAAAATTACCAATTCAGGCGCAACAACCCAACAATCCATTGTTTGGTTTATCTGAAAATTTCAGGGCAGATAGATCTTGACCTAATAAAATTGTTTACCCTTGTCAGATTTGCTCTAAATGCTTTAGTTTCAGAGTTATAAGCCAAAATATACGTTTTACCACTATGTTCTATTTTTAGCCATGGCGGCCATCTTGGTTATTTTGGCGGGTCACCGGACACAATTTTTAAACAAGATACCCCAATAATGATTGTGGCCAAGTTTGGTTAAATTTGGCCCAGTAGTTTCAGAGAAGAAGATTTTTGTAAAAGTTAACGACGACGGACGACGGACGCCAAGTGATGAGAAAAGCTCACTTGGCCCTTTGGGCTAGGTGAGATAAAAAGGGAAGGGAATCCTTAAAAGAGGAATATAGAAGTAAACAAATATAGCACGAAATGATGCATATGCTATGTTTTTTGTTAGCGCATGCTGGGAGTTTTTCAATAGTGTAATCTTTTGTGAAGACTATTCTGAAGGAATATAAGATTGAGAATGGAAATGGGGAATATGTCAAAGAGACAACAACCCGACCAAAGAGCAGAAAACAGCCGAAGGCCACCAATGGGTCTTCAACGCAGCTATAGAAAATCCCACACACAAAGGCGGGCCTCAGCTGGCCCATAAATACAAATGTGTACTAGTTCAGTGATAATGGACGTCATACTAAACTCCAAAACATATAAATGAAACAAAATTAAAAGACATACAAGACAAACAAAGGCCAGAGGCTCCTGACTTGAGACAGGCGCAAAAATGCGTCGGGGTTAAACTTGTTTTGTAAGATCTCAACCCTCTCCTTTACCTCTAGCCAATGTAGCAAAACAAACACACAGCAATACGCACAGTAAATCTCAGTTTAAAAGAAGTCCGAGTCCGATGTCAGAATAGGCAGGTAACAAAAGAAAGTAAGCAAAATGACAATGATATGTATACTGTACATTCAGAAATATATGTTTTTATAATTGTGCTTCACAAATTGTCGTCATATGTCGTTTCGGTCCGATCAGCTCTTTTAAAATCAAATTTATCAGATAGAAAGCAACCAATAAAATTAAACTGTTCTAGGTAGCTTGGTTGACATCCAGAAAGGGGAAGCTCACGGATATAACCTTGGTCCCATACTTATTAACACTTTTATAAACAATATACATGTATTTTAATTATCAAAAATAGCTTACTACAATCATACATATGACAATACCCTTTCCTTATGTAGCCCTGGTTATAATACTTTAATTCAACATTCAACTAATAGATTGGTTCAGGGTGAATGAAATGCAAGCAAACTCTGATAAATTTCAAATTTAAGCTGTTAGTTAAAACATCAGTATTGTACACATTAAACTAATTTATTATAGCTTGTACCAATGAGAAGTTATCCATAATTAATAGACTTTTTACTGCACATATATGGCACGCCGTTATTATATTTATTCAATTTCGAGATATCTTATTTAGTTAAATAAGATATCTTATAAACTAATTGAGATATCTTAATAACAAAATGAGATATCTTATATATTAATTGAGATATCTGATTTATTAAATAAGATATCTTATATATTAAATAAGATATCTTATATATTAAATAAGATATCTTATTAAAATGTTTATAAAGATATCTTATTAAATATATAAGATATCTTATTTAAAATATAAGTTATCTCTATTAATTTATAAGATATCTTATTAACTATATAAGATATCTTTTATATAGTTAATAATAGAGATATCTTTTATATAGTTAATAATAGAGATATCTTATTTACTAAACAAGATATCTCCATACGTTAATAAGATATCTCTATCAGTTTATAAGATATCTCAATTAGTTAATAAGATATCTCTATTAGTTTATAAGATATATCTATTAATTAATAATATATCTTATAAAGTATGTATTTAAAAAAGATATCTTTATAAAGAAGTAAGATATCTTATATACTTTATAAGATATCTTATTAATTAATAGAGATATCTTATAAACTTATAGAGATATCTTATAAACTAATAGAGATATCTTATAAACTTTTAGAGATATCTTATTAACTTATAGAGATATCTTATTAACTTATAGAGATATCTTATTAACTTATAGAGATATCTTATAAACTAATAGAGATATGTTATAAACTTTTAGAGATATCTTATTAACTTATAGATATATCTTATTTAATTGGTTATAAAAATATCTTATTTAAGGTATACCATAAGGGAGTCTAAAATAAAAATGATAGAATTTGTTCATACTTTGCCAAAATGTAGTATCTATTGATACATGTTAAAAAATATTATAAAAATGATAGGTCACCGTGCATTTTTTCAAGCTACGGGTCGTGACAAAATGACACATTTTGTATGGATTATACAGGAAAAAACACCATTTTGTGAATAGAAACTAAACGAAATGATAGAATTGTAAAATAAATTAGGAAAATATAGCTTTCAAACAATGCTTTGATAATATCAAAAGAAAAGATAGGGTCACCGTGCGTTTTTTCCGGCTAAAATACAAAGTAGGAAAATTCCATGAACAATCCAACAGAAAATGCACTGTTTTAGAGTTACCTCCCCTTAAAATGACAATTTCAAAATATTTAAAAACAACCAAAAATAATCTACACTTGTACATATATTTATATTTATAAGTTATATTCTTATAAATTGGATCTTTTAAATGTAAAAACACATGAAATATCTGCATTCTTGCATCAAATTTTGCTAATTTGATAGAAAATATGTACCTTAGATTCTCTGTTTTTTACAATCCAAGATGGCGAAAGACACCCATACCACCTTAATATATAAGATATCTCCATAAGTTAATAAGATATCTCTATTAGTTTATAAGATATCTCTATTAATTAATAAGATATCTTATAAAGTATTTATTTAAAAGATATCTTTATAAACAAGTAAGAAATATTATATACTTTATAAGATATCTTGTTATCTTATAGAGATATCTTATAAACTAATAGAGACATCTTATTTACTTTCAAATTAAATAAGATATCTTATAAAAATTAAAGATATCTTAGTAAGATATCTTGTTAAATAAATAAGATACCTTCAAATTTTAATAAATATAAAAACGGCGTGCCATACACATAGACAATGTTTAATCAGTTTTATATCTCTTTTTCTCCTGAAGAACGTAAATTTTAAACAGTTGTTTTCGTTGGTTGCTGTTTTATTATTGATATTTGCTGTTTGTTTATTGATTTGTCATAAATCAGGCCTTTTTTCGTTTGAAATTATTTCTCATTTGTAATGTCGGAGTCTATTTATTGCTGATTGTACGGTATTGGTTTTGCTCATTGTTGAAGACCATATACGCTGACCTATAGTTGCTTAAATCCGCTTCATTTCGACTCTTGACAGTTGTCTCATTGCCAATCAGAACACATCTTCGTATGTTACAATGCATATATCTTGTATGACATTCAACAATGAGCAAAATTCAGACGGCTATATAGTCAGCTATAAAAGGCACCAAATATCGAAAAGACAGATTGCCGACATTCAAAATAGATATGAACAAGAGTTATTCCTCTTTATATAGTAAGCTTCACTATCGGTCGTTGATTTTAAGAGAAAATGTCTTTATAATAAAGACATGTTCTCTTAAAATCATTAAATAGAGATTCAAAACATAGGCACTCGTCTCAGAATTTTTTTTCCTATATACCTTTATATATCACATGCCTGTGATCATGAACAGTTAATTTAAACTAAATTTACACCTAATTTGTCAATAAAAACACGACGCTATGTCTATTTCTAACTATGACTCAACTTTAAATTTCTATAAATTATGCAATACAGATCTGAACTGGGATTCTGGCACTCGTCTCAGAAAAAAAATCTTATATACCTTTATATAACACGTATATAGGGAAAAAAATTCTGAGACGAGTGCCTGGGATTCAAAATGTTAAGTTAATACACCGAACAATAATCGCGACATATCTAACACATATCACACTATAAAAGAAAATCAAACCAGACGTCACATAGTTGTTGTCTAAACTTCGGTAACATAGGGTTATCAGATGTATGTCATGTATTGAACAAACTGTTACACGCCATTATTCCGACAGCTCATTAGACCGACAGCCCATTGGTCCAACAACCCAATATTCCGACAACCCATTGCTCCGACAGCCTAATAATCCGACAACCCATTGGTCCGACACTTTTCAAGTATCAGGGTATCAGGGTAAATTAAATGTGACGAAAATTTTCATGGGACGGAAAAACGAACTAACGGACTGACTGACTGACGGATTCACGGACAGGGGTAAAACAGTATACCTCTTTTTTTTTAGAAGCGACGTCAGCAGTAAGACATTACAATACTCATTACAATACTAGTATGTACCATAGTTTGTTTGATTTATCATTGAAAAAGTGTGAGGGTATCTACACATAATACAATATGTGTATAGAGTAATAATGTTCGCGCCTTTTCGTTTATACACATAAATCGTTTAATATGTATTTACAGTATTAAAAGAGAAAAAAACCCGGATAAACAAACCTATTTCCGTTTGGGTAGACTTTGAATTCCTCAAAAAATAAACGGAATCATGACGTAACAATTGTTTGCATACGGCATAGTTTTTACGCAAAAACACACTATTGGGAATTTTAATTACGTGTATATATTCAGAATTCGAATTACGTTATACAGGGATTTTTTTTCAACAAATTCGGCGGGGTCATTATGTGATTTGCTTTATGAAATACAGAATCTATGCTTTGTATTGAATATTGTTGAAATCAAATATGGCCAAATCCGACCCGCCTCAGTCTGTGAGCATTAGGTGGACGACTCTGCCTTTACCAATAAATGTTAGACAAACCAAGAGTAAGGGGACGACCATTTGATATTCAGGGAGGGGGGGGGGGGGGGCAGGAGGATTTTGAAAATAAATAACTCAGCCTTGATAATAACAAAAATGAATGGTTTGTTCTGTGGTAGTTTGAAAATAAATAACCTGACTTCCATTGTATTGAAATTAACTTGGCAGGTCTTTTAAGCCATTTTATAAATGCTGTTCTGAAGTATGAGATGGCACCAGATTCTTCCAAAATTCGTCTTTTTCATATATTTTTCGGGAAAAACTTCCCAAATCTTTTAATAATATAAATATTAATGTATTTGAAAATGGGTTTCATTTCACTTGAGGTATACTGTCTCGTGAACATTTACCTCACTTTTATTACAGGGCCGTAACTACATTGAGGCAAATGCCTCATGTTGGAAATTTTAAAACAAAAGCTTGTCTTCATATCAAATTGTTTTCATTTTCAAGTCACGGCAAGTTCCGATGACCCTCTGACGTAGCCCCTATTTTTTTAGATCCATGTTTCTCATTTGTTTTTATTTTTCAGTGTTAATTGTCTATAATGTTTGTCGTTTTGTGTTTTATCTGTTCCCGGATTTGTCTTTTGTTCATTGATTGCCCTTTATTACTATTCTCTTAGTGTTGTATTCTATTTGTAATTTAGTAATTATGTTTTAAACTTGAGTTTTATTATATTTAAGGACCTTTTGTCTATTACAAACTACTTTGAATTGTATCCCAGTTAGGAACTACATCAAGCTGTAATTGAAATGTGTTATAAAAACTGACTTAACATAGTTATGTCAATGATGATCAGCCCCCTCTTAACTTGATTGGGAAAAAAAACATAATTGACAAGTATAAAAGGTTTTCTGCAAACTGAAAATTGTTTTGCTTTGTACTACATATTGGTCTTTTGATGTTGTCCCTAAAAATTAAAAGTCTAACACTGAATCTATATATTTTGCTTTGAGACCAGAATATTGTCAAAACATTCAAACAGAACTTGCGTTTCAGATTAAGGAAGGGTCTGGGAAACGCGCATAATGCATGATTTTCGCCATTTTTTCTATAGCTTCTTGAGGCCCTCAGAGAACCCAAGACTCTTCGCCGAATTTGTTTCGCCTCGCTCGGCTCAGCGAAAATGTTTGACAATTTTTCAAAGAGGCTTTAATACCTTGTACGTATGCAATATATGCAGTTTACAATTCAGAAGATTAACTTCCAGAGGATGATGATTAAATTTGATTGACTTAATTGACTATGTTATTTATTTAAGAATAAAAGAATTAATTTAAAAATTGTATGTGAAATTCACATGAGATTCACATGAAACTCACAAAAACTGATTTCACGTGAGTTTCACGTATAAGCTCGTTTGAGGTGAATTCATGTGAATTCCACGTGAGATTCACATGAATTTAAATTCACGTGAAATTGGTTTAGAAAACTAAAGAATAAACAACACGAACCCCACCAAAAACTAGGGGTGATCCCAGGTGCTCCGGAAGGGTAAACAGATCCTGCTCCACATGTGGCACCCGTCGTGTTGCTTATGTGATTACAAATCCGGTAAATAGTCTAATTCGGTAGGTCACATTCATGAAAGGGAAGGGGATTGTAGTTACGACGTAAGGAACATATCCGATATCATTTGTGAAACGGTTATTCCATAACGGTCAACAAAACAAGTCACATCTCTTTTTGGTCTAATATTCAGTAACTCTGCAGCTATCAACGGATCATTTGTAGGTGTAGGACCACCAATGCACCCAAATCAATTTAGAACGTATGTAAAAGTAGTCCTACCCTGTAAAATATAGCACCTTTGATGTCATTGTTTAATTGAACTAACATACATATATGTAGAAACTGGGTCGGCCTATTCAATGGCTTCTAGAGAAAAATAATGAGGGGTGTCACGGGGTATAACTATTATACATGAAGGTCTTGAAGGGGAGAAACATGCGCTTCTTTTGCGCAAGGTATCGAAGGGCGCTACGTTAAAAATTCTGAAACTAGAGCTCAATGCGCGAAAGAAAGATCTTTTTATGTATCTGTATCGTTTGGTTTCTTTCTATTTTAGTGCGCTTCAAAAAGACCTTTTTAGCTCACCTGGCCGAAAGGCCAAGTGAGCTTTTCTCATCACTTGGCGTCCGGCGTCTGTCGTCGTCCGTCGTCGTCGTCGTCCGTCGTCCGTCGTCGTCCTGCGTTAACTTTTACAAAAATATTCTCCTCTGAAACTACTGGGCCAAATTTAACCAAACTTGGCCACAATCATCATTGGGGTATCTAGTTAAAAAAATGGCCGTCATGGCTAAAAATAGAACATAGGGGTAAAATGCAGTTTTTGGCTTATAACTCAAAAACCAAAGCATTTAGAGCAATATTGTTCATCAGGTAAAGATCTATCTGCACTGAAATTTTCAGATGAATCGGACATTTCGTTGTTGGGTTGCTGCCCCTGAAATGGTAATTTTAAGGATATTTTGCTGTTTTTGGTTATTATCTTGAATATTATTATAGATAGAGATAAACTGTAAACAGCAATAATGTTCAGCAAAGTAAGATCTACAAGTAAGTCAACATGACCAAAATGGTCAGTTGACCACTTTAGGAGTTATTGCCCTTAATAGTCAATTTTTAACCATTTTTCGTAAATCTTAGTAATCTTAGCTTTTAGAAAAATCTTCTCCTCTGAAACTACTGGGCCAAATTTAACCAAACTTGGCCATAATCATCATTGGGGTATCTAGTTTAAAAAATGTGTCCGGTGACCCGCCCAACCAACCAAGATGGCCGCCATGGCTAAAAATAGAACATGGGGATAAAATACAGTTTTTGGCTTATAACTCAAAAACCAAAGCATTTAGAGCAAATCTGACATGGGGGAAAAATTGATCATCAGGTCAAGATCTATCTGCCCTGAAAAGTTCAGATGAATCGGACATTCCGTTGTTGGGTTGGTGCCCCTGAAATGGTAATTTTAAGGAAATTTTGCTGTTTTTGGTTATTATCTTGAATATTATTATAGATAGAGATAAACTGTAAACAGCAATAATGTTCAGCAAAGTAAGATCTACAAATAAGTCAACATGACCGAAATGGTCAGTTGACCACTTTAGGAGTTATTGCCCTTTATAGTCAATTTTTAACTATTTTTCGTAAATCTTAGTAATCTTTTAGAAAAATCTGCTCCTCTGAAACTACTGGGCCAAATTTAACCAAACTTAGCCATAATCATTATTGGGGTATTTAGTTAAAAAAATGTGTCTGGTAACTCGGCCAACAAACCAAGATGGCCGCCATGGCTAAAAATAGAACATGGGGATAAAATGCAGTTTTTGGCTTATAACTCAAAAACCAAAGCATTAAGAGCAAATCTGACAGGAAGTAAAATTGTTGATCAGGTCACCATCTATCTGCCCTGGAATTTTCAGATGAATCAGATAATCGGTTGTTAGGTTGCTGCCCCTGAATTGGTAATTTTGAGGAAATTTTGCTGTTTTTTTTTGTTATTATCTTGAATATCATTATAGATAAAGATAAACTGTAAACAGCAATAATGAACAGCAAAGTAAGAACTAAAAATAAGTCAGTATGACCAAAAGAGTCAATTGACCCCCTAAGGAGTTATTGCCCTTCATAGTCAATTTTAAACAATTTTCTTAAAATTTGAAGATTTTCAATAACATTTTCCACAGAAAGTACTGTTATAGATAGAGATAATTGTATGCAGCAAGAATGTTTAGTAAAGTAAGATCTACAAACACATTACCATCACCAAAACACAATTTTGTCATGAATCCATCTGTGTCCATTTTTTAATATTCACATAGACCAAGGTGAGCGACACAGGCTCTTTAGAGCCTCTAGTTATTTATCTTTATCGTTTGGTTTCAGGCTATTTCAGTGCGCGGTAGATCTTTTAATCATCTGTATTGTTTAGTTTCTGTCTATTTGTATTGGTTTGTTTCTACCTCCATTGCAATGCCAGCATTTTATCTTTTCGTAATTTGGTGCCTGTTATAGCTTTCAAAACGGTCCGAGTTTTGCTCATTTATCATTACAAAAATGAGAAGATACGGTATGATTACCAAAGAGACAAATATCTACCAGAGAACAAATGACGTGGATGCAAGCAGATATAGGTGACTTTATGTATGTTCTACAGGTATGATTGCCAGAGAGACAAGTATCCACCACAGAACATATGACGTAAGCAGCTATAGGTGACTGTAATTATGTTCTACAGGTAAAATTACCAGAGAGACAAGTATCCACCAGAGAACAAATGACGTAGATGTTAGCAGCTATAGGTGACTGTAGGTATGTTTTACAGGTATAATTACCAGAGAGACAAGTATCCACCAGAGAACAAATGACGTAGATGTAAGCAGCTATAGGTGACTGTAATTATGTTCTACAGGTATAATTACCAGAGAGACAAGTATCCACCAGAGAACAAATGACGTAGATGTTAGCAGCTATAGGTGACTGTAGGTATGTTTTACAGGTATAATTACCAGATAGACAAGTATCCACCAGAGAACAAATGACGTGGATGTAAGCAGCTATAGGTGACTGTAATTATGTTCTACAGGTATAATTAACAGATAGACAAGAATCCATCAAAGAACAAATGACGTGGATGTAAGCGGCTATAGGTGACTGTAATTATGTTCTACAGGTATGATTAACAGATAGACAAGTATCCACCAGAGAACAAATGACGTGGATGTAAGCGGCTATAGGTGACTGTAATTATGTTCTACCGGTATGATTAACAGATAGACAAGTATCCATCAAAGAACAAATGACGTGAATGTAAGCGGCTATAGGTGACTGTAATTATGTTCTACAGGTATGATTACCAGAGAGACAAGTATCCACCAGAGAACAAATGACGTAGATGTAAGCAGCTATAGGTGACTGTACTTATTTTCTACAGGTATAATTACCAAAGAGACAAGTGTCCATCAGAGAACACATGACGTAGATGTAAGCAGCTATAGGTGACTGTACTTATTTTCTACAGGTATACTTACCAAAGAGACAAGTGTCCATCAGAGAACAAATGACGTAGATGTAATCAGATATACGTGACTGTACTTATGTTCTACAGGTATGATTGCCAGAGAGACAAGTATCCACCAGAGAACAAATGACGTGGATGCAAGCAGATATAGGTGACTTTATGTATGTTCTACAGGTATGATTGCCAGAGAGACAAGTATCCACCACAGAACATATGACGTAAGCAGCTATAGGTGACTGTAATTATGTTCTACAGGTAAAATTACCAGAGAGACAAGTATCCACCAGAGAACAAATGACGTAGATGTTAGCAGCTATAGGTGACTGTAGGTATGTTTTACAGGTATAATTACCAGAGAGACAAGTATCCACCAGAGAACAAATGACGTAGATGTAAGCAGCTATAGGTGACTGTAATTATGTTCTACAGGTATAATTACCAGAGAGACAAGTATCCACCAGAGAACAAATGACGTAGATGTTAGCAGCTATAGGTGACTGTAGGTATGTTTTACAGGTATAATTACCAGATAGACAAGTATCCACCAGAGAACAAATGACGTGGATGTAAGCAGCTATAGGTGACTGTAATTATGTTCTACAGGTATAATTAACAGATAGACAAGAATCCATCAAAGAACAAATGACGTGGATGTAAGCGGCTATAGGTGACTGTAATTATGTTCTACAGGTATGATTAACAGATAGACAAGTATCCACCAGAGAACAAATGACGTGGATGTAAGCGGCTATAGGTGACTGTAATTATGTTCTACCGGTATGATTAACAGATAGACAAGTATCCATCAAAGAACAAATGACGTGAATGTAAGCGGCTATAGGTGACTGTAATTATGTTCTACAGGTATGATTACCAGAGAGACAAGTATCCACCAGAGAACAAATGACGTAGATGTAAGCAGCTATAGGTGACTGTACTTATTTTCTACAGGTATAATTACCAAAGAGACAAGTGTCCATCAGAGAACACATGACGTAGATGTAAGCAGCTATAGGTGACTGTACTTATTTTCTACAGGTATACTTACCAAAGAGACAAGTGTCCATCAGAGAACAAATGACGTAGATGTAATCAGATATACGTGACTGTACTTATGTTCTACAGGTATGATTGCCAGAGAGACAAGTATCCACCAGAGAACAAATGACGTAGGTATAAGCACCTATATGTGACTACTTATGTTCTACAGGTATTATTACCAGAGAGACAAGTATCTACCAGAGAACAAATGACGTAGATGTAAGCAGCTATCGGTGCCTGTACTAATGTTCTACAGGTATGATTACCAGAGAGACAAGTATCCACCAGAGAACAAATGACGTAGATATTAGCAGCTATATGTGATTGTACGTATGTTCTACAGGTATGATTACCAGAGAGACAAGTAGCCATCAGAGAACAGATGACGTAGATGTAAGCAGCTATATGTGACTGTACGTATGTTCTACAGGTATGATTGCCAGAGAGACAAGTTTCCACCAGAGAACAAATGACGTAGATGAGAGCAGCTATAGGTGACTGTACGTATGTTCTACAGGTATGTTTCCCAAAGAGACAAGTATCCACCAGAGAACAAATGACGTGGATTTAAGCAGCTATAGGTGACTGTACGTATGTTCTACAGGTATGATAACCAGAGAGACAAGTATCGACCAGAGAACAAATGACGTAGATGTAAGCAGCTATAGGTGACTGTACTTATGTTCTACAGGTATAATTACCAAAGAGACAGGTATCCACCAGAGAACACATGACGTAGATTAAAGCAGCTATAGGTGACTGTATGTATGTTCTACAGGTATGATTGCCAGAGAGACAAGTATCTACCAGAGAACAAATGACGGAGATGTAAGCAGCTATAGGTGACTGTAGGTATGTTCTACAGGTATGATCACCAGAGAGACAAGTATCCACCAGAGAACAAATGACGTAGATGTAAGCAGCTATAGGTGACTGTACGTATGTTCTACAGGTATAATTACCAAAGAGACAGGTATCCACCAGAGAACACATGACGTAGATTTAAGTAGCTATAGGGGACTGTACTAATGTTCTACAGGTATGATTACCAGAGAGACAAGTATCCACCAGAGAACAAATGACGTAGATGTAAGCAGCTATAGGTGACTGTACGTATGTTCTATAGGTATGATTGCCAGAGAAACAAGTATCTACCAGAGAACAAATGACGGAGATGTAAGCAGCTATAGGTGACTGTATGTATGTTCTACAGGTATAATTACCAAAGAGACAGGTATCCACCAGAGAACACATGACGTAGATTTAAGCAGCTATAGGGGACTGTACTAATGTTCTACAGGTATGATTACCAGAGAGACAAGTATCCACCAGAGAACAAATGACGTAGATGTAAGCAGCTATAGGTGACTGTACTTGTTTTCTACAGGTATAATTACCAAAGAGACAAGTGTCCATCAGAGAACAAATGACGTAGATGTAAGCAGCTATAGGTGACTGTACTTATTTTCTACAGGTATACTTACCAAAGAGACAAGTGTCCATCAGAGAACAAATGACGTAGATGTAATCAGATATACGTGACTGTACTTATGTTCTACAGGTATGATTACCAGAGAGACAAGTAGCCATCAGAGAACAGATGACGTAGATGTAAGCAGCTATAGGTGACTGTACGTATGTTCTACAGGTATGATAACCAGAGAGACAAGTATCGACCAGAGAACAAATGACGTAGATGTAAGCAGCTATAGGTGACTGTACTTATGTTCTACAGGTATAATTACCAAAGAGACAGGTATCCACCAGAGAACACATGACGTAGATTAAAGCAGCTATAGGTGACTGTACTAATGTTCTACAGGTATGATTGCCAGAGAGACAAGTATCCACCAGAGAACAAATGACGTAGATGTAAGCAGCTATAGGTGACTGTACGTATGTTCTATAGGTATGATTGCCAGAGAAACAAGTATCTACCAGAGAACAAATGACGGAGATGTAAGCAGCTATAGGTGACTGTATGTATGTTCTACAGGTATAATTACCAAAGAGACAGGTATCCACCAGAGAACACATGACGTAGATTTAAGCAGCTATAGGGGACTGTACTAATGTTCTACAGGTATGATTACCAGAGAGACAAGTATCCACCAGAGAACAAATGACGTAGATGTAAGCAGCTATAGGTGACTGTACTTGTTTTCTACAGGTATAATTACCAAAGAGACAAGTGTCCATCAGAGAACAAATGACGTAGATGTAAGCAGCTATAGGTGACTGTACTTATTTTCTACAGGTATACTTACCAAAGAGACAAGTGTCCATCAGAGAACAAATGACGTAGATGTTATCAGATATACGTGACTGTACTTATGTTCTACAGGTATGATTGCCAGAGAGACAAGTATCCACCAGAGAACAAATGATGAGGTGTAAGCACCTATATGTGACTAATTATATTCTACAGGTATAATTACCAAAGAGGCAAGTGTCCATCAGAGAACAAATGACGTAGATGTAAGCAGCTATACGTGACTGTACTTATGTTCTACATGTATGATAACCAAAGAGACAAGTATCCACTAGAGAACAAATGACGTAGATGTAAGCAGCTATAGGTGACTGTACTTATGTTCTACAGGTATAATTACCAAAGAGACAAGTATCCACTAGAGAACAAATGACGTAGATTAAAGCAGCTATAGGTGACTGTACTAATGTTCTACAGGTATGATTGCCAGAGAGACAAGTATCCACCAGAGAACAAATGACGTCGAAGTAAGCAGCTATAGGTGACTGTACGTATGTTCTATAGGTATGATTGCCAGAGAAACAAGTATCTACCAGAGAACAAATGACGGAGATGTAAGCAGCTATAGGTGACTGTACGTATGTTCTACAGGTATAATTACCAAAGAGACAGGTATCCACCAGAGAACAAATGACGTAGATGTAAGCAGCTATAGGTGACTGTACGTATGTTCTACAGGTATAATTACCAAAGAGACAGGTATCCACCAGAGAACACATGACGTAGATTTAAGCAGCTATAGGTGACTGTACTAATGTTTTACAGGTATGATTGCCAGAGAGACAAGTATCTACCAGAGAACAAATGACGTAGATGTAAGCAGCTATAGGTGACTGTACTTGTTTTCTACAGGTATAATTACCAAAGAGACAAGTGTCCATCAGAGAACAAATGACGTAGATGTAAGCAGCTATAGGTGACTGTACTTATTTTCTACAGATATACTTACCAAAGAGACAAGTGTCCATCAGAGAACAAATGACGTAGATGTAATCAGATATACGTGACTGTACTTATGTTCTACAGGTATGATTGCCAGAGAGACAAGTATCCACCAGAGAACAAATGACGTAGGTGTAAGCACCTATATGTGACTACTTATGTTCTACAGGTATTATTACCAGAGAGACAAGTATCTACCAGAGAACAAATGACGTAGATGTAAGCAGCTATCGGTGCCTGTACTAATGTTCTACATGTATGATTACCAGAGAGACAAGTATCCACTAGAGAACAAATGACGTAGATGTAAGCAGCTATAGGTGACTGTACTTATGTTCTACATGTATGATAACCAAAGAGACAAGTATCCACTAGAGAACAAATGACGTAGATGTAAGCAGCTATAGGTGACTGTACTTATGTTCTACAGGTATAATTACCAAAGAGACAAGTATCCACTAGAGAACAAATGACGTAGATTAAAGCAGCTATATGTGACTGTACGTATGTTCTACAGGTATGATTGCCAGAGAGACAAGTATCTACCAGAGAACAAATGACGTAGATTTAAGTAGCTATAGGGGACTGTACTAATGTTCTACAGGTATGATTACCAGAGAGACAAGTATCCACCAGAGAACAAATGACGTAGATGTAAGCAGCTATAGGTGACTGTACGTATGTTCTATAGGTATGATTGCCAGAGAAACAAGTATCTACCAGAGAACAAATGACGGAGATGTAAGCAGCTATAGGTGACTGTATGTATGTTCTACAGGTATAATTACCAAAGAGACAGGTATCCACCAGAGAACACATGACGTAGATTTAAGCAGCTATAGGGGACTGTACTAATGTTCTACAGGTATGATTACCAGAGAGACAAGTATCCACCAGAGAACAAATGACGTAGATGTAAGCAGCTATAGGTGACTGTACTTGTTTTCTACAGGTATAATTACCAAAGAGACAAGTGTCCATCAGAGAACAAATGACGTAGATGTAAGCAGCTATAGGTGACTGTACTTATTTTCTACAGGTATACTTACCAAAGAGACAAGTGTCCATCAGAGAACAAATGACGTAGATGTAATCAGATATACGTGACTGTACTTATGTTCTACAGGTATGATTACCAGAGAGACAAGTAGCCATCAGAGAACAGATGACGTAGATGTAAGCAGCTATAGGTGACTGTACGTATGTTCTACAGGTATGATAACCAGAGAGACAAGTATCGACCAGAGAACAAATGACGTAGATGTAAGCAGCTATAGGTGACTGTACTTATGTTCTACAGGTATAATTACCAAAGAGACAGGTATCCACCAGAGAACACATGACGTAGATTAAAGCAGCTATAGGTGACTGTACTAATGTTCTACAGGTATGATTGCCAGAGAGACAAGTATCCACCAGAGAACAAATGACGTAGATGTAAGCAGCTATAGGTGACTGTACGTATGTTCTATAGGTATGATTGCCAGAGAAACAAGTATCTACCAGAGAACAAATGACGGAGATGTAAGCAGCTATAGGTGACTGTATGTATGTTCTACAGGTATAATTACCAAAGAGACAGGTATCCACCAGAGAACACATGACGTAGATTTAAGCAGCTATAGGGGACTGTACTAATGTTCTACAGGTATGATTACCAGAGAGACAAGTATCCACCAGAGAACAAATGACGTAGATGTAAGCAGCTATAGGTGACTGTACTTGTTTTCTACAGGTATAATTACCAAAGAGACAAGTGTCCATCAGAGAACAAATGACGTAGATGTAAGCAGCTATAGGTGACTGTACTTATTTTCTACAGGTATACTTACCAAAGAGACAAGTGTCCATCAGAGAACAAATGACGTAGATGTTATCAGATATACGTGACTGTACTTATGTTCTACAGGTATGATTGCCAGAGAGACAAGTATCCACCAGAGAACAAATGATGAGGTGTAAGCACCTATATGTGACTAATTATGTTCTACAGGTATAATTACCAAAGAGGCAAGTGTCCATCAGAGAACAAATGACGTAGATGTAAGCAGCTATACGTGACTGTACTTATGTTCTACATGTATGATAACCAAAGAGACAAGTATCCACTAGAGAACAAATGACGTAGATGTAAGCAGCTATAGGTGACTGTACTTATGTTCTACAGGTATAATTACCAAAGAGACAAGTATCCACTAGAGAACAAATGACGTAGATTAAAGCAGCTATAGGTGACTGTACTAATGTTCTACAGGTATGATTGCCAGAGAGACAAGTATCCACCAGAGAACAAATGACGTCGAAGTAAGCAGCTATAGGTGACTGTACGTATGTTCTATAGGTATGATTGCCAGAGAAACAAGTATCTACCAGAGAACAAATGACGGAGATGTAAGCAGCTATAGGTGACTGTACGTATGTTCTACAGGTATAATTACCAAAGAGACAGGTATCCACCAGAGAACAAATGACGTAGATGTAAGCAGCTATAGGTGACTGTACGTATGTTCTACAGGTATAATTACCAAAGAGACAGGTATCCACCAGAGAACACATGACGTAGATTTAAGCAGCTATAGGTGACTGTACTAATGTTTTACAGGTATGATTGCCAGAGAGACAAGTATCTACCAGAGAACAAATGACGTAGATGTAAGCAGCTATAGGTGACTGTACTTGTTTTCTACAGGTATAATTACCAAAGAGACAAGTGTCCATCAGAGAACAAATGACGTAGATGTAAGCAGCTATAGGTGACTGTACTTATTTTCTACAGATATACTTACCAAAGAGACAAGTGTCCATCAGAGAACAAATGACGTAGATGTAATCAGATATACGTGACTGTACTTATGTTCTACAGGTATGATTGCCAGAGAGACAAGTATCCACCAGAGAACAAATGACGTAGGTGTAAGCACCTATATGTGACTACTTATGTTCTACAGGTATTATTACCAGAGAGACAAGTATCTACCAGAGAACAAATGACGTAGATGTAAGCAGCTATCGGTGCCTGTACTAATGTTCTACATGTATGATTACCAGAGAGACAAGTATCCACTAGAGAACAAATGACGTAGATGTAAGCAGCTATACGTGACTGTACTTATGTTCTACATGTATGATAACCAAAGAGACAAGTATCCACTAGAGAACAAATGACGTAGATGTAAGCAGCTATAGGTGACTGTACTTATGTTCTACAGGTATAATTACCAAAGAGACAAGTATCCACTAGAGAACAAATGACGTAGATTAAAGCAGCTATATGTGACTGTACGTATGTTCTACAGGTATGATTGCCAGAGAGACAAGTATCCACCAGAGAACAAATGACGTAGATGTAAGCAGCTATAGGTGACTGTACGTATGTTCTATAGGTATGATTGCCAGAGAAACAAGTATCTACCAGAGAACAAATGACGGAGATGTAAGCAGCTATAGGTGACTGTACGTATGTTCTACAGGTATAATTACCAAAGAGACAGGTATCCACCAGAGAACAAATGACGTAGATGTAAGCAGCTATAGGTGACTGTACTAATGTTTTACAGGTATGATTGCCAGAGAGACAAGTATCTACCAGAGAACAAATGACGTAGATGTAAGCAGCTATAGGTGACTGTACTTGTTTTCTACAGGTATAATTACCAAAGAGACAAGTGTCCATCAGAGAACAAATGACGTAGATGTAAGCAGCTATAGGTGACTGTACTTATTTTCTACAGATATACTTACCAAAGAGACAAGTGTCCATCAGAGAACAAATGACGTAGATGTAATCAGATATACGTGACTGTACTTATGTTCTACAAGTATGATTGCCAGAGAGACAAGTATCCACCAGAGAACAAATGACGTAGGTGTAAGCACCTATATGTGACTACTTATGTTCTACAGGTATTATTACCAGAGAGACAAGTATCTACCAGAGAACAAATGACGTAGATGTAAGCAGCTATCGGTGCCTGTACTAATGTTCTACATGTATGATTACCAGAGAGACAAGTATCTACCAGAGAACAAATGACGTAGATGTAAGCAGCTATAGGTGACTGTACGTATGTTCTACAGGTATGATCACCAAAGAGACAAGTGTCCACCAGAGAACACATGACGTAGATGTAAGCAGCTAAAGGTGACTGTACTTATGTTCTACAGGTATAATTACCAGAGAGACAAGTAGCCATCAGAGAACAGATGACGTAGATGTAAGCAGCTATATGTGACTGTACGTATGTTCTACAGGTATGATTGCCAGAGAGACAAGTTTCCACCAGAGAACAAATGACGTAGATGAGAGCAGATATAGGTGACTGTGCGTATGTTCTACAGGTATGTTTCCTAAAGAGACAAGTATCCACCAGAGAACAAATGACGTGGATTTAAGCAGCTATAGGTGACTGTACGTATGTTCTACAGGTATGATAACCAGAGAGACAAGTATCGACCAGAGAACAAATAACGTAGATGTAAGCAGCTATAGGTGACTGTACGTATGTTCTACAGGTATAATCACCAGAGAGACAAGTGTCCACCAGAGAACAAATGACGTAGATGTAAGCAGCTATAGGTGACTGTACTTATGTTCTACCGGTATGATTATCAGAGAGACAAGTATCTACCAGAGAACACATGACGTAGATGTAATCAGCTATAGGTGACTTAACTTATGTTCTACAGGTATGATTACCAAAGAGACAGGTGTCCACCAGAGAAAAGATGACGTAGATGTAAGCAGCTATATGTGACTGTACTTATGTTCTACAGGTATGATTTTATCAGCCTCTCTTAGATGTTACCCTCTAGATGTCTTTTTGTCGGTCTCTCTTTGATTTATGAGTGTTGATTCTCCTTTCAATATCTTCCATCTCTTTTATAGACTCAGGACGATTTATAGCTTGACAACTTCTGTAGACACAGAGACATTGGATATACTGGATGTTACCTTCTACATCTCTCTTTTATAGACGCAGGACGATTTATAGCTTGACAACTTGTTTAGACACGGATACATTGGATATACTGGATGTTACCCTCTACATCTCTTTTATAGACGCAGGACGATTTATAGCTTGACAACATCTTTAGACACGGATACATTGGATATACTGGATTTTATCCTCTACATGTCTTTTATAGACGCAGGACGATTTATAGCTTGACAACTTGTCATAGTTATCAAAAGTACCAGGATTATAATTTTATACGCCAGACGCGCGTTTCGTCTATATAAGACTCATCAGTGACGCTCAGATCAAAATACAGTTAACTCTCGTTGTCTCGAACTCGGTTGACTCGAAATTTCGGATGAGTCGAAGTTTTCACGTGGTCCCGAACTTTATTCCATACAAAAGTATGTAATTCGACTCCTGATGAGTCGAAATTGGATGAGTCGAAATTTCGGTTGAGTCGAACTAAATCTACGGTCCCATGGTTAACAAAAGCATTCAAAATTCATTTTTTATCTCGAACTAATACACATATGTCAAAACATGACCTCTGGGATTTAAATTGATTGAAGAGTTAATCTGACAATAAAAGTGTAATTAAATTTCCGGTCATTGACCACTGTATTGATTTTTGACATATTTCCATGAGTGTTTACCTAAGATTATCTTTTATAAATAGTTATCAAAAGTACCAGGATTATAATTTTATACGCCAGACGCGCGTTTCGTCTACATAAGGAATTTTGGGTCCTCAATGCTCTTCAACTTTGTATTTATTTGGCTTTTTAACTATTTTGATCTGAGCGTCACTGATGAGTCTTATGTAGACGAAACGCGCGTCTGGCGTATAAAATTATAATCCTGGTACTTTTGATAACTATTTACACCACTGGGTCGATGCCACTGCTGGTGGACGTTTCGTCCCCGAGGGTATCACCAGCCCAGTAGTGGATTACCTTAGCCGTATTTGGCACAACATTTTGGAATTTTGGGTCCTCAATGCTCTTCAACTTTGTATTTATTTGGCTTTTTAACTATTTTGATCTGAGCGTCACTGATTAGTCTTATGTAGACGAAACGCGCGTCTGGCGTATAAAATTATAATCCTGGTACTTTTGATAACTATTTACACCACTGGGTCGATGCCACTGCTGGTGGACGTTTCGTCCCCGAGGGTATCACCAGCCCAGTAGTGGATTACCTTAGCCGTATTTGGCACAACTTTTTGGAATTTTGGGTCCTCAATGCTCTTCAACTTTGTATTTATTTGGCTTTTTAACTATTTTGATCTGAGCGTCACTGATTAGTCTTATGTAGACGAAACGCGCGTCTGGCGTATAAAATTATAATCCTGGTACTTTTGATAACTATTTAGACACAGAAACACTTAATATACTTGATGTTACCCTCTATATGTATTTTTGTCGTTGAGTAGTTTTCTAATTGGTGTATATTCCAAGTCTCTTTTTGTTATTATTTACCGCTTACGTTTTGGATTGATATAAAACAGCCGTTATAGGATATGGCACAGGGCAAACGATTTCCCCCTATTAGTATAAGGGAGCTACCATTTGATTTTTAGGGGGGGGGGCTAGGATGGAATTTGAAAAAAATAGGCAGGACAGGAGTTTTGAGTAAAAAAAACTAGAGGCTCTAAAGAGCCTGTGTCGCTCACCTTGGTCTTGTGCATATTAAACAATGGACACGGATAAATTCATGATATAATTGTGTTTTGGTGATAGTGATGTGTTTGTAGATCTTACTTTACTGAACATTCTTGTTGCTACAATTATCTCTATCTATAATGAACTTGGCCCAGTAATTACAATGGAAAATATTTTCTAAAAATTTACAAAAATTTATGAAAAATGTTAAAATTTAACTATAAAGGGCAATAACTCCTTAAGGGGTCAATTGACTATTTTTGTCATGTAAAACTTATTTGTAGATCTTATTTTGCTGAACGTTATTGCTGTATACAGTTTATCTCTATCTATAATAATATTCAAGATAATAACAAAAGACGGAAAAATTTCCTTAAAATTACCAATTCAGGACAGTTACCTAACAACGGGTTGTCCAATCCATGTGAAAACATCAGGGCAGATAGATCTTGACCTGATAAACAATTAAACCCTGTCAGATTTTCTCTTAATGCTTCGGTTTTTGAGTTATAAGCCAAAAACTGCATTTTACCCCTATGTTCTATTATTAGCCGTGGCAGCCATTTTGGTTGATTGGCCAGGTCACGCCACACATTTTTTAAACAAGTTACCCCAATGATGATTGTGGCCAAGTTTAGTTTAATTTGGCCCAGTAGTTTCAGAGAAGAAGATTTTTGTAAAAGATTACTAAGATTTACGAAAAAATGGTTAAAAATTGACTATAAAGGGCAATAACTCCTTCAGGGGTCAACTGACCATTTTGGTCATGCTGACTTATTTGTAAATCTTACTTTGCTGAACATTATTGCTGTTTACAGTTTATCTCTATCTATAACAATATTCAAGATAATAACCAAAAACAGCAAAATTTCCTTAAAATTACCAATTCAGGGGCAGCAACCCAACAACAGGTTGTCCGATTCATCTGAAAATTTCAGGACAGATAGATCTTGACCTGATAAACACTTTTACCACATGTTAGATTTGCTCTAAATGCTTTGGTTTTTGAGTTATAAGCAAAAAACTGCATTTTACCCATATGTTCTATTTTTAGCCATGGCGGCCATCTTGGTTGGTTGGCCGGGTCATGCCACACATTTTTTAAACTAGATATCCCAAAGATGATTGTGGCCAAGTTTGGATTAATTTGGCCCAGTAGTTTCAGAGGAGAAGATTTTTGTAAAAGATTACTAAGATTTACGAAAAATGGTTAAAAATTGACTATAAAGGGCAATAACTCCTAAAGGGGTCAACTGACCATTTTGGTCATGTTGACTTATTTGTAAATCTTACTTTGCTGAACATTATTGCTGTTTACAGTTTATCTCTATCTATAATAATATTCAAGATAATAGCCAAAAACAGCAAAAATTCCCTAAAATTACCAGTTCAGGGGCAGCAACCCAATAACGGGTTGTCGGATTCATCTGAAAATTTGAGCGCAGATAGATCTTGACCTGATAAACAATTTTACCCCCATGTCAGATTTGCTCTAAATGCTTTGGTTTTTGAGTTATAAGCCAAAAACTGCATTTTACCCCTATGTTCTATTTTTAGCCATGGGGGCCATATTGGTTGGTTGGCCGGGTCACGCCACACATTTGTTAAACTAGATACCCCAATGATGATTGTGGCCAAGTTTGGTTTAATTTGGCCCAGTAGTTTCAGAGGAGAAGATTTTTGTAAAAGTTAACGACGACGGACGACGACGGACGACGACGGACGACGGACGCCAAGTGATGGGAAAAGCTCACTTGGCCCTTCGGGCCAGGTGAGCTAAAAAGGCAGGATGAGCAACTTGGTAAAAAAAAAGGCTGGATGATAATTTGTGTAAAAAAAGTCAGGATAAACTAGTAAAGAAAATAGGCAGGACCGAATAGAGTAAAAAATAAAAAGACAGGACAGAGATTACAACTTTAAAAAAAAGCAGGACAAAACTTTTCATCCTAGCCCCCCCCCCTCCCCCCATAAAAATCAAATGGTATTTGAAGACGGAAAGACGTTACCATTGGTACCATTAAAAGCCACAAGTTTAGGAAAATAGTAAAAACCATGGTCGAAAAAATAAAGACAAATAGACAAAAAAGTATTAAAAAAACAGATAATCGAAGTTTGACCAACACGAAACCCAACAAAAACGGTGAACTCAGAATAAAAGTTAGTTCTTAACTGATGACACCTGTTATTAATACTATGACAGTATGTTAATGGAACATATCCAGTGACGTATTGGAAGTAATAAGAAGGTTCACAGTCCGCTCAACCTTACGACACCTGTCGTGTTAATCATGTGACAGTATGTTGATGGAACATATCCAGTGACGTATTGGAAGTAATAAGAAGGTTCACAGTCCGCTCAACCTTACGACACCTGTCGTGTTAATCATGTGACAGTATGTTGATGGACATATCCGGTGATACGTATTTGAGAGATTAGAAGATGCTGAAAAATATTTTGGAATGGAAACAAGATAATAATTATATAACTGTAACGATTCAGAAACTTTATCAATGGTTATTATTTCTTCCTTAATTATTTTGTTATTTCGAGAATCTAATGGCAGGTCTTTGGCTTATTGTTTTTTTTTTCATTTATCTGCAAATCTCCAATTATTATAAAAATCTTCCAGTTTACAGACGTTTTAGTAATTGCTCTTCAATCTTTGCTAGTAAAAAAAGCATCGACTGCAGTCATGACAGTGATGTATATTTCAGCAAAAAAATATAAATATGTAAACAGTTATTATATGTGACAAGAATGTGAGTGTCTCTGGATGTTCAAACCATTTGGTTCAACCATGAATTACTGTTGCTGTAAATCAATGTGCAAAGTCATACACTTTTTTTTGTTTAATACTTTTGTAAAATTGTTCTGAAATTTTATTTGACGTACTTTAAGAAGATATAAAATGTTACTAAATCAATAAAATATTCCACGTGAACAGTAGTTGTAGTATGATATATCTGAACGTTTTTCGTTATTTGGAGAATGAGGTTAAAGTGTGTGGCATGTGGTGTTAAAAGTTACTACTTCACTGATGACACCTGTTGTATTAATACTATGACAGTATGTTAATGGAAAATATCCGGTGATGCATTTGAAGAAATAAATAATGCTCCACTAACGACACATGTCTTGTTAATCATGTGACAGTATGTTGATGGAACATATCCAGTAACGTGTTGGAAGTAATAAGAAGGTTAACAGTTCGCTCAACAAACGACACCTGTGGTGGCAATCGTGTTATCGGATGATGATGGAACATATCCGGTGACGTATAGGAAGTTATAAGAAAGTTCCTGCTCCACTTGCGACAACTGTCGTGTTAATCATGTGACAGTATGTTGATGGACATATCCGGTGACGTATTGGAAGTAATAAGAAGGTTCACAGTCCGCTCAACCTTACGACACCTGTCGTGTTAATCATGTGACAGTATGTTGATGGAACATATCCAGTGACGTATTGGAAGTAATAAGAAGGTTCACAGTCCGCTCAACCTTACGACACCTGTCGTGTTAATCATGTGACAGTATGTTGATGGAACATATCCAGTGACGTATTGGAAGTAATAAGAAGGTTCACAGTCCGCTCAACCTTGCGACACCTGTCGTGTTAATCATGTGACAGTATGTTGATGGAACATATCCAGTGACGTATTGGAAGTAATAAGAAGGTTCACAGTCCGCTCAACCTTACGACACCTGTCGTGTTAATCATGTGACAGTATGTTGATGGAACATATCCAGTGACGTATTGGAAGTAATAAGAAGGTTCACAGTCCGCTCAACCTTACGACACCTGTCGTGTTAAGTAATAAGAAGGTTCACAGTCCGCTCAACCTTACGACACCTGTCGTGTTAATCATGTGACAGTATGTTGATGGAACATATCCAGTGACGTATTGGAAGTAATAAGAAGGTTCGCAGTCCGCTCAACCTTACGACACCTGTCGTGTTAATCATGTGACAGTATGTTGATGGACATATCCGGTGATACGTATTTGAGAAATTAGAAGATGCTGAAAAATATTTTGAAATGGAAACAAGATAATAAATATATGACTGTAACATGTGTAACGATTCAGAAACCTTAGCAGTGGTTATTATTTCTTCCTTAATTATTTAGTTTTACGAGAATCTAATGGCAGGTCTTTGGCTAATTGTTTTTTTTTTCTTCTCCATTTATCTCCAAATCTACAATAAAGGTCTCCAGTTTACAGACGTTTTAGTAATTTCTCTTTAATCTTTGCTAGTAAAAAAAGCATCGACTGCAGTCATGACAGTGATGTACAATTCAGCAAAAAAATATAAATATGTAAACAGTTATTATATGTGACAAGAATGTGAGCTATGGATGTTCAAACCATTTGGTTCAACCATAAATTACTGTTGCTGTAAATCAATGTGCAAAGTCATACACTTTTTTTTTGTTTAATACTTTTGTAAAATTATTCTTAAATTTTTTGAGGTACTTTAAGAAGATATAAAATGTTACTAAATCAATAAAATATTCCACGTGAACAGTAGTTGTAGTATGATATATCTGAACGTTTTTCATTATTTGGAGAATGAGGTTAAAGTGTGTGGCATGTGGTGTTACCTTTTCTGTTAAATGTATTCGCAAAAAAAAAAGAATTGGGACGATTAAGAGATGGACATTTTGTATAGACACATATATATTGTTAAAGACTGTAAGTTGACCTCTACATGTTTTTTCATTCGTCGGGTAAACCCCGCATCTTCGTTTAATGATATTTTTATGTTTTTAATAATTCTATACCAAATTAAGACCGAACCTGAATTCGATCTCGCTCCGTCTTCATATAGAAAAAAAATAGTTCTTTCTTCTCTTGGTTTAGATATTCACAATGAATTTACCAGTTTAGAACATTGACAATCTTACATCGAAACTACGCTATTGAGGTATGGTCATTTCGAGAAAATAATTACACGAAACTTTATATACTGCAAATTACCGTACAGGTTTTAAAATAAGGCCAATGCTAGTGCATAACGAATCAGAAACCTTAGTCTTTCCTCATAGGTAGCATAAATTAGAACTTGATTAGAACACATGTGTATCATGGATGATAATTCAACTTTCTGACTTTAAGTATCTGATTCGTAACATGAATAGAAGTTTCGTTCAGGTAAAGTTATTTCAAATTTCCCCGTATTTCACATGTAAAACAGTAAGAAATAAGAAATTGGAATGTTTATAGGATAACTAATTCAGGAACTGAGATGAATACATCTAAAGCAAAATATACTGGTAAGTATTTTTAGTAAGATGATTAAGTGTTTATAAATTAAATAACTAGTTCAAGAAAAATGATAAACGAATCTATAAAATGTAAACACAAAAGTCATACTTATTGTACAGGTAAGGATTTTCACGACAGATGTTATATTGGCTTTAATTTAGCTTTCAGTACGTACCTGCGAGTACTCTTATATCGGAGCGTTCCTGTAAAACCGAAGGACCAATATTAATCAAACTTAAGCATAATGGTAATCACCATATGTAGATTTGCAATCCTACTTTTGCACCAAAAAATGGCTGTCGTTACCATGGAAACTGAAAAGGTGTAAACAAATAAAATTTTGGGGTTTACTGAATTATATGAATATGCCTGAACTTAAAAAACTACTTGATAGTATTGCATTATTGTTAATAATTACTATACTATATATAAAAATATTAATTTTCGCGAACCATTTAGGTCACGGAAATTCCAAAATATGGCAACAGTAAGGAGAGTTGTACAAACAATGTAAATACACAGAACCCCATCCAAACTTGCTTTAACTAATAGTATTCATCTTTTTCTATTTTATATGTACTAACAACATTCCATTTTTCTATAATTTCGATTAAAAAATTCCAAAATCTGAGTTAAAACAGGTCGAATGCCCCAAATAAACGTTGTACGATTGGTTGAAGTACTGTGGCGTCGATGATAAGCATAGAAAGCCTCGATGTAAAGCATAAGCCTCGATGTAAAGCACACGCTTCACATGAATAAGGAGAGTTTTACAAATAATGTGAATACACAGATCCTCCATCCTATTTATGTTTTGCTGAAAATGTTGCAGTGTTCATCATTTCTGTTTTGATTCTGCTAACAACATTCCATTTTTTCTATAATTCCGATTTAAAGATGTGGAAACCCGTAATAAAAATAGATGGCCTCAATGATTTATTAAAAAGCAACGCAAAAAAATTCCGTTAATATAAACATGTTGAACTTCGACCCTGAGTTAATAAACCGATTCACAATAAAGATCTCCTTGCGCTCAAATGTAATTCTTAGTGAAGTATACGGGTAAATTCGTTTACAGAAATTTATACACACTTTTATCATTAATATATTACCAGGCTTTTGCATATTCACGTTTTTTATGTTCAACTTTAGTCAAATTCAATTCTATACATTTTTTTTACGTAAAGCAATAGGAGTAAGAATATTATTTCGCGCCAATTTAACCAGCATCACCGCCACCATCATAATTATTTACCGTTATCTTTGTGAAATTTCAGTTATATAGTTTATTAATTAGAGAAATTTTGGTAAGTATTACTTATTAATGTTAAGGTTCTACTGATGTGCTTCTCTAGACCTTTTTGACGGTCAGTGTTATCCCATTTATCTCAATATTATCCCCGATGACAGAAATGTCAACCCGACCTATTCGTGTCAAAAGTGAAAATCGATCTATTTGATGAACTAATTTCTTCATAAACTGTGCATGCATTATTTCTGTATTATGATAACCAATCACATTCACGTTGCATGTTTGCATGATAATGGGTTATGTATCAGTGGATTGTAAGGGCGATGCAACATGTGAGGTCTGCGCGATCACGTGACATTATTATTTGTAAACAAACATGCTCCCCGTGTAACACGTGTCTGAATTATCCTTTCAAAGTGTTATGAATCTTTCAATCACTATTTTATGATATATTTTTCTGTTTTTAGGTTTGCATATCAGTAGTCAAAGTGAATTAGACATAGTTCTGTGGGTTTTTTTTTTTTTTTTTAAATTAGTGGTATATAAGTCTACATTATTTAACTGAAGTCTAATAAGATGACTCAACTTTTCCTCTTATTCTCCCTCTATTTTTGAAACCTGCATACCAAATGAAAGGGCATTTGCTCCCCTTGAACAATATTTGGCCCCTTCCCTGTCATTTCCCTTTAAATTTATAGTTCGAGATTACTCTGACGTCCAACAGCAAAATGCCGAAATCGATGGGTCACTGTGAAAACTGTTAAAATATGGAAAAATAAAGGTTGGCAGGTAGGTGAAACTTACATAAATGAAGAGATCAATGAAAAATGAACAGATTGGTGCCCGATTTATATAACTCCATGGCCGTCAGTCGGCATCAGAAGCGGCGAAGCAGCGCATCTATTTTGGGTGGGTAAATATCCACTTTTTGATATGGGACGAGCTCTGACATCCCACGGCCCCAGCTTGTCTGGCAAAACAGCCGTTGGACGTCAGAGTAATCTCGGACTACTTTTAAATTTGCTCAAAAGTTATAGTCCATTTACAGAAACGGCTGATTTGTGATTTTACCATCTTAACTGCAATTTTCATATTGAACACATTTGACCATTCAGTATGAGTTCCCATGTATTTTTGTCTTATATGAAGGAGGTTTTAGGTCATGTTTTCCTAAACACCTTATTGCTATTTGTCTGTCTGGATTGTTAAAACCACAAAATCAAATATCGATGAATATGCCAGTTTTCAACAATCCAGGAGAATTGACATCCACGAAAAATATAGGAATCCACAGTAAGATTTAGGTTTTGATAAATTTTGGAAATGACATTAGGAAGTTATAAAACTTTATTCTTTGAATGAGGGGGAGGACAGGGGGGTACCCTTCTCCCTTCTCCCACCCCTCTTCTCCTTTCTCCTACCCCCGTTCTCCTTTCTCCCATTAGAATAAAACATCTCTTTTTGAGATATTTTTTCTTGAAATATTAGAAATTTTTTTAAAAGTAGAGATATTTTATTTTTTCTCCTTTCTCCAACTTTTTCTCCTTTCTCCCAGCCTTCCTCTCCTTTCTCCTACCTACTTTCTCCTTTCTCCCACCCCCTTTCTCCTTTCTCCTACCCCCTTTCTCCCTTACCCCTGTCCTCCCCCTCTTGAATATGTTTCAAGCATATTACATGCATGCTCAGCACCGCTTTTTATCAGGAATTTTATAATTTATGTCTTAAAATTCGGGTTTTTTCTATTATAAAAATAGGTGGATTTTCAAGTTAATGAGAAAAATGCTTTGTTCACTAATTCAGCAATGCTTTAACTGTTGTGAATGTGAGCTCCCTTCGGCTATTATTAGAATCCAGATTTACATCATTCATTTTCAATGTAAGAGTTCTCCTTTCATTCAAAAGGTAAATTTCCATGTTTGCTGGTCACTTGACTAGAAACTGCATTCAGTGATATTGTTTGTCTCAATTTAAGCCTGAATTTCAGATTTTTCCGAATTACTAATCACTAAAATAAATGTTATTTAATACGTATTAAATACATGTAGCATTGTATGTAACTATCATATTCATGTTTTTATTTGACATTGTGAAAGTACTATTGAGATCCAGGATTCTGACTTGAATAAACAGTGTTTGTAACACACATGGTTTTATCCGTTTCTTTCCCTTCCCTTAAAAGTATCTTTCAGTTTGAAACTACCTGACAATCATACTGAGTTCACACCTAATTTGAATTGGATTGACATTAACTAATTTGAATTAGTTTAATTCACATTTGAAACGGTTTACATTAACAAACACATAGTTCAAATGCGAATCGAATGCAAGTGAATTGTTTGTCTATCTATGGTCAACATGTTGGGGTATGACTATACCGCTTTTACCAATTTTAAGAAACATTGTTGAATTTTATTTATGGAAGCTTACTTTTCATTTATATAAATTTAAGATTAATATTTCTGAGGTTATGGATTGTCTCTACTTATAAAAGGGGAGGATTCCAAGTTATTTAATATATTTAATTAAATTGTATTCAGGCGCATAGCTCCCTATATGCCAACACACAACTGCGTGCATATCAATTCAGCATGCAAAAAAAATGTCAAAATAAAAATTTATAGCATTCGGCATGCAAAAAAAAATGTCAAAATAAAAATTTATAGCATTCAGTATGCAAAAAAAATAATTTCAAAATAAAAATTTAAAGGAAACACAAATATGTTGTTTATAATAAAAAAATCATTTGAAAATTGTATGTTTTTCGAATATCATAAAAACAGTTGTGAAAATGAATAATCAGTCCCTTGCTTTAATGAAAAATCTTGCTTCACTAGTGCAGAAAATGAATAATTTGTCCTCTTAGATTACAAAAATAAATAACCGATCAAAAACAAATCCACCTGCCCCTCCCCCAGAATATCAAATGGTCGACCCCTAAGTCTATAGGATTTTTTTCTGCCACAAGTGCCTCAAACCATGTATTAAGATTTTTGGATAAAGGACCACAAAGTCCAATTTAATATTAAATGTTTTAAGTTCTTAGACTACATTCATTCTGTGTCAGAAACCTATTCTGTTTTGACTATTTGATCACAATCCAAATTCAGAGCTGTATCAGGCTTTAATGTTGTGTCCATGCATTACTTGCCCCAACTGTTCAGGGTTCGGCCTCTGGTGTAGTATCAAGCTGTGCCCTGTGGAGCATCTGGTTTATTTGAAGGGAAGATGTTCCCGACCTGTTTATTAGTGGAATTGTGAATCAGGCCATTTCTCTTCTCAATTGTATTAATGTATACTTTTCATGTTGGGACAGTTTCCCTCATTTTTGAAGGCTGTATGGTTGCCTATAATTGCTTTGTCATTTGAACATTTGCGGGTAGTTGTCTTATTGGCAATCTTATTACATATTTTAATTTTTATACATATCCATCCTTCAGAAAAGTTGTTCCAAATGTAATGAATCCCCTCCAGGCTTGCCTTTATCTTCATTGGAACAATTTTTGGGATACGATTGCTTTCAAGCAATCTGTAGACTTATACTGGTGGCTCAGAGCATTGCCCTCACGTCAATCGTTTTATTCTAAACATTAAGGAACATCTCAGATTCTTATGATTGTCTTGCTTTAAAGGTAAAAACAAACAAAGGGATTGAACTTTAACAACTTTCCTATAATGTTCTTTTCATAATCTTCATGTTTGATAATTCCCTTGACTTATATGCGTGTTTTTAACAACACGGAAAATCAGAATTACGCAGTATTTATATTTAGTGTTTTTCTAAATTTAGAAACACGTTAGAGGGAATTCCCAGTTTGATAAAATGCGAGAGTTCTCTGAATTCCGATAAATCTATTTCTGTCATATAAGAACTGAAGTGGAGTTTTTCTTATATTTTACCTTTATGAAACTGATATTTGAGATTGTACTTCCATAAAGAAATAGAGAACTATCTAGGTCGTTTAATAAACATTTAATATACGTTCTTGCTCCAGGTTTTTTTTGGAAATTATGCGCATGCGTATAGTTTTCTTGACTTTGAGGGGTTTTCGATTGAATGGTTGCTCTGGATTCCCCACTCAATTAATTAATTTTAAACTCATGGGATCTTTTCTATGTATGTCTGCTATTGAAGGTTATTATTGTTGCATAATTTTAAATCCTATGCATCATTTAAATGAAAATAAATATAGTCCACATCGTAGAACACCCCTTCAGGCAAAATGGAGTCTTCCATATTATTGTTTTCAATTGTCTCCCTTCTGGAAGTAACTTCCGTGAATTCTGAATTAAAACAATACGTCGAGTATTAGCTCGTTCTGTCAATAAAGTGTATTATATTAAAAATGATCGAAATTTAAACCGATAAATGTGTACGGAAAGGAGTCATGATCACTGACCGAAAGGAAATTAAATATTTAAAGAGTTAGGAATGGGGTTCCTCCTAGAATTAACGTAGGAAAATAGGTGATAAGATACGAAGTGAAATACCTTCTCTCACTCTGAGTCTCAGTGACTGCTGTGGAAAGTAAACTTGGAATTGATAGTACAAAAATAAAACACAATAGGCCTAATCGCATTGTTCATACACTTTTATCCGGGATTGGCTATTTTGTAACTATTTTACATGTGCAGTTGAATTAGTTTTGAAAATAATATTATCCAGCTACATGTATACATGTACATGTGTCAACGAAACAACGGCAATCGTATCCGTCAGAGCAATCTGCTCTTTGATTTTTTTGGGGGGAGGGTTCCAAACCTGTTGTTTATAAGTTGCAAATCAGGCCATTACATTAATTGTTGCTTACTTAACATGTCTACACTGTTTTTTTCTCACTTATTAAGGCTGTATGGTTGCCTATAATTACTTTGTTATTTTAACCTCTGGAAAGCTCTCATTGGAAATTATACCACATACATACAGATTTTTATATGGATTGTAGACCTGAAAAAGATTTTCAAAGTTGAATATGCTGCAAACTTCAAACAACCTACTACTTATTTACCATGCATGTCTATCATGAAACTTTTGATCAGAACTATATATAAGTGATTTCACCATTTCTTCATATGTGTACCACTATCAATCAACAGAACAAATGCAAATTATTTTTTTAATATTTGCATATGGTTTCCTTTAATTTCTCACATCTATTTTATTTGAATTTAGGGAAATAAGTATTTGGATATAAACAAATCTCATGTCGATATATAACATGTACAACAATCAAACATCAACCCACACCAAACTGGCTGTAGTTGAAAAACATCAAAAGGGAAAATACAGTGAAATCTGGAGAATTTATATTATTCCATATTGATAAAATGTTTGTAGGTTTTTCTATATGAATGGGATTTTGAATAAATAAGCATATTCACCTGCGGAAAAGGATATTCACCGCGCAAAACGTCGCGTGCTTTTACGTGTATAATTTTGGTAAAAAACGTTTGATGTACAATTGGTTTTGGTAAATATTTTCCATTACATTTATTTCTCTCGGAATATGGAATAAAACATTTACTGTCTTTTGTTTCGGTAAATATGTGGTTTAATTGACCGTTGGCCTTAGTGAATATCAGTTTTTCAAAAGTCAATAAAACCACACATTTACCTCATCAAAAGACAGTAATTGTATATTATCACATATACATGCATTTGAAATATATTTAAAATATTTTTTTCAAATTTTTTAGTTTTAGGTTCCACCTAGCTACCATATTAGAAAACTGGGATTTAAATGCTAGTCTATTAGAGGGATATTTCCCGTGGCGAATCCAGAAATTTTCATAAGTGCGGGCCCACTGACTGCCTAAGAGAGGGCCCACTCTGATCATGCTCCAGTGGTCCTCTAAATAATCAACCATATTTTTCCAGACAGAGGGGGGGGGGGGGGGGGGGCGTCTTAATTCGCCTTTGATTTCATTGGTTGTAATTTTATTTTATCATGAATTAGATTTGAACAGGACTTGGGGAATGAAGGTAAAGACTGAATGTCAGTTTTAGTCTTATATATGTACTTTAATTTTAGTCTTACATGTATTTATGTGTACATATATCACTGATTCAGTGGCGATGGTGAATAGCTATATATAGACACTGACAAGTCTTGGATAACATTTTATAGTTTTGAATGTTTCTTCATCAGTTTACTAAAATTAGGTGGAGGTATGTTTTTATTTCCAACAGAGGGCACTCATGCTCAACCTATATCAGTTTGTGCATGAAGCGATTGATAGTTGCCAGACACTGAATGATTATACCTCAAATTTGTGAAAGTTTTAACCTATGCATATATACTTTAAATACGATAAAAAAAAATCATGTCTTTTTCAGGACCTCTGATCCAACCATGTAGAATGGCATGTTATTGAGATATGGTTCTGGTTGATGAATGTTCACGAAGGACCTGTAGTACAAAGTATATCACTGGATTGAGCTCTCTGTCTAAGTGTATTATTAAAGTGCTTTGCTTTGAGCTCGGTTCATTGTTATGCAATTCATTCTTTGTGAAGTAAAGATTTTACAGACAACTCTCATGTACAAGGATGTCTCCATGTATTATCATTTCTATGTACAATGTAAGTAACAGGGAGATAAAAGCATTTAATTTTTGTTTGAACCAAACATTATTTGTCCATTGACCAAATTTGTTTTGCTTTCACCAGCTTTGAAGGAGATATTATCAAAGAATTGATAGAAAACAGCACAGAAGCTTACTTTCTAGCTCATCAGGCCCAAGCATCATGTTAGGCATTGTCATTACTAAAATCCAATAAATTTCTTCTAATCTGAGGATCAATTCAACATTTTAAAGTGTTTTACTAATGATAATGATACTGACAAGCCACCACAAAGATATACTGAGTGCCAATGAAACCAACACTTTTGTTTTTCAAAAAAGTCTGATAATTTTTATTTATTTTATATTAGAACTTTGTAAAGTTGGTTGAAAATGACTGTAAAGACAATTGTCGACAACTTTACGGTTGGGTGATTTTTGGAACAAATGCGAAGTAAGGGTTATTTTGAACGGACATAAACCGAGTTCAAAGTTTGAATTTAGGTCCGATAGAGCAAATTTTGCATCAGATTTGACATGGTTTAGACGATGAAAACCACCACCAATATCAAAAAGTCAGCTTGAGTTTGCTTTGCGGGACAAGTGGAATAACATTCCTCGAGATCACATTAAACGTCCGGGATGATCAATTCCGCGGCGCTGTCGAGATTGCGCTGCACAACAGGGTTGTAACATTTTTTGTTAGGACTGTGATTTGATGATTCGACATTGGATGTTTCGTTTATCTATTACGCCCGAAAGATGACAATGAAACATTTTTGTTTGATATCGATATATTGTTAGAATTGTTAATTTTCAAGAACAATTCATTTTGAAAGATCATGATTTCTAATATAAATTTTATTTTTGAAAAACCAAGTGTTGCGTTTTCATTGGCACTCAGTATATATAAATAGAACCATACAAATAGTTAGCAAATACATATAAAAAAAGATGTGATATGATTGCCAATGAGACAATTCTCCACAACAGACCAAAATGACATAGAAATTAACAATTACAGGTCGCCACACACCCTTCAACAATGAGCAAAGCTAATGCAGCATAGTCGGCTATAAAAGGTCTCAAAAGGACAATGTGAAACAATTCAAAGGAGAAAAATAACGCTTATTGATGTACAAAAAATAAAGAAAAAACGAATATGTAACGCATAAACAAACGACAACCACTGAATTACAGGCTCCTTATATCATGTTCTCAGATATCATCTCCCAATTTAAAAAAATCACGAAAAATTGAACCTATTATGTGTTGCTCTCCTAGCTATAAAATGTATCCAAAATCAAAGATGTGGAACATATTCTATCATAATCATTTGGTAACTAATGCAATTAGTGTCTCTTCCATGCCTGTCTTGAACATAAAAACTAAACTACATATAAAATAAACAATACTCCTAATGCTCCGGTTGGTTGTCATCGTGCAACACAGTTAATAACACATATAGGAAAATCATAGAACTACATTTATCATAAAACACTGTCAAACATTCAAACATACTATCCACACTCATCTGTGTCCACACTTGTTTTTATGTTAAAATGTTTTCAGTCAAATAGCAGTAGACTTTGTATTTACCTTGTTATTGATTCGGTTTTTCTTGTTTTAATCTAAATACAAGTTTCAGTGAATGAATTCTATTTTAATGAATTATTAATTCCACTGGCCATGAACAATTTTGTCCTCACTTGGCTTCGGTCTTCCCATCATTGTCATTCATCATAAACATTTTTGAAGATCTTCTCTTAGACCACACCCATTTAATTTCTTGTTCTACGGATTTTTGGACTCCAAAATTTGGGGCGAGCGAGCGATTTGAAAATTTTAATAAAAAAATATTTAATTTGCAAATTTTCGAGGCGAAGCTTGAAAAGTAAAGGTGAGCGATAATAATTTTTTTTTGTAAACATAAAATAGTAGGTTTTGACAATATTAATAAAGCTTGATTTATCACTTTGACATTTTGAATTTCTGAAGTATTTTTTCCCTGTTCACCAAGAAATAATTAAATCTGGTCAATGTATGTGTGACTGACAATGAGACAATTCTCCATCCAAGTCATAATCAGTTTGGGGACTGTTATAAATATCCCTTTTACATGTTTTATGAGGGATCAATATAAGTTAAAATAGATTTGTTTGTACAAAAGGGCTCATATTTTCTCAAAGAACTATATATCTATCTGGTATTAAATGGTCAAAACATGTCCAAGAATTTTGTAATATTCCTGGACTTTAATCATGTTAACACATTTACTTTAACAGTTTAATATTATTCAAAATAGGTGGACCCTTCTTTTAGAAAAAAATGTTTAAATATGATGTAACTCTTCTCTTTTTGAGTAAAAAATTCTAAGTTTCCAAAGGTTTTGTATAGAAGAACTATACAAATTCTTGGAATTTTTATTTTCTTTTCTACATCAGTTAATTGACCCCTTGTCTGAGGGAGGGTTGTTCTCAACCTGATAATAACAAACACAGGTCAAAGTACGGCCTTTTACACGGGGCTTTGATACAGACCAAACAGCAGGCTATAAAGGATCCCAAAATTATTAGCGTACACAATTCGAACAGGATAACCAACGATCTAATGTATATATCATGTATATCCAACGGGAAAATACCAATGAACAACATCAACAAACGATAACTGCTGAACGACAGGCCCCTCAATCAATCAGGACAGGTGCATAAACATGCAGCGGCTATGGATAGTTTTTTTTTCGCCAGCATACAATATAACTGCAGTTGAAGGCAAATCCTTCAGAAGTTCTTTTTGTTTCATTCTAACAACGAACATTTTTTGAGGGGGGAAGTAACCAATATTTTGTTCTTTACAGGTTTTCGCTGTTATAAATTTTTATCGGAGCACTCCTGCTTTGGATACATAGGTTTTATGCTGAAACAAATATTCTCAAAGATATTTACAAAGTGTGGTGGGGTGCTTTTATGTTTAAAATCGTTATATACAGGTTAGACTGTGATTTTAAAAACAAATGTTGATATCTTTTTATATTTACAAAAAAAACGGTGCGGAAAATGGACATGATTACATTTCCGGATGCAGGAAGCGGGAATATAAAAAAAATTGAAAAATTCTGTTTTGAAAAAAATAGGTGCGGGCGGGTCCGTCGTGTCGTGGGCCTCAATCCTTTTTGTTGTCTGGGGGGACCAGGGGATTGAAGTCACGCTTTTCGTTATCCAAATTTTATTTTACTGCCATTTAACAAACACATGTATAGCAGACGACACTAATTGTTCGCCGCCGACAAACATAAAAAAAGGTATACAGTCCCGTAAAAAAAAATAAACAGGCTAAATTATGTCCTACATTTCCGGTAACCAGAAATACCAAATACAGGTATATAACAGTCGAACAAGGAATCAAATTGGTGTGGCCTTACGCTATAAGATGGCTTTGAATCATACTTGAAAATATATGTAATTTGATGGTGGACATGACTTTGATACTATATTGAAAAACACAGAAGACCAAAGTTATAGTCTTCATCTTGGAACTTGTATTAAGAAATTTCACCTGAATAATTTAGCACAATTTTGAGAATTCTTAGCTAAATGCTGATAGTGATACACCTGTGCCAATGAAGTTGAAAAGTTGTAAATCACAATCAACAGATTAATATAAAACAATTGAAACTGGTTATGCAAATCATATCGCTTTTTAAGGTTGGTTTAGACAGATACATGTATGATAGTATATATGTCTCTGGTTTAGGAATATGAAGGGGAACCTTCGTCGGTCATATATTTTTTCTTTCTTTCCTATATTTGACTGTTAACAAACTACACGGAGGGTATGTTGTTAGAGGCAACCCAAACTGGACCAACTGAATTCGACCCCTTTTTTCGACAGGGTCCGTGTTGCTTGATTTTGATTTTAAGCTTATTTGCGTAATGCTGTCCTTTGGTTGTCTTGTTTTCTTGTTACCGATTTACTTTTGACACTTCGGCTTTTGCGTTCTTCTTTACAATATCTGTTACAAGTCCCCAAAAAATCTTCGGCATCGAGCTTTCCGCTTATCAGACAACAAAGACACATGGCTTGATTTGCAGAAACGACATCAAATACTTGTCAATCAATCAATCTATGACTTGACTGGTCTAAAGTGGGATGAGTGCATGAAGAGTAAAAATATGTATTTGCAGCACAACACAGAAAAGGGTTAAAAAGATTACCCTTTGGTAAGGGCACCCGGCCTAAAAGGTCCAGAGAGCTTTGCTATATCTTTGGTGCACTGTAAATAAAAGTGTTAAGAATCTGAACACTTTTTGAACGCCCTTTTGTAACACTTCTGGAACGCGTAACGGTGTTCTCAATATTAACATTGGTGTTCCAGTTTTTAACATTATGTGTGCATCTTTCGAACGCTATGTGTGTTATTTTTGAACGGATAGTGTGTACTCCTTGAACACCTAGTGTTTGAATCTGGAACGCGTAACAGTGTTCTAGATATTAACTTTCGTGTTCCAGTTTTTAACATCATGTGTGCATCTTTCGAACGCTATGTGTTATTCTTGAACGGATAGCGTGTACTTCTTGAACGCCTAGTGTTTGAATCTGGAACATGTCCTTGTGAGCAAAATTGTATGCCGTTACGCGTTCTAAGCCTTGTAACACTTCTCGAACGCTCGGACTGTGTTCCAGAAATATGTGTTAATATCCAGAACACATAGTGTATATTACTGGAACACAATTTTACATGTTCCAGAAAAAGTGTTATATTCTCTGAAACATTATTGTGGTCTTGTAAAACAAATATTTTAATTGATTAAAAACGTCTTTAATTGATTAAAAAAGGCAACATTTAAAAAAAAAAGTACAATAAAATGTGAAATATTGAAGCAACTTTAAAATGACAAGTTAGACAAGTTAGAAATATAACATTTGTAATTTGCAAAATGAGTCCAAATATTTACTCATAAACAAAATGTTCGTCATATATTTAAAATTATTATGTTACAACAAAGTCAAGTGTCTTATGTTTAACTTATCGTTTGCAACTTCCTAAGTTAAGAACTGTTCTGAATTTCTTTACAAAATACTGATGCCACTGACTCTTTTATCACCAAAATGTTCCATAATCCACTGGCTGCATAGCACTCAGATAGTCAATATCAAACATAAAATACCCTGTGTATATGATGCTAGTAGTCGAGTCGGTGTTCATGTAACACTGCTTCCTTGGACACTTTTAAACATGATTTGAGTCGTTTACAACTGATTTTGAGCTTCCATTTTTAGAGGATTCGTCTCCTTGGGTTATAATTATTCTTTAACCTTGTTATCCATCAACCGTAAGTTCTAAAATGTGAAATATGAAGTGTATGAGTAAACAAATTATTTATCATGTCGACATTCCTTAAGAATATTAGAAAATCTTATTTCGTTTTTGTAATTCCATTATACTTGTCAGCATTATAAGATAAGATGCATTTGCCAATGAGTGGTAATTGAGTGGTCAAATGTGCTCTCGTGTTCTATATCTTTTTAAAAAAAAATGATAGAAAGTGTCCAGCAAGTGCTATTATGTTTTTTAGGCAAAACTTTATCGTCAACTTAGACTTGTCACTAAATTAACTGCTAACATTTCAAGAAACTAATTACCATTTGCCTTTATTTTGAAAGATATTTAGTAATTTTTTCACTTATGATCTGTATACGGATAATTGACGGATGATGTAATTGCATCAAATTTAGCTCAAATAGCTTTCTGATTAATGTAAACAAGTGAATGGTGCACATTTTATTGATAAATCTGCAATAACAACACTTGTAAGAAGTCAATGGACATGCACTCCTATTCAAAATTCTTAAACTTACATATAGTACTTTTATGGTGCAGGATAAGTAGTCATCTCTTGAACTGCAACATGTTCTCTTTATTCTCGAGGTATGCACGAACAATTACCCTTAAGTACAGTATAGTTGGGTTTGTACCCTATAAAAGTAACATAGGAATACATTACAATACATGAATGCAGTGCACAAGGGTGGACATTTGCTAAAATGAATTACTAATTACAAAGCTATTATAAATAACATATACATGAGAAATTTAAAATTAGTGTTGCAGTATGCCTTTTTTTACAAACTTCTGTCTTGACATTGCAATGTCATGACAGTTTTTGCATTTGTGAACAAATCCTTATGCATTGATTTTAATTAATTAAAAAATGTACATCCTCAAAAGTGTAGATGATCGTTTGATCTTCTTAATGCTTTCTATACACAATGTTTGAGTCGTGTTAGGAATACATGGCGTTCGGAGAAAACGATTAGCTTGAACGCATCATGTTCGAGACCAGAACACATTTACAATAGCAACGATATCATTTAACATTTACGTATAAATTTACAGAGGTTAATTTTTTTTTAAACATGATAATTTGAATGTAATCTCTAAAAGAACCGCTACTTTTTTAATCGAATTATGTCGGCACAGTTAAGTGGAAGTGGAGGGGGCAGTTTTATGTTCGAACAAAATGTTCTTCCATTTATACTTCAGTGTGTCCTGTCCAAGTAGACATTTGTTGATTTCATGACTAAAAAAAATATTTTTTATGTTCGTCATATGTAGATAAATATAGATAAACATACCTATTATATCAAGTTTTCTTGTTAATTTTTCTTCAGTGAAGCTTCTTCAATCACGATAAAAAACCAAACTTCCGGTACATTAATACGTCACGCGCTGTTAGGTACGCGGATATGTTTGGAACACATGGCGTTCAGGGAAAATGGTAAATTTGAACGCATCATGTTCGACACCAGAACGCTTTTACAAGAGCAACGTTTTCATGAGCATTTACGCATTTACATTGTTAAAAAAAAATACCTTAAGAACTTAAGTCGTTTAGAAAAAGATTCCTATTAAAAATCAATCATTTGCACGCTTATAAATACGCTCTTGTAAAATGTTTCATTTTTTTTTACCAAACTATAATTTGCTTATATGCCGATACAGCTAAAATACATTTATCGTCAAATCATAGTACGAATCACCCTTATTCATCGTCTGTTTGACTCTGAAATGATGAATTTTTTTTTCACTCCCCATTACAATATAAGAACATTTTTAGTGTTCAATTTAGAACACTTGTCTTGAATATGTGCGTTAAAAGACTGAACACAATGCGTTATATTCTTTAACGCTGGCGTTCAAAGTGGAACACTAATGTTAATAACTGAACATATTGTGTTTAAAATTGGAACGCGTCCAGACGCGTCAGGCGTCTGCAATATTTGCAGTGTGTGTGTCGTAGTCCGTTGTTACTTTTTCAAAGATATTTTCAACTAAATAGATTTCAAGTTGGTTCATACGAGTCATATAGCGTTTTTTTCTGTATCGATTCGTTAACTGAAAGCAATATACAATGTATAATAATTACACAGCATATTATTTTGGGTAGTTATCATTTAGAAATGTGTCCAATTACATCGCCCTCAACCAAGATGACAACCGTAGCTAAACATATTTTAACAAGGGAACATCACTTGGTCCTCTTTCATTAATGTATCCATTGTTACATAGTTAATTTTGGACCAAATAAGGAAAATAAAGGAGACAATATTATACCTAAGCTTGTATCTTTTCGAAATGATATGAAGTCGGAACCAAAAAAAAGACTTTGCTTTATATCATTGTTCTCTTTATTTCTCATATTGATAATAATATGTTAGGTTTTCTGCTTAAGTTAGTTTAATAGGAACTACTTGTAATATACCATTGATGTTTAATATAAAGTTGCATTACTACCAGTACATATCAGTTGACGACTATTTTGAGGCCCTGCCCCTATGTCATGGTCCAGCGACATTGAATTAACTAGCAACTTTCAAGTTACGTTTTCTGCTTACAGCAAAATGTCTTGATTGTGTAGGTAATGGTATTATGTTTGGTTAGCTTGCTTGTTAGCTGAACCGTGAAGTCATTATTAGGTATACTGTCCTCCTTTCGGAGTAGTCTAGTCCTACAGACAGATAGATTTGTTATCTGTCGGACCAATATACTCTTAAAGGAGGGTAGTATACCAAACTTAATAATGACTTCACGGTTCAGCTAGCAAGCAAGCTAACCAAACATATTACCTTAACCTACACACTCAAGGCATTTTGCTGTAAATAAGTTTGATACGAACTACTGATGACAGACCAATGATATTTTGTATGAAGTTGCATTGCTATCAGTACATACCAGTTTGACAACCATTTCGAGGCCAAGCTCCTATGTCATAGTCCAGCGACTTTGAATTAACTAGCAACTTTCAATGTTACGATTTCTGCTTAAGTCAGTTTGATAATAACTACTTGTGATAGATCAATGATAGTGTGTATAAAGTTGCATAACTATCAGTACATGTCAGTTTGAACACTATGTTGAGGCCCTGCCACCTAGGACATGGTCCATCGACTTTGAATTAATTAGCAATTTACAATGTTAAGTTTTCTGCTCATGTTGTATTGATATAGGTGCTACTTAAAATAGACAACAATATTTTTTATAACTTTTCAACCAGTTTGAGGCCCTGCCCACTAGATCATGGTCTAGCGACTTTGAATTAATAAGCAATGTTGCTGTTCATCAGATTGTCTTTTTTCGAATTTTCTTTTGAATTTTATGCCGACAGGCAATCCATATCACTGTGTCAACAGTTTATCTATAATCGTTGTCAAACATTATAAAAAAAATACTAAGGTGGAAAAAGCAGAAACCAAGAATTTTATAACCGATAAACCAAAACAACCGCCGTAAATGAATAAGTGTATTTTTCACAAGTAATGACATATCAAATCCTGTTCTTTAATTAAAAAAAAACACGTCGAGCTATGGCATATTCGAACAAGAATGCACGCATGCTAAGAATACACCCAAACGTAATTTAAAGTATCGACAATCAAGAAGTAGGTGTCCGACAGATCAGAAAAAGTGCATGCACGTTATAACAAACCATTGTCAATTTGCTGAAAAATTATTAAGCCATTCAGGAACATATATACTGTTCCCAGAGCCATTCTATTCTTTATTACTAGAGAAAAGTATGACGAAAATTGTAAAGTGGATCATGTCAACATGTTGAAAAATTCGAAGTATCGGCAAACAGGCTTGTGAAGCTGATGACCAAATATAAAGTCATTACATGCACTAGTTTCAGGGAAAAGTGTAACTAAGTTATTGCCCGAGAAACAGTCTGATAATGGTGATTTTCGATTGGTCCCTAGAACATAACCATAAATTGTCTGATAAGGGTGATTTCCGATTGATCCCTAGAACATGATAACCATATATTGTCTGATAATGGTGATTTCTGATTGGTTCCTAAAACATGATAACCATAGTTTGATAATGGTGATTTTCGATTGGTTCCTATAACATGATGATCATCTGGAGTCTGATAATGCATGTAATGGTGATTTACGATTGGTCCCTAGAACATGATAACCATATATTTTCTGATAATGGTGATTTCTGATAGGTCTCTAGAACATGATAATCATATAGTCTGTTAATGATTATTTCAAATTGGTTCCAAGAACATGATTACCATATATTGTCTGAAAATGTTGATTTCTGATTGGTCCGTAGAAAATGACCTTAAATAGTCTAATGGTGATTGCAGATTGGTACATAGAACATGATTACCATATAGTCTGATAATTGTGATAACCGATTGGTCCATAGAACACAATCATATGTTGTCTGATAATGGTTATTTCCGATTGGTTCCTAGAACATGATTACCAGACATTGTCTGATAATGTTGATTTCCGATTTGTTCATAGAACATGATAACCATATGTATAATCCGATAATGTCAATTACCGATTGTCCCTAGAACGTGACAACTATCTGGAGTCTGATAATGGTGATTTCCGATTGGTCCCTAGAACATGATAACCATCTGGAGCCTGATAATTGTGATTACAGATTGGTCCCTTGAACATGATAATCATATATTGTCTGATAATGGTGATTTTTTATTGATCCCTAGATCGTGATAAGCATACATATGATAATGACGATTTCTGATTGGTCCTTAGAACATGATAACCATATATTGTCTGATAATGGTGATTTTTGATTGATCCCTAGATCGTGATAAGCATACATATGATAATGATGATTTCTGATTGGTCCCTAGACCATGATAACCATATATTGCCTGATAATGTTGATTTTCTGATTAGTTCTTCGAACATGATAACAAGACATTGTCTGATAATGGTGATTTCTGATTGGTCCCTAGAACATGACAACCAGACATTGTTTGGTACTCGTTATTTATGATTGGTTTAAAGACCATGAAGCATTTTAACCAGACACTCTCTGATAATGGTTATTTCTAACTGGTTCATTTAACAGGATAATCAGACAAGACTGAAAATGTTGACTGATTTTTCTTCTGCTAACAACATGGAAAAATATTCGAAAAATTAACACAATTCACCATATCCAGGTAAATGTAAAAAGAGGTTCAATTGATTACCAGTATATCAAAGTTCTTCTGAAATATGGGTGATCATGAATATACACCCTTTAAAAAGGTTTAAAAGAACACATTTAAATATATTTGTCTCTTTGTGGTTTATTGGTGTACTTGGGTACTACAGGGTGTTAAAATACCCGTATCTACGGATATGAACGTAGATAACTTATAATATAGTAGTTTCAGATCTAACTTATTTACTCAATGATAACGGCCTACTTCAACATATAAATCATGTGAAAACTCTAAGCCGAGTTAATTTATACATGTATATATACGAACGGTCGTTCAAGGTCAGACATGATTACACATGTGTACATAACTATTACACTAGTTAGTTTAAATCTGTTTTGCTAACAGAATAAACATTTCTAAAATACGGATTTTCCCTTTGTGATTTATCTGATATTTACAAAAAAACATATTAACTTAATACTTTTATTTGAACAAAATTAGAAATTACTTCATAATATGATTCTGGATTGAGAAAACTCAATATATTACAAAGTTACGTGTCTTAGCATAAAATGCCGGAAGAATAACTGACTAGAACTGTATATCTAATGTTTAATTATGTCGTTTGGTTGCTGTCTTGTGTATGCATAAACCACATCTCTCTTATATTCACATTAAACATTCACGGACACATTTTAATATAAAAAAAATCTAATTCGAAATGAATTATCACATGAATACGTATGGTCTTGAATTTCAAAAGTCGGACTATATTCTTACAAATTTAAAGATTTCCAAAGTACAGATATTCACTTCGTTTAATCAATTGTTTTAATTTCAATACCAAAAAAAAAGAAGAAAATTCTCTTTAAAATATCAAAAGATATTAAACAATTAAATATCAACCGGAAATATTCTTATAAATTTTGAGAATCTGTATTGTATACTGGAGGAATAATTGGGACTGTATATATATCTATAGTTTAATTATGTCGTTTGGTTGCTGTCTCGTTAGAGGGACCAATAATGGTTTTCAAGGTGGGACGTGGTTAAATTTAATAGTTGCAATGTGTATTTAGAAAATTATGTTTCTCTATAAAAAAAAAAAAAGCAATGAAAGAAAACTATAGATATAAACTTTACGAGTTTCTTAATGAAATTCCGGTATATAATTGCAATTGAGGATGCATATCTTTCTTCTGTTTAATTTGTGTCGCTTAGTTTTTGTCTCATTGACGTAAAAAACCTTATCTCCATTCGATTTTGTTGCATTTAAGTACATATTTTAATAAACAGTGTACGTTAAAAAATATCCCTTTACATAATTACAAAGGTTTCAGTTGTGAGGATTACAAATTTTGCATGACTAACTCTATAGACTAACATGATATTTTTCTTTACTGTTTTACTCTGGTTCTCTCTCAATTCAATCAATTAAAAACAAATGTAAGATATGATTAGAACGTTCAAACTTAAGACGCGTCAGTGCTCTTAAATGATCTTAAGTCCATCCCAAAATCGGTCTTAATGTGTGTCTTCAAACGAAGGGATACTTAATTCCGAGAACACCACGCCTGGTTATGACAAACTCAAAATGTTTGGGGACATATTTTAGATTTTTAAAACGTTCCAAAAAAACAAACTTATGCAAGCATTTACAGAAGTTCAAATGTTCTTATTATAAAATTTAAGCTTGAAATACATTTTTATCGCTTTTTAGTGTTATTCTTTTACCCAGGCTAAGAACTATCGCGAAAACTATCATTTCTTTTAAGAAAATGAAACGAGTAAAATTAAGCTTATGATAAAGGCAGTGTCAGCGTCATGCGGGTACGGGTACGCGTGGCATAATTGGACTTCGTAGGGTACGCGTGATACGATGCTTTTTGTCCGCAATTTGCTTTTTGTCCGCTTTTGCTTTTTGTCCGATAATTTTGCTTTTTGTCCGACACTTTTGCTTTTTGTCCGTTGTTTTTTGTCCGTTTTGCTTTTTGTCCGACACTTTTGCTTTTTGTCCGTTGCTTTTTGTCCGTTTTGCTTTTTGTCCGATAATTTTGCTTTTTGTCCGACACTTTTGCTTTTTGTCCGTTGCTTTTGGTCCGTTTTGCTTTTTGTCCGCTGATTTTGCTTTATGTCCGATATAAAAACGTGTATAGTTTTGCAGGTTTTATTTTCAACTTCGAAAAATCATCATTAGGGTATCTTATTTAAAAAGAAATATGTCTGAATACCTCACCTACCAACCAAGATGGCCAACATGACTGAAATAGAACATACGGGGTAAAATTAAAGTTTTGTCTATTATTTTGAAAACCATTAAAAAGAGAGAAAATCTGACAACAGCCAGATGTTGAGCTCTACCAAATATCAAAACTGTCAGATGACGTACGAAATTGGTTTCCATTCTTTAACTATAGTTCGCCCCAAACCAATGTTATGGAACTTAAAGACGCAATGCTTATTACCACACATTCCATATCAAGTTTGAATTTTGATGGCGTCACTTTTACTGCTCTAGAGTTTTGAAATGGAAAAACTGCTGAAGTTTTTATATTCGTTCTTTAACTGCAGTTTGCCTTAAAAAAATGGCATGCAGCTTATACGCAATGAGTATACCACAAAACACAGGTCAAGTATGAATTTGTATGGCCTCACTTTTCCTTTTATGCCCTATATAAATGGGGAAAATACTGACTTTATCGTTTGCGTTTCTTAACTTAATATAAAAAAAGAAGATGTGGTATGATTGCCAATGAGACAACTCTCCACATGAGACTGAATGACACAGGAATAAACAACAATAGGTCACCGTACGGCCTTCAACAATGAGCAAAGCCCATACCGCATAGTCAGCTATAAAAGGCCTCGAAATGACAATGTAAAACAATTCAAACGAGAAAACTAACGGCCTTAAGCAAATTTTTTGAAACTTATACACAATACTTATTACAACATAAGTTAGACCAAGTACAAATGTGGGTAGTGTCACTTTTGTCGTTATCAAGTTATGTCCCTTTCTAAAGTAATATGCGAGCGGGGGCATTATCTGTGTTCCATGGACTCATTTCCCATTTTAATATAGGATTAATTGCCCTAAAATGACAAATTGTTTTGCCTACTATCTTGCAAATTATAATAGATACAGAAAAACTTAATGGTGATAAGCAAGATCTGTTCTACAAATGAGACAACATAATCGAAGTCGTTAATCGACTCCTTAATACAGATAATGTCCATTGATGATGATTTTGACCTTTTTTTTACGGGGGTGGGGGGGGGGCTTTTTAACCTTATATCTTGGATTGTAAATAACAAGAAAACCTAAGGTCTAATTTTTAATCATTGTAACAAAATTCAACTGATAAATATTAATATTTTTACAAACGTAGATTTTATTTGTTTAATTTTTAATGTTTTTAAATTGGCATTTTTATGGGACAGTCACATAGTGCATTTTTGAAAGAATCTACATGAACTTTTTCCATCTAAAAATTTAGCAGGAAAAACGCACGGTGACCCAATTGTATCTATTGATATTCTCAAAGCATTTTCTTAAAGCTATCTTCTCGCATTTTGTTTTCAATTCTATAACTTAGCTTCTGGTCACATAATGCTGTTTTTCTCCGTATAATCCATACAAATACCGCGCTGAACTTAAGTACGTCCATTATTCATTTTCCATTATTCAAAATTCAATAATGAATAATGAAATAGTTCATTATTCACTATTCAACGTTAAATGTTGAATAATGAAAAATAAAATATTTTAGATTTCAGTATTCATATTGAAATGTGAATAATGAAATAGAATTATTTAGATTATTTGACTGTGACACTATATCCCGTATTTCATAATTCGTCATTTTCGTATGATCTAACTAATTTTCAAATTAAATAATATACAATTTTGTAAGAAATAAATCAAAACACTATGTGAAATAATGCCGGATCTTTTTAATTTATTTATTTTGTTTCGGGGGATAAACTAGTGGGTTTTCCTAACTTTTTTTTAACAGAAATTCCTTGGTTTGATGTATGGACGACCTGAATACCAAAACATATATAAAAATTAAAACACTAAACATTGTCTTTTTTATTTTAGCTATAACATGTCGATTGTGCCGCAATGACCATTAGAGGGGTTACGGAGATTTGAATGCCAAAATACGCGTGAAATTAAGAAATAGCCAATTTTGAATACTGAAATGGATATTTTGAATAATGGAATGGACTGCTGCGACCCTTCAGCCCCTAATAACAGATTATACCTTATGACTCATTCGAAAGCTAACGTATTGCTATCTTATACGTCATTCAAAAGCGAACCAACAGAGAAACAAGAGATAAACATGTATACAGCCTATAGCTATACAAAGTGGAATAAAATGGTCACAGACAGTATGTTCCGCGTTAACCATTAGAGGGGTTACGGAGGACGTAATTTTTTTATTTTTTTTTGGGTAAAATACTTCGTGTTGAAAAAAAACACTTTTTTAAACATTTATTTACATTAATTTCCCGACCTATATGGCCAGTCTAGCTATGAAAATACGGAGAGTCAAACAGTAAATAGGCCATAAAACATGTGAAAAATAATCTCCATGTTCTTATTACCGTATTTGAAGGCTAAATTAGTACTCAGCTGTCTAAAATGAATTTTATTGCACTATAACTTTCATATCCACCGGGTCCAAAATACGAAACCAAACTCCTTACTGTGTATTGCTACCTTATACGTCAATCAAAAGCGTTCCAACAGAGAAACAAGAGGTATATAGCCCATAGCTATACAAAGAGGAATAAAATTGTTATAAACAGTATGTCCCGCAATGACCATTAGAGGTGCCAAAAGACACGTTGTTAAAACAGTTTTGTTACTCTATCAAGGTTTCAAAGGATGTATTAAGGTTTCTTGAATTAGAGGCTGACTGGTTGCAGCAGTCCATTCCATTATTCAAAATAAGCTATGTCTTTTAATAGTCACATGCATTTCGATATTAAGGTCCTTCGTTTCTCCTCTAAAAGGCGACGAGGAACACACTGACTACATACCTTTTGCTCCTCTATTAATAAGCTTTCGAATGAGGTATAAGGTATAAGTGTAAATAGGGGTTGAAGGGCCGCAGCAGCTATTCTATTATTCAAGTTATCCGATTCATTATTAAAAATTGGCTATTTCTTAATTTTCACGCGTATTTTGGCATTTTGGTCCTCCGTAACCCCTATAATGGTCATTGCTGTACAATTAGCATGTCATATCTATAATCAAGGGATGAGGAATAGCAAAGGTTCAGTGAAAATAATAAAAGACAACGTGAAGTTTTTGAGGTTTTTTTTTTATATTTATGGTATTCAGGTCGTCCATACATTAAACCAAGAAACTTCTGTTAAAAATAGTTAGGGAATCCCTCTAGTTAAGTAGTTATTCCTCCGAAACTAGATAAATAAACAAAGTTAAAAATTTCAAAGAGTGTTTTGATTTTTTGTCTGATATTAATTTGAATATTTGTAAGATCAAAATTACGAATTCTGTAATACGGGATATAGTGTCACAGTCAAAAAATATTATTCTATTTCATTATTCACTTTTCAACTTGAATACTGAAATGAAAACTAGTTCATTATTCATTATTCATCACTTAACGTATAGTGCTTAATAAACTATTTCATTATTCTTTTTTGAATTTTGAATAATGGAAAATGAATAATGGACATACTTCAGCGCTGTCATACAAATTGTGTCATTTGTCAAAACCTGTAACTTGCGAAAAATGCTCGGTGACCTATCATATTTATTAAATTTTTGAACATTTACACAGTTCATATATACATTTTTGTACTACGTTTTGGCAAATTCTATCATTTTTAATCTAAACTTCCATACCACCTTAACGAAGATTTTCATCTATCTTGTTTTAAGTTTTGCCATATATTATAGAAAATTATAATAGATTAAGATACACTTTAAATCACAAAAATGATCAGCAAGTCAAGATCTACTAACAAATCAAATGGTGTCGACAAAGTTAAGTAGACTGTGAATCTTTATAGAAGTAATTGCAATTAAATGAGGATTTTTTTTATCCTCTTTTGTGTTTTGAGCAAAACTAAACAAGATAGAAGGAATCTAAACAGCACATGATCAGCAATACAAGATCAACAAAACAGATTTTGTCATGAATTATATTCTTGTGTACAATGTTGGAGAGTGTCCTTTGTTGAATATGCACATAGACCCAGGAGATCACAAAGGCTATTTAGAGCCTCTAGTTTATTATTATTAGAACTATGCATAGTTGGTCAAAAATTACTGTTAAGACTAATGTCGAATACTTTACGCTTGATAGATTTTTGGAACATATGTGAGGGACAAGGGTTATTTGAACGGACGCTTGTAGACTGTATAATTATTTACCCTCTACAGTATACCAAATAGTCCACAAATCCTCAAAAGGGACCTTTTAATGATAGGCCATGTCAAGGGAGATATAAAGCAACAAACGCCCAGCAGGATCGATGCATTTGTCTTAAACGTCTCCGACATTGATTCCGCGTGGCTTTCAAATCGACACGAGTATGCATTGGTGTTCATGTAAAACCTTTGGGGCTATATCAGTTTCATGGAAATTAACAAAGAGCATGGCAACCTTTCCTTGGTGATGTTTTAATGGCTGTCCGGCGTATTAAAAAAATATCTGTTAACCAATAAAATAAAATATCTTATGTGTACCAAAAGCCGTCAGCGATGGTCACACAGACAATTTGCTACCTTCGTGGACCAAAGTCAGACTTTTCGCGGGATCCTATTAAACATCTAGTGGTGTCACTACATGTACCATGTGCTGTAGAGATTTCGTTGCACAACATGACAGAAACATTCTTTGTTAGGACTTTTATAGATTATCATTTTGAATATAGATTTTGTTTTTGAAAAAGCAAGTGTTGGACTCACTCTTTTATTGGCACTTATTTCATGTTAGCTGTCATTTTTTAAATGTACTTATCTGAGACCAGGAGTGCATTCCAGCGGCTGTCTTTCGTTTACTTTTGCGTACATTTTATACAGACCAGTATTTTTTTGTAATTGTTTCACCAATCTTAGCTGCATGTAACATCTAGAACACTCAGAACAGCGAAACAAAATTTAGATTTCAGAAATAAATAGCATTCAGCCATCAACAAATAGCTTTTCGAGAGATGTTTTCGTTAAAGTATAAATCCATTATTTTTGTGCAATTTTAAGTCTTGGCAATCATACCACATCTTCTTTTTTATATAAACGACCAAAAAAAGATAACCAGCACATTACGTAAAGTATTAAGTATTACCTATAGTATTTTATAACCTTCATTGGTGGTAGTTCATATATATTTCTGCTGTTTTTTTTAGTTATAAGTTATTGTCCTGAATAAACATCTTTATGCGTTTGTGTGTTTTTCCGCATGCGTTTCAGTTTTTATCATGAAAATTTCTTCTATTAACCAAGACAAAACTTTAAATTCGGCCGTTATAAATGTTTTCGCCAGAAATCCATGCTAAACTAAAAACTAGCCAAGGAATTTGTTTTTGTCCCGGCTGATATAGACGCTAATAATATCATTATTGTTTGATGTAAATTTTACAATGAGGTTCTGCAATAGGAAATCACGAATTCACCAACATTCCAACAGACTTCATTTTTAGAAAACGACATCTGTAACAATCACAAACTTTTAGCTACATAACAACCAAATACAATGAAAGTCCCAATTATGTACTGGCTTCCAAAGCTACACAAAACACATTACAAGTATAGATTTATTTCATCTTCAAGCCATTGTTGCATTTCTAAATTGTCTATTCTACTTACAGATACACTTGGTACAATCAAAAACCTGATAATAAATTGTTCAAATAAGGCCTTTGAAAATAGTGGAATTAATTACTTTTGGAGTGTCAAAAACTCGTTGGAAGTACTTGATAAATTGCATGCATATATTGGTGATTTTGAATCTGTTCAAAGTTATGATTTTTCTACCCTATATACCACTTCTCATATTAAGAAAAAAAAATCACATCCCTAAATAATTAGTAGCAACAAACAAATGAACTATGTCAATTGGACATGCTTGGATACTATATTTGCGCTTGAATTTTTACTTGATAACATTTTTGTTCGCTTTGGAGATTCCCTATATCGTCAAGTTATTGGAATTCCAATGGAGACTAACTGTGCACCACTTATTGCGGACCTGTTTTTGTATTGTTACGAGTTACTATGACTAAAATCAGCAAATACCCATCGAAACAACATTTGATACAAAAATTTTACAATACTTTTAGATTTTTGGATGATATATTGGCTCTCAATAATGACGACTTCAGTATGTATACTAAAGAAATTTATCCTGTTGAACTTACTTTAAATATAGCTTATACTAACAATGACCAATGTCCTTTCCTCGATCGTGATATCTATATCATTAAAGGGAAGCTTAATACAAAAATTTATGATAAAAGAGATGAATTTTCACTTCCTATCGTTAATTATTCATTTTTAGATGGCTACGTTTCCTTGTCACCATCTTATGGTGTTTATATATCTCAACTTGCACGATTCGCTCGTGTATGTAACGACGAATTAGATTTTAGCGAGAGAAATTTATGTATTACTGAAAAATTATTACACCAGGGTTTTCGATATCACAAACTAGTCAAAACATTTACTAAATTCATTATCGGTACAAGGAAATAATTCGTAAATATAACTCAACATGCAGATATCTTATACGTTCAGGTATTTCACATCCAATGTTTTATGGTCATATTCTTTACAAAGCACAAAAATGTCAGTATTCACCTCAAAGCTAACAAAACCTTTAAACAGACTTATTAAGAAGGGATAATAGTTACGATACTGTTGTCAGGTCATTAAAGATTGCATATTTTGGCTTTAATATTGATTCACTTATAGGGTCTTTCCATCGTATTTAAACACATTTATTCTAAAACCAGTTGTTGGCATGTTCTTCTCATATGTTTCATGATGGTATAATACTAAACCCCTTACAGGTGGGATTGTACCTGATATTTATATGATGAAGACATAATCTTTCAATCAGTTTAATTGAGGTCTGGAGCTGGCATGTCAGTAACTGCTAGTAGTCTGTTGTTATTTATGTATAATTGTCATTTTGTTTATATTCTTTTCTTTCATATTCTGACATCGGACTCGGACATCTTATACTGAGTTTTACTGTGCGTATTGTTGTGGTTAGAGGTATAGGGGTAGGGTTTAGATCTAAAAAAAACCAGGTTAAACCCCGCCGCAATTTTGCGCCTGTCCCAAGTCAGGAGCCCCTGGCCTTTGTTAGTCTGGTATGCTTTTTAATTTTAGTTTCTTTTGTATAATTCAGAGTTTAGTATGACGTCCATTATCACTGAACTAGTATGCATATTTGTTTAGGGGCCAGCCGAAGGACGCCTCCGGGTGCCGGAGTTTCTCGCTACATTGAAGACCCATTGGTGGGCTTCGGCTGTTGTCTGCTCTATGGTCGAGGTTGTTGTCGCTTTGACTCATTCCCCATTTCCATTCTCAATTTTATTTATTATCTAATAGCAACACATTTAATCTTTATATTATTATCAAACATCACATAAAAATTGTGTAGTAGTTTTTAAGTAAACAAGTTAGTCAAGTGGTTTAACCCTTTAGCGTTCCTACCGGTCAATTTGACCGATAAGCAAAATTTGTGGCGGAGTAGTTTGCATGAAGTTTTGTATCGTTGACAATTTTTAACGTACATATGTGGTTGTGGGCTCAAATTGAAGATCAGTATACCACCAACTTGATTTTTGGTGTCTGAAACCAACAAAATGCAATGCATCATGTCAATTTGCCCTATATTGACAAGATTTTTTTTGGGGAAAACTGTTTTATTTCTATTTTTAAATAGAATATTTTCACAAAATGTCACAAGACAAATTGTTGCTGTTTTTTGTTTTAAAATGACAATTTTGATAACTGTGCCGTGATCATTTACAAGAATACTATCAAAACTGTAAGTAAAACTCATACACATACAAAAAATCTGATTCATAGAGTATCAACACTGAAACAAACTCAAATTACAAGGAATTTTCATGTTTTGTTTTGTCAGTTTTTATAGCAAAAGAGATGAGAACATCCAAAATGTGTTAAAAATTGTTAGCCAAGTCGAAATAGCAATAACAAATCTTTGTTTCTTTAGTGTCTGGTTATGAGGGTGTTGGATATCGTATCGCTAAGGTATAGAAATAGTGACATATAGACGAAAAAACGAACATTTCTGAATAACTTTCTTACAAATTTGCTTCAAAAAATAATAATTTTCAAAAAATAGCTTCTTAAGAAAACGAAGTTTGATTATGTTCTCCCAACATTAATTTCTAGTCTTACAGAGAAGGTGACTTATATGCTTAAATTTCATAAGTTTTCCAATGGTTTCTGTGGCTCAGTGGAAAGATGCACAGTCTAACACCCGGATGATCGCGGGTTCAAACCTCACTGCCGGAGGATGAAAAAATTAATTCCTATATTAAATGTAACTTAACTTAACTTTAATTTCAATTAAGACAACTGAAATACATGATTTACATCAAAAAGAAACCCCCCCCCCCCTTTTTCTCCCCTCTCTCTGTTTTTGTTACATTCTTAGCCTGGGCACTCAAAAATACCAGATTTTCATTCAATATTTACTCAAAATTCTATCCTAAAGGCTTATTCTGTAAGCAGTTATGAATAGAACATCTTTAACATAAACTTGGGCCATTTATTTGACTATGACAAAAATTCTCAAAAAAATCCACTATTTTTCGGTGTTTCGAGTCTTGATATTTCTACCAATCAGACAAGTTTTGCATCTTTCTGTATAAAGTTTTCACCGATAACGTTTCCGAAAGTCTTCTTGCATTAATTTAACACTAAAACTATGTTCTATTTTTGTCACTAAATGTCTGTAAAACCGCTTTTCCGCTTGAATTGTACATTTTTGTCACTTTAATTCAGCATGTCACGTGACTTTTGAGGGATATCACGTGACCAACGTAAGAAATTATTTTCCTTAAATCAAGTTTTCCTGAAACCTTGGTCAATTATCTATCAGATGAGTATAACTTGTCCTTTGAGTGAGCTTTTTATCGAAATGTGCAATTGATTGAAAACAGATATCCTTTATTCGGGAAGAAAAGGTAAAAAATCCTTGAATGTTAAAGGGTTAAACGAGTTAGTTAATTCGTTATAACAAGTAAGCTTACTCGCTATAATGACTTTAAAATAAAACTTCAATCAAATTAAAACTATAAAATGCTAATTTACCTTAAAATTGAAATATCAGGGGCAGCAACCCCAAAACGCGTTGTCTAATGTAACTGAAAAATCTCGGGCATATAGATTATGACTTGATGAATATTTTTATCCCAGAACTAAATGCTTTAGTTGTAGAGATATAAGCTAAAATCTACATTTTACCACAATGTTCTATTTTTAGACATGACGGCCATCTTGATTTTTTGGGCGTGGTCATTGGAAACCTTTTTTAAACTACATACCCTAAGGATGATTGTGGCCATATTTGCTTTGGTTTTGCAATTAGTTTCAGATTTTCTGAAAGTTATCGACGACGACGGATGCCAAGTGATGAAAAAAGCTCACTAAACCCTCTGGTCCAGGTGAGCTAAAAAGGCAAAACGGACAAAAAGCAACGGACAAAAAGCAAAAGTGTCGGACAAAAAAGCAAAATTATCGGACAAAAAGCAAAACGGACAAAAAGCAACGGACAAAAAGCAAAAGTGTCGGACAAAAAGCGAAAATATCGAACAAAAAGCGAAACGGACAAAAAGCAACGGACAAAAAGCAAAAGTGTCGGACAAAAAGCAAAATTATCACGGTGCTTTTTGTCCGCAATTTGCTTTTTGTCCGCTTTTGCTTTTTGTCCGATAATTTTGCTTTTTGTCCGAAACTTTTGCTTTTTGTCCGTTGCTTTTTGTCCGTTTCGCTTTTTGTCCGATAATTTTGCTTTTTGTCCGAAACTTTTGCTTTTTGTCCGTTGCCTTTTGTCCGTTTCGCTTTTTGTCCGATAATTTTGCTTTTTGTCCGACACTTTTGCTTTTTGTCCGTTGCTTTTTGTCCGTTTTGCTGGTTTAGCTCACCTGGACCAGAGGACTAACTGAGATTTACTCATCAGTAGGCATCCGTCTTCGACGTTAAATTTTACAAAAATCTTTCTCCTCTGAAACTACTGGCACAATCATCCTTTAGGTATCTAGTTTTTAAAAAAATATCACATGACCCCGCCCAATAATCAAGATGGCCGCCATGTCTATAAATAGAACTTTGGGTAAAATTTAGATTTTGGCTTATATTTCTGAAACCAAAGCATTCAGAGCCAATCTGACAAGGAGTAAATATGTTTATCAAGTCAAGATCTATCTGCTGAATTTTTTTTCGACACATCGGATAACAGTTTTTAGAGTTGCTGCCCCTTAATTGGTAATTTTAAAGAAAATTATCAGATTTTGGTTTTTATTTGAATGAAGTTTTATTACGATCTGTGAAAAAAATGTCAGATCAAAAAGTGTAGATCGCAGTAAGGTCGTATCACGATCGTGGTGAGGTTTTCAAGATCGTGATGAGCGTGGCCAACTTTGAACATGTTCAAAACAATGGTGCGGTCGTGGTGAAATCAGGTCGTAGTAGAAGCGTAGTGAGAGCGCACTAAGGTCGTGGTAAGATCACAAAGGTCGCTGCACCATCGTAGCGAGGGCGCAGCGAAAGCGTGATTCTATTTTCGGAGAGACAGCGCTATTATCTCACAGCGACGTTATTACGACCTCACTACGACCATCGTGTTATCATAGAGACCCAACTACAAACATACCACGTTAACACCACGCTGTTCACGACCATAGTAGGATTCTAGTACGCCCTTGGCGTCCTCAACACGCTCTTCTTACGACCCTACTACGTTCATTTTACAACCATCATTCTCATTGTCATTTTCACATAAAATATATTAAATCTCTCCAGGTTTTATTTGTCTGTATGTAATTAGGACTTCTTTTTCTCTAACGGCTTAACCATGCTTCTTGTTTTTATATGCTAGTAGATTAGACCGTTGGTTTTCTTGTTTGAATGGTTTTACACTAGTAGTAATTTTGGGGCCCTTTATAGCTTGCTGTTCGGTGTGAGCATTATTTTTTGGATTAAGTTATTTTTGGATTAAGCATTAAGTTTCCGTGTAGAAGGCCGTACCTTGACCTATATTGGTTTACTAATATAGATTGTTACTTGGATGGAGCGTTGTCTCATTGACACTCATATCACATCTCCTATTTCTATTGACACATCTGTGTCATCTCTGCTATCGTTCACTAAAATATCGTCATTTGAGCTTGATGGACCAGCAATAGGTTGTAATTTAGATTTGATTGGTCGGTTCGACATCTCTGCTGGATCAGGATTCGAAACTATTAGAGCTCCCTTTGCCTCTACATCAACCCCTCAGTACCACCACGCCCACGTGCGATGAGAACGTGTTATTATCGTAGAAGGATTGTCGTAGAAGCGTAATGAGAACGTAGTAGCATCGTGAAAGCAACGAAAATTTACATTTCCATGCCGCTCATACCGCGACCTCACCACGATCTGAATTTATTTTAGATCTCGGTGAGCGTGGTGTGATCGTGGTTTAGAGGGACTGGGGTTTAACTTGTTATAACGGCTTGGATTTCAACTTAGCTAACTTGTTTTAACGACTTAACCAACATCGTACTCTCTTGTTCCTGTCAAAAAAGGACAAGTTTTGGTGTGATTTAATAGAAATAGATATGAGGGTTTGAATGGGGTTAACTGATTAGAGAATAATGCACTTAAAAAATGAAGATTAGAGAATAACGGGCAAAAAAAAAAAGATTAGAGAAATGTATGGTCTAAAAATATAATGAATATTGAATGATTAATAAAAGAAAACACTAAAAATTAACTGTTAATGCCCGCGTCACACTGTCCCGATTTTTACGCCGATGGCAACACGATAATGGAAATTTTCAAAATCGGGACAGATCGTATCCAGATCGGGCTATTCGTAGTGCCATCTTTAACCATCGTAGAACCATCGGCCACTTTTTCTAGCCTTCGGGGAAAACTTCGGGAAGGGTTCTAAATTTTTTAACATGTTAAAAAATCCCCGAAGGTGCGTCCGATGTTGAGGGTTCGTAATATTTTCGTATACCATCCTCACCATCGTAATGTCACCGGGAATGCATCTTTGCACATCGTATTGCATTCGTGTTTCCATCGTTTCCATTGTGCAGTTTTGACATTACGATGTCTACACGAATGAATCACGAAGATACCCGAAGGTCTTACGATGGCAACACGACTTCGTGAAGACCTCGTAATCCCGTCGTGTTGCCATCGAATAAAAGTACGAAGGCGACAAGATGGAACTACGACGGCAAAAAATCCAGCTAAATGTAAGTTAATTTTCGCGCTAAAATACATTTAAAGTGCCATGCGCGATATGCACTGCTAGCTGGTCAGTCTAATACGACAGTTAAGAAAGACGTTCACAAAACATGGAGCTCATATCATATGATTCTATGAGAACAAGAAAGGCGACAGCGTTGTTTCTATTAATTCAAATGGAACAAGAACAGCTATTACAGGCTCAGGATTTACTTTTACAAGTAAAATATTATTTTTGGTCAATTTTTCATATCAAGTAACATAATGAAAATCATAAACGCGCCACGTACACCAACACTGCAGGTACACAAACTTTTTCTTCATTATTCTGATTTTTTATGTGTCGTCCGAGTTGTTGTCACACGAATGTTTACTCCATAACCATTTTGTTTTCTATATGTCATATTTTGCCGCATTTGTTGCTTCCCCCCACATCCTTCCTTTTGTCTATATTCTTATGATATTCTCCTGGAAAGAGCTCTTTTGAATAAAAGGGATCAACGAACCCATTACCTTACCTTTAAGATAGATCAGTAAACATGGGCATACTTATGGGTGATTATTCAGACTAGTGCTCACATTTTACAGTTCAAACAAGGCAATGCCGAGCGTGGCATCCCCTCGTATGTAACATATTGGGGACAAATATGGACACTATATTTGTATATGACACATGCAGAAAATGGTAAATTGAATATGCATATTTGATACATAAACTATTTTTTTAGAAATCAACCAAAACATTCAGTAACTGGAAATACCTTTAATATTGTCTTTAGAACCAGCAGGTAAAAATATGAGCAACCAATTTCCTGTGTATTATGCTATTTCAAGGAGAAAAAACAAGTCCATCTGCATGACCTTGACCTTTGGCCTTGAACGTAAAAAATGTCAGATCATTACAAGGAGGAACAATATACCAAATGTGGTTAAAATCTTTTGAAGCATATTGGTTTTAGAGTGTACACAAGGGTGATATTGCCTTGTATTACAACTGCCACTGTGACCTTGACCTTTGAACTTTAAATTCAATAGCGCTTTTAACGAGTAACACATACCAAGTTTTGAGCATTTTGGTTCTAAAGTGTCCATACCAATTTTATCTACACGCAACTTACATGTAGTAGGCGAGGGGATAATAAACTAAGTTTTATAAGAATTAGACAAAAAGATCGATTTCCCGCCATGCATGGCAGACTTGTACATAAACGATATGTTGTCGAAATTCTGTTCGTATCTTTTAGACATCGTATGGCCATTGCGCCATCATCGTAATCCATCGTGTAGCCTTCGTAATCCATCGTATAGCCTTTGTAATCCATCGTGTAGGCTTCGACTGAGATATGAAGCTTAAATACCCGTCTTCGGTTAACCTTCGTATGTCCATCTTTTGCTATCGTATATAATTTCGGCACCATCGTATAGACTTCGTTATTCATCGTACTTGCTTCGGTCACTTTTTGGTATTTTAACGAGATCGGGACCAACTTCGTACGAACTTACAATTTTCGCATTCGGGTGTCCATCGTATATGAAAATCGGGACAGTGTGACGCGGGCATAACAGAATTTTCCCTTCTTAAAATTTAAAGAAAATTATCAAAATTATCATTGTAAAAATATGATAAAAGTGAAAACAAACTTGGTAAACCTTTTTTGGGTTTCGTGATAACAAACTATAGGATTCAGTCAATGTGAACTGGTTTCCGATACTTCTACTTGGACTTTTAATTCAGTGGCGAATCCAGAGGGGAGCGTAGAGGGCGTCCTTTGTTCAGACTTTTAAAAAAAAAGATTAATCAGACATATTTATATTTTTGTCCATCTGTTGAGTTAAGCCTTTTTCAACTGATTTTTATAGTTCGTTCTTATTTTGTACTGTTATACCACTGTCCCAGGTTAGGGGAGGGTTGGGATCCCGCTAACATGTTTAACCCCGCCACATTATTTATGTATGTGCCTGTCCCAAGTCAGGAGCCTGTAATTCAGTGGTTGTCGTTTGTTTATATGTTACATATTTGTTTTTTTTTTACATAAATAAGACCGTTAGCCAAGTTTTTTCGTTTGAATTGTTTTACATTGTCTTATCGGGGCCTTCTATAACGGACTATGCGGTATGGGCTTTGCTCATTGTTGAAGGCCGTACGGTTACCTATAGTTCTTAATGTTTGTGTCATTTTGGTCTTTTGTGGATAGTTGTCTCATTGGCAATAATACAACATCTTCTTTTTTATATAGACGTCGTGAACATGGTGAACTTTGCCATTTCCCGTGTACTACTATTTAATTTTATACGACAATTTTTGACTTATAAAGATATTTTTCGCTGGAATTTACTGATTATCAAAGTCATATGATTCGATATGGTGAAGTTGACCTGCAGTGCGTCGAATAAAACGTCTCTCAGTCATTTTGAAATTCAAATTACAGTAACACACTGCATAGGCTGAGGATGACAATCATAACCTTCAAAGCAACACAGGATTTAGAAAGAACATATTGACTTCTATTTCACTATTCCACCAAACAGAAAGTAATGCTCTATAGACTATTACACTCTCATGAAAAATAGTTCCACTGCAATAGTATCTAACTACGGAAATATGTTTAACCCCAAACGCCCCAGCCTATTTAAAAATAATTTAGCTGAATAATGATCCCTAGTCAGTATAAGCTCTATATAGTTTTAAAGTCGTAAGTCCGAACCATTTGATTTGAGGAGACAGTCTTAGATATTTGAGAGAAAAAAAATTAACTCTGATTTTTGCCTTAAACAAAATTTATAGACGCAAAATAAAAATCTTGTCCACTATTTTGCTATTAGAAACGAAAATTCCCAACAGAATTATTTAGCATTAAATGAACATGATGAATAAAAGCGGGCATATTTTTTTGTGGCAGGGGTTTTCATGGTTGACCGGAATGTCTGTTTCGCCGAACTGATATATATGGAATACTTTTTTCAAGACCAGACTGCAACCTGCCTGCTGAGTGTGGCCTTTATGTCTTCATTTGTCGGCCGGCATTCATAAATTCATTGTCATTTCAGACTCATTCTTAGCCTTTGATTGATTTGGAACCCTTTACTTCCCTTAATGTTGTTGGTGAAACATATCAACCAAATATTTGGATAAAAATTGCTTGTTTGTCTATTTTTACTCGTGTCGGTCGTATTTCAAATTCAATCGAATAGCCCAGCGTATATCTTGTTAACAACAACAACTCTGTGAGGTTATTCTTACTTAACTTACAACAAACGTAAGAACATTTTTCATGCCTATGTTTTACTGACACATCACACATTAAATGTATCAGTACATAGCTCTTGGATCCAAACCATCATTTAATGATAGAAATTAATAAGGAGATACAGCATCTAAAATGTCTAACCCTTACACCTTACCAGCAATTACAAAATATGCATACCCCACGCCAGGAACCGTTTAAAAAGTGCATATTTCACTTATTTTATGTTTTAAGTTCTAAAAAGGGGCCAAATATAATTTTGCCTCGCTCCGCTCGTCGATCTTTGCAAAATACGGCCCCACTTTCAAAAAACCTGGATCCGCCCCTGTTTATAGCTGACTAAACGGTTGGCTTTTGCTCATTGTTGAATGCCGTACAGTGACCTATAGTTGTTAATTTCGGTGTCATTTTGTCTCTTTGAAGAGTTGTCTCATTGGCAATTACACCACATCTTCTTATATGTAGTCAAAATCACCGGAAAGAACTGATGAGAACTTGGACTTGTTACATGAAGGAACTAGCACTTTAATCATGCAGAACAATACGCATCGACACGTCATTGTTGAGAAACAAATGAAAGCCTTGCTGTTGTTTGGAAATCACCGTTCTCATTCATTTAAAAGAATGTTTTTTTACTTTTATTTTAAGATTAAAGAAAACTGCGGAAAAAATCAGAGAATAATGCGTAAAAAATCAATTTTAAAGAATAGACTTATTTTTGGAAGATTAGAGAAAAAAAGGGGGGGGGGTTAAATGTTTACAGAATAACAGACCCCCCCCCCAATGAGACCCTCAGATATAGGTCCAATCGAATTCAGTGCCTATCTACATAGCTTAACTGACGAAGACTTTTTAGCATGCATCTTATGATGTCATACAGACTTCGATCTAACGAAGATGAACGGACTATGTTTCAAAAGGCCTGCATCACAAACATATACTGGATGTGTGCGACTTGAATTGGATGAATGGAACAATTTCTACATATTAGACAATTAGTTGTGTTAAAGATTCTACTGTGTGAATATTGCTACTTTCTTAGGCTGATAAACATTTAAATTCATTCTCTTGTTTCGCATTCTTTACATTTATATATTTGTGTAAAGGTTAACTTTGATATATCATATGTAAATATACTGTCCTATCTCCAACGTTTACCTCAACTATCGATCTAACTAATGCTCTTCATTATTGGAGGAAATAAAGATACTGTTTTATATATATCACATATTAATTTCTTAAATTCAACCGTCTGGGTAACCGAGGCCTGTTCCAGATTTGATTTTATTTCTCCTCTTTTTCGGGACTAATAACTGGAGATACAGTCATCTATCTTTGGTTGGTACATACATATTCCGAAGAAATATAAATGAAAATATAAGAAATATACCGAAAACTTGATAATATTTACGGATTTTATGAGTAACGCATTTCAGTGAAGAGGAAAAAAATAACAATAACTTTTAACGCCCTACAGACTTGACCTATTTTGAAAATAAACATTGTTGATGTATTTATTTCAAATATTTCTATTAAAAAAGTGTTTTGTATTCAGAAATGCACTATGTGTACATGAGATATTGTGCACATCTATTTCGTTAATTAAATGCTAAGTAGCCTTTTTTTTACTTCCCCATCTCTTTTTACCAATGCTAGCCAGTCCAGGCGCTAATGGATGGCGAAGGGACAAAGAAGATTCCTTTTAAAAACAATCTTTCTGAGGCCTCATCATTTTGTTAGAAGTTTGTATATTTTGGATGTAAAAAAAGGATGCCTCAGTCGTTGTTATAGGGGAAATAGGGTCCCCAGTGCACTGCGTTGTGTGCATGTGGTGGAGAGTGTGAATAAACATGTATTTTCTGGCCAAATAGTAGTAATTCAAAAAATATTTCAATTAGTAATTTAGTGAATATTTTGTTTTAATCAATCTATTCAAAACTCTACATCAAAGATATGGATAGAGGACTCACCTTTGAAATTTACGCCATATTTTTTACCGGAAGTGTCAACTTTGTACTTAGGGGACGACCATTTGATATTCTTGGGGGGGGGGGGGGGGGGGCCTTGATAATCACAAAAATAAATTTGTTCTGTGGTGGTTTGAAAATAAATAACCCAACTTGCAATGTATTGAAAATAAATAACTCAGCAGGTCTATAGCTTCTATGGCCTTCACCGGTTCAAAAACCCTTCAAAAATTTGTTTGCCTCGCTCCGCTCGGCAAAAGATGTTTGACAATACTTTTAAATTAGGCTAGGTAAAACCAAACTAAATTAACTTTAATACTATGTATGAACACAATACATGTATATTGCTTGGGAACATAAATGATTTATTTCTTGAAGATACTTAAAAAAAAAATAATCTAATTATATCAATTGTCTTTTATAACATACTTTTTACTATGTACTTGTGTTTCGTTTGTCCTGTCTCGCTATGTATTATCTTAAAATGTTTGTATATTGTCCTATTGTAAACAAGTATGTGTCTGGGGTTATGAATGAAATCTTGAATCTTAAAATTTCTGCAGGGGATAATGATCTTTTCTGATTAAATGGTACATAATGACTGGACTATACATGTATAATTAACAAATATTTAAACAAAATGTATGTTTTCGAGTATCATAAATATAGTTGTGAAAATGAATAATCAGTCCCTTGCTTTCATGAAAATGAAAAATCTTGCTTCAATAGTGCAGAAAATGAATAATCTGTCCTCTCAGTTTACAAAAATAAATAACTGATCAAAAACAAATCCTCCTGCCCCCCCCCCCCCCCCCCTCTTCCCAGAATATCAAATGGTCGTCCCCTTAAACATTTACAACATAATAGAATAAGTGGTTTTGGTGATAACTTAAAGCCAAAAGTTGAATGACCCAACGTTTTCTTTACATGTTAAAAAAGTTGAATATTTAAGTTATAAATCGATATTTCTATGTCCGCCATTTTTTTTATCTTACCGGAAGTCAGGGTTTTAAAGATATACGTCTTATACATTATGTCCATGAGAAGCACCAAAGAAAGGTTTCTGCATAATGTAATGATAGTGGCAATACATTAAAACACACTTCAATTACCCTTCCTAAAAAAAACTTTTTTAGTACAATGACCGCCATGTTGGATTTTACCGGAAGTTGTGTTTTTAAAGACATCTTATCTATATAGTATATCCAAAAGTAGTCAAAAACAAAGGTTTGTACTGAATATTATGATAGAAGCATGATAATAACACCTTTTCAAATACTAGTCTTCGATATTAGGCTGATTCAAATATGGTGTCCGTCATTTTGAATTTTACCGGAAGTGAGACTTTTTTTTCAAATGCCTCCGTATCTGAAATCAAAGAGTAATAGTTGAGGAAAGTCTATGCCAAATTTCATGCTTGTAGCAGGATGTACACAATTCGTCTGATATATGCTTGTAGCCGCCGGACTATACTTAACTATGTCAGCAAAATTTGACATGTAAGCAGATCTTGACTTGCAGATCATTTTTGTGATTTAAAGTGTATCTTTATCTATTATAATTTTCTATGATATATGACAAAACGCAAAATAGGTGGTGAAAATCGTCTTTTAGGTGGTATGGGAGAATAGATTAAAAATGATTTTGCAACAAACTTAGTAATATTGTGAAATGTTCAAAAATATAATAAGTATGATAGGTAAACGAACATTTTCTCAAGATACAGGTTGTGACAAAATGACACATTTGTATGGATTATACAGGGAAAAAAACCCAGCATTATGTGATCAGAAGCTAAATTAAATGATAGAATGGTGAACAAATGATAGAATATAGCTTTTAGAAAAGAAAATGCTTTGAAAACATTAATAGATAAGAAAGGTTCACCGTGCTCAAATGTAAAATAGCAAAAGATCATGTAGTAGTCTGTTGTTATTTATAAATATTTTATTGTCATTTTATTTCTTTTCTTTTGTTACATCTTCTAACATCGAACTCGGACTTCTCTTGAACTGAATTTTAATGTGCGTATATTTATCCGTTTACTTTTCTACATTGGCTAGAGATATAGGGGAGGGTTGAGATCTCATATACATGTTTAACCCCGCAGCAATTTTGCACGTGTCCCAAGTCAGGAGCATCTGGCCTTTTTAGTCTTGTATGATTTTTTATTTTAGTTTCTTGTGTATAATTCGGAGTTTAGTATGACGTCCATTATCACTGTACTAGTATACATATTTTTTAAGGGGCCAGCTAAATGACACCTACGGGTGCGGGAGTTTCTCGCTACATTGAAGACCCATTGGTGGCATTCGGCTGTTGTCTGCTCTGTTTTATAGTTATCTCCCCATAAATTACCATTTAAAAACATTACTAATCAAACAAACAAAATCAAATTTTACTACCTTAATTACAAATTTGTCCTTGGGTTCTCTGTTATTTACATTTAAAAAAAAAGAAGAGGAAAGACACTACATTAAAGGGCAATAACTTAAATAAGAAGTCGCCTTCATATTGTCTTTATTGCAGATTTAAGATCCAGTATGAGGCAAAAAACGCAAACAAAAAAATGGTCAAAATCATCATCAAAGGACATTTACTGTAAGTAGGATTCTATTAATGAGTTCGACCATGTTGTCTCACTTGTATAGAACTGATCATACTGATCATCATAAAGTTTTTCTGTCTCCATGGTCTCTATTTTAATTTTCAAAATAGTAGGCAAACACGAAAATAAATGGTAAAATCCATTTGAGGGCAATAAATCCAAATGAGTCCTTTGGACACAGATAATGATTCCGTTTGCATTTACCTTTAGAAAGGGACACAAACATGGCACAAGTGACACTACCCAAATTTGAACTTGATCGTACTTCTGTTAGTATAAGCATTTTGTATAAGTTTCACAACACTTGCTTAAGACGAACTTAAGTTAGAAAACAAAAACGACAAAGTCAGCATTTTCGTATTTATAAAGGGGCATAACTGGAAAAGTGATGCCACCATTTTGACCTGTGATATGTAGTAATGCACATTGCACCTTTCATACCATTTTTTTAAGTAAAAGAACGGGAATAAAAAAATCAACAGTTTTTGCAAAGGGACATAACTCTATAACAGTAAAAGTGAAGCCACCGAATTTCAAACTTGTTCTGGGTTATGTGGTAATAAGCATTGTGTTCAAGTTTAATAGCATTGGTTTAAGGCAAACCATAGTTAGAGAATAGAAACCAATTTTGGGACATCATCTGACTGTTTTGAAATGTATGAACAATCGGTAGAGCTCAACATCCTGCTGTTGTCAGATTTCTACCTTTTTAGTGGTTTTCAAAATAAAAGACAAAAATTAAATTTTACCCCATATATTCTATTTCCGGCGTGTTGTTCATCTTGGTTGGTAGGCGAGTTAATTAGACAATGGAATTAATATTGAATATTTAAAACTTCCATGATTAGACATATTTTTTTAATGAGATACCCTAATGATGAGTGTTGCCAAGTTTGTTTAAATTTGGCCCAGTAACTTTAGAGTATTTTTTTTGTAAAAGTTAACGGTCGACGACGACGACGGACGCCGGACGCTACTTGATTAGAAAAGCCTATTTGGTCAAAAGAGCTAGATGGGCTAAAATAAATAAGTATGTTTTTTGATGAAAAAGATAAAAGCATTGCATGTTTGATAGCATTCAGTTATAAATAATGTTATGTGCATAACTTAAAATTTTAGCTATGCAATACTTCTTACAAACTATCAAACACAAAACGCAAAAAATCATAAATATGCACGATACCAATAAAAATTTCTGCCTCTGTTGACAATATGCGCAATCACTTATGTATGTTTACTTTTGTAATAATAAAAAATGGCAGGGGGTTTTGATGTTCAAAACGAAACCGGCAAAAGATATACACATTTTTATATCGGACATAAAGCAAAATCAGCGGACAAAAAGCAAAACGGACAAAAAGCAACGGACAAAAGCAAAAGTTTCGGACAAAAAGCAAAATTATCGGACAAAAGGCGAAACGGACAAAAAGCAACGGACAAAAAGCAAAAGTTTCGGACAAAAAGCAAAATTATCGGACAAAAGGCGAAACGGACAAAAAGCAACGGACAAAAAGCAAAAGTTTCGGACAAAAAGCAAAAGCGGACAAAAAGCAAATTGCGGACAAAAAGCACCGTATCAATCGTTTCAGATATTTTAAAATGTTCGTTTCTGTTTCGAATTTTATTTACATGTATTCAGTATAATTTAATTATTCAGTATAATCTTATTCTTTTCACGTGCATTTACATTTAATTTCTATTTTTCTTACTAATACATTAAATACAGATTAAAACATATTATTTGCCACTATATTAACTGAATTCACAAAGTCGGGAAATAACCGACAGTTTATTATAAAATAGGTTGCGGGTACGCGTAGCCTACGGAAGTCAATTCGGCTACGCGTATCCGCATGTCGGTACGCGCAGACACTGCCTATAATGAATAACATGTTAATATAATATAAGCAAAAATTGTACATACCTTATCATCACTCTTGAAGAAACTTCTGCTTCTGACTTGGTAAGTGTTGCATGCTATATATTTCACAAGGTAGTGTGTTGGTGCTTTAGTCGTTAGGCTGAGGACACGAGATCTAGGTAACACGGACATTTTTAACAATGATAAATCAAATAAAATTGTTGATCTTATAAAGCACACAGGTTGTCATAAATGATATGACAGTTCCATCCGGAGATAAAATAAAACAAAACATTTTAAAAGGATTACTATTTTTGAATACCTAGCTTGCTTATTTGAAGGTCCCTGTCAGTGTGATGATATGATAATTGGGGTATACCGTCGCTGTCAAATGCAAAAAATGTGGCTTTTTGTTTCGTTGGGAACAACACCTGTCTGCATTGGAGTAATTGAATATAATTTTATGTACATTTGTACAAATAAAAAAGAGATATAGAGCAGTATGCATATATAGAAAAAAAATCCAGCCGAAAAAAAAATAGTATTTTTTAAATAAATGATAATGACTTTAGTTGAAAAATATGAATTGGATATAATAAAAAATGTAAGATTTTATTTTATAAGATCCAATTCCTACATTTGATTACAGATTTTTTATAGTTAAAAATGTACATATATAATTGAAACATTTAAAATTTATTTTGAGATTATTTTTTTTAAATTGGGGGATTCTAGTTGAAATGAATTACAGAATTCACTTAAACACTTAACAGGCACATACATATACATGTAATTAGCAATTGATAATTTTAATAAAGATGAAAAAATTAAACAGGAGGAAGAAAGACATAGTAACGGTCTTCTTTTCTCAAATGTAAAAAATTCCAATACACGTATCATATTTGTATAGGATTTTGAAGCTTGTGTTCTCGTGTTTTTACAAACCGGACTTGAAATTAATTATATATCTGAAATTAAGATCTAGACCTAAAACGGCCTATTCTTATATGCATACTCTGTCATCCACGTGTTGAAATAAACCACGATCTTGCTATGCAGATTTTTTTTTGACATGACTTTAAATGTTTACGAAACTACGTTTAATATGTATATACATATGTATACGAAATTTAGATATAAAAAGGAGACAAATCAGACATCAATCCATCAGATCCGAAATAAGGAGATGTGGCATTATTTTAAATAGTTTCACAGAGTCATATTACATGTGTACGGCCTTCAACAATGATAACATAATTGTGTCAAACTGCAATTTGAAATATTCTGTGACTTTGAGTAAAAAAATTAATCGCACCTTATTTTTTATTATGTTTGTGCCTAGCTTTGCGCAGATTAGTTTCTCTATATGCATACAGTTTAACTTGCCTCCTCGAGATTGGTCACATACACGAAATTAACAAAACGATGCTGACAAGATGCATTATAATACATGTATGAAGAAAAGTACAAGGCCTGCTGTACATACTATAGTAAAACGAATCATTGCTAGTGTCATGTCTTCTCACAAAAGAAATAAAACCATAAAATCTAAATCCTCTAAATCATCTTTATTTAAATAGGTATATTTAACTTTCTGTAAACATTACAACTGCCATTCCTCTGTGACAACCATTGCAATAACCTCATTTGTGTGGACATTGTAGAATTATTAATATAGCTGCAATGTTGGTGCAAGGTTAAGTACATGTATCTATTATTGTTGAGTGTTCGTCCTGAATATGTATATAATAAATTACGCACTGGAAAATAGTCCATCAGGAACCCCAAAAAAATAGAAAACTAGTTGCACAATTCAAACCCCCAAAACAACAATCGTCAGCTTTTAATAAAACTACGTATACATGACCAAACATGTAACTTGAAAAATTGAAATAGGCTTATTCAAGAAAAAACAAAGAGAAAATAGAGCGTGTAAAGCACGCAAAATAGATGATGAGGAACACTTAAATCCTTCATCAGCAAACCAGTAGTAATACTAGAAATATATGTTAAATGAAGTTGAAATTATCATCATAATTTTAATAAACTTGACTCTAAATCTAAATTGAAAACTGTTTTAGTTCATAAAGAATACATTTTGTCTAGTGGTGTGGCTGACTGAATAAAGCAATCCAGGGAGTTGCGAAAGTAAGGTCCATTTTGGTAAATTATCTATGTACTAATATATTATTGATATCAACTTTACTTGTTTAGAACGTTTCCCAACGTATTGTACACATGTTGTATATTTCTTGTGTAAAAATCTATAAAGTTTGCATTTTAACCTGTCTGCGTTATTTTGATATAAAGTTGTAAATTAAACTTGTACCTGTATGAAATATTTGCTACTGGACGTTAACCAGGTGCTCCGCAGGGCGCAGCTTTATACGACCGCAGAGGTCGATCCCTGAACAGTTGGGGCAGGTATGGACAAAACATTTAAGCGTGATACAGCTCTGAATTTGGATTGTTATCAAATTTTTGACATTATATGGATTTTACAAATCAATTAAAGATTTCTTCTTCAAACTTATTTAAATCTAAAATTAAATAGTTGACACAGCATAGGTTTCTGACACAGAATGAATGTGGTCTAATGAACTTAAATTTTTTTTTTGCCTTTGAGCAATTCACTATGCTGTTGAATATTAATCCTGTAAAAAAAATGTTTGAAGAAATTTTCTTTTTATTTATGAAATCTGAAATGAGAACAAGTATGGACACAACTTTTAAGCTAAAAATATTTTAGATAAGATAAGGGGAAAAAAACTTCATCAGCAACATTTTATATTGGCAAATTTCCAATGAAGTTATTTACATAAAGTTATTGGCAAATAAAAATAGAAAATGACATCATAGTCATGTCTGGCAAATGTCCAACATACATTATCTAAAAACATTTTAGATAAGATAAGGAAAAAAAGCTTCATCAGCAACATTTTATATTGGCAAATTTCCAATGAAGTTATTTACATAAAGTTATTGGCAAATAAAAATAGAAAATGACATCATAGTCATGTCTGGCAAATTTCCAACATATATTATCAACTACTATTCTATACAATAAAGATAACTCCAATTGAAAATTAATTGCTATTGCACAATATTGTGCAATTAGATATTTCTTGCTATTGTGCAATACTGTGCAATTGAAAATTTCTTGCTATTGCACAATACTTGATATGGAATCCTGATTTGGACCAACTTGAAAACTGGGCCCACAATCAACAAGAGGCTGTCACAACGACAGCAAACCGGATTTATTAATATTTATTTGTGTCCTGGCAATATCACAAGAACCATTACTGATGAATGGTGAAAGTGAAAATTGTCAATATCAAATTTGACCTCCATTTTGTCATCAGTATCAACATCTTAAAATTTGAAAAGCTTAGATTGAATGGTTCATGAGTAAATGCAACAACGTGAATGGAAACGCCATTTCACAATCTTTCAAGAACCATAACTCCTGAACGGTAAAAGTCAAAATCGTCATTATTGAACTTGACCTCTAATTTGCCATCAGTAACAACATATAAAAATTTCAAAAGCTTTGGTTGAATGGTTCATAAGAAAATGCACAGACACCACTGGAAACACCTTTTTTCAATCTTTCAAGAACCATAACTCCTCAACGGTAAAAGTCAAAATCGTCATTATTGAACTTGACCTCTATTTTGTCATCAGTAACAACATATTAAAATTTGGGAAGCTTTGGTAAAACAGTTCATGCGTAAATGCACGGACACGACTGGAAACACCATTTTCAATCTTTCAAGAACCATAACTCCTGAACGGTAAAAGTCAAAATTGTCATTATTAAACTTGACCTCCATTTTGTCATCAGTAACAACATATTAAAATTTGGGAAGCTTAGGTGATACAGTTTGTGCGTAAATGCACGGACACGACTGGAAACTCCATTTTTCAATCTTTCAAGAACCATAACTCCTGAACGGTAAAAGTCAAAATCGCCATTATTGAACTTGACCTCCATTTTGTCATTAGTAACAACATATTAAAATTTGGGAAGCTTAGGTAGAACAGTTCATGCGTAAATGCACGGACACGACTTGAAACTCCATTTTTCAATCTTTCAAGAACCATAACTCCTGAACGGTAAAAGTCAAAATCGCCATTATTGAACTTGACCTTCATTTAGTTGTCAGTAACAACATATTACAATTTTAAAAGCTTTGGTTGAACGGTTCATGAGTTAATGCACGGACAACATTTGATTGCCGCCCGCCCGTCCGCCCGCCCGCCGTACGTCCCCAAATCAATAACCGACATTTTTGTCACAAAAATCCGGTTAAAAATCAAAGTACATGTTTAGATAAAGCATATCAAATAAGCCCAATAATTTAATTTTTGTTAAAATCAAACTTAGTTTAATTTTGGACCCTTTGGACCTTAATGTAAACCAATTTGAAAACTGGACCAAAAATTAAGAATCTACATACACAGTTAGATCTGGCATATCAAAGAACCCATTTATTCAATTTTTGATGAAATCAAACAAAGTTTAATTTTGGAACCCCATTTGGACCAACTTGAAAACTAGGCCAATAATTAAAAATCTAAGTACATTTTTAAATTCAGCATATCAAAGAACCCCAAGGATTCAATTTTTGTTAAAATCAAACTAAGTTTAATTTTGGACCCTTTGGACCTTAATGTAGACCAATTTGAAAACGGGACCAAAAATTAAGAATCTACATACATAGTTAGATTCGGCATATCAAAGAACCCCAATTATTCAATTTTTGATGAAATCACACCAAGTTCAATTTTGGACCCTTTGGGCCCCTTATTCCTAAACTGTTGGGACCAAAACTCCCAAAATCAAACCCAACCTTCCTTTTATGGTCATAAACCTTGTGTTTAAATTTCATAGATTTCTATTTACTTATACTAAAGTTATGGTGCAAAAAACAATTAAAGCGCTGTAAGCGCTGAAGGCAGTTAACCACAAGAGTGCACACGCTGAAATGTCTCGCCTTCTATACTAATCATTGATATTATGTTGATAGTCCTAAGTATAAAGCTAAGCTTTATTACAACTGTCACATAAACTTAACATTAACCAAGATAACTAAACAAAGACCAATGAACCTTGAAAAAGAGGTCCAGGTCAGATGAACCATGCCAGACAGGTACAGCTAACAATGCTTCTATACAACATATATAGTTGACACATTACTTATAGTTTAAGAAAAATAGACCAAAACACAAAAACTTAACACTGTGCAATGAACCGTGAAAATGAGGTCACGGTTTAATAAAACCTGCTCGACTGACATAAAGATCATAAAATATTTCCATACACCAAATATAGTTGACCTATGGCATATAGCATTAGATAAAAAAAACAAAACTCAAAAACTTAACTTTGACCACTGAACCATGAAATGAGGTCAAGGTCACATGACATCTGCCCGCTAGACATATACACTTAACAATCATTCCATACAACAAATATAGTAGACCTATATAGGTACTTGGGGACAGGAAAATGTTTTTTTAACCCTCCTCCTTTATTTCCTAAAATTTACATTTTTTGTTTTCTATTAATTTCATTATGAACATACATTTAGTGTACATGTATTATGAACATTCCAGTCAGGAGCCTGTAATTCAGTGTTTCAGTGATATTTGTTTTTCGTTCATTTTTTGTACATAAATAAGGCTGTTAGTTTTCTCATTTGAATTGTTTTACACGGGGTCTTTTATATCAGACTATGCAGTATCGGCTTTTGCTTATTGTTGAAGGCCGTTAGGTGACCTTTAAATGTTAATTTCGGTGTCATTTTGGTCTCTTGTGGAGAGCTGTCTCATTGGCATTCATACCACATCTTCTTCTTTTTTGTAAAACATTTAGTGACTTGAGTATTTCAGAATAGGTATCAAAAGTCATAGGTAATTTGGGACAGGATAATTGTTTTTCTAGCCCGGCTCCTCCTTTTTCCACAAAAAAATCCTTTTTTTTTTGTTTGTTCTCTATTAATTTTAATGACACATGAATAATGTTAGCGCTTATCTGTATATTATGAACATTCATTAAAGGCGGGGGGTGGGTCGGGGCAAAGGCGGATTTAGGGGCGCCCCCCTCTTTTCTGGAAAATAATTGGTTGCTTATATAGGGAATCACTGAAGCATGACCGGAGCGGGCCCCTCTTAGGCAGTCAACGGGCCTCTGCGTATGAAAATTTCTGGATCCGCCACTGCGTAGGGGCCCTGATCCCAATATCCCGGGCTTGAAAACATGAAATCCCGAGGTTATGAATTTATTATACAAATTAAATATCTCGACATCCCGAAATTCGAAAAAAGAAATCCCGGATCCCGAAATGGTCAATCCTGAAATTTCGATCTTAAAAACACCCGTTCCAGACGTCCCGAAAGTGTATTTTCTTTTTACAGTCAATTCTCAGTTTAATAATTGATCCACAGTGGTCATTGATGTATTATTCAGACCCTCTCTATTAAATAAACCCAGTGACTGCCGTGGATAGTAAACTTGAAAATGATATCAGACAGAAAATACACTTTCTTCGTAGTATATGTATTTGTTTCAAAGTAAAAAGAAAAACGCAAACCGGAGGTCTAATCTGACTTAAATTTCGTCCACTGACGGATATAAGACAGAAAATACACTGTATTCGTAGTATTAATGTATGTTCAAAGTATACAGAAAAACGCAAACCGGAAGTCTAATCTGAATTAAAATTTCACCCAATGACGGAAACATATCCGGACGTCTTTTTTCTTGTTTTTCATCCAAAATAACTCAATCTGAATAATCATATGAATGGATGACAAATACGATTATGCACTGTACCCATAGGATACAGAGGCATGATGATTAATTTATTGTGGAAAGAAGAGAAGCGACACCCAAAATGAGGTCTTCTCGTTTAATAGTATAGATATTGGCCCGTATATGAATATATATTATTTTGGTGTGGGGATCTCGACCGTTTCCAAGGGTTGGGTGACCTTCGCGACTCTTCCTATATTTCATTGATTTTTCATATTGTCACAAACATAAAATTGAGAATGGAAATGGGGAATGTGTCAAAGAGACAACAACCCGCCCAAATAAAAAACAACAGCAGAGGGTCACCAACAGGTCTTCAATGTAGCGAGAAATACCCGCACCCGGAGGCGTCCTTCAGCTGGCCCCTAAACAAATATATACTAGTCCAGTGATAATGAACACCATACTAATTTCCAAATTGTACACAAGAAACTAAAATTAAAATAATACAAGACTAACAAAGGCCAGAGGCTCCTGACTTGGGACAGGCGCAAAAATGCGGCGGGGTTAAACATGTTTGTGAGATCTCAACCCTCCCCCTATACCTCTAACCAATGTAGTAAAGTAAACGCATAACAATACACACATTAAAATTCAGTTCAAGAGAAATCCGAGTCTGATGTCAGAAGATGTAACCAAAGAAAATAAACAAAATGACAATAATACATAAATAACAACAGACTACTAGCAGTTAACTGACATGCCAGCTCCAGACTTCAACTAAACTGACTGAAAGATTATGATTTCATCATATGAACATCAGGCACAATCCTTCCCGTTAGGGGTTTAGTATCATACCATCATAACATATATGAGAAGAACATAACCCGTGTCATGCCAACAACTGTTTTTAGAATAAATGTGTTTAGTTCCGATGCAAAGACCTTATCAGTGACTCAATATTAACGCCAAAATATGCAATCTTTAATGACTTGACAACAGTATCGTAATTATATCCCTTCTTAATAAGTCTATTCAAAGGTTTTGTAAGTTTCTGAGGTGAATACTGACACCTTTGTGCTTTATAAAGAATATTACCATAAAAAATTGGATGTGAAATACCTGAACGTATTAGAAGTCTGCATGTTGAGCTATATTTACGAATGATGTCTTTATACCGATGATAAAATTTAGTAAATGTTTTGACTAGTTTGTGATATCGAAAACCCTGGTGTAATAATTTTTCAGTAATACATAAATTTCTCTCGTTAAAATCTAAAACATTGTTACATACACGAGCGAATCGTACAAGTTGAGATATATAAACACCGTAAGATGGTGACAAGGGAACGTCACAATCTAAAAACGGATAATTAACGATAGGAAATGAACAATCATCCCTTTTATCATAAATTTTAGTATTCAGCTTTCCATTAGTGATATAGATATCAAGATCGAGAAAAGGGCAGTGGTCATTGTTAGTATTAGCTTTATTTAAAGTAAGTTCAACAGGATAAATTTCATTAATATACATACTGAAGTCGTCATTATTGAGAGCCAAAATATCATCCAAATATCTAAAAGTATTATTAAATTTGTTTATCAGATGTTGTTTCGATGAATATATATGGTTAAGGGGTGTGGATCTCGACTGTTTTCAAGTTCTCAAACAGGAGGGGGTGGGGTAACTCCAGGGACTCCCCCTATATTTCATTTTATTTATTATATTGTCCTATACTTGAATATATGAAGGGGCGGATTCAGTCGGAAGGGGGCGGGCGTGCACCGCCCTTAAATTTGCAAAGCATGGGTTGTTCTCAGCTTAATAAAGAATATTCCGATAATTTTACCTCAATTTTTTTTAGCCTTGCTCTGCTCGGAGAAAATTTATGTTTGCGCCCCTCCTAACCTAAAATCCTGGATCTGCCCCTCATATGGTTTAGGGGTGGGGAGCTCGACCGTTTCCAAGTTATTAAACAGGAGGGGGTAAAGTGGCCCAAAGGATGCCACCTATATATCTTATGATTTACTTACATTCAGGTATATATAATATAGTTGCATTATTTGTGAAAATAAAGAAAGAAACTTTCAGCTACTTTAATTGACCCTTCAAAATTGAGATAAAAAAAATAACCCTTCGAAATTGCAGTAATAATTATGTTTACACTTTAAAAAAAAGCATCTCACATGCATTATCATCATTTATGACTGATTTAGACTGTGAACATGAACATGTATATTCTTAGATATACTATTCCCAGCTGTCACGTTGTATAGGATTTTTAAATTAAAATTTGTCAAAAAGAATTTTGAGTTTCTGTATAAAATATTTTTCTGCTTTTTCTTTCTTTTACATGTATCTTTTGGTTTACAATTCTAGTGTTTATATTCATTTACCATGCATAGATGTATTTTTTCACCTGTTTGGATTTATTTTGTAATTGATCGCCAAACCAGGAATTACCCTTATCCCGGCTTCCAGAATCGGATCCGATATTGTAAAATTTTGTCTTCACGGCCGCCATTGTTATGTATTTACAATGTTGTTTTTGTCAATCAGATACGATTTTACTCGAATTTATACAATATTTGTCGGAGATTTTCTGTATAAAGCTAGCGGTTGAACAAAATGAACATCGCTATCATGAATAATAATGATAAAATAAGTTTTTAGCTCGTTCAATTGGAGACTTTGGTGAACATGGTGAAAAGGTTTGCAAAGTTAATTCTTATTTTCTTTCAAGTGGAAGGTGACTACGTCGGGTGTAGCTAGAAAGCAACTATCCTAGTCGAAATTCCGCTTGCAAAAGTGGAAGGTCGCGGACCTCGGACCACCGCTAATTTGCACACCTGCCTCCAAATTGAAAAGATACGAAAATTTCTTTTTCTAATTTGAAATTGCCGCCAAATGCATGAACAGTTGAACTTATTATATAATAGACTACTGACGTAGTTGTACTACGTATTGATGACAAACAATATTCCTACGACTTTTGCCATTTGGGAAATCTAAACTGCTTGTCTTAAGAGATTTTCGGCGATTAAATATTTCATACAATTGTTCTTTGACATCTTGGCCAAAAGCACAAATCATAATGAACTACACAAGGATTCTTAATAAGCACTACTTCCTATGTGTAACCTCAAAACTTTTGGATAAATCGACGATCATTTAAGGTTTTTCTGGTCATATTTTTTGTAATCCAGAATAAAAAGTATTAAAAAAGTGTTCAATTAGTTATATATAACATAGTAGCAAGCTAGATGATGACAATGGCAAGTATTTCAGCATTTATTGGGTAGAACACAAATCTAGGGTGCTCGCATAATGCAGCTTAACTGCACAAAAATAATGCTTATTTGGGCCCCTTTTTGGCCCCTAATTCATAAACTGTTGTGACCTCAACTCCAAAAATCAATCCCAACCTTCCTTTTGTGGTCATAAACCTTGTGTTTAAATTTCATTGATTTCTATTTACTTATACTAAAGTTATTGTGCGAAAACCAAGAACAATGCTTATTTGGGCCCTTTTTTGGCCCTTAATTCCTAAAATGTTGGGACCAATACTCCCAAAATCAATCCCAACCTTCGTTTTTTGGTCATAAACCTTGTGTTAAAATTTCATTAATTTCTATTCACTTTTACTAAAGTTAGAGTGCGAAAACTAAAAGTATTCGGACGACGACGACGACGACGACGCCGACGCCGACGCCAACGTGATAGCAATATACGACCAAAAAATTAAAATTTTTGCGGTCGTCTAAAAAAGCTACAGTCAATCAATTATTCCAATATTAAGTGTTGTTTCAATTAAATTCATTTAAGAGCGGTAAACTTATGCAATAGACAATCTAACCCAATTGTAACATCGCAATTGAAATCACAAAATCGTTCATTACTATATAGGTGTGCGACAAGGTGATGGCTTAAGCCCCCTCTTATTTAATATATATGTCAATGACATTGATTCAATTTTTCCCCAAGAATCATGTTTTCCGGTGCAGCTTATAGACACTAGAATGAATTGCTTATTATATGCTGACGATTTACTGTTACTATCTGAAAGCAAAGAAGGTCTTCAATCCTGTTTAAATTCTCTAAAAACATACTGTGATAGATGGAAGCTAAATGTCAATTTAAATAAAACAAAAATTTTGATCTTCAGTAAAGGTAAAAAAGATTTTAAAAAATTTAAATTTTTTTATGATAACAAAGAAATTGAAATTGTTGAGAAATATAAATATCTGGGTATTATCATTTACTTTAATGGAAATTTTAAACATGCTGCAGAACACTTATACAAAAAAGCCTAAAGGCACTTTTTTCTCTGCATTCTAAGACATTTGGATTCAATACCATAGATCATAAACTAAAATTAAAACTTTTTGATACTCTTATAAAACCCATAAGTACTTATAGATCTGAAATATGGATTAGTGACTACAATATAAAAGACTCAAATATTGATAAATTACCTTTTGAAAAAATTCATAATAAATTTTGTAAAAATATTTTAGGAGTTCACAAGAGAAGTTCAAATATGGCAGTAAAAAGTGTGAATTAGGAAGACAACCTACTTTGAATCATATACTAACCCTAGCCCTTAAATATTATGATCGACTTAAACAGCTTCCATCTGACAGATTGCTTAGTGAAACATATAAATTAGATCATTCATTATATACTGATGGACACAGATCTTGGCACAAATTTATCTCTAATTCTATTGAAAAATATAATTTAACAGACAATAATCTCAATTTAAAGAACTTAAAGGATAATATTTATAACCAACATTCTAATAACACTTTGCATAATCTAGAAAAATTACGTTCAATTGAACAAGACAATAAATTACATTTCTATGCCAATATTTATTCAGAAGAATTTAAAGGGGCACTAGCTGTCAAATTCATTGTAACCGATTTGACTCAAATTCTCATATTTGGTTTATAACAATGTAAAACATTTATCCAAACTATCAAAAGTCTAAAATAAACAGTTTACAGAGCATGGGGTAGATAATATATAGGTTCGTTTCGTGTGTATTTTAGTCCAGACGCCACCTAATTAACTATCGATTTGACCTCAGATGACCATATAAGCGATGTAAACAAAAATAAAGATACGAATAGATTAAACCAACACGTGCAATTGCATTTTTATAGGTCTGTTTGGTTTTATTTTATAGATTAAAAATAGATGTTTCTCATTGTTTTTAACCATATAAGAATGATTTTATGTGCATCGAATTAGTAATCAAATGATTTACCGTAGTTTCACTTTCATTGTTGACATTCTTTTTCTTTAAATAACCAGTACACGTACAATGCATGCGTTGTCAATCTCTAGCTAGGGGTTAACTTGAAGTTCACATGAATACCGGTTAGAAAGATGATGACGTTTTCACTTGCAAGTGAATCAGTCAAAAATTATGTTTCATCGCTTATTTCAACAAAATTAAAGGAAATTGATTGCTAAAAGCAAATTATTATTTCATTATTCCAATTTGATTAATGATTGATCTAAAAGAAATCATACTTTATTTTTTTATATATATCGTAGCTAGTGCCCCTTTAAATTGCAAAATTATCTATCTTATAAATGTTCTCCTAATATAACAAGAAATCTTACAAAATTAAGAATTAGTTCCCACCCTCTTTTGATTGAAAAGGGTAGATATTTCAGACCAAAAATTAAGAGAGAAACAGAATATGCTCTAACTGCGATCAAATAGAAGATGAAAAACATTTCCTTATTTATTGCAAAAAATTTGAAAATTATAGAAAACAACTATTTAATAAACTAAATTTTAATTCACAAGATCTGTGCCCTGAAAAGGTTATGGAAACCATTATTAGTTTACTTAACCCACAAAATATTGATGACAAAAAAAATATATGCCATTACATACAATTATGCTTTGAATCTTTGTAATTTTATTCATTTAACCTTGATTTGATATTTTGTCATACATAATATATATTTATTTATGTGATGTAATATCATGTTAATGTGGGGGAAGACATCATTATACTTGTATTGATTTTCCTGATTTAATAAAAACTTGAAAAACTTGAAACTATATCTGATGATCGAATCACACACAGCTCAATGACTGCATATACAAACAACGCTAATATCTTGTGTGATTTATTACCTGTCAATTACATGAGAAAAAATAGTGAAGAATATTGACAACGGATGTTTTAACAAGAATTTGATTTTTACACTGGTACATATATATAAGCGTCAGTCAGTGATCTTTTCTTTCATTTTTGTATTCTTTAAAGTTCATAGTATTTTTATTTGTCCTTCTGAAAATAACGAAATGAGGTCGAAAAAAAGAAATTTCACGGCATAATGTTTATATAATAAGCAATATTTAATTTCGGGAATTAACAAGGTTTTTCCATGACTTTTTATGTTCGGGTTGAATCAGTTGTAAGTGACAAATGGAGCATATTTTTAAGATTAAACGAATATTGTGAACAGCTGATGGCTTATAAGCACGTGGCAATAACCGCCTTCTAAGAGCACATGTTATTCTATTGAAATTAATCAGGTGTCATCTTGGTTTATTGTATCTACACGGCAATCAGTATTTACGACAACAATTTTAAAATGGCAAATTCACATAATTTCAATTTAAGCTTACTCATTGGTGTCAAATCAATACAAACTGATCTCTAAACAAAACATTAGGCTAAGGCTTATTTATTCGCGTACAAAACAATGCAAAAATTTCACAATGTTTTATTATCAGATAAACTACTCCATCATATACAAAGTGTAACAAGTGCATATCAATACATTTACAAATCAATAAACATATGGCAACCAATGTACCGTTATATAACGTTCATGGATCGACCCCCGCCCACCCGATCTCCCGTGGACAGCAGTTGGCGTGGATTCCACGCTATACCGTGGACCGGTCGGTGGGCGTGGACCACAGATGTCCACCCAATGCACACGACATACCGTGGACAAGTGGACAAAATACAAACTGTCAAATATTTCAAACAAAACCTGGAAAATTAAGATTAAATATAATACCCTATTGCACTTTTTAAATTTCCTTTTATGAATCAACCAAGATGGTTGTTATACAGTAATTAAACAGAAACCCAATCACCAGAAACATAAAGAAATTTAAAAGTCAAAAGACAGTTGTTTTACAACAGATAAAAAAAACTAGGAATCATTAAGTCGTGCAAAATATGGAAACATTATGAATATATTTAACACAACTAACAAATTCTATCATCTGCACTAAATTCCCTAAAAGGACAAAATCATTAGAATAATTCATGTATATCTTTTTCATCGAAAAGAAAGAAAAAATATTCATAATTGTTTTCTTGTTTTGTCTGATCTTCTCACTGTACTGAATTCTTTTTTCTGGATATCATTATTACACATAAATATATACGTAAACAAGTATTCATTCTATTTATATAATTAATATGGTATTAGCAATATAAATATTACAATATGTGCTGCATGCATGTGATAACATTGAAAACATAATACTGAAACAGTCCAATATTGGTCCATTTTTTAACTTTAGTCAAATCATTCCGCCTTGGTCCACTCTTTTTTAATATTGTTTATTATTTTCTGTAACTCTGCTTCAATCAGCTTAACAACTCTAGTAAGGGGGATTGGTTCTACTGTTTTGGTCCACTCTTTTTTTATCTTGCCAATTATTTTCTGTAACTCTACTTTAATCAGCAGCATAACATCTCTATTAAGGATGATCGAATCTATACATAAAGGATCAATGGTCTTCTGTAAATCTGTTGCTGTAGTAGTATATGTATTGTTCGTAAGATGCATACATAACTGTTTGTTGTACAAAATATGAAGATGAGCTTATTTCTCTATTGTGTTGAAACATTGATTTGATGTTCAATTTCAACTTCAATAGCCATTCCTGAAATAAAATAAAACCCATCACTGCTCAGATCAAATAAATTATTTTTAAAATTCTACTAACAAAAATCAGTTTTATAGATATAACAATTTCGACAAATATGTAAAGAAACTTTAGTGATTAAAAGACAATGTAACCATAGTTATGGTCATAGTCAACAGGCGGTTTTATTACGTTTTTATATAGAAATAATAAGATGTGATATGAGTGCCAACTCTCCATTCTCTCTATCCAAGTCAAAATGTGTAAAAAGTTAATAATAATAAGTCACAGTACGGCCTTCACCACGGAGCCTGAGGTCATATCGAACAGCAAGCTATGTATGGCCCTAAAATAACTGGTGTAAAACAATTCAAACGGGTGGACCAACGGTATAATATATATAAAATATATAATCTTTATGCATGGACATAGAAAATCTATATATAAACTAGTCTGCATACACTCATATTTTAGGACAAACAAGTCCTAAAATCTTAATGAACTTTGTGCATAAAAAGATAGGAATTGAAAAAATGGTCTGAAATCCAACTGTTTAACGCATATTTACCTAATATTTCATTTTTAATAGATTTCACTTCCTCTGCAGAAATAGTTTTAGCCAAAATCTCATTTAAATGGTCTGTATACAGCCTTGTTGGTTTGTTATGTTGATCAAACCGTTTTAAAAGATCGCTTAGTATATTACGTAATTCATTAAAACGTTTATCATCAAGATGAAATATTCTAGAATGTTGTAATTCGTTTCTTGTCAGTCTAATGCGCTCAATATCATCTCCAATAGCTATGTGTGTAGTCTGAATTCTTTGCCATTGACCACCCCATGAATTACTAGGAATGTGTTTATTGAGATTCCTGTGCTCACTGTACAAATATGTTATATCACAATCACACCTTGGACGTAGATGTGGTTTATCTGGTTTCAATAGATCATATAAAACATCAGCAAGAATATTCAGCGCTATCATTCCCATCTTTGAAAAGTTGATTTCCTCTTTTGTGAACTGAAATACAGATTTAGGTAGAGAATTATGATATAAAATATGTAAAATGCCAAAATAAGACATATGTAAGGCTAAATTGATTTGTTTGGTGAATCGATTGTCGATTTAAAAAGGTGGTCAAATAAGTTAAGTAATGCAACCACAGCAACCCAAACAATATAGTAATAAACATGAAACTATTTACAAGCGACCGAGAACACAGCTAGATATGTGATATAACGTACCCCTGTCAAACTGGCTGCTGCTATTGACTCATCAAAACAATATAGTAATAAACATGAAACTAATTATGAGAACAAAGCTAGATGTGTGATGTAACATACCCCTGTCAAACTGGCTGCTGCTATTGACTCATCGAAACAATATAGTAATAAACATGAAACTAATTATGAGAACAAAGCTAGATGTGTGATGTAACATACCCCTGTCAAACTGGCTGCTGCTGTTGACTCATCAAAACAATATAGTAATAAACATAAAACTAATTATGAGAACAAAGCTAGATGTGTGATGTAACATACCCCTGTCAAACTGGCTGCTGCTGTTGACTCATCAAAACAATATAGTAATAAACATAAAACTAATTATGAGAACAAAGCTAGATGTGTGATATAACATACCCCTGTCAAACTGGCTGCTGCTATTGACTCATCAAAACAATATAGTAATAAACATAAAACTAATTATGAGAACAAAGCTAGATGTGTGATATAACATACCCCTGTCAAACTGGCTGCTGCTATTGACTCATCAAAACAATATAGTAATAAACATAAAACTAATTATGAGAACAAAGCTAGATGTGTGATATAACATACCCCTGTCAAACCGGCTGCTGCTATTGACTCATCTAAACAATATAGTAATAAACATAAAAATAATTATGAGAACACAGCTAGATGTGTGATATAACGTACCCCTGTCAAACTGGCTGCTGCTGTTGACTCATCATGGATATTTGAAATGTCTCTATTACTAGCGTTGATACGGAAAAACAGCTGCAATTCAAAAATAAAATAACCTTAAGAGAGCAAGCTTACCTACACCGACACCCTTCCATCTACCATACAAATGGCGAAAGCTTTTAATGTCCTTTGTGTTTTCGTCTTTCAGAAATAATCCTTTTCCGGTATATTTTTTGGCAACAAGATTGTGTCAAAACATCTATTTATTAGTAACTTTAATGATGCATAATGATCATGATAGATAGCTTCTTAGCCAGGTTGATATGCATATTCAGGACAAGAATATGTTAATGTAAAATAAATACTTATCATGTTTTGTGCTAGACCGATACGTACTATGAGCTAGATATGCTAACGTGCTAGTTCGCATGATAACAGTCAACATAAAGACATTTCATCTGTATACCCAGAAACATTAGTTCTTATTTATAAAGCCAAGTGCTTAGCGGAAAAGCAGCTGATACAATTTAAAAGTATTTGATTTGACCAGGCTGGGGAATGAACCCTAGACCTCCTGAACATGAAACTATTGAGGTGGTTTAGTCAAGGTTGCCCTCATGCCTATATATAGATAGTAACCAAGCATATAATAGTACAATAGGAATCTTCCTCTAATCATTTATACAAATTAAATTGTAATCCAGTATTTCTAATTTGATTTAACATCTGGAACCCCCCTTTTTGCAGGAGTTTTGGAGTTCATGGTCGACTTAAATTAATGACAGCATGGATGTGGTGACCTTAAAATGTAAAATAGGGATGAAGTCCCAAATTACAGTAGAAAAATCAATTAAAAACAAATAAATCAATTTCAATCTACTAATAAACTTAAAATTGTCAACTTTCTTATTTTGTAACTTTTTTATTTACCCGAATTTGCCCAGAAATCCCAGTCTTTCTTCCAGTCTCGTTTGTCATGAGACTTTAAGACAGAGTAAATATATATTTATTAGTATATCAATATACAGGAATGAGCACAATAACAATTTTAATTAAAAAAATCAACGTTACCTGATGATAGCATTTTTGATTGGTTACATTGAAAACAACATTATGACTACAATGATGTCCCATCTGAAATCCTTAACATCAAAACCAACTGCAGAAACGTTTTGGAATTTCGGTTTCATTTTAAAAATTAAAATATGTTCGAATTAAAAAATAATTGACAAATTAACAGATAATACCTGTCTCATATTATCATCTGAGATCTTCGTCTTATTAAAATCGACAATAATTTCATGACATAAAGTATTTGAATCTGGAAACAAACGCAAATACCGACGTAGGAACTGACTGATTGACGGGTTAGGTACTATATAACCATTGATATCACAAAAACTAGAACATGGTTGATACATTATAATCAGTCATTCTCAATAGAACACGATTTATTGTTAGAGGATGCAGAAGAACCCGGAAGATATATGACCTTCAGCATGAAAATTGGCAATCCTAATTAACTTTTATATCAGTGTCGAAGGAACCTGCCACGTTTGAAGTTCGAATTCGCAGCCACAGCTATTCAAGCTTAAGGGTTTTCATAAGCTAAATACAAACAAATAATATAAAATAGGAAAATCATATCAAAATAAAGTACAGGTGTTTCAAAAAATAATGAAGATGTCTTTTTTCCAGACTTACTTCAAACCCCATTTCATAATGTTGAATTGGAAGATGATCATGATGATAGTGATCTTTCTGTCGACAAATGATATGAACTTTTTGAACAAGTTCTTTGTCAATTGCATTCTCCAATTTATTTATATTGTAGTCCTGTAGTGTTGAGTTGTCGTCTGAATGTTATATTTCACATGGCTATAAAAGGGGAGGTTTTGCATGCCACAAAACCAGGTTCAACCCGCCATTGTTTTCTTTAAAAATGTCCTGTACCAAGTCAGGAATATGGCCATTGTTATATTATAGTTCGTTTCTATATGTGTAACATTTTAACGTTGCGTCGTTTGTTTTCTCTTATTTTTGAGTGTAAATTCTATTGCGATAAGACGTGTCACGGTACTTGTCTATCCCAAATTCATGTATTTGGTTTTGATGTTATATTTGTTATTCTCGTGGGATTTTGTCTGTTGCTTGGTCCGTTTCTGTGTGTGTTACATTGTAGTGTTGTGTCGTTGTTCTCTTATATTTAATGCGTTTCCCTCAGTTTTAGTTTGTTACCCCGATTTTGTTTTTTTTTACCATGCATTTATGAGTTTGAACATCGGTATACTACTGTTGTCTTTATTTATGACAAGCAAACAACATTGAAAATTAAAAGAGTGAACATTTTTAAACAAGCAAAATGGTTCTATTATAAAATTAACATTTGTATTCAAAAAACATTTAAAAAAGATTAAGTAAACTTAAACTATTGGCTCTAAAGAACCTGTGTCGCTCATCTTTGTTTATGTGCAAAATAAAAAAAAGGACACAGATGGATTTATGACAAAATTGTGTTTAGCGATAGTGATGTGTTTGTAGATCTTACTTGACTGAACATTCTTGCTGCTTACAATTATCTCTATCTATAATGAACTTGGCCCAGTAGTTACAGTGGGAAATATTATGTAAAAAGGGAGTCGGTCGGTAAGGACCGATTTTGGCTTCAATTTTCAAGTTCATCTGACGAAAGATTTTAAACACTTTTTAAACACTTAAGTGTCTATTTCAGTTGATTCAATAAGTTTGTGCGAAAGATTTTAACTGATTTACTCATTAAAAACACTCCGATTCTAGCTTAAATATGAAAAATCTATCAAATATGCCGAAAAATGTCACTTTTCAGATAGTTTTTGTCAAAAATGAAAGTGACGGCATCCATGTTCATCCACAACCTTTATATATTTTATGTTATATCATAAAATACAACTTACATTTCAATATTAACAATGAACACGAATACGGCCACTTTCACTTAAGACGGAAACTGTATAAAATTAAACTAAAATGCTAAAATTGTGAAGATTTCAGTAATTTAGCATGACTTTATGATGCTAGTACCCGATATATGTGCATTGTATTAAATATAAAAATAGCCCATATTTATGAAGCAGACGTATTTTACTTTCCAATTAATAACCAAAAGTATACATTTAAACAATTTTTGTTTAACTGCTATATCTTGTGGCCAAAAACGGGCCTAACTGAACCTACTCCTTCACATAAATTTACAAAATTTAAGAAAACTGTTAAAAATTGACTACTAAGGGCAATGACTTCTTCTTTGATTATTTGACTTTTTTGTAGGTCTTACTTTGCTGCACATTATTGCTGTTAACAGTTTAATTCAATCTATAATAATATTCAAGGTGATAACCGAAGCCGCAAAATTTTCTTAAAATTACCAATTCAGGGGCAGCAACTCAACACCAGGTTACCTGATAGGCCTGATAATTTCAAAGCATATAGATCTTGACCTAACAAATGATTTTATTTGTCGTCAAATTTACTAAAATTATTTAGTCCCAGAGATATGAGCCAAAATCTGCAATTACCTTATGCTCTTTTTTTGCCATGTCGGTCATCTTGGTTTACGGGCGAGGTCACCGAACACATTTGTTTTTAAACCAGATACCCTAATTATGGTTATGGACCAGTTTGGTTAAATTTGTCTTAGTAGTTTCAGAGAAGAAAAATTTTGCAAAAAACTACAAAAATTTACAAAAAATAGTTAAAAATTTACTATAAAGGGCAATGGCTCCTTAAGGGGTCAACCCCATCAGATTTGCTCTAAATGCTTTGGTTTCATAAATCTAAGCCACAATCTACGTTAATGCTTATGTTTTTTTTTAGACATGGCGGCCATCGAACACATTTTTAAAACTAGATACCCAAATGATGTTTTTTGCCATGTTTAATTAAAATTGGCACAGTACTGTAGCTTTGTAAAAGTAATCGACGACGGACAACCTTCGGGACAGGACAGGTAGGGTGCAAACAACATTAATGATGCTGTTTTATTTTGCCACTTTTAAGCTCACTTGGTCAGGTGAGTATAAAATTGTGGCAAAATAAAATATCATCATCAATTTTGTTTGCACCTGTCCTAAGTCAGGATTCTGATGTTCAGTAGATGCGTTTGTTGATGTGGTTCATAAGTGTTTCTCGTTTTTTGTATAGATTTAACCGTTGGTTTTCCCATTTTAATAGTTATACACTAGTCATTGTTTGGGGCCCTCTTTCGCTAACTGTTCAATGTGACCCAATTAGTGCTTAAAGAAAATTGCCTAAAAAGAAACATACAATACTAAAACATTTAGATACAATTTTTGATAATCATCAAATTAAGCAATGTTTAAACATACGATTCAAAAATTATCTGAATAAATTTAGATTTAAACTTTTGAAGAAATTGATTATATAAGTGGGTCAAAACTTCATTTGATGTAACAAAATAATCTTCTTAAAACTATATTACCAGATCAATGGCCATAGCACTTTGATCAACCCTCACAACTATAATGCAATTAGTCTGATGAGATTAATCCTTTAAAAAAACATGGTTGATGTGCTATCACAAAAGGGCTTTTTAACTATGTTTGATTTTTTTCTCCGTGTTTTACATATTTACAGATCACTAAGGCCGTGATCACCCCAAAAGTTTATGTACAGTAAACATGTTAACACTTCGTTTAATTACATGTACACGAGATTTGTTCACAAATGTAAAGTATATGTTATTTATAACATAGAATCGAATTCCACTTTTCTAGCAATTACCATTTGATTTGTAAAGGAGCTGTGAAAAAGGGGGCGGGATGAGCTTTAAATTATAAAAAAGGCAAGACAGGAGTTTTGAGTAAAAAAAGCTTGGATGATCAACTCTGCCAAAACAATGGCAGGTTGACAATTTAGGTAAAAAATAATCAGGATAAACTAATCAATAAAGGCAGGACCGAATAGAATGAAAAATAGAAAGGCAGGAATGAGAATATAACAAAAAAAAAATACTGCAGGCCAACATTTTTCATCCTATTCCCCCACCTCCCTTCATAAAATTATAATTATATCTCCCTTATGAATGCAAATTTGGTGTTTTGCAGTACTTCAAAGATAATTAAGATATCTCGATTACATATTAACGTTGCGTCGTTTGTTTTCTTTTTGTGTGTAATTTCTATTGCAATAAGACGTGTCACGGTACTTGTCTATCCCAAATTCATGTATTTGGTTTTGATGTTATATTTGTTATTCTCTTGGGATTTTGTCCGATGTTTGGTCCGTTTCTGTGTGTGTTACATTTTAGTGTTGTGTCGTTGTTCTCTTATATTTAAGGCGTTTCCCTCGGTTTTTAGTTTGTTACCCCGATTTTGTTTTTTGTCCATGGATTTATGAGTTTTGAACAGCGGTATACTACTGTTGTCTTTATTTACGCAGTAAAATTTGCATATATACACGTACACTCGCTAAGACACATTATTCCAAAAGATATATGTGTATACAGCGAGTTGATGATTTGGTGAAATATATTTTCGTTTTTGCATGCAGATACTTCTTAACAACTACGACTTTTACTTAAAAAGAAAAGTTCGTACATTGCAAATTGATATTGTTTTATTATTTCTAAGTGCATTTTACCGGATCAAAGATACTTGCAAAACCATACAATTTACTGCACACTGTTTAGTAATGCATTTATGAGTGCATTGTTGAATAAGAAAAGACCCATGGCAAATATTTCTGTGGATTCGGAATTAATTATGTGTACAGCAATGATAATTTTTTTATAATAAAGCAATACATCTACCGTAGACAAATACTTCGGTAAAATCTTGATTAATAATCAAATACCAATTTTATTCAAACAACGTTTCTTTTATAGTTATCCCACGAGAACGCGGTATGTCAGTGAAAGATGACCCCGATGGCCGGAGGCCAGAGGGTGATCTAACACTAACACACCAAGTCCGAATGGGATAACTTTTTTACATCCCAGCTTTTTTAGATTAGACGAAAAACCATTTACAATTCATAAAATCTAGTTTAGAACACCACACAACCATTATAATATACTTTACATAATGATATATTACTATATGATGTATACCCTTAATGACCCCCTAACACGATGAGTAGAAATCAAATAATGTCAACTCGCCCCACTGGCCAATCGGCCCACACTATATCGCCACTTTAAAAAAAAAAAATGCCCCACTCTTGTTTACCGACTTGCCCCAATTTGAAAAAGTGTAAAATCAAATTGAACAATCAGTCTGACAACTCACTTATTAACGAAAAAGGTTTAAACCCCACTGAATACAAGTCTGCCAACTCGCCCCACTTATAAAAATATCTTGCTTCCTTTAAGTATGTTAAATTACTGTTAGTTCGTATCCAGTCGTCCTGGTGTAGTGGAATGTGTCGTGGCTTAATATGCTAAACGTCTTGAGGTCGAATCCCAGCATATACACTGGATTTTTTCTACGTGAATTTTGATAGTCTTTTCCGTATAATTTATTATAAGTTTTATAGTAGATTTGGCATTCCCGCCAAAATGTTACAGAACAAAGGAAAGCATGCATAACAAAGAAACCCTAACTGGGTTGATCTGGTAGGGGTGATCCTGCTCAGATCACCCCTGTTAGAACAAAGGAGCTGGGATGTAATCTTAATAAAGACACTGTAAAACTCATGTTTTTAATACCTTGTACCTCGTACAATTAACTCACACTAGCCCTACATTGACTATCGACTGCATGTAAACATTAAGGCCGTGTTCACATTGACCTGAACTCGGTGTTGTGTTAGTGTAACTCGCACATAAACTAAACACAATTACGTTTCCATTGATAACACTCAATGTTTACATGTAGTTTAAATCATGTTTGTCTACATGCAGTCGATAGTCAATGTAGGCCTTGTGAAGATGAAGTGTACACAAAACTAGGCATTTAGAACATTAATTTTACCATGTATATTAAAAAAAGAAACAATTTTTGAATAAAATTGATATTTTTAACTATTGTTAATAAAGATCTTCACAGAAATATTTGTCTAAACTTGATTATTTGTTATAAAAACACTTTATGTAGCTTTATCAACCCCTTATCAAGACTCAAACATCATCATTGCCGAATACATCATTCATTTGAAAAGGTTTTTCCTAATAGACTGCAGGTACAGAGAAATAGTTGCTACTTGTCTTTTCTCAAACAACGATTCACTCAACAATGCATTACTACTAAAAGTGTGAGGTAAATTGTTTTGTTTGTCTTGTATATCAGATCCATTAAAATATACTTAGAAATACAAAACAAAACATTACATCCTCTCTTTGCCAAATACTCATTGGAGAAAAATACCTTTTTTTCCTGTAAGGACGCAGCTGCAGCCTACGTTTTTCTAATGCGTAATCAAGACATCTTTAGTATCTTTAAACTCTTGCAAATTATCAAATCAGCTTTTATAAAGGAGCAGCCTTAGTCCGACTCAAATTTTTTTTCGCACGAACGTTTTTATTCAGGTTTTTTCGATGCTAGCAATCAAATATTTTTTTAAAATATTTAACACTATAATGTATGCGGAAACTCTGGATTTAGAATAATTGTTTTTTAATCATCTGTATGACCAGAATATTTTTTTTTTTCAAATTGCTCCCCCCTCTCTTGAAGTCAAATGAATGTCCACTTACTGCTAGAAAAGTTGTCTGAAATATTTGAATTCAGTTCTACGTAATGAACATTTAACTGACATATAGTTTAGAAGTGTGAACAAATCTTATGAACGGACAATTAAAAAAGGTGTGTAGATGTGAACAAATTTAATGTGAAACCAGTGCACATTACATTTAATTAATTGTAGACATGTTTTCTGTACATGGCTTTCGTTGTGAACATGGTCTAAGTTTTATCAATAGGAACGTAATTGTGTATAGTTTACGTGTGAATTACAGTAACACAACACCAAGTATAGGTCAATGTGAACACGGTCTTTACATTGGGAATGTGTAAGTAAGTCAGTGGTTGTATACATTTTATGGTGATATCTATCTGAAATATTTGAAATAAAAATATCAAATAGTATAAACAATTGATGGTTACCTTAGAGGATGTAGTTGTGGCATGACTGATGCTATCTCTGTTTTGCTTCGATCCTGGTTTAATCTCACAACTAATTGGCAGCTGAAATAATTTAAAAAAAAATTAAATGTATTCATACTTCTATAAAATTTGTGCTACAATTAATTTTTGGTGGGATTCATGTTGCTCAGTCTTTTGTTTCTATGCTGTGTTTTGTGTGCTGCTGTTTGTCTTTTGTGTCTTTTTCTTTTTTTACGGTGCATTGTTAGATTATTTCAGTCTTATGATTTCATGCGTCCCTTTGATATCTTTTGCAACTCTTAAGCATGCAATTTGATAATCAAATAAAAATATTGGACAAATGATGCAGCCTCTGTGTCTATTCAAACTATTAAAACTAAGGATTTTCTTATCCCAAGCATACATTATCTTAGCCGTATTTGGCACAACTGTTTGAAATTTTTAAACCTCAATGCTCTTCAACTTTGTACTTGTTTGGCTTGATGAATATTTTGATATGAGGGTCACTGATGAGTCTTATGGAGACGAAACTTGCGTCTGGCGTACTAAATTATAATCCTGGTACCTTTGATAACTATCTATTTTCCAGTTTTTCTAAATTTTATTACGCTCTTTCTTATACATGTTATAGTAACTGAAAAATTCACATGAACCCAAAACACTTCGACTAAAATGTATGTCTCCCCTTTTTATCTAGAAGTCAATCATGTAAAAAAGCAACAAAAATATCTAGTACTCAAAAGGGTTTGAGAATACAGATGGCAATTTAGAGAATTTTTTTAGTTCTGGTGAACATATACAACACAAATTAGGTTAAGGACAAAACATTGTAATCAGGTACTGCACTAATTTTCAACTTACGCATGGTCTTCTACTGTTCAGATCTTGCCAATCATCAATGAATATATGGGTGCTTGTACATTTTTCACAGTAATATTCTGGAATCTGCTCCTCACTAAAATCATTTGATCCTGTCACAGACTCTGGTTTTGTGAGGCCGCATTCCCAACTTTTCCAAAATTTCACATTAGACATCTTAAACCTTGTGTTTATTATCTTGCCAATTTCCTCTGTCACAAAGTCATCAATGTATTTGTACAGACCTCCTTCACGTTCTTTCCCAAATTGCCAAACCTGAATTTGAATCCAGTTTGGACATTTCATTATATGTAATTTTGCTAATTTTGTTGTTTTCTCTAACTCAAAGACAGCTGAGCCTCTGAAAAGAGCAATTTGTTTTTTTTGTGCCTTTGTGACAACTTCTGCTACTTTATATTTCCTGCAAAGTGATGCAATTAAATGATTCATTAAATGAGGTGGTAGAAACCTAAACATATAACATAACCAGTTTGACTTAGTACATGTGTTTTCTGTCACGTTAAAAATTTCGTATATATCACACTCGGGTTCTGATTTAATCATACAAGGTATGTAATAGAGAGGTTTGTCATCACCAGCGTCTCTTTCAGTTCCTGATATATTTGGACGTATAATGATATCAAATTTCTCCATAACGTTCAGGATGTGATCCTTGTGTTTGGAAAAAAGGTTTTTGCTTTTGCTAAATATGTCGTCTAAAACCTTGTTATGTAATTTGCCTCTACTGTACAATTCATCCCATTTTGTTCTATTTCTAATACTAATAGCTGTAAATTTCTTTGCTGTGACTATACATCTAAAAGCATCAGACAACCACTGTGTGTCTAAAATAATATAAGAAGGTAGATCTTTGAAATAAACTAAAGCTCTGATCTCATGGTGAAATTCCAGGAACAATCTGAGTTCCTCATCATTTAGTGGATTAGGTGTATCAGTAGAGATGTGCTGAATTTCATGAAAGGAAATAATTGGTAACTCCTTCTTTTTCTCCTGAAGTCGTTTTTCCAGTTGAATAAATTTTAAAGGATATTCTTTGTTCCATGTTTTCATTTTTCTGGCTAAGTTAAGGATGTCTTCTCGGATTTGCTGGAATACATTGGGATCATCTTCTGTGTTGGAAATGAAGTATTCTTGCCTTATATGTCTTTGTTCATCTTCTGTCATATTCTCCGTATGCTTGAAAATGCTTTCGCGGCATGCATGATCAATCTACAATAAAATATGCTTGTTTGTTTGTTTGGTCTTTACAATTAAAATATATTTGAAAATATGAAATAAATACTAAAGCTATATAAACCTATATGATAATCATATAACTGTATCATATTAAATAAATCAATTTAAGAACACAACCTTTGCAAAATTTGTAAAATGTGATAACGAATTTGCTTTTCCTGGAAACACTTCAAATCTTAAAACAGATAAAGTTAATGCATTTGATATTGTCAAACCATTGATCTGATTACACTACACTATTAGTAAAACATGACAGGCCTGTCTCAAAATTAAAACAAAACAAGTAGAAGTGTGCTTGTAACATTTGTAGAATTTCAATACCTCTTCTATATCAGAGGTCACAGCATCTCTCCATGTGCCAACAATAAGAACTGGTGGATCAAGATCGTCTGATGTCTTGCTGTCAGCAGAATTACTCGTGTCCTCTTCCAGTCTACTGTAGCAATGGATCGAGTCAATCCATAACTGGAATAAATCTACAAAAAAAAGAATAACGATTCAAATCACCATATATTTAAGTCTCCTGAAGGTTTGCAAGTTAATTGTAGTTAAATTATCTGTAGAAGTATCAATACAAAGAAATAACGAAAAACATAAAATTTTAACCAGCATTGCAGTGTTATTAGAACATGTAATACATGTACTTTTTCTATTTTAAGGGAGAAAGATTCATCTTATACATTTTATTATATGTATATTGCATCACTTAAGCAATTTTAAGAATATATTAAATTACATGTGATATTTTAGGTTTGAATATAGACCACTCTTGTAAATGCTCTACACATTCTCTGTAACAAAAACGAAAACAAGGTCGAAGATATGGTATGATGAATATTGAGACAAAAACTAACTGAAGATCAATAGAACGGTAAATCAATATATATAGATTCAGCTATAGGTAAACCTGTTAAAATTCTTTCAAATACACAGTAAAAGAGAAAAATATTTGTTTTGAGTTTAATTGACGAAATTTTTAAAATCTATAATGAGATATGAAAATCAATTATCTATTAAATTGATCAAATTATACTAAACTGACAGTAAAAAACATGATATAACAGTTATCCGGAAGTGACATTTCAGTTGTTCACCTTTTGATAAAACTTACCATACTTATTACTGTTTTATTAAAATCATAGTCAAAGAATTATTTTTAGAAAAACAAGAGTTCGTGTCATTTAAGAGGTAAAATGTCTAAAGTAAGTACATTGTTCCTTTATTATGTTCATGGAAGAACAAGTTTTGAATACAGTCCCAATTTGTCTGAAGATATCTTAATTCTTTTAGTAATTGTCTAATGCAAAACAAATTTGACTAAATCTTTCTGAATCCCGATATGAAAATAACATAACCAATTTCGTGCGTCGTAAATGTTCTACTGGAATCACATGCTAAATATCCTATTAAGGATTGCTTACATGTATATCCAAAAATTGTAGGTTATAAATCATGATTACGTGACATCGCTTTTGTAACTCTGAATTGCAACTGCATTTTTCTGAGTCAATAGAACATTTTGATGCAGACAAATTCAGATCTTCCAAAAATATCTACATTTGTATGAGTGTGTCAGAACTATGTTTAAAAAAACAATACATAGAATAATGTTATGCTCGGAATGTTTTGTTATCACTAGAAAGAGATATAATATAATTATCTATAAGGATAAATATACTTCATCTCTTGTTTGTTTTGAATAAAAATCCAATCATTTCTTTAGGAATACTAAATAAATTATGAACCGCCATTGGTTTTGTACCTTTGTTCATCATGATTGAGCATTTTTCATAAAATTTATTGATAATTAGAAAACAAAGATACTTTAATGTTGTTACCAATACTGTCCTTTTCAACTAAAATAATGCAGTACAATTTGTAATTTGTTATTTCAAAGGTCTGATGAAAAGGTTTGTTTGTAAACTTTTAACAATGTAAGAAGAAAAATTACTTTAACTTTTGTTTCTTAAATTATTTTAATAGAAATCATAAATCGACCTTTAAATCTAGTACTTTTTGCACATAAGGAGTGTTTGTTTTTCATAAAATTTTCTGAATTCAAGGACAAAGATACTTAAATTTTGTTTGTATTGCTAAAAAATGCACACAGTTCTTTTTGTATACCAGAAATATTGATTCATCATTGGATCTTATTTATTTTTGTTCATCAGGGTTGTTTATATTGTATAAAATATGATGAATATCAGGGAAAAGATGCTAACATTGTGTTTTCTTGTTTTTTAATACATTTTTTTCTTCTTTTCATCAAAATAATGCACCTGTGTTATCAATATTAAAGAGGGATGAAAGATACCAAAGGGACAGTCAAACTAATCAATCGAAAATAAACTGACAACGCCATGGCTAAAAATGAAAACGACAAACAGACAAACAAAATTACTCATAAGACAACATAGAAAACTACAAGAATAAACAACACGAACCCCACCAAAAATTAGAGTTGATCTCAGGTGCTCTGGAAAGGGAAGCAGATCCTTTCCACATGTGGCACCCGTCGAATTGCTTATGTGATAACAAATCCGGTACACAGTCTAATTCAGTAGGTCACATTCATTAAAGGGAAGGGGATTGTAGGTATTTTGAATGTCTCGGTTTTTTTTTCTCTTTCTAAATATGAGGAAAATAAAAATAAAGATATTACCAGTGCTAATTCAACTGATTGGGTGGAGCTTACGTTTTAATTTTCATAAGGACAGTCTATTTGAAAATATTTGTGATAAAGACGAATGCCACTATAATTATTTTGATTTCTAATCACCTATCATTAGACTGTCCCTCTGGTATTTTTCGCCCCTCTTTTATCTTATTCTATAAAATGTTACCTTGTGCATTTTTGTCGTCAGCTTCATTGAGTTTTGTTACAACAAGATAAATTGCACCTGAGGACAAAAACGTTTGATGTGTGTGGTAAAACTCTTCATCTCCGGCAAAATCCCATAACATTAATGTGGCATACTCCTCTTTGTCATGTAAATCAACATTAGATTTAAGCATGGCTTCAATATCCATCTTTGCCTGTTCTAATGCTTGATTTCGTTGCTGCAAGGTTACTGAAGGTTCAATTTGAGATTCAGTAGTTACTTGCTGTTTTCCTTTTTTAGGCTGCTGCGTTACTGTCTCTAATTCTTTTGATTCCTCAATACGCTTGTACAGAATGGTTATGAGGGTATTTTCCTTGACAGCTTTGTGTGTTCCTTCATCTATTGATGCTCCAATTGTTCCTTTGTATTGTTTCAAGAGTCTTGCATGAATTTCAGTTTCTTCATTGGTTCCTATCATTATAAAAATTATATAAAATATAATGATATTAAGAAATACTAAGTAAGATCCCATATTAAAATAAGCAATAAACAGTTACAAAATAAATGTTGTCCATCAATTTTTGTTTTCAACCCTTAGCTAGTTCTACAAATAATACACATGAACATTTATCACAATTGAAAAGGGGGTTTCTTAATTTGGTTGTTATATTGATATATCAGATTTGATGAAAACCACAAAACTTGATGCATACTCTAAACTTACCTTATTATTAATATGTTGCTAAATAAAGTTCAGCTATTCATCAAAATAAATCCCAAAAAAAGCAAGTATGAAGAATCATCATGAGATGGTGTAGTTTACAAATAATTTTGAAGGCAAACAGTGAGTTGTAATTGTTTACACCCTCATCTTTTTGTCTTTGTTGGAAAGCTGTCTCATGAGCAATCATGACACATTTTATATCCATGTCTTCACATGTTCAACAGCATTAGCTACCAAATCCACAAAAACATGATAAACTGTATTCATTTGTAACTTTCAAAATTGATTTAGACCATATTTAAAAGTATATCAGTAGTACAAAACTTCCACAAAAAAACAATAGAAAAGGCGAACAATTTTCATGAAGTATCAACATTTTTACCACTTGAAAACTCCTAATTATCCGTCAACATAAGCTGTAAAGAAGGCTATTGACAAAAAAGCAATTTAAATAGATAAATATAAAAAATACATGAAATAGTGTCATAATGATATTCCTCTTTTCTGTGTGATATCATATCAAAGATACAAAAAAATGATCGACAGGTGTTATCGGTTAAAGGGAATAAAGAAACTGAACATGATGAGCAATTGCACAATTCAAATTTTGATTGGGGTCAAACCATGTGTCGCATGCATATGGATGCAAATGTGGTTGTAACAATAATATGTAACAATGAATTTTTTGGGTTATTTTGTTCATCTTTTCTGAAACTGTTTAAATTTACGGTACCATTTTTATTGTACAAGATACGAACTTGTGCCAAAAATATCTCTTCAGATAGTTTCTGACTGGATGAACTATTTATGAAAATTCTTGACCTGGATTAATTGAAATGTAGCCTTGAATTGGATCTTGTAAGACCTAGAGATTGATAGATAAAACCCTAATAAACCAAATAACATTGCTGAATAATAAGTTATGAAAACTAAAAATCGAAAATATTATAAATACTTTCTTAAGAAAAGAGAAACATTTGTGTTTAAGCTTCTACTTCATACCATCTAATTTATTCCATATGCCATCATCAGACATTGCTTTGCATTTTATTGTGTGGATTTCTATTCCGTTTGTACTAGTAACATTTGTATTCTCTTCAGAGAACAATCTTTTAATCAATGAGGTCTTTCCTGCACCTTTCTTCCCAACTATTACTAAACGTATGTCTCTCTTTTTCTCAGAGCCTGACTCAAGTAATTTGAGGTACAAGGGAACAGACCTTTTGTCAGCCATTAATTTTATTTCAGTTGGAACCATATCATCTACAAAGAAAACTTTTCATAAAAACTTCTTTCATAGAGCTGTGAGAACATTATAACTTTACTGTATTAAATTAAGTATACACATGTAACAATTTGTGTACTTGTTTTCATTGTATGCTAATATTTGATATTCAATTACAATACATGTATGTTTTATTATGAAATTATGTTTCATTTACCTAAAAAAATGACCTTTCATGACTGCATGTGCTTCTCATGAGAATGTCACAATAATGCGTAGGAAAACCAACAACAAAGCTTGATATGACTTGCCATTTCATGATTGTAGCATAAATAACTAATTATAAAAATTTAATCCTTCTTTTGTCAATTTAAAGGGTTGTAAAAGCATTGATATTTCGCATATTTGTAGTACAAAAAGTGCTTCGGTCATTGCATTAACACCCTAATAAAATTACGAAAAGACGCATTGAAGTCTTAGGAAAATATACTTAAACAAGAGCTTGAGGGACTGCCTTCAACTTGCTGTGATGCCCGAGTTCTTGCTCAATGTTAGAGGCCTCAATTTTAACTTTAAATGAGGAACAACAAGAATGTGTCCATAGTACACGGATAGCCCTTGCACTATCATTTTACATGTTCAGTGGACCGTGCAATTGGGGTCAATACTTTAATTTGGCATTAAAATTAGAAAGATCATATCATAGTTAACATGTGTACTAAGTTTTAAGTTGATTGGACTTCAACTTCATCAAACGTTAACCTGAAGCGGGACGAACTGATGAACTGACGAATAGACGGACGAATGAACGGAGGCACAGACCAGAAAACATAATGCACCTCTACTATCGTAGGTGGGGCATAAACATAAAGGTGCCCCTATTATGCCCTATTTAAAGGTAATTGTGTTTTGTAATTTCTGTCAATTTATCTATCATACATACATAATAATTCTACGCTGGCTCCAATATAAAATTAACTTGTACTTGTTCGTAAGATGCAAGGCTGTGTGGAGCATTGTCTTGTCAAGTCTTTCAAAGCTGAGTTCAAATACATTTTATATTTCGAGACAATGTATAGTTATTCTATATATAGATGACAGACTCAAGATACAAGACCTTTATATCTATGTACATACATACATACTTATGATTGGTCATGTTCTGTCAATTTATCTATCATATATATTGTTGTTCATTGGTTTTCTGAATTTTCGAATTAATGAGATTGTTTGCAGTATTTATTAGAAGTCTTTGTTTAATAATTTATAGATATTACTGTGAAGATGTGTTTTTTCAACTTAGGATGTAGCGAGGACAACATGAAGCAAAAAATATGCTCAAACTAGTAATGAGTGAGATGAAAAATTTTGCTCCATGTCAATGTGAATTTGAAGTGTAAAAAAAAAGTGTTGCTTCTTTGCTTTTTATTTCAATTGTGTATTGATTTGTGTCATCAATTGATACCCCGTATTCTTTCTTTTCTATAATAATTTGAAAAAAAATCATAACAAAGTAAACAGCTATATATACAAGTAGCACAAGATTTGTCCTTCATATTCATATCGAAATTGGTGAAAAAATAAAACAGAATATTGAAGACATTAAATCAGTCTCAGGCCTTAAATCTAACACTTAAGACGATAACTCTGAAAAACATACATGACATTTTTTTCAAATTAAGAGGGAACATAAATCCTACCTAGCTCATGTCATCGCAAGTTATGTGAAAAATGTTCTTAAATCAGTTAAAGTCATGTACCTAACTAAAATTTGTATAAACTGTTGATACAGAGATTGGTCTCACATTATGTAATTTTCATCATATTATAACCTCTGTGGAAATGAGAAATGCCAATGCTAATACAACTGCATACAGAATATCATTGACTTATCATAAGATGTTTCTTTTAAACTGATTTAAACACAATCTTTAACATGTAAACTATACAAAAGTTTCAAAGTAATTGTCTCATTGTTGAAGGTCATACAGTGACTTTTAATTGCCTTTTTCCGCTTCATATGAACTGTGGTGAATAGTTGACTCATTGCCAGTTATACCACATCTTATTATTTTTATATCTATAATGATGTTGGACAGGGCTCTATTATCTCAATTGAAATGTGACTTGCAAATGCTAATACAACTGCATAGCACATATCATTAACTTATCATTAGTGGTTCATCATAAACTGACCTGATCACAAATGTTTGTGCATGTAAACTCTGCAAAAGTTTCTATTTCAATAGACTATGACTGATGTGGCGATGCCAATTATCAGATTCAAAATTGGTAAAAATTATTCAAGGACAATAACTCCTAATAATAGGGAGTCGACTGATGATTTAGGGTTTGTTGACCAATTTGTAGATCTTGTTTTGCTGATCATTTGTGCAACTCTAAATTTCTCCTTATCTATTATAAATTTTTAAGATAATAGGCAATACAATGCAGTGCATTGTTTAATACGACAGAAGAGGTTCAACAATGAACAAATGGGGACAAGTATGGACACACCATTCAAGCTTAATACATCTCTGAATTTTGATTGTGATTAAATATTTGATACAGCATAGGTTTCTGACAGAGAATGAATGTGGTCTAAGAATTTAAAAATTTGAAATTGGACATTTAATTACCTATTATGGTCCAATATCCAAACTCTAAATACATGGTTAGATTTAGTGTTTATCAAAGAACCCCAAGAATTCAGTTTCTGGTGGAATCAAACAAAGTTTAATTTTGAACACTTTGGACCTAAATATGGACCAATTCGATAACAGGGTCCACAGTCCAAAATCTAAATACATGATTAGATTCAGCATATAAAAGAACCCAATACATTAATTTTTTAAAATTTTAATTTAAGTTAAATTTTGACCCCCAAGCTGGGCCTAAAATCAAAATTCGAGATACATGTTTAGATACGACAGCTATTAAAATACCCTAAGAATTCTTTTTTTTAAACACACTTAAGGATCATAGATTTATTCTTACGAGGAAGCTCCGAGCATGCTTGTAGGATGTTCAGAGCTTTTTAAGTAGGCTCTTCTCGGCAGTTTATGTGACAATAATTATCATGATCCATTAATGTGTCAATCAAATCTACACCACTTCTATAATAAGGAAATTAGAGCATTAAAGAGGAAGCTCAATTAACACCTGTGTAAACATCTCGTCTATTCAAATATATTTTGCATGAAACTTTACAAAACTATAAAATAGATTATAAATTCTTCAACAGTACTGTGTAAACTTTTTTTTTTTTTTAACGTAATAATATCTTTATTGCATATTTGCTGTAACAATTTACTAAGTTTACAGCTTGTAACTTAGTATCTCTCATGTTAGTTTACCTCATAGTTTAGGGAAGCACTATTTGGTAAGATATAACTAATTCATAATATTAGTATCTATAGTACAATTGATTTCACAATTATATATTAAAATAAATATTGTGAATACACATACAGATCTTTGTTAAATAATTTCCTTCCCTATTTTTATACATTAACTTTTCCGGAATCTGTTCCGTTATCGATTTTATCAAATGATCCGTATTCCATTGAAAGAAATTGGGCATAGTTAGTGTTGTTTCAACAAGCATGTGCGTTATCGCATTATTGATTGTGTCTAAATATTCTTATATAAACAGGATTTAACTTATTTTATAAAATTTGGTAAGTATGCAATTTTTGTTTAAGTTTCTACTGATCTATTGTATGTCGTCGTGTATATGTATTACACAAGTAAGTCATTCATTTTAGCGTGCACAATTCACAATTTGTCTACACTAGAATAAATTATTAAATAATCGTGATTACACATGTTTATCTTTTTTTTCCCTATAATGTTTATGAATAAAACAACAATATGTACCATGTCGTTACTTATGCATGGTTGAACATTTTTACAAACATGCCAACATGCATGATTGAACTTGTGAATAAACATGACCATATATGGCTTGTAAACAATTAACAATTGTGTTTACAAATTACTATGTTTTTACTTTTTATAAAATAATGTTTCAAACATTTAAATTGATATAATTCTGATTTTTTTTTAAATCTTCAATGAATCTATTTGTTTTTAGAATTGTCTTACTATTATTTTTGTTATTAAAATTGTTCATTTCAATAATATCTGAAATTTCTTTTTGGAAAATTTTCAAAATGTTTCTTTTTTTTTGTTTTCTTTTTTTGAGACATAATATGCTTTATATAATGAAAAGGATATTATTGTTAGTATGTAGTTAATATCAAAGTATGCTGAGTCTTCAATTTGGTACCCTATTACTAGATTTTCAAGACTTATAATGTTTTTGTCTATACCTAGGGAGTTCATTAATTTCATTGCTATTTTTAGGAAGTCTGTATTAAATAAGCAGTTGACAAAAAAGTGTTCATAGTTATCTTTTTCTTTACAATGTTTACATAAGTTGTCTTCAGTAATTTTCCACTTGTTTAATAGTTCATTGCATGGCAGAATATAGTGAATAAGTTTCCATCTAAACATTTTTAATCTGTTATCAGTGAGATATTGAAAAATGAAAACAAAGTTATTTTTGAACTTGTAACTTAAATTTTTGTCAAATAATTTTTCCCACAACAGAAAACCGTTCGGTTTTTCATGATTTTCTTTTAGTTTGAACATTTTATAAAGTTCTCTAGTGCTCGTTAATGGAGTTATTGTTGTGTACCTAATTTTTAAGTCGTTAACAACTTTAACTTTAGTTTTGATGGATTCTTCAGTACAAAGAATTAATTTCCGATTCATTGGAATAGCCTTTTTTAACATATATATTTGGTTTATCCAATTTTGTTGATATTTAAGCTTAGATAAGATGGCTGTTTCAGAGATTTTACCCTCTTCATCAATGATATCATTTATTGTAATTATATCACTTTTTATCCAATCGTCAAAGTTTAGACATTTTCTGTTAAACCTAATATTATCATTTCCCCACAAAACTTGTTTTCTAATTTCAAAAAACTTTTGGGATATTTTGTGTTTCCTCCTTTTTCACTAATCCAATCTTTAATTAGTTGCTTGTAAAAGTCTGGCATATTTTGTAACTTATTTTTATCAATGTCTTTAATACTTTTTAAATTCATTTTGAATACAAGAAGATTTTTCCCTAATTTGTTAAAATAAAATTTTGGAAAGATTGTCCAACTATCATTTTTATCTTCACTTAATTTTAAAATCCAGCTGATATGCAGTGATTTTATGTAAACATCAATGTCTGTCATTTTAAGTCCACCTTCCAAAAAATCTTTTGAAAGTGTGGATCTTTTTATTTTGTCTTTTTTGCCTTTCCATATAAAATTATATATCAAAGTTTTAAAATTTTGCAACATTTCTTTAGGAATTATAGCGTTTGATGCAATATATGTTAGGTTTGGCAAAACAAGTGATTTGATGATGACTATCTTTCCTATAATAGTAAGATTTATTTTACTCCAATCAGTTATTATTTTTTTACATTTTAAAAGCTGTTTTTCAAAGTTTAATTTTTGACATTCTTGTTTATTGTGACCAAAGTAAATTCCAAGACTTTTAATAGGTGTAGTACACCAATTTATATCTTCACATTTATCACGACAGTGTTTTAATTGGCCTAGCCATATCCCTTCAGTTTTTGTTTTGTTCAATTTTAAGCCTGAGAAAGTACCAAATATTTCTATTAAATTAATTGCAAGAGTAACATCTTTTTTTGATTGAAGACATAAAGTAGTATCATCTGCTAGTTGGCAAATTTCCAGAGTATTACTTTTTCCGTCTAGTTTTATTTCTAGTCCTTTTAAATCTTTATTTTCCCTTATCTTAATTGCCATTACTTCTACTGCTAGAACAAATAGTTACGATGATAACGGACATCCTTGTCGGATTCCACGTGAAGCACTGAATCGAGGAGAAACCCACCCGTTATTAATAATGCATCCTTTAATATCCGAGTACATTGTCTGAACCCACCTAATAAAATTATTTTTAAAGCCAAATTTCTTTAAAGTCTCAAACATGAAGTCCCATTCTAACGAGTCAAATGCTTTTGTAAAGTCAAGGAATAAGATTGCCCAATCTATTTTAAAAGTCTCAGAGTAATCTATTACATCTTGTATTTGTCGAATATTAAAACCAATATACCTATTTTTTACATATCCTTTCTGGTCAGTGTGTATAATTTTGGGTAGCAGGGGTTTTAATCTTTGTGCTAATGCATAAGCGAGTAATTTTGCATCATAATTTAAGAGAGTTATAGGTCTATAATTATCTAGTGAAAGAGGGTCATTTTTTTTTTTTTTAAATTAAGGATATTAGACCTACTTTCTGAGTGTTTGATAGCTTTCCTTTTTCATAACAATAATTAAAAGTAGCGACTATAAAAGTTTTTAATTCTTCCCAAAATTTTCTGTAAAATTCAACATTTAATCCATCAAGCCCAGGAGCTTTATTTAGTTTCATTTTAAAAATTGCATCAGTACATTTATCAACAGTTATTTCCCCTTCACAAGTATTACTTTCAGAGTCATTTAATTTTTTATATTCTTTTAGAGATTTCCAAATACTTTTTTGTTTCTTCTATCTCGGGATTTTTTGTAGAGTACAAATTTTTATAATAATTTGCTTCTAATTATAATATTTTGTCTTGATCTCTTGTAATTTGACCCTTATCATCATATAATTGGGTTATTGTTTTTCTACTCTGTCTAGATTTTTCCATCCCTAGAAAATATGCTGAATTTTTTTCTCCCTCTTCAACCCATTTTACCCTTGCCCTTATTCGGTTACCTTTTATTTTCCCATTATGGAGTTTTCCTATTTCATTTTCTATATTTTCTACTTTCTGTACTAAATGGCTTTTGTTTTTGTCATTGCATGATGATTTGTCTATAATTTTATTTAATTCCGGTAACATTTTTTCCAACTGGCTGATTTGGTCTTTTTTATTGTTAGCTTTTATTTTACAATAGTTGATTGTCTGGTCTCTAACTTCAATTTTGAAATTGTCCCACAGAATGTCAAGTTCAGTTTTAGTTTTTGCCTTGTTTTTATAATTTTTTATTATCTTATTAATTATTTCAATGTAGTCTTCATTTTGAAGTACACTACTGTTAAGTTTCCAGTATCCCCTTCCTTTTTGTCCTCTACTTAAATTTATTTTTAAGGAAACACAGTTGTGATCTGTGTATTGTAGTACTATTGGTCTTATATCAAATGAAACACAGTTTTTGAATACCTCAGGAGCAATTAAAACATAATCAATTCTTGTCGACTCCGATCTATCTTTTCTACTCCATGTATATTGAATTTTGTTTGGATTTCTGTTTCTCCATACATCACTTTTATAAGTTTATTTAAGTTGTGAGCAGGTTTTTTTTTATTTTGGTGCTTAGATTTGCTTTTTGAATCAATATGGGATAAAATTTCGTTAAAATCTCCTCCTAGAATTAATTGACCCAAACATTTTTCTTCTATTACAGCATGTACAGTTTAAAAAAAAATATTTCTGCGTTTTGGATTATTTGGCGCATAAATGTTAGCTATTGTTATAATAGTGTCATCTATTTCAATATTAACAAGCAATAGCCTTCCTTCATTATCTTTATAGTCATCTATAATTTTAAAGTTTAGTTTTTTTTTTCAGCCATATGGCAATTCCCCTTGAATTGCTAGAACCATTACTTAGTATAAGTTTGCCTTCAAATTCAGTATTTAAATGGTTTATCAAATTATCTGTAAAGTGTGTTTCTTGCATAAGAAGAATGTCACATTTTTGGGTTTTCGACCATTCAATCAATCTTTTTCTTTTATCAGGTTGTTGTAAGCCTTTACAATTTACTGTACAGATATGAAGATGTTTGTTTAATACCATAGTTGGTGAGTATTTTTAATATTTATTTGTAACATCCATTATGCTTCAGTAAACTTAGGTAAATCCCCTTTGGAGTGTTAATAATTAGGTTACATTTTAGGTGACCTTCACAGAGACTATAAATAGACATTTTTCCAGGTGTTTTATTTTTAAAGGGACTTTTATTTATTAATCGACTTGTTCTTTGTATTATAAATAGGAGTAATATATTTATAATTCTTTTACATTTGTAGCTGAATGTATTTATTGTGTAATCATTACAAGTTTTACACTTATTAAAATTATTAATAATTTTAACAAACATTATTAATTTTTTACCTGTACTTGTACTTTTTGTGTTTAAATTCAATCTACAAAAAGGATGATTTGTCGATCCTGCACATTTAATTTTACTGGTTTTACATGTGTTATTATGTAAAAAATAAGCATAGTTTATTTCTATTGAAGACATATAACTACAAGTTACATTCAAAAATGAGAAAAATGTGTTGTTTTCTTTGACCTCAAAGGTCATTATTTGGGTCATCCTTGTGACTTCACAAACAGTCATTGACATGTACATCATAACTTGAGTACACTCAGTGTCTGTTGGGCTCATATAAATATAAACACATATGTACTTCAATTTGAAATACATAATCAAAACATATTTAAAAAGAACTATTTGTATATACACATGCTTGCATATACATATACATGTATAACAAATAAAAACAAATTTGTTATAAGTACAAAGCATGAGAATCAGTTTTGTTAAAATATTTGTATTTATAGAAGTGGTATGTTGGTTTAAATTTTTCATTATAACCACATTTACTTTTACAAAGTTTAACTTTTGGGTTTTGAATATTTCTAGGATTGAATTTTTGACAAATAAAATATATTGTAAAATTGTTTGCTTGAAGATTTCTATTTTTTGCTTTATTGCCAAAATGTGTTTGATTAAACATTTCTTATCTTTATTTTTAGGATAAGAAGATGGTGACCGATTTTGACTGGTCCTCACTGAACATTGGCTTGACAGAACAAATATAATTATGTACAACTGCATTTTTTTAATTATTTTTTTTTTATAATATATAATAAAATAGGTTTAATACAATATTACAGTGTTTGTTTATGTAATATATACGTGTTTCTCGTTTCTCGTTTTGTTTATAAAGATTAGACCGTTGGTTTTCCCGTTTGAATGGTTTTACACTAGTAATTTTGGGGCCCTTTATAGCTTGTTGTTCGGTGTGAGCCAAGGCTCCGTGTTGAAGGCCGTACTTTAACCTATAATGGTTTACTTTTTAAATTGTTATTTGTATGGAAAGTTGTCTCATTGGCACTCACACCACATCTTCCTATATCTATTCACTAGTATTGACTGCTGATTACACTTAGACAGATTAATTTTTTTTTTCGTGGTTCTTGATCGTTTTGTACTATTATTTGTAGCACCATCATGAAGTTTTTCTGTAGGGGTAACTGGTGACTTTTCAAGTCCACTGCTAGTTGTTGCTTTCACTGGGGTATCATGATTTTGGCGTTGAGACGAAGATTGACTTGTTGTGAATTTGGTGATTTGTTGTTGTTCAGAGTTTTTGTTTGGAATTCCATTAGATTTGTTCGCTGTGTTTGCAGGTTTGTTATTTTCTCTGCGAGTAGGTATGACTTTTGGTCTAGCTGCTTTTAAATTGGGAATATCATCGAGCAGTTCACTATTGTTAGTGACAATCCCTGTTAGGATTAATTGAGATTGTTGCAGCTCTGTTTCAATGGATGTAGTTGGTATTGCTTCAACTATGTCTACTGGTGATTGTGTAGCCTCCGGATCTTCATTTTCCTCTATCTGAGGTTCTGCGTAAGCTTCACATGATCGTTTTGATCTTCATCATGTACGCTAGAGTTTTCTTGTTCATGATCATGATTTGAGGATAAATCGCTTGTACATTCGTTCTGTCTGTGGCCTGATTCTCCACAGCTTCTGCATTTCCAATCATTTTGGCAGTCTCTGGTTTTGTGACCAGTTTCCATACATTTATTACACTTGATATTGTCGTTCTGTTGCCCTTTGTAAAGTACTGTGGCTCTGTATTCCCCAATGGGTATAGATTTGGGAATTGCCTTAGCTAATGGGCCATCACAGATGACAATTCGATCTCCTGTCTGACAGTCGGTGATTTGATATTCGAATCTAAATTTTCCCCTGAAGTGTTTAAGAATTGTGCAGTTGTACCCCTCTAGCACTCTCAAAATTTATCCATCATCCGCTGAGAGCGGTTCATCTTTCACACGTATTTTGACATCTGTAGCATTTTCTTCAAACCGAACGCGGGGATTTCTAGAATATATGAATATAGATTTCCCCCGAAGCTCAAGCCCGTCAGAAAGCAAACATTCTGTTTCTTTTACTGTATCCAGGTATATCCGCCATAGACCTCTTATCCTTTGAAGACCCTTGATCGATCTTCTAGGTACTACTGCACCTATGGCTTTGTACATTTCATCAATTGTCAGATACAAACTTTTTAAATGTGGTTTTGGTATATCTCCAAATACATCAGATTCTTCAATGAATACTGGCTTAACTGAGGATATAGAATCATCAGATTGATCAAATTTAGGACCGTTTTTGAAGGCTTCGGCATACGACGCCATATTGGTTTTTTCTTGAGTGTCAGATTTGGTCATAGTTTACTCACCAATAGTGATATTTCAAGATAAATTCTCGAAAAGTTGGTGATAAACCACTAAGGGAATGTTTTTGTTCCTAATTGAATACTTTTCGTAACCAGTAAGAATGTCTAAATAAACTAAATACACAATTTCTCTGGAGCTATTTACAGACCCGTTACCGTGGTTAGGGGTCGTAACTCTCTTACTGTGTAAATCTTGAAAAGAAATCTCAAGTCTCCAAGAGAAGTAAAAGTCATTTGAATATATAATTACTATATTTAATAATCACTCCCTTTTTATATTAAAAAAAATTTCAAATTTTATAATTAGATTATATGATTTTAATATAGTTTATATTATATAATATGCTACATAAAAGTTGTCAAGACACAAACAACAGTCAGGGGTAATACTTAACAAGTTATTTTTTTTTAGTTACATATATTAATAGGTATTTTTTGTTTTTTTAAAAATTATTTTATATAAACTAAATAGTTATTTAAAATGTCAAAAGTGGACTAAATGTAGTTTTTCGAAATTAGTACTTACAATTATTTCAGGAACATATGTAATTGTTTTTGATAAAGATTATTAACTATAAATAACTTCAACTTAATTACAGTAAATCACAAGGTTCCATCTATTTATGTCTTTCTCTAAGATTTTAAGGGAAAATGATATTTTAATAGCCACAAGAGACCAATCTTTGACCAAGAAGTGTGGCATCAGAAAGGCAATTAGTGTTCCAGGAGGACTCAATGGTTTTATATTGCATGGGGAAAATAACCAGATGTATGTGAAAATTTGTTAAAGCTAGTAAAACCAGTATGAATTGAAAACTATGAAAATAATTTTAACAGAATTTCCTTATTCATGATATAGAAGTAATATTTGAAACAACCTCGTTTTCAACATAATTTGTATAAGTAATTTTGAAAATTACTTGTTTAAGTAATGCCCCTAGCTAAACAATTGTTATATGTTGGTGGTTTTTTTTTATATATAAAATAGCAAACTTAGTTCTTTAATAAAAAAATATGGCTACTATAAGAAAAGTTGAGGAGGTATAATACCACCATTGTTTTCCCTCTATTACGTCTCTCTTTAATTGTTTTTTTTTAAATTGTGAGGATTTGGCTTTGTTTTTAAGAGCTTGTCTATGAGAAAACCATGCAATATGCCAAAAATCGTCCGGAAGCTAGTTTCGAAATATAATGTCATGTGACATGTATCTGGAAGGCTATCATGTAGGGACTCTGTGTACACCATCAAAAGTGCAAATATTTGATTCTATTTCTAGAAATAAGCAATTCTATTTTTAGAACACATCCAAGCATTGGCACAAGCATTTTCTTATGAAAAAATGGCCATCTTTGTAATTGTTTTTTTTGTCATTTTTATAGCAAATTTAGTAATTTTCTTTGACAGAATGCAAGTTAAACATGTTTTCAACTGCATAAAACGGATTTTACCTTCAAATGTTATGAATTGGCATCATGCCAACTTTTGAAAAATTATTGGTACAGAGAGGTTGATGCTGCTTACTGTTTTCAAAAGTTAATAATTTGCAAGATAACACCTGAATTTTGTTTCTGTTGTGCTTTTTATGTTTCATAAGGTTGATATCTTCAGAATCTGTAAGCTTTTGCTTTGCAAATAAGTTTTAATGACATTTTGAGCATGTCAAAAAATCTAAAATTTTAACGAAAAAAAAAAGAAGAATTTCAGGCAGAATATACTATTTACTTGTTAACAAACTCCTCAATTTTATCTAAAAGTTACTGGTATATATAGAAAATAATTAAAGAGAAAAATAATAAACACAATATTATTTTTTTAACATCAAAATTGAGAAATTCAAGGGTTTTAGATAAATTTAATTATCAAAATATCTTTCCTATCTTAATCCAATATTCATATACTATAGTATTTATCAGGACATAACAGTTCTAATTTCCAATATTTATTTGGTAGATATATTTGATTTAATAATTTCAAACCTAATTTTTTACAGTAGTTATGATAAGGTTAACCTACAAACAAGATTTCATAAAGATTGGCAAATATTGATTCCGGACTATTTTGCATGGTTTTCTCGTGGACAGGCTCTTAATAAAGAAATACTTGGCCTGAGTAAAGTTTTATCCTGTCCTGTAAATCAGTGAAAATCTAACATAAAATTGTTTTCCCACCTATCAATCTTTGTTTAATTGGTATTTTAAAAAAATATGTGCAGAATTTATCTATGTTATAGATAAAGAAATACTTGACATAAGTAAAATTTTATCCTGTCCTGTACTATAGTAACAATACAACATAACTTTTCAGTGCATATAAGAAAGTAAACATCAACAGAAGTTAACCATTCAAATTATCTCCCCCTTTTTTCCTGTTTACAACTATAGTAGCCATGACTCCCCTAAAATTGCCAAAATATTTTATAGAACACCAAATATTTTTTTGTATTGCTTTGAAACACCCAAGATACATGAATACATCTCAAAAACACCTTTCTGCAATGAAATGGAGGGTTAATTTCAAACAACTGTCAATTCAAATGGAATATAAAAAATAATCAACCCTTTTATGAAACTGACTGTAGCTATGTGTTGGTAAAATTGAGAATGGAAATGGGGAATGTGTCAAAGAGACAACAACCCGACCATAGAACAGACAACAGCAGAAAATCACCAACAGGTCTTCAATAAAGCGAGAAATTCCCGCACCCGGAATAGTTTGTGTCTTTATATTTGAATTTATGTTTATATTTTAAATATAAAATTTTAGTATTTTTTTTTTGTATTGGAAAAGAAAGATAATTATTAAGAAAATGTTTTAAAAGGTACAACACTTGGACAGCACCTCATAAGAAACATTCATGCCATGTTTTATTGCATTCCATTTAGTGATTCTCTAAAAGAAGACATTTGTATGCATTTTCCATAGGGTCCTATGTTTAACTAAGTCCCCCTGGCGGCCGTCTGGGATGATGGATCGGATTCAAAGTAACAACACTTGGTCAGCACCTCATAAGGAATATTAATGCCATGTTTGGTTTCATTACATTAAGTAGTTCTCTTAAAGAAGACATGTGTATGGATTGTTCATAATGTCCTATGTTAAACGAAGTCCCCAGTTGGCGGCCATCTTGTATTATGGATCACCTATAAAGTAACAGCACTTGGTCAGCACCTCATAAGGAACATTCATGCCATGTTTGGTTTGATTCAATTAAGTGGTTCTCCAGAAGAAGTTCAAAATGTAAAAAGTTAATGACGACAGCATCGACGACGGACAACGGACGCCAAGTGATGAGAAAAGCTCACTTGGCCCTTCAGGCCAGGTGAGCTAACAATGATAAAATATTGTAAATTTGTCATTAAAGGGCAATAACTTAAATTTCTATAAAATTGTGTCTCCCATTTTTGTAGAGCCTGCCACATTTATGTCGCGAAAGAGAGAAATAGTGATCCTAGATTCTATCGTCAGCGTAAACATTTATGTCAGAGACTTCGATGACTTCATGTCATGGAATTTTATGTAATTTGGACAGAAGCATGTTTCTGAACAAAATACAGTATACAGTGCAAAATTTAGATTTTTATCCCTCTCTATTTTACTGATTAATGGATTTTTTGTTTACAGTTAACATTCAGGCTCAGTCTGACATTATTTCAGTCATCAATAACTTGTCAAACCTTCATGATTTTTTTGAAATTTCGATTGAAGTTTGTTATGGTAAAAAAAAACAGTATCCAGAGCAAAATATTTAAAATATTTTAATTTGTTTTTCCGGTTTTTTTTTTACTAAAAATTGAATTTTATTTTTATGGGTAACAAGTAGATACAGTTGGGGGATTAAGTTCGTTACACATCAATTACTTTTTCAAACCTTAATGAAATTTCATGAAATTTTGGCAGAAACTTTTTTAAGATTAAGAGATAATATTTGAAGCAAACTTTTGTAAAAGTATTTTTTTCATTTTCAGTATTTTTCTGATAGATGGACTTAATTATCTTACAGTTAACCTTTACAGACAAAATAAATATGACATGACAAATTAACAAACCTAATTTGTTTTGAAACTTTTACAGAAGCTAATCTCTAAGACCAAAAAATAGCATCTAAAGAAAATTAAATTAAAATTCTGTATCATTACACTTTTACACTTACAGCAGCAATCCATGGAACCCCTTTCAAAATTTTTAATGTCAATTGACATAAGGTTAATTTCAACTTTTTAATCATTTCTGCCCCTGTCAGATTTTCTCTATACATGTAGTGGTTTTCAAGATTATAAACAAAACTTGCATTCTATTTTTAGTCACGTCATCCATATTGTTGGTTGGCATGCAGGGTCATCGGACTCATTTATTTAAACTAGATACTAGATGAAGTTTGGACCCTTTAGACCTCAATGTGAACCAATTTGATAACATATTGAAGAATCCTATATATTCAATTTTGGTTGAAATCAAACAAAGTTTAATTATTGACCCTTTGGACCTTAATGTAGAACAATTTGAAAACGGAACAATATTGTGCAATTGAATATTTCTTGCTATTGCGCAAAACTGTGCAATTGAAAATTTCTTACTATTGCGCAATGTTGTGCAATTAAGATATTTCTTGCTATTGCGCAATACTGTGCAATTGAAGATTTCTTGTTCTTGCACAATAGTGCAATTGAAGATTTCTTGCTATTGCACAATACTGTGCAATTGAAAATTTCTTGCTATTGCACAATACTGTGCAATTGAAGATTTCTTGCTAATGCGCAATACTGTGCAATTGAAAATTTCTTGCTATTGCACAATACTTGATATAATAATTTTGGACCCAGATTTGGACCAACTTGAAAATTGGGCCCATAATCAAAAATTTTAGTACAAATTTAGATTCAGCATATCAATGAACCCCAAGAATTCAATTTTTGTTAAAATCAAGCTAAGTTTAATTTTGGACCCTTTGTCGGACCTTAATGTAGACCAATTTGAAAACAGGACCAAAAATTAAGAATCTGAATACAGGTAAGATTTGGCATATCAAAGAACCCCAATAATTTATTTTTTGATGAAATCAACCAAAGTTAAATTTAGGTACCTCTTGGCACCTAATTCGTTGGGACCAAAACTCCCACAATCAATCCAAACCTCCCATTTGTGGTCACAAACCTTGTTAAAATTTTGTAGATTTCTATTAACTTCTACTAAAGTTATTGTGTAAAAACCAAGAAAAATGCTTATTTGGGACCTGTTTTTGGCCCCTAATTCCTAAACTGTTTGGATTAAAACACCCAAAATCAATTTAAACCTTCCTTTTATGGTCATAAACCTTATGTTTAATTTCACTGGTTTCTATTTACTTTTACTGAAGTTAGAGTGCGAAAACCAAATGTCTTCGGACAACGACGACACCGCCAACGTGATACCAATATACGACCAAAAATTTTCAATTTTTGCGGTCGTGTAAAAAATAAATGATAGGTCACTGCATGGCATTCAACGATGAGAAAAGCACACATCATATATAAATGGGCACAAAACTCCCTGACATGAAAAGTTTACATGAACTCTGCCAGACAAACATGCACACCATACCTTATTTTGAAAATATTGTACCAAATATAGATGACTTAATGCTTATAGTACCCGGAAACAGACCTTAGAATGAGAAAAAATCGATAAAAGAACCATAAATATGAGGTCAAGATCATATGAATCCTGTCAGACAGACTTGTACCTCTAACAATCATCTCATACACAAAATATAGTTGACTTTTTGGTTACAGGATCTAATAAACAGACAAAACACACAAACTTAACATTGACCAATGAACCATGAAAATGAGGTCAAGGTCAGTTGAAAACTGCCTGACAGACATGTTCAACTTACAATCATTTTATACATTAAATATAGTTGACCTACTTTTTATAGCATCTGAGATACTGAGATACTGACTTGACATCGAACACTTAACCTTCATCACTGAGCAATGCCATGATTGGAGTGTGATCCTTAATATATCTCACACTCTAAAACTTTAGTCGCATGTGAGACAAAATTATTGATTTCAACAGTGCTAAAGGTATAGCTCCATGGTTTGTTATCTATTATAGTTATTAATCTTATTTCCAATGTTTTGATTGGTTCAACTGTATGATATTTTTGCACACCAGAGATTTTACCATCAAGCCAGTTTGTGTGAAAATATAGGTTTTAGCAACAACAAAAAAAACAATATACAACAGTTTGGAGGCCCAGCGACTATATATATAGTAATGATATAAAGTTAAAAAAAAATACCTTCTATCCCTAGTTCAGCAGTAACACCAGAAGATTTCTCTGACATGACAGTCTGAAAAATGAGGAATATACACTGTAAATATATCTTGGCTCATGTCACTTGTAGGACTATTACATTTCAAAAATATCAACCCTCATCAATAATACATAATAACGATGTTACACATTATATTATATATATTGAACAAATTTCAATATTTTCAGGAAAATGTGTGGCCTAAAAGCAATAGAGACATATAGCTTAAAGTGTACAGGTTGTTTGGTTTCAGTACTATTGTCTATATCGCGGTGGTGAGGATTGATTGTTGGTGTTTAACACCACTTTCAGTACTTTTGTCTATATTGTGGTGGTGAGGATTGATTGTTGGTGTTTAACACCACTTTCAGTACTATTGTCTATATCGTGGTGGTGAGGATTGATTGTTGGTGTTTAACACCACTTTCAGTACTATTGTCTATATCGTGGTGGTGAGGATTGATTGTTGGTGTTTAACACCACTTTCAGTACTATTGTCTATATCGTGGTGGTAAGTATTAATTGTTGGTGTTTAACACCACTTTCATTACTATTGTCTATAGCGTGGAGGTAAGAATGAATTGTTGGTGTTTAACACCACTTTCAGTACTATTGTCTATATCGTGGTGGTAAGGATGGATTGTTGGTGTTTAACACCACTTTCAGTACTATTGTCTATATCGTGGTGGTAAGGATTGATTGTTGATGTTTAACACCACTTTCAGTACTATTGTCTATATCGTGGTGGTGAGGATTGATTGTTGGTGTTTAACACCACTGTCAGTACTATTGTCTATATCGTGGTGGTGAGGATTGATTGTTGGTGTTTAACACCACTTTCAGTACTATTGTCTATATCGTGGTGGTGAGGATTGATTGTTGGTGTTTAACAAGACTTTCAGTACTATTGTCTATATCGTGGTGGTAAGTATTAATTGTTGGTGTTTAACACCACTTTCATTACTATTGTCTATAGCGTGGAGGTAAGAATGAATTGTTGGTGTTTAACACCACTTTCAGTACTATTGTCTATATCGTGGTGGTAAGGATGGATTGTTGGTGTTTAACACCACTTTCAGTACTATTGTCTATATCGTGGTGGTAAGGATTGATTGTTGATGTTTAACACCACTTTCAGTACTATTGTCTATATCATGGAGGTAAGGATGGATTATTGGTGTTTAACACCACTTTCAGCAATATAGTCTATATCGTGGTGGTAAGGATTGATTGTTGATGTTTTACACCACTTTCAGTACTATTGTCTATATCGTGGTGGTAAGGATTGATTGTTGTTGTTTAACACCACTTTCAGTACTATTGTCTATATCTTGGTGGTAAAGATTGATTGTTGGTGTTTAACACCACTTTCAGTACTATTGTCTATATCGTGGAGGTAAGGATTGATTGTTGATGTTTAACACCACTTTCAGTACTATTGTCTTTATCGTGGTGGTAAGGAAGGATTGTTGGTGTTTAACACCACTTTCAGTACTATTGTCTATATCGTGGAGGTAAGGATTGATTGTTGATGTTTAACACCACTTTCAGTACTATTGTCTTTATCGTGGTGGTAAGGAAGGATTGTTGGTGTTTAACACCACTTTCAGTACTATTGTCTATATCGTGGTGGTAAGGATAGATTGTTGGTGTTTAACACCACTTTCAGTACTATTGTCTATATCGTGATGGTAAGGATGGATTGTTGGTGTTTAACACCACTTTCAGTATTATTGTCTTTATCGTGGTGGTAAGGAAGGATTGTTGGTGTTTAACACCACTTTAAGTACTATTGTCAATATCTTGGTGGTAAGGATTGATTGTTGATGTTTTACACCACTTTCAGTACTATTGTCTATATCGTGGTGGTAAGGATTGATTGTTGATGTTTAACACCACTTTCAGTACTTTTGTCTATATTGTGGTGGTAAGGATGGATTGTTGGTGTTTAACACCACTTTCAGTACTATAGTCTTTATCGTGGTGGTCAGGATTGATTGTTGATGTTTTACACCACTTTTAGTACTATTGTCTATATCTTGGAGGTAAGGATTGATTGTTGATATTTAACACCACTTTCAGTACTATTGTCTATATCGTGGAGGTAAGGATGGATTGTTGGTGTTTAACACCACTTTCAGTACTATAGTCTATATCGTGGTGGTAAGGATTGATTGTTGATGTTTTACACCACTTTTAGTAATATTGTCTATATCGTGGTGGTAAGGATGGATTGTTGGTGTTTAACACCACTTTCAGTACTATTGTCTATATCGTGGTGGTAGGGATAGATTGTTGGTGTTTAACACCACTTTCAGTACTATTGTCTATATTGTGGTGGTAAGGATTGATTGTTGGTGTTTAACACCACTTTCAGTACTATTGTCTATATTGTGGTGGTAAGGATGGATTGTTGGTGTTGAACACCACTTTCAGTACTATTGTCTATATCGTGGTGGTAAGGATGGATTGTTGGTGTTTAACACCACTTTCAGTAGTATTGTCTATATCATGGTGGTAAGGATAGATTGTTGGTGTTTAACACCACTTTCAGTACTATTGTCTATATCATGGTGGTAAGGATAGATTGTTGGTGTTTAACACCACTTTCAGTACTATTGTCTATATCGTGGTGGTAAGGAAGGATTGTTGATGTTTAACACCACTTTCAGTAGTATTGTCTATATCATGGTGGTAAGGATAGATTGTTGGTGTTTAACATCACTTTCAGTACTTTTGTCTATATCGTGGTGGTAAGGAAGGATTGTTGGTGTTTAACACCACTTTCAGTACTATTGTCTATATCGTGGTGGTAAGGAAGGATTGTTGGTGTTTAACACCACTTTCAGTAGTATTGTCTATATCATGGTGGTAAGGATAGATTGTTGGTGTTTAACATCACTTTCAGTACTATTGTTTATATCTTGGTGGTAAGGATTGATTGTTGATGTTTTACACCACTTTTAGTAGTATTGTCTATATCATGGTGGTAAGGATAGATTGTTGGTGTTTAACACCACTTTCAGTACTATTGTCTATATTGTGGTGGTAGGGATAGATTGTTGGTGTTTAACACCACTTTCAGTACTATTGTCTATATTGTGGTGGTAAGGATTGATTGTTGGTGTTTAACACCACTTTCAGTACTATTGTCTATATTGTGGTGGTAAGGATGGATTGTTGGTGTTGAACACCACTTTCAGTACTATTGTCTATATCGTGGTGGTAAGGATGGATTGTTGGTGTTTAACACCACTTTCAGTAGTATTGTCTATATCATGGTGGTAAGGATAGATTGTTGGTGTTTAACACCACTTTCAGTACTATTGTCTCTATCATGGTGGTAAGGATAGATTGTTGGTGTTTAACACCACTTTCAGTACTATTGTCTATATCGTGGTGGTAAGGAAGGATTGTTGATGTTTAACACCACTTTCAGTAGTATTGTCTATATCATGGTGGTAAGGATAGATTGTTGGTGTTTAACATCACTTTCAGTACTTTTGTCTATATCGTGGTGGTAAGGAAGGATTGTTGGTGTTTAACACCACTTTCAGTACTATTGTCTATATCGTGGTGGTAAGGAAGGATTGTTGGTGTTTAACACCACTTTCAGTAGTATTGTCTATATCATGGTGGTAAGGATAGATTGTTGGTGTTTAACATCACTTTCAGTACTATTGTTTATATCTTGGTGGTAAGGATTGATTGTTGATGTTTTACACCACTTTTAGTACTATTGTCTTTATCTTGGAGGTAAGGATTGATTGTTGATATTTAACACCACTTTCAGTACTATTGTCTATATCGTGGAGGTAAGGATGGATTGTTGGTGTTTAACACCACTTTCAGTACTATATTCTATATCGTGGTGGTAAGGATTGATTGTTGATGTTTTACACCACTTTTAGTACTATTGTCTATATCGTGGTGGTAAGGATGGATTGTTGGTGTTTAACACCACTTTCAGTACTATTGTCTTTATCGTGGTGGTAGGGATAGATTGTTGGTGTTTAACACCACTTTCAGTACTATTGTCTATATTGTGGTGGTAAGGATGGATTGTTGGTGTTTAACACCACTTTCAGTACTATTGTCTATATTGTGGTGGTATGGATGGATTGTTGGTGTTTAACACCACTTTCAGTACTATTGTCTATATCGTGGTGGTAAGGATGGATTGTTGGTGTTTAACACCACTTTCAGTAGTATTGTCTATATCATGGTGGTAAGGATAGATTGTTGGTGTTTAACACCACTTTCAGTACTATTGTCTATATCATGGTGGTAAGGATAGATTGTTGGTGTTTAACACCACTTTCAGTACTATTGTCTATATCGTGGTGGTAAGGAAGGATTGTTGGTGTTTAACACCACTTTCAGTAGTATTGTCTATATCATGGTGGTAAGGATAGATTGTTGGTGTTTAACATCACTTTCAGTACTATTGTCTATATCGTGGTGGTAAGGATTGATTGTTGGTGTTTAACACCACTTTCAGTAGTATTGTCTATATCATGGTGGTAAGGATAGATTGTTGGTGTTTAACACCACTTTCAGTACTTTTGTCTATATTGTGGTGGTAAGGATTGATTGTTGATGTTTGACACCACTTTCAGTATTGTCTATATCGTGGTGGTAGGGATAGATTGTTGGTGTTTAACACCACTTTCAGTACTATTGTCTATATTGTGGTGGTAAGGATTGATTGTTGGTGTTTAACACCACTTTCAGTACTATTGTCTATATTGTGGTGGTAAGGATGAATTGTTGGTGTTTAACACCACTTTCAGTACTATTGTCTATATTGTGATGGTAAGGATAGATTGTTGGTGTTTAACACCACTTTCAGTACTATTGTCTATATCGTGGTGGTGAGGATTGATTGTTGGTGTTTAACACCACTTTTAGTACTATTGTCTATATTGTGGTGGTAAGGATGGATTGTTGGTGTTTAACACCACTTTCAGTACTATTGTCTATATCGTGGTGGTAAGGATGGATTGTTGGTGTTTAACACCACTTTCAGTAGTATTGTCTATATCATGGTGGTAAGGATAGATTGTTGGTGTTTAACACCACTTTCAGTACTATTGTCTATATCATGGTGGTAAGGATAGATTGTTGGTGTTTAACACCACTTTCAGTACTATTGTCTATATCGTGGTGGTAAGGAAGGATTGTTGGTGTTTAACACCACTTTCAGTAGTATTGTCTATATCATGGTGGTAAGGATAGATTGTTGGTGTTTAACATAACTTTCAGTACTATTGTCTATATCGTGGTGGTAAGGATTGATTGTTGGTGTTTAACACCACTTTCAGTAGTATTGTCTATATCATGGTGGTAAGGATAGATTGTTGGTGTTTAACACCACTTTCAGTACTATTGTCTATATTGTGGTGGTAAGGATTGATTGTTGGTGTTTAACACCACTTTCAGTACTATTGTCTATATTGTGGTGGTAAGGATTGATTGTTGGTGTTTAACACCACTTTCAGTACTATTGTCTATATCATGGTGGTAAGGATAGATTGTTGGTGTTTAACACCACTTTCAGTTCTATTGTCTATATCGTGGTTGTAAGGATGGATTGTTGGTGTTTAACACCACTTTCAGTACTATTGAAAAAAAAATGAATCTTAATCTGTAACAAGTCATGGTTAAACTATAAACCAAATATCAAATCAATATCTTCAAGCATAATAAAATTGAGAATAAAAATGGGGAATACATTTTTTGTTTGAAAAACTGATTATTTGCGTAAATTTTCTAAGTCCAAGGACCAAAACTCTACACAAAATCATCAGACCAGAATAAACTCCTAAATTGATCTGTAACTTGTCATGGTACAACTATATACCAAATATCAAATCAATATCTTAAATTAAGATAAAACAAGAATGTGTCCAAAGTACACGGATGCCCCACTCGCACTATCATTTTCCATGTTCAATATATCGTGAAATTGGGTAAAAAATGTAATTTAGCATTTGAATAAGAAAGATCATACCATAGAGAACATGTGTACTACGTTTCAAGTTGATTGAACATCAACTTCATCAAAAACTACCTTGACCAAAAACTTTAACCTGAACCTCCCACTTTTATTTTCTATGTTCAGTGGACCGTGAAATTGGGGTCAAAAGTATAATTTGGCTCTAAATTAAGAAAGATCATAGCATAAGGAACATGTGTACTAAGTTTCAAATTGATTGGACTTCAGTTTCATCATAAACTACCTTGACCAAAAACTTTAACCTGAAGCAGGACAGACGGACGAACGAACGAACGGACGGACAGACGGACCGACACCGGACATTTGTATACCATACGTTCCATCAAGCGTATAAACATTGCTTGCAATCCATGAAATTTATGAAGTCATGGAAGTGTTGTATTTAATTTTTTTAATAAATATACGGGTTCCAATTATTATGTTCCCAATGTGAATAACCTATGCTCAGGTTTCCTTTTATCTATTTAAGAAGATAAAGTAAATCTTAAGGTGGCAACTCCATCAGGCAAAGTTATCAGGATTTTTTCCCTGGCAATTCAAACCTTTTTTAATCTCCATACTTTCACACATTTTATAGTTTTAGGTTTTTAACTTTTAGTAATGGGCTATTAAGTATCAATATATAATGTGTGGTGTGAACAGAAAATACTATCAAACAATAGAAATTGACGTCATAAAACTTAAGTACTATTAAAATGTTAAGTACATTTACTTTATTCTTGATTCTGTTCCTTGTAAAACATTTTTCAACAAAAAAGATATTTACTTGGTTTATACAGAATAATTTTCAAGAACAAATGAAGAAGGCAAGGCACCGATTTATTTTAAAGATTAAGGTTATTCACCCTTTTATTTGTAAAGATGAGCTTGGCTGTTCTTTACGGGTCCTATTGATTTTCATTCACTCAATTGTTTAAGCTTTCAGAAGTTGTAGTGCCTGGCTTACCTGATGACGGCAGATCAGAAACATAACTTTGACACATGGAAAATGGTATCTTGTTGTTTTATGAAGGCCTCACAAAGTTTTTTTTTTTATTATTCTAAAAGCTGCAAAAGAATCCGACTTAAAAAAATGTATCAGTTCCTTTCAGCTTCCTTTTGTCCCCTTTCTATCAAACATTGTAAGAACTTATTTATGAAAAGCTTAAGCTGCTTTTAATAAAATTCTTTTTTATACAATTTAAACTTTTGGGGGGTGGACCAATTAATTTATATTCTATTTCTATATCATGTATATAGGATCAATCTAAAAAGGAAAGTCATTAAAAAAGAGGCTTAGCATCAGTATGTTGTTACATTTTCACTGCAGTGTTAATAGCCCCTGTTTGATGACTACCAGACCCAGAGATATCTCAAATATCATAAAAAAAATTCTAGTGTACTTTCATGATTTTACTGCGGTAAGGAGAAATTTTGACTATTAGATGTAAAATTTCTAAGGTTACCCTTCTGTTGCACCTAAGATGGTTTTGTGTGTCTTCCCTTTTTAAGGTATTTAGTTTTTTATCTCTCTACATTTTGTAAATCGTTTATATCGATTTATTCTGAGTGTAAGCATTTGTATTCTAAAGCATGTGTACCTGTAAGTATTCCATCACTTCTTCATACTGCCCCTGTTCTTCTTCTGCTGCTAGATCGTATGGAGTCTTACCCTGAAATACAGACAAATATGTATATTACTTTCATCTGTTAACAACAAAGAAGACTTTTGTAACAAGTATCTTACAATTAGTAGGACCAGTAGCAGCTGAGTGGTGTTTTACTTTATATTGACAATATTCAGACAGTGTTCATCAGTACTTTGTATGATTCGGCAAAAATGTGTTCTGAAATGCAAATCAATGGAAAGCTGGCACTGTCAACAGATGCTGCCAATACTGCACAATTATTGACAGAAAATAAAATTAACTGTGAAATTGCCTAATTTCTGTTGAATTGTGACATGGTTAAAATAACCACAGGCAGGAAAGCTGTAAACACATTACATTTCCAGAAGACAACAAATCAATTGCACATTCTATGGTGCTTCATTTGAAAAAAATATAAAGGAGATCAATTTACAACATAGTTATGACTTGTTTCCGATGGAACAAACATTCCGAACAAACTTTCCTCTGAATTCAGCCCAATATCTTCGTAACCCTAAAAGAATATATTTAAAGGTGGTTATACATAAATTTGCAAGGGCGAAGCTGAATTTAAGTTATAATTTTGATTTGATTTCTGGTGTTTTAACGCCACTTTTAAGCACCGCTTTTGGGCTATTTCGTGCCGGCCAGTTTTTATTGGTTGAAGAAGCCGGAGTGCCCGGAGAAAACTACCGACCGAAATTTAAGTTATAAGATATTGGTATTTTTTAATATTCAATTAGAAATAGCATGGTCATTGTGAATTCAAAAGTCAGCTGATTGTGTTGTCGGACATTAACATCAACCTACACTTATTTTCTGTATAATTAACAATTCATATACAAACTAATTTAAAGTCTTTTATGCAATCAAAAGGGAGGTGATTCAAATGTGTGTGGGTAGTATTAGAGACAAGATTGATTTCTACTGTATTATGAATGCGGGGTTTTGTCACCTTTTTAGTACTGCAAAAAATCATTGCTGTTTTAAATTCATTTCTAAAATATGACAAATTATAAATTTGTCAAAATATAATTTGTCAAAATTTTCTTGACTCTAAGATGTATAAAAAAGATTGATAAAAAATGTACAAAACTCTTTAAAAATATTAGACTTAGAACTCTGGAGATGATGACAAAAAAGAATAATTTATTAATTGTTATACAAGACATCTAGCATGTCTAGAAAGGAAGAATTAATTTTGCCTTCAGTTTCATGAAAAATGACATTCCTTTTATGGTATGGAACCTTGTGGTATAATTTCATTGTGACCCATAGACTTATACTCAAACTATTGTCCAAAAACAAGAAAATCCAAGTTTGTTCTTCTGCCCCTTTTTGGCCCCTAATTCCTAAGCAGTTTGTCCATGACCCCAAAAATCAATCCCGACATTCCTTTTGAGGTATAGAACCCTGTGGAAAAAGCGACAAATTTTCGGCCCCTTTATGGCCCTTAATTTCTAAACAACTAAAACAATAACCCCCCAAATCAATACCATCCGTCCTATTTTGGTATGGAACCTTGTGCTTTAATTTCGAAGAGATTCATATACTTTAACCTCAAGTTATTGTCATTTTTCAAAATGGAAGGATGAACTGCATACTAACATTGAAAAATATTTGTATAATTTCCAATATAAATTTCTACATAGGATTATTCCTACAAATACATTTTTATTTAAGATAAAAATCAGAGACACAATTTAAGTTATGTTTGTTTTTACATCCGGCGGTGTATTGTTGCCACAGACATTTCTACTCACGTGACTGTCGTCTTTGACTGTTAACATAACGCAAAATAACATTCCTTATCGCTTGTTATATTATTATTATATATGTCAATTTCATGAAAATAATTTTTATTAACATAGATAAATGATATGAAAATGTTTTGTCGTGAGAAATATGTATATAATATATCAATAACAAATCAAAAATACCGAAAATTTGAGTTAACGCATGTGAAAGAATATCTAAGAACGTTTCGCAGGAAAATATGAATGCCTAGTACTCAAATTCAATCTATTAGAACATTCGAATTATTACAGAAGAGTGTCCACCATGCACTTGCACTGCACTATTATTAGAATATTAGAATAGAATGATAAACAAATGGATGAAAATTATATAAACATGTAACTGTACATGTTATATACAAATATTAATATAATATATAACAACAACAAGTACATGGATGCCCCACTCGCACTTTCATTTTCTATGTTTATTCGACTGCACATTGGGGTCAAAACTCTAATTTGGAATTATCATATCATAGGGAACATGTGTACTAAGTTTCAAGTTGATTGGACTTCAACTTCATAAAAAACTACCTTAACCAAAAACTTTAACCTGAAGTGGGACAGACAGACGGTAGAACGAACGTACGGACAAAAGGAAGCAGAGACAGAACCAGATGCTCCGCAGGGTGCAGCTTAATACGACCGCAGAGGTTGAACCCTGAACGGTTGGGGCAAGTATGGACACAACATTCAAGCTGGATTAAGCTCTAAATTTGGATTGTGATTAAATAGTTGACACAGAATAGGTTTCTCACACAGAATGAATGTGGTCTAATGAACTTAAAATATTTTTTTGGCCTTTGAGCAATTAACTATCCTGTTGAATATTAATCCTCTCAAAAAAATGTTTGAAGAAATTTTCTTTTTATTTATGAAATCTGAAATGAGAAAAATTTAACCCCCCCCCCCAATTTTTTTTTTCACATCCCCCTTTCCCTTTTTCCAAAACTGATCTCAATTCAAATTTCTAATGGCCCCTAACAATAACTACTCATTTAAATACATAAATTTAAAAAAAGTGCTTGTTATCACTGAATGGTAAAGATTGTTTTAATTTATCAGTTGGTATTTCTTGCTATTGCATAATATTGTGCAATTGGATATTTTTTGCCATTGCGCAATACTGTGCAATTGAAAATACTTGTCATTGCACAATATTGTGCAATTGAAGATTTCTTGCTATTGCACAATAGGTCCGAGTACACAGTTATTTCGTAGTGCATTTCTTTTAGACAATAAATGAAAATAAAAAAAATCCCAACTGCGCTTTCTCAATAATATTTTTACAGTGTATTGTACTACTTTTGGGACAAATTATATCAAAATTATAGAAAACTTCATCAGCTCTAACTCAAAATATGGACAATTTTATGTTAAGGGGGTCTTGAAATCTTTTGACAGCTTCCGAAGTGCTAATTTTTTACCTTTTTCAGCTGGACCTAATCACTACTTTACATTAATATTTATGACCCAAATTTTTTTACAGTGCCATTTCACCCCCCTACTTGCTATATGAGGAATAAAACATGGAGAAATAAATTTGGAAGGGATATAACAAAAATTGGCAAGTAACACACTGTCCACACTAAGGAATATATTCGTGGACAACAAAAATCAAAGGACGATAACTGTGTACTCGGACCAATACTGTGCAATTGAAAACTTCTTGCTATTGCACAATACCGTGCAATTGAAGATTTCTTGCTATTGCGCAATAGGTCCGAGTACACAGTTATTTCGTAGTGCATTTCTTTTAGACAATAAATGAAAATAAAACCAAGAGGCTCTCAAGAGCCTCAATCGCTCACCTGGTAAACAATGCCTTTCGGCCATGTTTTTTGACGAAATAGAAAATAAAACACAAACTTTATTTTATACACCCTACTGATCATTCAAATGAAGTTTGGTTGAATTTGGTTGAGTAGTTTTAGAGTAGAAGATTTTTTAAAGTTAGCAAATATGATGAACAAATTGTGAAAAATTGTCATTAAAGGACATTTACCCCTTAAGGGGTCAATTGACAATTTTGGTCATATTTAACTTATTTGTAGATCTTACTTTGCTGATCATTTTTGCTGTTTACAGTTTATCTTTATCTATAATGATATTCAAGATAATGACCAAAAACTGCAAAATTTCCTTAAAATTACCAATTAAGTGGCAGCAACCCAACAATGGTTTGTTTGATTCGTCTGAAAATTTCAGGGCTGATAGATCTTGACCTAATGAACATGTTTACCCCATGTCAGATTGCTCTAAATGCTTTCGTTTTTGAGATATAAGCCAAAAACTGCATTTGACCCCTATGTTCTATTTAAAGTAAGGGCGGCCATGTTTTTTGACGGATCAAAAATCGAAGCACACACTTTGTGCAGGATAATCTAAGGAACTATCATGCTAAGTTTCATCCAAATCCATTCAGTAGTTTCAGAGGAGAAGATTTTTTAAAGTTAGCAAATATGATGAACAAATTGTGAAAAATTGTCATTAAAGGGGCACTAGCTACGATATATATAAAAAAAATAAAGTATGATTTTTTTTAGATCAATCATTAATCAAATTGGAATAATGAAATAAAAATTTGCTTTTAGCAACCAATTTCCTTTAATTTTGTTGAAATAAGCGATTAAACATAATTTTTGACTGATTCACTTGCAAGTGAAAACGTCATCATCATTCTAACCGGTATTCATGTGAACTTCAAGTTAACCCCTAGCTAGAGATTGACAACGCATGCATTGTACGTGTACTGGTTATTTAAAGAAAAAGAATGTCAACAATGAAAGTGAAACTACGGTAAATCATTTGATTACTAATTCGATGCACATAAAATCATTCTTATATGGTTAAAAACAATGAGAAACATCTATTTTTAATCTATAAAATAAAATAAAACAGACCTATAAAAATGCAATTGCACGTGTTGGTTTAATCTATTCGTATCTTTATTTTTGTTTACATCGCTTATATGGTCATCTGAGGTCAAATCGATAGTTAATTAGATGGCGTCTGGACTAAAATACACACGAAACGAACCTATATATTATCTACCCCATGCTCTGTAAACTGTTTATTTTAAACTTTTGATAGTTTGGATAAATGTTTTACATTGTTATAAACCAAATATGAGAATTTGAGTCAAATCGGTTACAATGAATTTGACAGCTAGTGCCCCTTTAAAGGACATTTACCCCTTAAGGGGTCAATTGACAATTTTTGTCATATTAACCTATTTGTAGATCTTACTTTGCTGATCATTTTTGCTGTTTACAGTTTATCTTCATCTATAATAATATTCAAGATAATGACCAAAAACTGCAAAATTTCCTTAAAATTACCAATTAAGTGGCAGCAACCCAACAATGGTTTGTTTGATTCATCTGAAAATTTCTGGGCTGATAGATCTTGACCTAATGAACATTTTTACCCAATGTCAGATTTGCTCTAAATGCTTCCGTTTTTGAGATATAAGCCAAAAACTGCATTTGACCCCTATGTTCTATTTTAAGTAACGGCGGCCATGTTTTTTGACGGATCAAAAATCGAAGCACACACTTTGTGCAGGATAATCTAAGGAACAATCATTTTAAGTTTCATTCAAATCCATTCAGTAGTTTCAGAGGAGAAGATGTTTGAAAAATTGTTAACGACGACAGACGACGACGGACGCCAAGTGATGAGAAAAGCTCATATATACATACATATGAGCAGAAATATGGACAACTTTATGTTAAGGGGGTCTTGAAATCTTTTGACAGCTTCTGAAGTGCTAATTTTTTACCTTTTTCAGCTGGACCTAATCACTACTTTACATTAATAAAATTTATGACCCAAATTTTTTTACAGTGCTTTTTCACCCCCCCCCCCCCCCCTATTTGCTATATGAGGAATAAAACATGGAGAACTAAATTTGGAAGGGGTATAACAAAAATTGGCAAGTAACACACTGTCCACACTAAGGAATATATTTGTGGACAACAAAAATCAAAGGACGATAACTGTGTACTCGGACCAATACTGTGCAATTGAAAACTTCTTGCTATTGCACAATACCGTGCAATTGAAGATTTCTTGCTATTGCGCAATAGGTCCGAGTACACAGTTATTTCGTAGTGCATTTCTTTTAGACAATAAATGAAAATAAAAAAAATCCCAACTGCGCTTTCTCAATAATATTTTTACAGTGTATTGTACTACTTTTGGGACAAATTATATCAAAATAATAGAAAACTTCATCAGCTCTAACTCAAAATATGGACAATTTTATGTTAAGGGGGTCTTGAAATCTTTTGACAGCTTCCGAAGTGCTAATTTTTTACCTTTTTCAGCTGGACCTTATCACTACTTTACATTGTCATTAATATTTATGACCCAAATTTTTTTAAAGTGCCATTTCACCCCCATACTTGCTATATGAGGAATAAAACATGGAGAAATAAATTTGGAAGGGGTATAACAAAAATTGGCAAGTAACACACTGTCCACACTAAGGAATATATTCGTGGACAACGAAAATCAAAGGACGATAACTGTGTACTCTGACCAGTATAATACTGTGCAATTGAAAACTTCTTGCTATTGCACAATACCGTGCAATTGAAGATTTCTTGCTAATGCTGAATACTATGCAATTGAAAATTTCTTGCTATTACACAATACTTAATATGATAATTTTGGATCCTGATTTGGACCAACTTGAAAACTGGGCCCATAATCAAAAATATAAGTACATGTTTAGATTCAGCATATCAAAGAAGCCCAAGAATTCAATTTTTTTTTTAAATCAAACTTAGTTTAATTTTGGACTCTTTGGACTTTAATGTAGACCAATTTGAAAACGGGACCAACAATTAAGAATCTACATACACAGTTAGATTTGGCATATCAAAGAACACCAATTATTCAATTTTTGATGAAATCAAACAAAGTTTAATTTTGGATCCCCATTTGGGCCAACTTGAAAACTGGGCCAATAATCAACAAGAGTGCACACGCTGAAATGTCTCGCCTTCTATACTTATCATTGATATTATGTTGATAGTCCTAAGTATAAAGCTTTATTATAACTGTCTCATAAACTTAACATTAACCAAGATAACTAAACAAAGACCAATGAACCATGAAAATGAGGTCAAGGTCAGATGAACCATGCCAGGCAGACATGAACAGCTAACAATGCTTCTATACAACATATATAGTTGACCTATTACTTATAGTTTAAGAAAAATAGACCAAAACACAAAAAAAAAACACTGTGCAATGAACCGTGAAAATGAGGTCATGGTCAAAAGAAACCTGCGCTACTGACATAAAGATCATAAAATATTTCCATACACCAAATATAGTTGACCTATGGCATATAGTATTAGATAAATAGACCAAAACTCAAAAACTTAACTTTGACCACTGAACCATGAAAATGAGGTCAAGGTCACATGATATCTGCCCACTAGACATGTACACCTTACAATCATTCCATACAACAAATATATTAAACCTATTGCATATAGTATAAAAAAACCAGACCAAAACACAAAAATTTAACTATAACCACTGCACCATGAAAATGAGGTCAAGGTCACATGACATCTGCCCGCTAGACATGTACACCTTACAATCATTCCATACAACAAATACAGTAGACCTATTGCATATAGTATGACAAAAACAGACCAAAACACAAAAATTTAAGTATAACCACTGAACCATGAAAATGAGGTCAAGGTCAGATGACACCTGCCAGTTGGACATGTACACCTTACAGTCCTTCCATACACCGAATATACAAGCCCTATTGCTTATAGTATCTGAGATACGGACTTGACCACCAAAACTTAACCTTGTTCACTGATCCATAAAATGAGGTCGAGGTCAAGTGAAAACTGTCTGACAGACATGAGGACCTTGCAAGGTACGCACATATCAAATATAGTTATCCTATTACTTATAATAAGAGAGAATTCAACATTACAAAAAATCTGAACTTTTTTTTCAAGTGGTCACTGAACCATGAAAATGAGGTCAAGGACATTGGACATGTGACTGACGGAAACTTCGTAACATGAGGCATCTATATACAAAGTATGAAGCATCCAGGTCTTCCACCTTCTAAAATATAAAGCTTTTAAGAAGTTAGCTAACACCGCCGCCGTAGCCGCCGCCGTAGCCGCCGCCGCCGGATCACTATCCCTATGTCGAGCTTTCTGCAACAAAAGTTGCAGGCTCGACAAAAATCTAAGTACATTTTTAGATTCAGCATATCAAAGAACCCCAAGGATTCATTTTTTGTCAAAATCAAACTAAGTTTAATTTTGGACCCTTTGGACCTTAATGTAGACCAATTTGAAAACGGGACCAAAAATTATAAATCTACAAACACAGTTAGACTCGGCATATCAAAGAACCCCAATTATTTAATTTTTGATGAAATCAAACAAAGTTTAATTTTGGACCCTTTGGGCCACTTATTCCTAAACTGTTAAAACCAAAACTCCCAAAATCCATCCCAACCTTCCTTTTATGGTCATAAACCTTGTGTTTAAATTTCATAGATTTCTATTTACTCATACTAAAGTTATGGTGCGAAAACCAAGAAAAATGCTTATTTGGGCCCCTTTTTGGCCCCTAATTCCTAAACTGTTTGGACCTCAACTCCCAAAATCAATCCCAACCTTCCTTTTGTGGTCATAAACCTTGTGTTTAAATTTCATTGATTTCTATTTACTTATACTAAAGTTATTGTGCGGAAACCAAGAATAATAAAATTGAGAATGGAAATGGGTAATGTGCCAAAGAGACAACAAACCGTCCATAGAAAAAAACAACAGCAGAAGGTCACCAACAGGTCTTCAATGTAGCGAGAAATTCCCGAACCCGGAGGCGTCCTTCAGCTGGCCCCTAAACAAATATATACGAGTTCAGTGATAATGAACGCCATACTAATTTCCAAATTGTACACAAGAAACTAAAATTAAAATAATACAAGACTAACAAAGGCCAGAGGCTCCTGACTTGGGACAGGCGCAAAAATGCGGCGGGGTTAAACAAGTTTGTGAGATCTCAACCCTCCCCCTATACCTCTAACCAATGTAGAAAAGTAAACGCATAACAATACGCACATTAAAATTCAGTCCAAGAGAAGTCCGAGTCTGATGTCAGAAGATGTAACCAAAGAAAATAAACAAAATGACAATAATACATAAATAACAACAGACTACTAGCAGTTAACTGACATGCCAGCTCCAGACTTCAATTAAACCGACTGAAAGATTATGATTTCATCATATGAACATCAGGCACAATCCTTCCCGTTAGGGGTTTAGTATCATACCATCATAACATATATGAGAAGAACATAACCCGTGTCATGCCAACAACTGGTTTTTGCATAAATGTGTTTAGTTCTGATACAAAGACCCTATAAGTGAATCAATATTAACGCCAAAATATGCAATCTTTAATGACCTGACAACAGTATCGTAACTATATCCCTTCTTAATAAGTTTATTCAAAGGTTTTTGAGGTGAATACTGACACCTTTGTGCTTTATAAAGAATATTTCCTGTATTTACATTTAATATTCGCACAAATGAAAGACTTTATTTTTTGCGCAATAGCAAAGATATTGATAAAAAAAAATTGCATAATACAAACCATTTATGGTTCTCTGTTAGACATATGAGCAGACACTAAGTAGCAAAAAGTGCCACTTAATATAGATCATTGTAGATCTGAGAGTATGATTCCATGTTGAATAAAATATAAGTTATAGTTATTGACCAAGCAAGTCGGTATATGTCATTTATTCTGCACAGCACGAGATGACCCAATAACCCGAACGACGTAGGAGTTCGGGTTATTGGGTCATCTCGTGCTGTGCCGATTAAATTACATATACCGATTTGATTGGCCAATAACTGTTTTAACACATGACGCAATCAATTTACGTGAATGTTTTAGAAATGTGGACGTTATTCTCCAATCCACGGGTCCTAGGAAAGTTTCTTGTAGGGTAAAGAAAGGGGGAAATACGACTTTGGTAAGTTTTAAATTAATCTTTTTTTTATATTTAGACTCATTCTAAAATAGCGATTTAATGGTATATGTTTTTAAATCGTTTCCGTTAATTTATTCCCAATTTTTATTTAATTGGTGACGATTAAGACTTTGATAAATTGTGTACTTTCAAATCGGTGTATGAAAAAAAAACATAACTGCAAGGGTTGTTGAGTTTAAAATAAGATTAATTGCTTTTGAATTTCTTTCCCTCAATGATATGCTTAAAAGAACCGAGGAAGATGTTGTAATACCTAAATTTAAAAGGTTAAATAAACAGAAAATATGTTTCTCTTTCAAAACCTTTTACTCCCCGCAATCCCCCCCCCCCCATTTCTTTTAATCTACTGTATTACTTTTTAAGACACGTCCATCTAAATGAAGTTTGATTGATCTCCAGCTAATCACCCAGTTTTAAAACAAACTTTAATATGGTCCTCATTAAATCCGATCCAAATATAGTCTCTTTATAGGAATAATTATTCAAAAAGTCGTTCAGATGGCGTATTCGGGGGTGGGGGCGAACGGACCGTTTACCCATGGATTGGACAAAGTACGGTGTTTTAGCTTAAAATCGTCAATATTGTCTTTAGTCTCGCTACACTCGGTGATATTTATGCCCCACCTACGATAGTAGAGGGGCATTATGTTTTCTGGTCTGTGCCTCCGTTCTTCCGTCCGTCCGTTCGTCCGTCCGTCTGTGCGTCCGTTCGTCCGTCCGCTTCAGGTTAAAGTTTTTGGTCAAGGTAGTTTTTGAAGAAGTTGAAGTCCAATCAACTTGAAACTTATTACACATGTTCCCCATGATATTATCTTTCTAATTTTACTGCCAAATTATAGTTTTGACCCCAATTTCATGGTCCACTGAACATAGAAAATGATAGTGCGAAGTTCAGGTTAAAGTTTTTGGTCAAGGTAGTTTTTGATGAAGTTAAAGTTACATCAACTTGAAACTTAGTACACATGTTCCCTATGATATGATCTTTCTAATTTTAATTCCAAATTAAAGTTTTGACCCCAATTTCACGGTCCACTGAACATAGAAAATGATAGTGCGAGTGGGGCATTTGTGTACTATGGACACATTCTTGTTTTTTTTTAATTTGATAGAATAACGCCCCTTTCAAAATCCGGGAACCGCCCCTAAAGGTAAAAATAGATTTGAACTGTGCGGTATATCTGAGGTAGTTAATGCACACCTTTGCTGTGCATTATCTAGATTATAGCACAGTAAGAACAAAGAGATTTTACTCTTGCCATGTGTTAACAAGGGTTATTTTCATGCAATGTGTTTTGCCATTTTTATTTCACATGCAGCTGTGAAAAAGGTTCATTATTCACCGTGTTTTGTGAAATCGTAAAAAAAATAGATGTGCAAGAATTTATTAATTGTTCGTTCATCTTGAAATGAAAATTTATTTTTGGTTTTACCATGCAGATACCCCCCTTTACGTCCCTCTATAACTTGCATGATGTGAATGGGTTTATCTATTGGCTTTAATATTATTATTACATTTATAAAATTAATAGTTGTCGTGATTTTCTAGGGAAATAAAAACACATAATTTCACACCTCTGACGTCATCCAATGAAAAACTTTGTCAGTGATGTTACATCGAAACAAAATTAGAACACACAGAAAAGATAAACTTATGTTTTAATTGTTATTTCAATTTTAAAGCCCAAAGTCAATTTAATAATAAGAGTTACCAACTAGATAATACAAGAGAATCCACTTGTGACTTAACACTAATAATTAATCCAAGCACTTTACACATTCATCATGTACTAATGAACCAATGTGGTGCTCAGTCACTTCTTGTATATTTTTATTTTATATTTAAAAATTTTGTATTTAATTATTCTATAAATTGTATAAGATATGCCAGTATAGCTGAATTAAATGTGATCAAAGACAAGTAAGAGATCAGTATGTCAGTTTACTATTCTATTCAAATTGTTAAAAACATAAAAGTCACTGTAAACCTACTTATTTTTGAGGATACTATATTTTTTTGATTAGTCAATTCTTACTGACTTCATCAAGTTCATGTAAATTTTGTTTTTTGCAATTTTCTTCTCCTGATGTACAGCTGTATTAATATAAGTTTAACATATATATTAAGATGATTTATGTCTGTGTAATTTTGCTACTCTTTGAAAGTAGCCAAAAATTCAATGTTATTAAACAGTGACTGGCAGGACAAAATAAAAAATACAATTATAGACAAAAAAAAAAAAAAAAAAAAAAAAAAGAATATTTCCATAAAACATTGGATGTAAAATACCTGAACGTATAAGAAGTCTTATTTGGGCCCTTTTTTGCCCCTAATTCCTAAACTTGGAACCAAAACTCCCAAAATCAATCCCAATCTTCCTTTTGTGGTCATAAACCTCACCTTATGTCAAAATTTCATAGGTTTTTATTTACTTAAACTAATGTTATAGTGCGAAACCAAGAAAATGCTTATTTGGGCCCTTTTTGGCCCCTAATTCCTAAAATGTTGGGACCAAAACTCCCAAAACCAATCCCAACCTTCCTTTTGTGGTCATAAACCTTGTTGCTAAAATTTCATAGATTTCTATTCACTTTTACTAAAGTTAGAGTGCGAAAACTAAAAGTATTCGGACAACGCAGACAACGACGCCAACGTGATACCAATATACGACCAAAAAATTTTCAATTTTTGCGGTTGTATAAAAATTGACTATGAAGGGCAATAACTCCTTAACGGGTCAATTGACCAATTTGGTCACGGTTGACTTATTTGTAGATCATACTTTGCTGAACAGTTTTGCAGTTTACAGTTAATCTCTATATATTATAATATTCAAGACAATAACCAAAAACTGCAAAATTTCCTTAAAATTACCAATTCAGGGGTAGCAACCCATCAACAGGTTGTCTGATTTGTCTGAAAATTTCAGGACAGATAAATCTGTTAATGCTTTTGTTTAGAGAGATTTGTTGAGATATAAGCCAAAAACTGCATTTTACCCCAATGCTCTATTTTTAGCCATGGCGTCCATCTTGGTAGATGGGCGGGGTCATTGTATACATTTTTATAAAAAGATACCCTAAGGATGATTTAGGCCAAGTTTTGTTCAATTTGGCCCTATAGTTTCAGAGAAGATTTTTGTAAAAGATTAAAAAAATTTATGAAAAATTGTGAAAAATTTACTTTAAAGAGCAATAACTCTTTATGGGGTCAATTGACAATTTTGGTCATGTTGACTGAATTGTAAATCTTACTTTGCTCTACAATTTTGCTGTTTACAGTTTATCTATTATATTATTCAAGATAACCAAAAACTGCAAAATTTCCTTAAAATTACCAATTCAGGGGCAGCAACCCAACAACGGGTTGGCTGATGGGTCTGAAAATTTCTGAACATAACCATCGTCATCTGAGAAACAGATATTCTATAACAGTCAACAACTTATGAGGGTCACTGATCTTACAATTTTCCAAGGCTTGATTTCAACTTCACCTTTTGAAACTCTTGCTGTAATAGCTTCCTTGTAAGCAGCAACCCAGAAATCATGATAGGAAATGCAAGCTCTGTAATATCATATCAACTGGGAGATATGGTCTTCAAATGCAGGTGCTACTGGAATGTTGCTTCGTAGATAAAAGCACAGAGTTTCAATGTCCCTGATATTGCACTTATCTAATATTTCCAAGGGGCATAACTCTTTTCAAAAAAGTTGATCGTTCACCATTTTAGAACTTATTCGAGATATTACTGATATCAACCTATAGTATAAGTTTTATAAAAATCTGGCAAGAATTGTACCCATGAGAGCGCTAAAAAGGTCATTTTCCATAAATGTATTATTTCCAAGGGACATAGCTCTTTAAAAAAAATCGATCATCCACTATTTTAGAACTTGTCCAAGATATTACTGATGTTAACCTATAGTATAAGTTTTATAAAAATCTAGCAAGAATTGTACCTGTGAGAGAGCCAACGAGGCCATTTTCAATAAATTTAATATTTCTAAGTGGCATAACTCTTTTACAAAAAGTCGATCAGGGGTTCAAATTAACGGTGGTCCAAGGTCCTTGACCTTCCACTGTTGCAATCTGACCTTCGTTTTGGTTACTAGCTACGCCCAACAGAACATCGATTTAAAAGAAAATAAAAATTAAATTTGCCGACCTTTTTAATCCATTGTCCCATCTGTATACACCATCCACACCCTCCTATATCTGTATACCCCATCCACACCCTCCTATATCTGTATACTCCATCTACACCCTCCTATATCTGAATACCCCACCCACACCCTCCTATATCTGTATACCCCAACCACACTCTCCTATATCTGTATACCCCATCCACACCCTACTATATATGTATACCCCATCCACACCCTACTATATATGTATACCCCATCCACACCCTCCTATATCTGTATACCCCATCCACACCCTACTATATCTGTATATCCCATCCACACCCTCCTATATCTGTATACCCCATCCACACCCTACTATATATGTGTACCCCATCCACACCCTCCTATATTTGTATACATTATTTCTACCCTCCTATATTCGTATATTGTTATCTTACAGCATTTCATACTTTTTAGCGTTATCACTGATATTGTTTAAATTTAGTATATAAATATACTAAATAAATAAATGATTTGGAAAATACGTTAAAGGTATAAAAAGTCATGAGAATTCCGAATGCAATTAGGTTATATCCGGGCACTCTGGTTCTAAACCTTGGTTCCATCTGGGTTTTTTGGTTCTGCACGAAAGCTCATTATGATACACGTAGCAATGTCTTATGTCATGATGCACTACACATGCAAAATATAGAAAACCTAGGGCAAAGACAGAAACAGAAGACATATTACTAAACTCAATTGAATGGTACTTGTATTGCAGGTCACTACAATTGCCTTCAACAAAGAATATAAACTCTCGCAACAATGCAAAGTTAAACTCGTCTTTCACTTAAGTTTGAGCATGATTCTTTGCAACGATTATCTTACCACTGTTAATTGAGAATCGAGTCGTGCAGTTATGTCAATAAATGAAAACAGTAAGTTTAGACATTCAAACACTAAAATCTAGGGTTTACCATTAATTTTTAACCCAACCATATGATAGTACTATGGTAAACTTATGGAAACACATGCTACAGTCATGAAATTGAATATTTGAATTAGTACGACCAGAACAATACAAGACAGAGTTGTAAACTAAAGAAAGTAATGATACATATCGAATTTTTAATCATAATGCACAAATTAGAAACCGTAGTTTTCATTCAAATTATTTATCTAAAATGTACGCTTGGGTTAAACAATGGAAATTAACACTGTATATTTATATAAACGATCAATCTTGTAAGGAAATAAATAAATTATGACAAAGATGACATTTATCTCCGCCACTAGACAGCTTGAAAAATCTTGCAGTCTCCATAGGATCATCTCTTTCAAATTATCCACCCTCCCATATGTGTATACCCCATCCACACCCTCCTCTATTTGTATACCCTATTTCTACCCTCCTATATCTTTATATTGTTATTTTACAGCATTTTATAGTTTTTAGAGTTATCACTGATATTGTTAAAATAAGGAAATAAATAAATTATGAAAAAGATGATAGGTATCTCTGCCACTACACAATTTAAATACAGAAATTTGAAGAAAAAAAATTATAGTGTTTATAGGATCATCTCTTTCAAATTATTTTCAAAGTGCCAACACAATATAGAATTATTAAACAATTTTTATTTCCCCGTTATTGAACATACAAATATTGTCTAGTAATTAGTCTTTGTTATAATTGTCATGACAACGGATTGGTGTAAGTTTTGTTTAAACACGTTCTCATCTAAAATTAGAAATTCTCACATGCCACTTAACTTATTTTTGTGTGAGAAGGCTACAACATTTGTGATTATTGATATATTTCGCGTTAAAAACTCACTGTATAGCATTAATGATATTTGTTTGTCATCTTTTGGCAAGATTTGTGATCTTTCTTTGTAAATGCGAACCAAAATTTCATTATTTTATCATAAACCTTTTTCATAGGATGCTAGAATGAACTTTTTTAACACCAAGGAAATAGTTCAAGTAAATAAAACCTAAAAAGATACTCATTCTGCATTTTTGTTATACTTTTATGTCATTTTTGAAATATATATATAACATAGCATTTACCCATCTTTATTTCAGATGTTTCAATGAAAAGAATGCTAAATTAAGTCTTTTTTCTCTTACTTGTATTTGTCAGGTCTGTATGCCTGCATACAACCCTGGTGTATGCTAAAACCTCACTGTATGCATATACAAGTATTTTTCAGGTCTGCATACTAGCATACCGACCTGGTTAATGCTAAACTCGCACTCTATGCACATCCTAGTATTTGTCAGGTCTGTATGCTAGCATACCGACCTGGTGTATGTTAAACTCTCACTCTATGCATATACTAGTATTTTTCAGGTTTGTATGCTAGCATACCGACCTGGTTAATGCTTAATTCTCACTCTATGCATATACTAGCATTTTTCAGGTCTGTATGCTAGCATACCGACCTGGTTAATGCTAAACTCTCACTCTATGCACATCCTAGTATTTGTCAGGTCTGTATGCTAGCATACCGACCTGGTGTATGTTAAACTCTCACTCTATGCATATATACTAGTATTTGTCAGGTCTGTATGCTAGCATACCGACCTGGTGTATGTTAAACTCTCACTCTATGCATATATACTAGTATTTGTCAGGTCTGTATGCTAGCATACCGACCGGGTGTATGTTAAACTCTCACTTTCTGCGTATATAAGTATGTGTCAGGTCTGTATTCCTGCATACAAATCTGGTGTATTTAGAACCTTATATATATATATTTTTGGGGTATAGTTAAGGTCTGTATGCCTGTATACGAACCTGGGATATGTAAACCGATTTTTTTATAATTTTGGCTTTTTTTTCTGCTAGGTACTTGTTTGCCTGCATGGATTCTAAAATTTTATTTTGGATTGTATTGGCAAGACTGTATGCCTGAATGCTAAGTATTTTCTGAGTAGTAACATTTCTTATTACTTATGTTTGCATACCTCCCTTAGAAATAAGGAGATGTGTATGATTGTGAAATGAAAAGGTCGAATTCCATGGATGTAAGGAATTACTTATGTATAGCCTTCAACTTCATTTGAATTTGAATTTGAAAGAAAGCTCTTAATTCTTAACTGCAACACTCAGGGGTTTATTCTCGTATACCAACCCGCTTTTCAATAAACCCTCGTAAAACAATGGAATTCATGAGTTTGATTGTCGGCCTAACAACATATAATCCTATACCCATTGGAACATAAAAGTTTGCATATTTGTTTGACATTTTCAGTTCACGTTATTCTTGCATACAACACTGGTGTACGGTGAAAACTTATTTTATTTTTCTTGCATGGAAACATACAAGCTTTAGTTGCTTGTATACCAATCTATGTTTTATTGAATTGCAGTTTTACATACATTCTAGTATTGTCAAACCAAGCTGGTGTTCAGTAAGCTTGTGTTATTGTGTATGGTTTGCCCCCAGTCTTAAATGTCTGCATATTTGGTGGCACTTTATTCATATTTTGAATTGCAAAACTATCACTTTTCATCATTCTCAAAGTTATAGACTGCAAGAGGGGCGAAAGATACCAGAGGAACAGTCGAACTCATAAATCGAAAATAAACTGACAACACCATGACATGAAATATACAAATTAAAGTACACAAAAAACAGCATAGAAAAACAAACAAAGTCTGAGCAAAACGAATCCTAACCAAAAACTATTATCTCAGGTGCTCTAGAAGGGTAAGCAGATACTGCTCCACATGTCCAACAGTGGCACCGTCGGGTTGCTCATGTTTTTACAAACCCGATAACTAGCTTTATACAGTAAGTCAAATTCATGAAAAGGGAAGGGGATTGTAGTTATGACGTGAGAAACATATCCGATATCATCTGTGAAACGGTTATTCCATAACGGTCAACCAACTATATACTATGGTTACAATTGTGTATACACTGGAGTTGTAAAAACAAATCCTTCAACCAGGAAAGCCAAAGAATTGATGCCTTTTCTTGTGAAGCCATGCATACATTATTAGCAGGAACAGCAAAAAGACTGGTGTTGTTCATTGGTGTCATAGTTTTCTAGGAAGGCATTGGTTTAACCTCTCCAGTCACAGACTCACTAAGAAGTGTTACAATTAAATTCATAAGCAACACATAAATAGTTACATGAAAGGTATAGCCAATGTTTGAAAAATGCTGAAACGAGAAATGGAAACTACATATTATATACATATATATATGCGAGTAAATATTTTACACTTCACAAATTTAACATTGATGTGGCGTGGTCAACTACATCAAAGATTTGATGGTCAATTATACTTAATTTGTTGAATGATCTTGCATCTTGATTATTAAATGTGACAGTTTGTACGGTACATGAGTTGCACAGTAGAAATGTAATAACATTTGGACGTTTATCAAAGCAAGGTTTAATCTAATTTAGCTTTAAGGACAGCGGTTCATAGCACGATTTTGTAAGAAACTTTTTGTATTGATCACTTATATTGGTGTAGTAGCTTGAAGTAACAATTAAGTTGCGATATAGATTGTAATGAAGTAACATGTTGTTTTATAGAGTTGAAACTAAGTAACGTTTTGTATTGGAATTTATAATTGTGAACCTGGGTTGTGAACCTTTTAAATATATCATATATACATGTACTTTTATATGATTAAACATGTGAACATTAAACAGACTTCGTTACTAGTATATAGACTGAAGTGAGCCTATATATACATATATGGTGAAATATTTAATAGCTATTTCCTTATGTAAACGGGCAAGAAGGATTAGATCCCAGATATATATCCAAAGTAATGACTGTCAAAAATACACAGAACAAAGACCCGTTTAGCGTTACATTTATATCACAATTACTGATTTTAAAAATATGTCATTTCCTTAGTAACATTCATATTTCCAATTTGAACACTCTTGAAATGTGCTGTTCTAATCCTTTTGCAATAAATTTATGTATAATTTGTTTGAATTACATCTTTTCTAAAAAAAACTAAAAAGCTAAACAAAAGACGGTCAAAGCTACGTTTTCTTTTTCATTGTATACATGCTAGTAGTCAGCTATTAAAATTGTAACTAACACGTAATAATATGTAGATTTATAAAAAGTTTGCCAATGAAATCTCCTTGTTTTATTGGTCATTAACAATACAGGGATGAATCTTAGTGCTATTGTTGTAACATTAAGGGGGCCTTATCACAACTATTAGTGAAATAAAGTATCTGAAGTATCTTAAAAAAAAGATGGTCATAAATTACCCTGTTACAGTATTGATTTAAACAGTCTAGTGGCGGATTAAGATATTTTCATAAAGGGGGAGGGGGTTCCAGCCAAGGTTCAGTAATTCCTATATAATCAACCAAATGATTCCCACAAAAGCGGGGGGAAGGGGGGGGGGCAGGTACCCTTTGTATCCGCCTATGGGACCCAACATGAAAAATAAGAAATGATAATGTATAGCAAAACAATTTACGAAAAAGAAAACCCGGAAAAATATGAACCAATGAAAACTTCAATAGTCAGGCATATAAAGACTACTATAGTGTGGCCGGTTTTAACATGTGAGCGCTCAGCTTCCCCCCCTTTTTTTTTACCTGGGACAGTTGTTTCCCTAAAATTTGTAAGAATAAGACATGAATATCCAGAAGTCTCATAAGGGGGATGAGATAGGGAGGGCACTGCATGACTTCTTTAGAGATGGACGCTTCAGTACTGTTTCCCTCAATAAATCAACTAAAGTTTTTCCACAAAGCACTGGCATAGCACCCCCTCAGATTCTACCTCTTGTATGTGTACGGACTGTACGTACTACATGTTCAAGCCGACCTCCAAAAAAGAGGGAAATAGTGAAAAATGTACAAAAACAGCTAGGTTTACGTACAATAAATACATCCGACATTCTGGTTTGCTTCTGGTTTATTCAAATCAAGATAATAGAGCGTATTTTTGTCCATTTTCTTCTCCGTGAGGGGAACTCCTTCATTGACCATTCAAATTGTATACATTTATAAATGACGTCATCTAGATGGAGTGCGTGACTCCGCAGATAAATAGTCCTTTTTCTTTGACTTTTTAATAATTACCAAAACCAAGTATAAACAAAACAGGTTGTTTTGTAATCAATTGCTATTATTTTAATTAAGTGTACTGGTAAAGTAACTTGTGTAAGTCAAGGCAATCCGTCTATATCCCTCCGCCTTACGTCAGAAGGTCCCTGACGTCATATAAATTTTTGTCAACAACTTCGAACCTTGTACAAATTATGATCGCCTCATTTTCCGTAATTTTAATTTGCAAACAAAACAGATAACTGTCCGGTCAATAAAGCGATCATAGTCATGGAACTTGAGAATTGGTTTTCATTTATAGACTTACAACAGTGAACGCTTTACCGGTTTGCCTTGCAAATTAACGCTTTTCTGTTTACCAACGTGAACGGGAGAAAATAAAGAGGTCAGTGGTAGGCTTTTAGTTTTTTTAAAAACTCGAAATCGGCAATAAAGTAAAACCACAACTATACTGACACAAAGGGTTTTTTTGAACACCCAGGTTCGTATGCTATCATACAGACCTGTGAAATACAACATCTGATTCAATATTTGCTGTTCTGCATACACCAGGTGCGTATGCTAGCATACATACCTGAGAAATGCAATGTATTAATTAAATGTAGACATTAGCATACACCAGGTACGTATGCTAGCATACAGGCCTGAGAAATGCAAGTTAATTTATTACAATTCAGTTTAGCATACACCAGGTGTTAAATATGCCAGATTCACGATTTCCAAGTGCTTGATAAAAGAAAAATGTGTTTTTTCCTTTATTTTTCTCTTTCTTGCATAAGATTGTCTTATGAGCAATAATTCGACCTATTTGAGTACGAAGTATGACAAATTACCGTTAATGAGAATTTCTAATTTTAGATGAGAACGTGTTTTTAACAATTTGTTTGTTTACACTGACTTTAATTACAGCCAGTATGATAGTCTATGTTCTTGTGTTTTATAGTAAAATTTAGACATTCAAGTCTACAAAACATTTTTCATAGTTTTAAGTCCAATTTAAATAATCATATGACTTTTAACTATAGCCTTTACACAGAATCCAACCACATCTTATACATCATTTTAGTGATTCATTACTTAATAGTTGAACACTGGTCATATACTATAAAATATAACCTCATGTGTTGTAACCAAGGGACTTGCACCTCCTTGTTCTACCAGACATCTTGTGATCTGTAGATATCCCCCCCTAGCAGCCAGATGTAAAGCTGTTTCTCCATCTCTCTATAATATACCCAAATAACATGTAACTATTATGTACAATACTTTGTTATCAATATCAATAATATACAACATATCCTACAACTGACATTAAAACTTGTCTGATAAACTGGACAATGTTGTGTAATAAATATAAACAAAATATATATCACATGAATCAGTGGTCAAAACTGAATAAAATGACCAGTCACACTTGTATTTATATTCTACATAAACCAACAATAAACATGTTTTGTTGTGAAATGTCAAAACTTCCATAAAACCTGATATTTAAAAAAAAAAAAATTTCAAGAAATGTGTAAAATAATTATATCAATGGATTCAGTAGAACAAAACAAACAAAATGAGACCCCACTTTATATGATTATTACAAATATTTGTTCATTAAAACTGTCTAATTAACATCAGGATTTAGTGTAGATTCAGTATAATTGTTCATTTTAATAAAATATTTTTTTTAAGAAACATGAAAAGGAGTTATATTTTCTAATTCAGAACAATAATGCAAGTAAAATGAGACCCCACTTTATATAATTATTACAAATATTTGTTAATTAAACTTGTCTAATTAACAACATGATTTAGTGTAGATTAATAGTAATGTGATCAGACTAAGTAGATTACATACATCTGTGATGTCGATCTTACATTCTCTATCAATGAGGAGTCTACAGATCTCCAGGCGTCCAAACATGACAGCCAACATTAATGCTGTATCTCCATACTCCTGGAATAATACAACTGACATCAAAACTTGTCTGATAAACTGGACAATGTTGTGTAATAAATATAAACAAAATATATATCACATGAATCAGTGGTCAAAACTGAATAAAATGACCAGTCACACTTGTATTTATATTCTACATAAACAAACAATAAACATGTTTTGTTGTGAAATGTCAAAACTTCCATAAAACCTGATATTTAAAAAAAAAAATTTCAAGAAATGTGTAAAATAATTATATCAATGGATTCAGTAGAACAAAACAAACAAAATGAGACCCCACTTTATATGATTATTACAAATATTTGTTCATTAAAACTGTCTAATTAACATCAGGATTTAGTGTAGATTCAGTATAATTGTTCGTTTTAATAAAATATTTTTTTTAAGAAACATGAAAAGGAGTTATATTTTCTAGTTCAGAACAATAATGCGAGTAAAATGAGACCCCACTTTATATAATTATTACAAATATTTGTTCATTAAACTTGTCTAATTAACAACATGATTTAGTGTAGATTAATAGTAATGTGATCAGACTAAGTAGATAACATACATCTGTGATGTCGATCTTACATTCTCTATCAATGAGGAGTCTACAGATCTCCAGGCGTCCTCCCTGGGCAGCAAACATTATTGCTGTCTGTCCTAACACCTGGAATAATACAACTGACATCAAAACTTGTCTGATAAACTGGACAATGTTATGTAATAAATATAAACAAAATATATATCACATGAATCAGTGGTCAAAACTGAATAAAATTACCAGTCACACTTGTATTTATATTGTATATAAACAATAAATAAACAAGTTTTGTTGTGAAATGTCAAAACTTCCATTAAACCTGACATCTTAAAAAAATATTTTTTTTCAAGAAATGTGTAAAATAATTATATCAATGGATTCAGTAGAACAAAACAAGTAAAATGAGACCCCACTTTATATGATTCTTACAAATATTTGTTCATTAAAACTGTCTAATTAACAACAGGATTTAGTGTAGATTCAGTATCATTGTCCATTTTAATAAAAAAAAAAATTTAAAGAAACATGAAAAAAGTTATATTTTCTAATTCAGAACAATAATACGAGTAAAATGAGACCCCACTTGATATAATTATTACAAATATTTGTTCATTAAAATTGTCTAATTAACAACATTATTTAGTGTAGATTAATAGTAATGTGATCAGACTAAGTAGATAACATACTGATGTGGTGTCGATCTTACATCCTGTATCAATGAGGAGTCTACAGATCTCCAGGCGTCCTCTCTGGGCAGCAAACATTAATGCTGTCTCTCCATCAACCTGGAATAATACAACTGTCATCAAAACTTGTCTGATAAACTGGACAATGTTGTGTAATAAATATAAACAAAATATATATCACATGAATCAGTGGTCAAAACTGAATAAAATGACCAGTCACACTTGTATTTATATTGTATATAAACAAACAATAAACATGTTTTGTTGTGAAATGTCAAAACTTCAATTAAATCTGATATCTTAAAAAAAAAATTTTCAAGAAATGTGTAAAATAATTATATCAATGGATTCAGTAGAACAAAACAAGTAAAATGAGACCCCACTTTATATGATTCTTACAAATATTTGTTCATTAAAACTGTCTGATTAACAACATGATTTAGTGTAGATTCAGTATCATAAACAACAAATAAACAACCGTTTTATTTAGTGAGATGTCAAAACTTCCATCATGTTAATTTTTTTTTTGTTTTTTTTTAAGAAATGAACAAAATATTTATATCAATGGATTCATTACAATTCTCTGAGTAAAATGACATCTGACTTTATATAATTCTAACAAGTATTTGTTAATATAATGATTAAATCTGTCTGATTAACATGATTCAGAATAATGATAATTTTTTAAAAAGAATTTTTTTCAAAGAAATATGAAAAATAGTTACATTTCCTGATTAAGTATGAGGAGACAAACAAAATGAGACCCCACTTTATATGATTCTTACAAATATTTGTTGTCCATTAACCCTTTATAATTAACAACATAATTTTGTATATATTAAGGAATGTGGTCAAAGTGAAGCAATAACATACATGTGTGATATTTGTTTTACACGCTGTAAAACCTTGGTGTAAAAAAAGTTCTTGTAAATATCCTAAGTAAGAACTTTATCAACTATAATTCAAAACAAACAAAAACAATTAATGAGAGAAAAAAAATACCTTTACATACTTTTTTCTCTCATTTAAACTGTTAAATTAAAAACAGATTTTGATTTAATATCGAATTCAGTATAATGATATAAATATCAGTTTCCATTATTATATTATGTTCAGAAGTAACTTGTAGTTATGTGTTTTATACTGCTAATGTACAATCTGTTATGTTCTGAAGTAACTTGTAGTTATGTGTTTTATACTGCTAATGTACAATCTGTTATGTTCTGAAGTAACTTGCAGTTATGTGTTTTATACTGCTAATGTACAATCTGTTATGTTCTGAAGTAACTTGCAGTTGTATATTTTATACTGCTTGTGTACAATTTGTTATCTTCTGAGGTAACTTGTAGTTATTTGTTTTATACTGCTTGTGTACAATCTGTTATGTTTAGAAGTAATTTGTAATTGTGTGTTTTATACTGCTGGTGTACAATCTGTTATTTTCTGAAGTTACTTGTACTTGTATGCTTATACTGCTTTTGTACAATCTGTTATGTTTTGAAGTAACTTGTGGTTGTGTGTTTTATACTGCTGGTGTACAATCTGTTATGTTCTGAAGTAACTTGAAGTTGTGTATTTTATACTGTTTATGAACAATATGTTATATTCTGAAGTAACTTGCAGTTATGTGGTTTATACTGCTGATGAACAATCTGTTATGTTCTGAGGTAACTTGTAGCTGTATATTTTATACAGCTTGTGTACAATCTGCTATGTTCTGAGGTAACTTGTAGTTGTGTATTTTATACTGCTTGTGTACAATCTGTTATGTTCTGAGGTAACTTGTAGTTGTGTGTTTTATACTGCTGGTGTACAATCTGTTATGTTCTGAAGTAACTTGTGGTTGTGTGTTTTATACTGCTAATGAACAATCTGTTATGTTCTTAAGTAACTTGTAGTAATGTGCTTGACACTGCTTATGAACAAACTGTTATGTTCTGAAGTAACTTGCAGTTGTGTTTTATACTGCAGGTGTACAATCTGTTATATTCTAAAGTAACTTGTAGTTGTGTGTTTTATACTGCTGGTGTACAATATGTTATGTTCTGAAGTTATTTGTTGTTGTGTGCTTTATATGTCTTATGTACAATTTGTTCTGTTCTGAAGTAACTTGTAATTGTGTGTTTAATACTGCTGGTGTACAATTTGTTATGTTCTGAAATAATTTGTTGTTGTGTGTTTTATATTTCTTATGTACAATTTGTTCTGTTCTGAAGTACCTTGTAGTTGTGTGTTTTTTACTGCTGGTGTACAATCTGTTCTGTTCTGAAGTAATTTGTAGTTGTGTGTTCTATACTGCTGGTGTACAATCTGTTCTGTTCTGAAGGAATTTGTTGTTGTGTGTTCTATACTGCTGGTGTACAATATGTTCTGTTCTGAAGTAACTTGTAGTTGTGTGTTTTATACTGCTGGTGTACAATCTGTTATGTTCTGAAGTAACTTGTAGTTGTGTGTTTTATACTGCTAATGTACAATCTGTTATGTTCTGAAGTAATTTGTAGTTGTGTGTTCTATACTGCTGGTGTACAATCTGTTCTGTTCTGAAGTAACTTGCAGTTGTATATTTTATACCTTTACATACGTTTTTCTCTCATTTAAACTGTTTAAATTAAAAACAGATTTTGATTTAATATTGAATTCAGTATAATGATATAAATATCAGTTTCCATTATTATATTATGTTCAGAAGTAACTTGTAGTTATGTGTATTATACTGATAATGTACAATCTGTTATGTTCTGAAGTAACTTGCTGTTATGTGTTTTATACTCCTAATGTACAATCTGTTATGTTCTGAAGTAACTTGCAGTTGTATATTTTATACTGCTTATGTACAATTTGTTATGTTCTGAAGAAACTTGTATTAGTATGTTTATACTGCTTATGTACAATCTGTTATGTTCTGAAGTAACTTGTGGTTATGTGTTTTATACTGCTTATGTACAATGTTATGTTCTGAAGTAATTTGTAGTTGTTTGTTTTATACTGCTGGTGTACAATATGTTATGTTCTGAAGTAACTTGTGGTTATGTGTTTTATATTTCTTATGTACATTTGTTCTGTTCTGAAGTAACTTGTAGTTGTGTGTTTTTTACTGCTGGTGTACAATCTGTTCTGTTCTGAAGTAATTTGTAGTTGTGTGTTCTATACTGCTGGTGTACAATCTGTTATGTTCTAAAGTAACTTGTAGTTGTGTGTTTTATACTGCTGGTGTACAATCTGTTCTGTTCTGAAGTAACTTGTAGTTGTGTGTTTTATACTGCTGGTGTACAATCTGTTATGTTCTGAAGTAACTTGTAGTTGTGTGTTTTATACTGCTTGTGTGCAATCTGTTATGTTATGAAGTAACTTGTGGTTGTGTGTTTTATACTGCTGGTGTACAATCTGTTATGTTCTGGAGTAACTTGAAGCTGTGTGTTTATACAGCTTATGTACAATGTTTTGTTCTGAAGTAATTTGTGGTTGTGTGTTTCATACTGCTAATGTACAATCTGCTGTTATGTTATGAAGTCACTTGTAGTTGTATTTTTATACTGCTTATATACAATCTGTTATGTTCTGAAGTAACTTGTACTTGTGTGTTTTATAATGCTGGTGTACAATCTGTTATGTTCTAAAGTAACTTGTAGTTGAGTGTTTTTCACTGCTAATGCACAGTGTATTATGTTCTGAAGTAACTTCTTATGTGCGACCTGTTCTGTTCTAAAGTAACTTGCAGTTGTAAGTTTTTCACTACTTATGTACAACCTGTTATGTTCTAAAGTAACTCGCAGTTGTATGTTTTTAACTACTTATGTTCAACCTGTTCTGTTCTAAAGTAACTTGCAGTTGTAAGTTTTTCACTACTTATGTACAACCTGTTCTGTTCTAAAGTAGATTGTAGTTGTATGTCTTTCACTACTTATGTTCAACCTGTTATGTTCTAAAGTAACTTGCAGTTGTAAGTTTTTCACTACTTATGTTCAACCTGTTATGTTCTAAAGTAGCTTGTAGTTGTATGTTTTTCACTACTTATGTTCAACCTGTTATGTTCAATCTGTTCTGTTCTAAAGTAGCTTGCAGTTGTATGTTTTTAACTACTTATGTTCAACCTGTTATGTTCTAAAGTAACTTGCAGTTTATTTTTTTAACTACTTATGTTCAACCTGTTATGTTCTTAAGTAACTTGCAGTTGTAAGTTTTTCACTACTTATGTTCAACCTGTTATGTTCTAAAGTAACTTGCAGTTGTATGTTTTTAACTACTTATGTTCAACCTGTTATGTTCTAAAGTAACTTGCAGTTGTAAGTTTTTCTCTACTTATGTTCAACCTGTTATGTTCTAAAGTAACTTGCAGTTGTAAGTTTTTCACTACTTATGTTCAACCTGTTATGTTCTAAAGTAACTTGCAGTTGTATGTTTTTAACTACTTATGTTCAACCTGTTATGTTCTAAAGTAACTTGCAGTTGTAAGTTTTTCTCTACTTATGTTCAACCTGTTATGTTCTAAAGTAACTTGCAGTTGTAAGTTTTTCTCTACTTATGTTCAACCTGTTATGTTCTAAAGTAACTTGCAGTTGTAAGTTTTTCACTACTTATGTTCAACCTGTTCTGTTCTAAAGTAACTTGCAGTTGTATGTTTTTAACTACTTATGTTCAACCTGTTATGTTCTAAAGTAACTTGCAGTTGTATGTTTTTAACTACTTATGTTCAACCTGTTATGTTCTAAAGTAACTTGCAGTTGTATGTTTTTAACTACTTATGTTCAACCTGTTATGTTCTATGTTATGTTATGGTTATGTTCTAAAGTAACTTGTTGTCGTGTGTTTATGTACAATATTCAATATTTTGAAGTAACTTGTTGTTTTAAACTGTTTTATTGTGCTATATTTTGAAGTAACTTGTAGTAATATTTTTGGTGTTTTATATTGTATATGTACAATATCCTGTATGTGAAGTTAACTTGAAGCTTTACACTGCTTCACTGTACACTATTTATAAGTTACTGGTAGTTTAACACTGTTTCACTGTACACTATTTATAAGTTACTGGTAGTTTAACACTGTTTCACTGTACACTATTTTTAAGTAACTTGTAGTTTTACACTGTTTTACTGTGCTCTATTTTAAGTAACTTGTAGTTTAACACTGTTTTACTGTAACTTTATTTTTTTGTGTTTTATATTGTATATGTACAATATCCTGTATGTGAAGTTAACTTGAAGCTTTACACTGCTTCACTGAACACTATTTATAAGTTACTGGTAGTTTAAAACTGTTTCACTGTACATTATTCTAAGTAACTTGTAGTTTTACACTGTTTTACTGTGCTCTATTTTTAAGTAACTTGTAGTTTAACACTGTTTTACTGTAACTTTACTTTTAAGTAACATGTAGTTTTACACTGTTTCACTTACACTATTTATAAGTAGCATGTAGTTTTACACTGTTTCACTGTACACTATTTTTAAGTAACTTGTAGTTTTACACTGTTTCACTGTACACTATTTATAAGTCACTTGTAGTTTTACACTGTTTCACTGTACACTATTTATAAGTTTCTGGTAGTTTTACACTGTTTTACTGTAACTTTATTTTTAAGTAACTTGTAGTTTAACACTGTTTTCCTGTACACTATTTATAAGTTACTGGTAGTTTTACACTGTTTCACTGTACACTATTTTTAAGTAACTTGTAGTTTTACACTGTTTTACTGTACACTTTTTTTAAGTAACTTGTAGTTTAACACTGTTTCATTGTACACTATTTTTAAGTAACTTGTAGTTTTACACTGTTTAACTGTGCTCTATTTTTAAGTGACTTTTAGTTTAACATTGTTTCACTGTAACTTTATTTTTAAGGAACATGTAGTTTTACACTGTTTTACTGTAACTTTAATTTTAAGTAACTTGTAGTCTTACACTGTTTTACTGTAACTTTATTTTTAAGTAACTTGTAGTTTAACACTGTTTTACTGTAACTTTATTTTTTTGTGTTTTATATTGTATAAGTACAATATCCTGTATGTGAAGTTAACTTGAAGCTTTACACTGCTTCACTGTACACTATTTATAAGTTACTGGTAGTTTAACACTGTTTCACTGTACACTATTTCTAAGTAACTTGTAGTTTTACACTGTTTTACTGTGCTCTATTTTTAAGTAACTTGTAGTTTAACACTGTTTTACTGTAACTTTATTTTTAAGTAACATGTAGTTTTACACTGTTTCACTTACACTATTTATAAGTAGCATGTAGTTTTACACTGTTTCACTGTACACTATTTTTTAAGTAACTTATAGTTTTACACTGTTTCACTGTACACTATTTATAAGTCACTTGTAGTTTTACACTGTTTCACTGTACACTATTTATAAGTTTCTGGTAGTTTTACACTGTTTTACTGTAACTTTATTTTTAAGTAACTTGTAGTTTAACACTGTTTCCCTGTACACTATTTATAAGTTACTGGTAGTTTTACACTGTTTCACTGTACACTATTTTTAAGTAACTTGTAGTTTTACACTGTTTTACTGTACACTATTTTTAAGTAACTTGTAGTTTAACACTGTTTCACTGTACACTATTTTTAAGTAACTTGTAGTTTTACACTGTTTAACTGTGCTCTATTTTTAAGTGACTTGTAGTTTAACATTGTTTCACTGTAACTTTATTTTTAAGGAACATGTAGTTTTACACTGTTTTACTGTAACTTTATTTTTAAGTAACTTGTAGTCTTACACTGTTTTACTGTAACTTTATTTTTAAGTAACTTGTAGTTTAACACTGTTTTACTGTAACTTTAGTTTTAAGTAACTTGTAGTTTAACACTGTTTTACTGTAACTTTATTTTTAAGTAACTTGTAGTTTTACACTGTTTTACTGTAACTTTATTTTTAAACACTATTTCACTGTACACTTTTTATAAGTTACTGGTAGTTTTACACTGTTTCACTGTACACTACTTTAAGTAACTTGTAGTTTAACACTGTTTCACTGTACACTATTTATAAGTAACTTGTAGTTTAACACTTTTTCACTGTACACTATTTATAAGTTACTGGTAGTTTTACACTGATTCACTGTACACTATTTATAAGTTACTGGTAGTTTTACACTGTGTTACTGTACACTATTTATAAGTTAGTGGTAGTTTTACACTGTTTAACTGTAACTTTATTTTTAAGTAACTTGTAGTTTAACAGGTTCACTGTACACTATTTATAAGTAACTGGTAGTTTTACACTGTTTCACTGTACACTATTTATAAGTTACTGGTAGTTTACACTGTTTCACTGTACACTTTTTTTAAGTAACTTGTAGTTTTACACTGTTTCACGGTACACTATTTATAAGTTACTGGTAGTTTCACACTGTTTCACTGTACATGCACTATTTATAAGTTACTGGTAGTTTTACACTGTTTCACTGTACACTATTTTTAAGTAACTTGTAGTTTTACACTGTTTAACTGTAACTTTATTTTTAAGTAACTTGTAGTTTAACACTGTTTCACTGTACACTATTTTTAAGTAACTTGTAGTTTAACACTGTTTCACTGTACACTATTTATAAGTTACTGGTAGTTTAACACTGTTTCACTGTACCCTATTTTTAAGTAACTTGTAGTTTTACACTTTTTCACTGTAACTTTATTTTTAAGTAACTTGTAGTTTAACACTGTTTCACTGTACACTATTTTTAAGTAACTTGTAGTTTAACACTGTTTCACTGTACACTATTTATAAGTTACTGGTAGTTTAACACTGTTTCACTGTACACTATTTTTAAGTAACTTGTAGTTTTGTGTCTTTTATTGTACATGTACCATAAGACGACATATCTTAAATTGATTTTTCTATGAAGTATTAAATTAAGGTGATTCTGAATGTGACTATTTTACTTACATCTTGATAATCAATGTCTGCATCATTCTGTAGGCATAATTTGAAGGTTTTTACATCTCCACCTCTAGTAGCTATAAGAAGTTTCTGTAAGTAAACCATAGAAATAGATTGTAATGAATGTCCTTACTGTTAAATTAGGTAATAATTATGTATTTAGCAATGACTACATAAATCAGTAGTATCCTTCCTTAATAAAACATTCAGACAGAGAGAAATTTTATAAATAGCATGTAATTGTTGAAATTTATGCATTTTATATTATATAGAAAAACAAAAATTGTTAACCTTCGAAAAAATATTTTATTATAGAATCATGGGCTAGATTTGGCATGTCCTTGAATTTTCTTTCTTGTAGTGTTTTCTGGTCTTTGACCTTTGTCCTTTTCAAGACATGCAAAACACTTAGTCCTTTAGTTGCCCCTTTTTTGGTCCTTTTTAAGACATACAGTTGTTTTTCATTCACTTATTCCTTTAATGGCCCCTTCTTTTGTCCTTTTAAAGACATGTAGTTTTGTTTTTCATTCACTTAGTCCTTTAATTACCCCTTTTTTGTCCTTTTGAAGACATATAGTTGTTTTTCATTCACTTAGTCCTTTAATTGCCCCTAGGTACTTTCTCATCCTTTTCTATATCAGATAGTAGTTATAATAAAGTAATGAGACTGTAACCTATTCAATACGAGAAAAAAAACTTTTCTGTCATCAGTTACTCAATACAGATTCATTTTTTTTGGGGTGACTAAACTGCCACTCAGTATTGTATGATAATAAGCAGAGCACTCCCTTGTAAGTTATTGACACACTAACCTCAGAGAATATATATTAAAGTTACTAGGAAATCTGCAAGTGTGCAAGTGTCAACCGTGTAATGTGTACAAGATAACACAATTAATTAAGTGTCACCCGTCTTATGAGTAGAAGATAAGACAAGTAAGTGTCACCTGTGTAACGATTAGAAGATAAGACGATTATGTGTCAATCTCGTAATGAGTAGATGTTAAGACAATTAATTGTCACCCGTGTAATGAGTAGAAGATAAGATGATTAAGTGTCACCTGTGTAATGAGTAGAAGATAAGACAATCAAGTGTCACCTGTGTAATGAGTAGAAGATAAGATGATTAAGTGTCACCTGTGTAATGAGTAGAAGATAAAACAATTAAGTGTCACCCATGTTATGAGTAGAAGATAAGTCGATTAAGTGTCACTCTTTTTATGAGTAGAAAATAAGTCAATTAATTAAGTGTCGCCTGTGTAATGAGTTGAAGATAAGTCAATTAAGTGTCACCTGTGTAATGAGTAGAAGATAAAACAATTAAGTGTCACCCGTCTTATGAGTAGAAGATAAGTCGATCAAGTGTCACCTGTGTAATGAGTAGAATATAAGAAGATTAAGTGTCACCTGTGTAATGAGTAGAAGATAAGAAGATTAAGTGGCACCTGTGTAATGAGTAGAAGATAAGAAGATCAAGGGTCACCTGTGTAATGAGTAGAAGATAAGAAGATTAAGTGTCACCTGTGTAATGAGTAGAAGATAAGACAATCAAGTGTCACCTGTGTAATGAGTAGACGATAAAACAATTAAGTGTCACCTTTGTTATGAGTAGAAGATAAGAAGATCAAGTGTCACCTGTGTAATGAGTAGAAGATAAGAAGATTAAGTGTCACCTGTGTAATGAGTAGAAGATAAGAAGATCAAGTGTCACCTGTGTAATGAGTAGAAGATAAGAAGATTAAGTGTCACCTGTGTAATGAGTAGAAGATAAGAAGATTAAGTGTCACCTGTGTAATGAGTAGAAGATAAGAAGATCAAGTGTCACCTGTGTAATGAGTAGAAGATAAGAAGATTAAGTGTCACCTGTGTAATGAGTAGAAGATAAAACAATTAAGTGTCACCCTTGTAATGAGTAGAAGATAAGTCGATCAAGTGTAACCTGTGTAATGAGTAGAGGATAAGACTATCAAGTGTCACCCATGTTATGAGTAAAAGATTAGATGATTAAGTGTCACTCTTTTTATGAGTAGAAGATAAGTCAATTAATTAAGTGTCACCTGTGTAATGAGTAGAAGATTATACAATCAAGTGTCACCCGTGTAATGAGTAGAAGATAAGTCGATTAAGTGTCAGCCGTGTATTGAGTAGAAGATAATACAATCAGGTGTCACCCTCGTAATGAGTAGAAGATAAGACAATTAAGACCATATCTGCTATAGTTATTAGCAACACCTTAGTTGGTCAAATGTTTTGAGTGCACCTTGCTATGTCCCAGTTTTGTATTTTTTGTTTGATCTGTGTTCTTCGAATTAGTAGTTTTGTAGTTCGCCTAGAATTCTTCTAGTTTTTATCTCAAATTACCACTTACTTGTATCTAATTGTACAATAATGGGGAACAAAACCACATAAGGAGACTCTTAGGTTAATCTTACCTTATTCCAATCCTCCATTATATCCTAAAAATAGAAAAGAAAAGTTATATTCAATATATATACTGTAGAGTTATTATTGAGGTACATGTATTATATTTACTGCCAATTAAAAATACATGATCATTATTGGATGTAATATACTGACCTAATATATTTTTAGCTACTAATTTTAATTAAATAATAATAGCATTGAAACAGTGATTTATCTCAACTTTTCTGCGCTATTAGAAGTTACTGAACTGAACTAAAAACCTTGAAGATCTGCTGATCACATACCTAAATGAGGTACAAATGTATTCTACAAACAGGATGTGACTCTTTCCATTGAACACCAGAACATCTATTGCACTTTCCCAGACCTAAGAGTTTCAAAAGTTTTTTTTACCAGCTTCAAGACACACATAAAAAACAATATCAACAAGTGAAACTGTGAGCTTCTGCTCACTGATGATACCCCCGTCCAAATATGCATTTGCTATCAGGTGTAAAAATGATACAAGTGTTCGGTAATCAGGAAGTTGTCGAGTGATGAATCTGAAAACGCATCACACAGTAAAGCTGACTTATATCAAGCCTGAAACCAAATTTCAGAAATCCTGGTAGTGTAGTTCCTGAGAAAAATGTGACGAAAAATATTCATGGGACGGACGGACTGACTGACTGACAGACTGACGGACTGACGGAAGGACAGACAGAGGTAAAACAGTATACCCTCCTTTTTTTCAAAGCGGAGGTATAAATATCAAGTAACAGTTTCTTAAAACACTATCCATAATCAACTAGAACTGTCAAATTAAATTCAATTGTTTTTTTTTTATTCTGTATGTGCCTGTCCACAGCCAGGACCTATAACATAGCAGATGTAGTTAGAGGCTGTGTACCATATTTGTTTTTACTTCATTGTTGTAGTATGCTGTGGATTTTTTTTCTTTTGAAATGTTTCACATTTTATCATAGCAAGGCTTTTTATAGATGATTATATGGAATGGGTTTTGCTCATTGTTGAAGGCCATTGGACGACCTGTAATTTTTTTTATCTTTGTCCTATGGTTTAGGAATAATTGTATCATTGTTAATCATACCACACCTCCTTATAGTAACTTTGAACAAGACAAATAGACTTGTGTCGCTGCATGAAATTGATAGGACATTTCTGGAATCATGTCTTTCAACGGAAATATCCTCAATTTCGCACGCCTTTATTTACCAGATAGAAGGCACGCCTGTATCCCTACTCTATTAAAGTTTCAAGCACTTCAGAATCGTCATTCTGCAGGGTAGTTTAGAAATAATTTATGTTCCATAAGTAAGTAATCTTAATTCCCATACCACTTAAGGGAGGGTGACCAACTTATTAAATTTTAATTTTCCAAATATTTTGTGCAATACACGATCAAACTTTTTCACCCCTTGGCTTAACATGTGTTGGAAGTGACGATGTCTACATTTTAGTCATTGGTGATGGAAGTCATATGACAGATTCAACTAACTACCGTATCCCGGAACTGGCCTATTGAGGTAACATATTCAATGGAGCATAAATGATCATTCCCTAAAATTATTAAAGCCAAGAAAACTTTCATGAAAATTTTCTTTGAACAATGCACAACAGAAACTACAAGAATGTGTCCATAGTACATTCCGGGATGACTCCAGGTGTTTTCAGATGGGTCCCTTGACCATTAAATTGGGAATTTTCATCCAAATTGGGAATTTTTCATGCATAAAATCTAAGACGAAATAACATTATTTTCCTGTAAAAACGGAAAATGTATCTTAAGTTTCACCTGTAGACTGCTGTAATAAGTTGTAACATTTTGAATAATCCTGGACGGGCTACTGATTATGATATGCCGGTATATGATTACCAGATCGCTTGACAGTTATTGGATTGAGACCAGGGAAGTTGTTACATGAAGATCATTGCACATGATGCACTATCTTCTCTTAGCTATGGTATTAACCTAGGCCTTTTACATATATAACAGCTAACTTAAACCACTGGAAAAAATCATCCATTGGGTAATTTTTTCAACAGCAGGTCATCTTTATAAATTTACCATGATTCAAATGGATTTCAAATTGAACTGGTCAATTGTCGAATTCAGAAAAGCAATTACAAAAGTTCAAGTACTTATTGGATAAGATTTTTTTGTGATTCTTGCTTTCTGTTTAATATGTAGAAGGTTCCCATAGTTTTACTTTAGGTGTATTAACCCTAAGAAACAGGAAATTCAAGCATTGAACCATTGTGTTTAAATATTATTATATTTTGGATCATCTTCAGACTTCACAACTTTTGAAAAAGTTCCATGATGTTGACATCCATTTCATGAATGATCTATCATCCACATGTATTTTCAAAAACGCTTAAACGTTTGTCTTTTGGGGAAATAGAGCCTGAAAAAATATAAATTAATTTCTTTTACAAAAAAAAGTTTTCATCATATTATATAACCGGTTCTGCCGGGCGATCTCCTTTAACGAGATCGGCGCTCATTATGATTTATTCATCAATGTTATATCTAAATTGGAATTTTGCTCTCTGCTGAGGTCTGCTTCAATGAGACCCATTTTGACAAAAAGCATCTTTTTATCGACCTGCTGGGCGATCTGCTTTTACGAGATCAAATACTCCCATTACATTTCCATCAATTGAATCCGGCTGCTAAAATCGTTTACCACATGTTGACAGCTAAATCGTTGTAAATAAAAAGCGATCGTTGATAGCATTCTCATCCGGATTTTAAAACGCTTTGACGACAAACTATGAAAAAGTATAGATGCCTAAATCGGTGACGGAAACATTTCCGAAAATATTGATTTTTTATTTTTTTTTTGTCTGAATTGGGAATTTCAATTCACATTATTTTTTTGGGGGCCGCTGGCTGATTTAAGGGCTGTTAAGCGGCCCTAAATTATATAGAAGAATCATCCCTGCACATGGATGCCTCACTCGCACTATCATTTTCTATGTTCAATGGACCGTGAAATTGGGGTCAAAACTCTTTAAATTAGAAAGATCATATCATAGGGAACATGTGTACGAAGTTTCAAGTTGATTGGACTCCAACTTCATCAAAAACTACCTTGACCAAAAACTTTAACATGAAGTGGGACAGACGCAATTTCTATGTTCAGTGGACCGTGAAATTGGGGTCAAAACTATTAAAATTAGAAAGATTATATCATAGGGTACATGTGTACAAAGTTTCAAGTTGATTGGACTTCAACTTCATCAATTTGACAAAAACTACCTTGACCAAAAAACTTTAACCTGAAGTGGGACAGACACATTTTCTATGTTCAGCGGACCGTGAAATTGAGGTAAAAACTCTAATTTGGCATTAAAATTAGAAAGATCATATCATAGGGAACATGTGAACTAAGTGTCAAGTTGATTGGACTTTATCAAAAACTACCTTGACCAAAAACTTTAACCGGAAGCGGGACAGAGGGACGAACGGACGGATGAACGAACAGACGCACAGACCGAAAAACGTAATGCCCTAGGTGGGGCATAAGAACTGCTAAAAAGCTGCAACACAACATTATCAAGCTGTTCATCAAATATAAAATCATTCCCTTCCATAGAAGCCAAGAAAAAGAAATTTTCATTGAACAATGAGTGTTGTATAATTTCAAACTATTGGTAAACAGGAAGTGAATGTACGGCAGATGTGAATACTGCTTACAGTCTGTATTGTTTAAAACCACCACCTCCCACACTAAAGATGAACACAATACCACAACACCCTGAAAGATTAACGAGGCGGTTTTTATGAATTGATTTTTTTTGGTAATCTTAAAAAACATATATTATACGATACATAATTAGATAAATACTGATGAATGTAGCTCTGAGGTCAGCCTAATTTATAAGTAAGGTTGTGCCATCATCTAAGGTATCTGTGAAAAATAACTATGAATCATATTCACTTGTTTAAGCCTGATATATGTAAATACATAGCAATGTATGGTGTTATCCCCCTGTATAAACATATCAATGTTTGTGTGTTATCTCCCTGTTTAAACAAATCAATGTATGGTGTTATCTCCCTGTATAAACATATCAATGTTTGTGTGTTATCTCCCTGTTTCTTATAAACATATCAATGTTTGTGTGTTATCTCCCTGCATAAACATATAAATGTTTGTGTGTTATCTCCCTGTTTCTTATAAACATATCAATGTTTGTGGGTTATCTCCCTGTATAAACATATTGTTTGTGGGTTATCTCCCTGTATAAACATATCAATGTTTGTGTGTTATCTCCCTGTATAAACATATCAATGTTTGTGGGTCATCTCCCTGTATAAACAAATCAATGTTTGTGGGTTATCTCCCTGTATAAACATATCAATGTTTGTGGGTCATCTCCCTGTATAAATATATCATTGATTGTGTGTTATCTCCCTGTATAAACATATCAATGTTTGTGGGTCATCTCCCTGTATAAACATATCATTGATTGTGTGTTATCTCCCTGTATAAACATATCAATGTTTGTGTGTTATCTCCCTGTATAAACATATCAATGTTTGTGGGTTATCTCCCTGTATAAACATGTCAATATTTGTGTGTTATCTCCCTGTTTCAATAAAATATCTTACAAGAAAGGTACAGATAGTGGACAAAAGTGAGTTCCCAATAAAAACATGTCCTATCATTTCATCTAAAAAAAAATATTACTTTATGAGCGATTTTTATAAAATAAATACCATAAGATGTAGAAATAGTCTAAAGTTTTTTTGTTTATCTGGCCATGATTTTCGTTAGGGTCGTTTTCATTTTCTGATAGGTGAAACACAAATGCAAATTTTTACGATTTTAATTTGGTTAGAATACATAGCAAAGTTTTCCACAAATAATTTCTTTGTGTTCACCTCATCAGAAAATTAAAATGAGCCTGAATTATATCAAATTTCAAAAGTAAATGATCCTATATAGTTCACATATAATGTACACTTACCTATAATAACTTGACTGGACAAGGATTACATTGACTGGACAATGATCACATTGACTGGACAATGATCACATTAACTGGACAAGGATCACATCGACTGGACATGCTGGACAAGGATCTACAAAATATAAATAGATGTTTCAAACTAAAGACAAGCCTAAAAAGAAAACACCAACAAACAACAGTACACAAAACACAAAATAAACAAGCATTCTGACATTATTGCATGGCAATGCATAGTCCCCTACCTTTTAAAAAATCATTGTACTGGAACAAACTTGATCTATAACTTGTCATGGTGTAAACTATATAACAAAAATCAAGTCAATATCTTCAAGCATGAAGACAAAAAGTGTGGAAAACTGATTATTTAAGTAAATTTTCAAAGTCAAGGACCATAACTCAAAATCATCAGACCGGAACAAGATGAGTTTGATCTGTAACTTGTCATGATAAAACTATATACCAATTATCAAATCAATATCTTCAAGCATGACGAAAGAAAGTGAGGAAACTGATTATTTGAGTGAATTTTCAAAGTCCAAGGACCATAACTCTGCACAAAATCATCAGACCGAAACAAAATTCGAACTTGATCTGTAACTTGTCATGATAAAACTATATACCAATTATCAAATACATATCTTCAAGCATGACGAAAGAAAGTGAGGAAAACTGATTATTTGAGTGAATTTTCAAAGTCTAAGGACCACAACTCTGCATAAAATCATCAGACTGGAACAAAATTCGAACTTGATCTGTAACTTGTCATTATGAAGCAATACACCAAATATTAAATCAATATCTTCAAGCACAAAGAAAACAAGCATTCTGTGAGTATTGCATGGCAATACATAGTCCCCTACCGGTTAAAAATTCATTGTAATGGAAAGAAATTCCAACTTGATCTATAACTTGTCAAGGTGTAAACTACATAAAACAACCAGATGCTCCGCAGGGCGCAGCTTTATACGACCGCAGAGGTTGAACCCTGAATGGTTGGGGCAAGTATGGACACAACATTCAAGCTCGATTCAGCTCTAAATTTGGATTGTGATTAAATAGTTGACACAGCATAGGTTTCTGACACAGAATGAATGTGGTCTAATGAACTTAAAATATTTTGTTTGCCTTTGAGCAATTCACTATGCTGTTGAATATAAATCCTCTCAAAAAAATGTTTGAAGAAATTTTCTTTTTATTTATGAAATCTGAAATGAGAAAAATTTAATCCCCACCCCCATTTTTTTTTCACATCCCCTTTTCCCTTTTTCCAAAACGGATCTCAATTCAAATTTCTAATGGAGTTTGCAACAATAACTACTCATTTAAATACATCATAAGATATTAAAATGTAACAAAAGGTGCTTGTTATCACTGAATGGTAAAGATTGTTTTAATTTATAAGTTGGTAGTAAAAGTGAATATACATTGTTTATTGTATAAAACAATGATTTACGTTGATTCAACTACTATTCTGGACAAAGAAAGATAACTCCAATCAATTGAAAATTTCTTGCTATTGCACAATATTGTGCAATTAGATATTTCTTGCTATTGCGCAATATTGTGCAATTGAAAATATTTGCTATTGCACAATACTGTGCAATTGAAGATTTCTTGCTATTGCACAAAACTGTGCAATTGAAAATTTCTTACTATTGCACAATACTGTGCAATTGAAGATTTCTTGCTATTACTGAATATTGTGCAATTGAAAATTTCTTGCTATTGCACAATACTTAATATAATAATTTTGGATGCTGATTTGAACCAACTTGAAAACTGGCCCCCATAATCAAAAATCTAAGTACATGTTAAGATTCAGCATATCAACATGATCAAAAAAGCCCAAGAATTCAATTTTTTGTTAAAATCAAACTTAGTTTAATTTTGGACCCTTTGGACTTTAATGTAGACCAATTTGAAAACAGGACTAAAAATTAAGAATCTACATACAAAGTTAGATTTGGTATATATCAAAGAACCCCAATTATTCAATTTTTGATGAAATCAAACAAAGTTTAATTTTGAACCCCGATTTGGACCAACTTGAAAACTGGGCCAATAATAAAAAATCTAAGTATTTTTTTAGATTCAGCATATCAAAGAACCCCAAGGATTCAATTTTTGTTAAAATCAAACTAAGTTTAATTTTGGACCCTTTGGACCTTAATGTAGACCATTTGAAAACGGGACCAAAATTTAAGCATCTACATACACAGTTAGATTTGGCATATCTAAGAACCCCAATTATTCAATTTTTGATGAAATCAAACAAAGTTCAATTTTGGACCCTTTTGACCCCTTATTCCTAAACTGTTGGGACCAAAACTCCCAAAATCAAACCCAACCTTCTTTTGGTGATCATAAACCTTGTGTTTAAATTTCATAGATTTCTATTTACTTATACTAAAGTTATGGTGCGAAAACCAAGAATAATGCTTACTTGGGCCCCTTTTTGGCCCTTAATTCCTAAACCGTTCAGACCTCAACTCCCAAAATCAATCCCAACCTTCCTTTTTTGGTCATAAACCTTGCATTTAAATTTCATTGATTTCTATTTACTTATACTTAAGTTATTGTGCGAAAACCAAAGAATAATGCTTATTTGGGCCCTTTTTTGGCCCCTAATTCCTAAACTGTTTAAACTAAAACTCCCAAAATCAATCCCAACCTTCCTTTTGTGTTCATAAACCGTGTGTCAAAATTTCATAGATTTCTATTTACTTAAACTAAAATTATAGTGCGAAAACCAAGAAAATGCTTATTTGGGCCCTTTTTGGCCCCTAATTCTTAAAATGTTGGGACCAAAACTTCCAAAATCAATCCCAACCTTCCTTTTGTGGTCATAAACCTTGTGTTAAAATTTCATAGATTATTCACTTTTACTAAAGTTAGAGTGCAAAAACTAAAAGTATTCGGCCGCCGCCGATGACGACGACGACGCCAACGTGATACCAATATACGACCAAAAAAATTTTAATTTTTGCGGTCGTATAACAAAATAAACTGTTATCACAGAGATATGTCTCGCTTTGTTGTAATTTCGATAATGCAAATATTGAAATTAAAATAGCAACACTTTAACATGTAAGTTTTGCAAATATTCAAAGTCAATATGGCTAAACAATCTCCATGGAAATGAGATGCCAATGCTAATACAACTGCATACCAAATACCATTGACTTATCATAAGTAGTTCCTTTTAAACAGATCTTAACACAAACTAATACATGTAAACTAAGCAAAATTTCAAAGTCAATAATCCATAACTGAGGGGGCGGGTTCAAATAATCTCTATGGTAATGAGATGTGCCAATGCTAATACAACTGAATACCTAATATCATTGACCTACCACTAGTTGTTCCCCATAAATCGACCTGTTCACAAACTAATACATGAAAACTAAGCAAAAATTTTAAAGTCAATAGACCATGACTGAGGGGGCGGGGCCAAATATTCTCCATGGAAATAAGATATATGCCAATGCTGATACAACTGCATACCAATTATCATTGACTCACCACTAGTGGTTCCCCATAAACTGACCTAAGGCCAATTAAAATTAATTGATAGATTTTCATCCCCGCCCGCCCCTCAGAAATCGTCCCGCCCCGATTTTTTTTATTTTAACGAATTTACGATTTCCAGGTTTTCTTTATTTCCGTCACCGATACCCGTCGATAATTTTGTTTCATTCAAAACTTCCTGTTTCAAATTTTGATTTTCGTATTTTCTTCAAGTAATCTAAGCAAAATGAATAAGTCGACATACTGCTCAATGATGACAACACCATCTACCGAGAATAGAGATTGATTACGAGAAGGGCATGAACCATAAATTCCGGGTAACGAGTAATACGCTGTGTCAAAGGAACGCAAATCGCGGATAGAAATTCAGTGATAGGCAAACTGTGGGCTTTTCTTTTCTATTTGTACAAAGACTAATGACATTGTGTCAGGAAATATCTTTGAATGATATCCAAACACAATAACCGTGGAACACATTGGTACAGCAAATTTCTGGATTAAAGAAATTGACACAAGCACAAACTTGTTAGATTTATTGCTGTATATTCAGTTCAAAAAGTTGACAAACAAGCGCATTTAATTATAGCATTTAAGCTCTTAGATTTACCAATGGCTGACAAACAGCATACACCCTCTGCCATAATACCCCCAATAGAGTTATTAACCAACTTCTTCTTTTTTGTTAATATAAAAAAGAAGGTATGGTATGATTGTCAATGAGACAACTCTCCACAAGATACCAAAATGACACAGAAATTAACAATTATAGGTCACTGTATGGCCTTGTAATTAACCGTTTCAGAATCTAATGCATTCTGGGTAATATATTGAAAAAAGCGTACACCAAATCATTTTGTTTGGTTAGAAACGTTCTAAACAATTGAAATTCAACCAATGACGTAACGTAATTTTCATTTTGGTGTACGAATAATGGAATTTCCCTCTAGTTTCTGAAAAGGTGAATTATATGTACACCTTGCATAAGTTAATAAAGCACCAACCCTATTATTTTCAAAACTGTTTTTCAGTTTACATTTTATTCTGTACTCATAACACTTGTTTTGCATACAAATGCATTTGCTGCATTTTATGGGGACTACAAACCATCGCTTAGGTAGCAAAATAAATTTGGTGTAGGTAGCCCAACTGCTTTTTTTTAATATATAAAATAGGTTCTAAAGGGGCAATTACATGAAGAACCGTGGTTGCCAATCAATGATATATCTTTTTTTTAATTTTAAAAATTATGTACCATTCCTTTTACATGTATAAACATGATATAAGTTTATTATTACACTTGCAGATATGAAAAACACGTCACAAGAAGGTTTTAAATGAAATAAAATTTAAAAAATAAAATCCTCCCACCCACCCAATTTTTTTCAAAAATTTAGATGAAAATCTACTGATTAATTTTAGTTGGCCTAATCACAAACTAATACATGAAAATTAAGCAAAAATGTCAAAGTCAATAGACCATCACTGAGTTGGCAGGGCTTAATAATCTCCATGGAAATGAGATATGCTAAGACTTAAACAACTGCATACCAATTATTATTAACTTACCACTAGTGGTTCCCCATAAACTGATCTAATCACAAACTAATACATGAAAACAAAGCAAAAGTTTCAAAGTCAATAGACCATTACTGAGGGGGCGGGGCCAAATAATATCCATGGTAATGAGATGTGCCAATACTAATACAACTGCATACCAAATATCTTTGACTTACCACTAGTGGTTCACCATAAACTAAACCTAAGGTAGCAATAAACAGTTAGCAAAAAATACTAAAATTTGCCCTTATGAATTTTACCATCCCCTTTTCATTGCTTTCTTGCAATATCAAGCTTACTGTTTGTTTCATATATATATATATGGGCATATGTATGTAATCAGAATCTTCCATAGATTTTTATCCAGTATATAAAATGGTAAAATATAATTTCTTTTTGGTGTATCCATGGCAACAATCTGCATTTATTTGTTATAAAATATTGCAAAAAGGGGGAAAAAGATGTCATATTTTCCCCCAAAATTTGGCTAAAAGTAGAATTTCAATCGTTTGAAGTAATACCTTTTCTGATACTGTGTACATATATAATTCAGCAAATCCAATGAAAATCATATGTCTTTCGTCTCATTTTTTTTTGTAAAATTGCGTCAAAAACTTCGTGTAGAAAAAGAGTGTTTGTAAACAGTACATTGATTTCTGGACCGATGGCCGGTCTAGCTATGAAAATACAGATTGTCAAACAGAAAACAGCCTATAAAACATGTAAAAAATAATCTTGATGCTCTTATAAACCATCTTTGAAGGCTAAATTAGCACTCATCTGTCTAAAAATGAATTTTATTACACACTAACTTTCCTATTTGAAAAATCCACAGGGCCAAAATGCGAAACTAAACTCCTAACTGTGTATTGCTACCTAATCACAAACTAATACATTGTTGACGCCGACGCCGGAAACAGCATACCTATGTCTCGCTTTTTGACTCCGTCAAGCGAGACAAAAACCTACCACTTAATTCTTCAAACAATTTACTAAAGAAAAGGAAAAATACAAAATGTCTTTTATCTCAATACAATATGTCTTTTAAAAAATGAGTTATTTCCCTTTGAACAGAAATTTAGTATAAAATAATAAGTATTTCATCAAAAATTTAATTCTAGGGAAAGGGCTATACCTGAACATGGAGAAAAGCTAAAATCGTGAAAATCGAACTTGACCTGTAACTTGTCATGATAAAACAATACACCAAATATCAAATCAATATCTTCAAGCATGAAGAAAACAATTCTGGAAAACTGATTTGCCGGACTGACAGATGGACAGACTGCAAACCTAAAGTCCCCTTCGACTTCGTCGGTAGGGAACTAATAAACAGCTGCGCCACGAGCTCATGATACGCCTGTCGTCTTGTGAAAAAAACATCAAATTTTTTTTGGGGAATAACAAGGGGGTTGTTCAGGAATGCTAAGTATATCCTGACTCATCCTTATTCCTGCTCAATAGGAAGTTTATATAAGAGACAGAAAAAAAATTGCTCACAATATGTTTTATATGTTTTTTACCAAAAAGCTCAATAAAAATTCAATAACTCAAAAATAATATAAAGAATCATCACGAAAAAGTATACAGACCTTCAGATTAATTTAACTAACAAGTGTGTGAAGTTTTATGCAATAATCATAAATAGTTCCTGAGATCTATACGGTGCGACATGTAAACCACCCCCCCCCCCCCCCCAATGGACCGTCAAAATTGTGAAGGGCCTATAAAAACTGGAAACCTGATTTGCTGGACTGATGGATGGACAGACAGACTGACGGAGTGCAAACCTAAAGTCCCCTTCGACTTTGTCGGTAGAGAAATAAAGACCTTAAGACTGAGCAACACAAACCCCACCAAAAGATGGGGGTGATCTCAGGTGCTCCGGAACGGTAAGCAGATCCTTCTCCACATGTGGCACTTGTGTTGACATGAATGTAAGTACAAACCCACTGATAGGTCTATAATTTAAAAATGCTTGTCAATGGTTGAATACAATTTTGACCTCTTTCATTGAATGGTTGCTGTCTCATTGACATAAATATCCCAAGTTGACTTCATAGTCAAAAACTCTTATTTTTTTAAGCAATTTACATTGTAATGATTGCAATGTTTTGTTAGACATGTTAGTTTAGTAATCATGTAATTATGTCACATATGTTTTTGATTCCCATATATACATAAATAACAAAAGTAGATGAGTGCAAAATGTTAATCTTGTTAGCTCTTTATTATCTCCCTTTTAAGCATTTTAACATTGTAATGAAATGTCTTGAAAAATTTGTCTATTTATACAATTATACATTTTAACATTGTGACTTTTGTCAATTGAATTTCATTTGATAAAATAAAGGCCAATTAAAATTGCTAGATTTTCATCCCCGCCCGCCCCTCTGAAATCGTCCCGCCCCGATTTTTTTTATTTAACAAAAATACGATTTCCGGATTTTATCATGTCCGTTACCGGGAACCATCGATAATTTCGTTTCATTCAACACTTCCTGTTTCAAATTTCGTTTTTGTATTTCTCCGAGTAATCTAATAATGATATGATTGAGTCGACATATTCTGCTGCTCTATTATGACAACTTCTACCGAGAATAGAGATTGATAACGAGAAGAGCATGAAATATTCGAGTAACGAGTAAAACGCCTTGTCATTTAACGCAAATTGCGGTAGTCACAAGTGAATCGAAAACCGTGTTTTTTTCTTTATTTATACGATGACTTTGTGTCAGGAAATTTGGACTGTAAATGATATCCAAAGCGCAAGAATCGTAGAACAAATTGGTACAAAAACATGACTGGATTAAAGAAATTGACACAAGCACGAATTTGTTTGATTTATGACCGTATATTGAGAAAAAAAAGTTGACAAACACGCATTTTAATTCCCTTATATTTACCCATGGCTGTTGTTTTTGTTGACAAACAGCAAACACCCTCTGTAACTGTCCCAATACCCTCAATTTAGTCATTAAAAAACTACTTTTTGGTTAAGTTCATGTTTTACATCACATAATTACTTTCCACACTGAGTTTACATTTTATTTTGTACTCATAATACTTGTGTTGCATACATTTGTACCAATACATTTTATTGATTTTATGTGGACTACAAACCATTGCTTAGAAAGCAAAATAAATTTGGTGTAGGTCTAGTCCAACTGAAGAGAGCATTTCTCTTCCCTTTGATGTATACTATAAATAGGTTTCTAAAGCGGCAATTACATGTATAACAGTGGTTGCCAATCAGGGATTTTTATTTAAGAGTTTAAAAAATAGTGTCATATTCCTTATACAACATGTATATACATTATACAAGCTTGTTTTCTACTAGCATATACCCCGCGGTATGAAGAACTTGTGACAAGGGTTTCATATGAAATAAAATTTAAAAAATAAAATCCTCCCACCCGCCCCATGTTTTTCAAAAATTTGGATGAAAATCTACTAATTAATTTTAGTTGGCCAAATAACATAACGATTCAATACAATTTGACTATAATATTCACTTACCTTTACGAAACGTGTATTAAATCGATGGACTTGAATCAAATAAAAACGAACAGTAGATCTTTAAACTGAAAATATAAAATAGCTCAAATACAGTTTCAGATGAATATCAGTTGAACCATTTCTGAATATATTATGTATACTTTTTTAGCTTGTAACATTAAGTAACTTGTCATGAATGAAAGAGATATGACCTTCTGTATATAGTACCATACATAGCTCGGTGTAGGGAGATATAACCTTCTGTATATAGTACCATACATAGCTCGGTGTAGGAGATATAACCTTCTGTATATAGTACCATACATAGCTCGGTGTAAGAGATATAACCTTCTGTATATAGTACCATACATACCTCGGTGTAGGAGATATAACCTTCTGTATATAGTACCATACATAGCTCGGTGTAGGAGATATAACCTTCTGTATATAGTACCATACATAGCTCAGTGTAGGAGATATAACTTTCTAGATATAGTACCATACATAGCTTAGTGTAAGAGATATAACCTTCTGTATATAGTACCATACATAGCTCGGTGTAGGAGATATAACCTTCTGTATATTATACCATACATAGCTCGGTGTAAGAGATATAACCTTCTGTATATAGTACCATACATAGCTCGGTGTAGGAGATATAACCTTCTGTATACATAGTACCATACATAGCTCAGTGTAGGAGATATAACTTTCTGTATATAGTACCATACATAGCTTGGTGTAAGAGATATAACCTTCTGTATATAGTACCATACATAGCTCGGTGTAAGAGATATAATCTTCTGTATATAGTACCATACATAGCTCGGTGTAAGAGATATAACCTTCTGTATATAGTACCATACATAGCTCGGTGTAAGAGATATAACCTTCTGTATATAGTACCATACATAGCTCGGTGTAAGAGATATAACCTTCTGTATATAGTACCATACATAGATCGGTGTAGGGGATATAACCTTCTGTATATAGTACCATACATAGCTCGGTGTAGGAGATATAACCTTCTGTATATAGTACCATACATAGCTCGGTGTAGGAGATATAACCTTCTGTATATAGTACCATACATAGCTCGGTGTAAGAAATATATAACCTTCTGTATATAGTACCATACATAGCTCGGTGTAGGAGATATAATCTTCTGTATATAGTACCATACATAGCTCAGTGTACTAGGAGATATAACCTTCTGTATATAGTACCATACATAGCTCGGTGTACTAGGAGATATAACCTTCTGTATATAGTACCATACATAGCTCGATGTAGGAGATATAACCGTCTGTATATAGTACCATACATAGCTCGGTGTAGGAGATATAACCTTCTGTATATAGTACCATACATAGCTCGGTGTACTAGAAGATATAACCTTCTGTATATAGTACCATACATAGCTCGGTGTAAGAGATATAACCTTCTGTATATAATACCATACATAGCTCGGTGTAGGAGATATAACCTTCTGTATATAGTACCATACATAGCTCTGTGTACTAAGAGATATAACCTTCTGTATATAGTACCATACATAGCTCGGTGTACTAGGAGATATAACCTTCTGTATATAGTACCATACATAGCTCGGTGTAAGAGATATAACCTTCTGTATATAGTACCATACATAGCTCAGTGTAGGAGATATAACCTTCGGTATATAGTACCATACATAGCTCGGTGTAGGAGATATCACCTTCTGTATATAGTACCATACATAGCTCGGTGTAGGAGATATAACCTTCTGTATATAGTACCATACATAGCTCGGTGTAGGAGATATAACCTTCTGTATATATAGTACCATACATAGCTCAGTGTAGGAGATATAACTTTCTGTATATAGTACAATACATAGCTTGGTGTAAGAGATATAACCTTCTGTATATAGTACCATACATAGCTCGGTGTAGGAGATATAACCTTCTGTATATATAGTACCATACATAGCTCAGTGTAGGAGATATAACTTTCTAGATATAGTACCATACATAGCTTAGTGTAAGAGATATAACCTTCTGTATATAGTACCATACATAGCTCGGTGTAGGAGATATAACCTTCTGTATATAGTACCATACATAGCTCGGTGTAAGAGATATAACCTTCTGTATATAGTACCATACATAGCTCGGTGTAAGAGATATAACCTTCTGTATATAGTACCATACATAGCTCGGTGTAAGAGATATAACCTTCTGTATATAGTACCATACATAGCTCGGTGTAAGAGATATAACCTTCTGTATATAGTACCATACATAGATCGGTGTAGGAGATATAACCTTCTGTATATAGTACCATACACAGCTCGGTGTAGGAGATATAACCTTCTGTATATAGTACCATACATAGCTCGGTGTAAGAGATATAACCTTCTGTATATAGTACCATACATAGCTCAGTGTAGGAGATATAACCTTCTGTATATAGTACCATACATAGCTCAGTGTACTAGGAGATATAACCTTCTGTATATAGTACCATACATAGCTCGGCGTAGGAGATATAACCGTCTGTATATAGTACCATACATAGCTCGGTGTAGGAGATATTGTAACGGTTTATTTCTTCCTCTGTGATATTTTATCCTGAGGATAATTTGTCCCGGTTATTTTTTTCCAGGCATAGTATTTCACAGGTTGATTTTTTCCAGAGGAGTGAAAATCTATCTGTGTTATGCAGATAGTATGTACCGGTAAATATTTGCCGTTCTATATTTCACAGAACGTGTGAAATAGAGTCCTATTAACTACTATGTAAGTTACTCACAATCAATATATACCTGACTATAATTATAAAATGTTTCACAAAGGTAGACCAAATTTGCATAATTTATCAAAGGGAGGTAATTATGAGCAATTTATATTTTAAAGATATTAATATAATATATTTCTGAATCTATTTTATAGTGAAATTTTTTCCTTGAATCTAATTTTTTATATATTCATTTATATAAAAAGATGACTTACAACTTGTTTTAATAAGACAGATAACATTTCACAGGTAAAAACTAATCCAGCTGTTAAACATGCTTTTGTTCCAATATATTGTTATTTATATTTATACTATGATTTATCTGATTTCCATATAATCAACAACTACATCTCTGTCCCCAGACAAAACTATTTATATAGGTAAAAATATCATCATAATCAAATTCGTTTAATACTGTTAACAGTAGTAATGCAACTATATTTCTACCTTACCTTTAAATTTATATTTGCACTGAGATCTGAAAACAACTCACTTTTACATGTATTTCACTAACCTTATTTAATCATGATATTATTTTCACAATAACGATCTTTGAAATTACTTCTGGTTTTCGTCCCTATGTTTCATGATAATTTTCTTTTTAAAAGGATGACATTGACTTGAAATTTTTTCAAGGATAATTTGTGAAATTATTTCCCATTATAAATTTTATAATACATTTTTTTTTAACAATTTCGCTTTATTTCAAATACAATATTATTATTTCATAGTATTTTTAAAGGATAAGTTTTTTCTAATAACTATTCAATAAGTTAACTACCCAAATAGAATTTCACAGCAAAGAAAAAATTATCCCAGGGAAATATTTTCCTCCGGATAAAAAAAGTAACAACAACTACTGTGACATTTTTCCCTCCGGATCAAATTTCAACCGGATATAATTTTGCTTTACAATATAACCTTCTGTATATAGTACCATGCATAGCTCGGTGTAGGAGATATAACCTTCTGTATATAGTACCATACATAGCTCGGTGTAGGAGATATAACCTTCTGTATATAGTACCATACATAGCTCGGTGTAGGAGATATAACCTTCTGTATATAGTACCATACATAGCTCAGTGTACTAGGAGATATAACCTTCTGTATATAGTACCATACATAGCTCAGTGTAGGAGATATAACCTTCTGTATATAGTACCATACATAGCTCGGTGTAGGGAGATATAACCTTCTGTATATAGTACCATACATAGCTCAGTGTACTAGGAGATATAACCTTCTGTATATAGTACCATACATAGCTCAGTGTAGGAGACATAACCTTCTGTATATAGTACCATACATAGCTCAGTGTAGGAGATATAACCTTCTGTATATAGTACCATACATAGCTCAGTGTAGGAGATATAACCTTCTGTATATAGTACCATACATAGCTCGGTGTAGGAGATATAACCTTCTGTATATAGTACCATACACAGCTCAGTGTAGGAGACATAACCTTCTGTATATAGTACCATACATAGCTCAGTGTAGGAGACATAACCATCTGTATATACTACCATACATAGCTCAGTGTAGGAGATATAACCTTCTGTATATAGTACCATACATAGCTCAGTGTAGGAGATATAACCTTCTGTATATAGTACCATACACAGCTCAGTGTAGGAGACATTACCTTCTGTATATAGTACCATACATAGCTCAGTGTAGGAGATATAACCTTCTGTATATAGTACCATACACAGCTCAGTGTAGGAGATATAACCTTCTGTATATAGTACCATACACAGCTCGGTGTAGGGAGATATAACCTTCTGTATATAGTACCATACAAAGCTCGGTGTAGGAGATATAACCTTCTGTATATAGTACCATACATAGCTCGGTGTAGGAGATATAACCTTCTGTATATAGTACCATACATAGCTCGGTGTAGGGAGATATAACCTTCTGTATATAGTACCATACATAGCTCAGTGTACTAGGAGATATAACCTTCTGTATATAGTACCATACATAGCTCAGTGTAGGAGATATAACCTTCTGTATATAGTACCATACATAGCTCAGTGTACTAGGAGATATAACCTTCTGTATATAGTACCATACATAGCTCAGTGTAGGAGATATAACCTTCTGTATATAGTACCATACATAGCTCAGTGTACTAGGAGATATAACCTTCTGTATATAGTACCATACATAGCTCAGTGTAGGAGATATAACTTTCTGTATATAGTACCATACATAGCTCGGTGTAGGAGATATAACCTTCTGTATATAGTACCATACATAGCTCGGTGTAAGAGATATAACCTTCTGTATATAGTACAAAACTTAGCTCGGTGTAAGAGATATAACCTTCTGTATATTGTACCATGCATAGCTCGGTGTAGGAGATATAACCTTCTGTATATAGTACCATATATAGCTCGGTGTAAGAGATATAACCTTCTGTATATAGTACCATACACAGCTCAGTGTAGGAGACATAACCTTCTGTATATAGTACCATACATAGCTCAGTGTAGGAGATATAACCTTCTGTATATAGTACCATACATAGCTCGGTGTAGGAGATATAACCTTCTGTATATACAGTACCATACATAGCTCGGTGTAGGGAGATATAACCTTCTGTATATAGTACAATGTACCATACATAGCTCAGTGTAGGAGATATAACCTTCTGTATATAGTACCATACATCGCTCGGTGCAGGGAGATATAACCTTCTGTATATAGTACCATACATAGCTCAGTGTAGGAGATATAACCTTCTGTATATAGTACCATACATAGCTCAGTGTACTAGGAGATATAACCTTCTGTATATAGTACCATACATAGCTCAGTGTAGGAGATATAACCTTCTGTATATAGTACCATACATAGCTCGGTGTAGGCGATATAACCTTCTGTATATAGTAACATACATAGCTCGGTGTAAGAGATATAACCTTCTGTATATAGTACCATACATAGCTCGGTGTAAGAGATATAACCTTCTGTATATAGTACCATACATAGCTCGGTGTAGGAGATATAACCTTCTGTATATAGTACCATACATAGCTCGGTGTAGGAGATATAACCTTCTGTATATAGTACCATACACAGCTCAGTGTAGGAGACATAACCTTCTGTATATAGTACCATACATAGCTCAGTGTAGGAGATATAACCTTCTGTATATAGTACCATACATAGCTCGGTGTACTAGGAGATATAACCTTCTGTATATAGTACCATACATAGCTCAGTGTAGGAGATATAACCTTCTGTATATAGTACCATACATAGCTCGGTGTAGGAGATATAACCTTCTGTATATAGTACCATACATAGATCAGTGTACTAGGAGATATAACCTTCTGTATATAGTACCATACATAGCTCGGTGTAGGGAGATATAACCTTCTGCATATAGTACCATACATAGCTCGGTGTAGGAGATATAATCTTCTGTATATAGTACCATACATAGCTCAGTGTACTAGGAGATATAACCTTCTGTATATAGTACCATACATAGCTCGGTGTAGGGAGATATAACCTTCTGTATATAGTACCATACATAGCTCGGTGTAGGAGATATAACCTTCTGTATATAGTACCATACATAGCTCGGTGTAGGAGATATAACCTTCTGTATATAGTACCATACATAGCTCAGTGTAGGAGATATAACCTTCTGTATATAGTACCATATATAGCTCGATGTAGGAGATATAACCTTCTGTATATACTACCATACATAGCTCAGTGTAGGAGATATAACCTTCTGTATATAGTACCATACATAGCTCGGTGTAGGAGATATAACCTTCTGTATATAGTACCATACATAGCTCAGTGTAGGAGATATAACCTTCTGTATATAGTACCATACATAGCTCGGTGTAGGAGATATAACCTTCTGTATATAGTACCATACATAGCTCGGTGTAGGAGATATAACCTTCTGTATATACTACCATACATAGCTCAGTGTAGGAGATATAACCTTCTGTATATAGTACCATACGTAGCTCAGTGTAGGAGATATAACCTTCTGTATATAGTACCATACATAGCTGGGTGTAGAAGATATAACCTTCTGAATACAGTACCATACATAGCTCGGTGTAGGAGATATAACCTTCTGTATATAGTACCATACATAGCTCGATGTAGGAGATATAACCTTCTGTATATAGTACCATACATAGCTCAGTGTAGGAGATATAACCTTCTGTATATAGTACCATACATAGCTCAGTGTAAGGAGATATAACCTTTTGTATATAGTACCATACATAGCTCGGTGTAGGAGATATAACCTTCTTTATATAGTACCATACATAGCTCGGTGTAGGAGATATAACCTTCTGTATATAGTACCATACATAGCTCAGTGTAGGGAGATATAACCTTCTGTATATAGTATCATACATAGCTCGATGTAGGAGATATAACCATCTGTATATAGTACCATACATAGCTCAGTGTAGGAGATATAACCTTCTGTATATAGTACCATACATAGCTCGATGTAGGAGATATAACCTTCTGTATATAGTACCATACATAGCTCAGTGTAGGAGATATAACCTTCTGTATATAGTACCATACATAGCTCAGTGTAGGAGATATAACCTTCTGTATATAGTACCATACATAGCTCGGTGTAGGAGATATAACCTTCTGTATATAGTACCATACGTAGCTCGGTGTAGGAGATAAAACCTTCTGTATATAGTACCATACGTAGCTCGGTGTAGGAGATATAACCTTCTGTATATAGTACCATACATAGCTCGATGTAGATGATATAACCTTCTGTATATAGTACCATACATAGCTCGGTGTAGGAGATATCACCTTCTGTATATAGTACCATACATAGCTCGATGTAGGTGATATAACCTTCTGTATATAGTACCATACATAGCTCAGTGTAGGAGATATAACCTTCTGTATATAGTACCATACATAGCTGGGTGTAGGAGATATAACCTTCTGTATACAGTACCATACATAGCTCGGTGTAAGAGATATAACCTTCTGTATACAGTACCATACATAGCTCGGTGTAGGAGATATAACCTTCTGTATATAGTACCATACATAGCTCGGTGTAGGAGATATAACCTTCTGTATATAGTACCATACATAGCTCAGTGTAGGAGATATAACCGTCTGTATATAGTACCATACATAGCTCGGTGTAGGAGATATAACCTTCTGTATATAGTACCATACATAGCTCAGTGTAGGGAGATATAACCTTCTGTATATAGTACCATACATAGCTCGGTGTAAGAGATGTAACCTTCTGTATATAGTACCATACATAGCTCGGTGTAGGAGATATAACCTTCTGTATATAGCACCATACATAGCTCGGTGTAGGAGATATAACCTTCTGTATATAGTACCATACATAGCTCAGTGTAGGGAGATATAACCTTCTGTATATAGTACCATACATAGCTCAGTGTAGGAGATATAACCTTCTGTATATAGTACCATACATAGCTGGGTGTAGAAGATATAACCTTCTGAATACAGTACCATACATAGCTCGGTGTAGGAGATATAACCTTCTGTATATAGTACCATACATAGCTCGATGTAGGAGATATAACCTTCTGTATATAGTACCATACATAGCTCAGTGTAGGAGATATAACCTTCTGTATATAGTACCATACATAGCTCAGTGTAAGGAGATATAACCTTTTGTATATAGTACTATACATAGCTCGGTGTAGGAGATATAACCTTCTTTATATAGTACCATACATAGCTCGGTGTAGGAGATATAACCTTCTGTATATAGTACCATACATAGCTCAGTGTAGGGAGATATAACCTTCTGTATATAGTATCATACATAGCTCGATGTAGGAGATATAACCATCTGTATATAGTACCATACATAGCTCAGTGTAGGAGATATAACCTTCTGTATATAGTACCATACATAGCTCGATGTAGGAGATATAACCTTCTGTATATAGTACCATACATAGCTCAGTGTAGGAGATATAACCTTCTGTATATAGTACCATACATAGCTCAGTGTAGGAGATATAACCTTCTGTATATAGTACCATACATAGCTCGGTGTAGGAGATATAACCTTCTGTATATAGTACCATACGTAGCTCGGTGTAGGAGATAAAACCTTCTGTATATAGTACCATACGTAGCTCGGTGTAGGAGATATAACCTTCTGTATATAGTACCATACATAGCTCGATGTAGATGATATAACCTTCTGTATATAGTACCATACATAGCTCGGTGTAGGAGATATCACCTTCTGTATATAGTACCATACATAGCTCGATGTAGGTGATATAACCTTCTGTATATAGTACCATACATAGCTCAGTGTAGGAGATATAACCTTCTGTATATTGTACCATACATAGCTGGGTGTAGGAGATATAACCTTCTGTATACAGTACCATACATAGCTCGGTGTAAGAGATATAACCTTCTGTATACAGTACCATACATAGCTCGGTGTAGGAGATATAACCTTCTGTATATAGTACCATACATAGCTCGGTGTAGGAGATATAACCTTCTGTATATAGTACCATACATAGCTCAGTGTAGGAGATATAACCTTCTGTATATAGTACCATACATAGCTCGGTGTAGGAGATATAACCTTCTGTATATAGTACCATACATAGCTCAGTGTAGGGAGATATAACCTTCTGTATATAGTACCATACATAGCTCGGTGTAAGAGATGTAACCTTCTGTATATAGTACCATACATAGCTCGGTGTAAGAGATATAACCTTCTGTATATAGTACCATACATAGCTCGATGTAGGAGATATAACCTTCTGTATATAGTACCATACATAGCTCAGTGTAGGAGATATAACCTTCTGTATATAGTACCATACATAGCTCGGTGTAGGAGATATAACCTTCTGTACATAGTACCATACATAGCTCAGTGTAGGGAGATATAACCTTCTGTATATAGTACCATACATAGCTCGATGTAGGAGATATAACCTTCTGTATATAGTACCATACATAGCTCAGTGTAGGGAGATATAACCATCTGTATATAGTACCATACATAGCTCAGTGTAGGAGATATAACCTTCTGTATATAGTACCATACATAGCTCGATGTAGGAGATATAACCTTCTGTATATAGTACCATACATAGCTCAGTGTAGGAGATATAACCTTCTGTATATAGTACCATACATAGCTCAGTGTAGGAGATATAACCTTCTGTATATAGTACCATACATAGCTCGGTGTAGGAGATATAACCTTCTGTATATAGTACCATACGTAGCTCGGTGTAGGAGATAAAACCTTCTGTATATAGTACCATACGTAGCTCGGTGTAGGAGATATAACCTTCTGTATATAGTACCATACATAGCTCGATGTAGATGATATAACCTTCTGTATATAGTACCATACATAGCTCGGTGTAGGAGATATCACCTTCTGTATATAGTACCATACATAGCTCGATGTAGGTGATATAACCTTCTGTATATAGTACCATACATAGCTCAGTGTAGGAGATATAACCTTCTGTATATTGTACCATACATAGCTGGGTGTAGGAGATATAACCTTCTGTATACAGTACCATACATAGCTCGGTGTAAGAGATATAACCTTCTGTATACAGTACCATACATAGCTCGGTGTAGGAGATATAACCTTCTGTATATAGTACCATACATAGCTCGGTGTAGGAGATATAACCTTCTGTATATAGTACCATACATAGCTCAGTGTAGGAGATATAACCTTCTGTATATAGTACCATACATAGCTCGGTGTAGGAGATATAACCTTCTGTATATAGTACCATACATAGCTCAGTGTAGGGAGATATAACCTTCTGTATATAGTACCATACATAGCTCGGTGTAAGAGATGTAACCTTCTGTATATAGTACCATACATAGCTCGGTGTAGGAGATATAACCTTCTGTATATAGCACCATACATAGCTCGGTGTAGGAGATATAACCTTCTGTATATAGTACCATACATAGCTCAGTGTAGGGAGATATAACCTTCTGTATATAGTACCATACATAGCTGGATGTAGGAGATATAACATTCTGTATATAGTACCATACATAGCTCAGTGTAGGAGATATAACCTTCTGTATATAGTACCATACATAGCTCGATGTAGGAGATATAACCTTCTGTATATAGTACCATACATAGCTCAGTGTAGGAGATATAACTTTCTAGATATAGTACCATACATAGCTTAGTGTAAGAGATATAACCTTCTGTATATAGTACCATACATAGCTCAGTGTAGGAGATATAACCTTCTGTATATAGTACCATACATAGCTCGGTGTAGGGAGATATAACCTTCTGTATATAGTACCATACATAGCTCAGTGTACTAGGAGATATAACCTTCTGTATACAGTACCATACATAGCTCGGTGTAGGAGATATAACCTTCTGTATATAGTACCATACATAGCTCGATGTAGGAGATATAACCTTCTGTATATAGTACCATACATAGCTCGATGCAGGAGATATAACCTTCTGTATATAGTACCATACATAGCTCGGTGTAGGAGATATAACCTTCTGTATATAGTACCATATATAGCTCAGTGTAGGAGATATAACCTTCTGTATATAGTACCATACATAGCTCGATGTAGGAGATATAACCTTCTGTATATAGTACCATACATAGCTCAGTGTAGGAGATATAACCTTCTGTATATAGTACCATACATAGCTCGGTGTAGGAGATATAACCTTCTGTACATAGTACCATACATAGCTCAGTGTAGGGAGATATAACCTTCTGTATATAGTACCATACATAGCTCGATGTAGGAGATATAACCTTCTGTATATAGTACCATACATAGCTCAGTGTAGGGAGATATAACCTTCTGTATATAGTACCATACATAGCTCAGTGTAGGAGATATAACCTTCTGTATATAGTACCATACATAGCTCCATGTAGGAGATATAACCTTCTGTATATAGTGCCATACATAGCTCAGTGTAGGAGATATAACCTTCTGTATATAGTACCATACATAGCTCGATGTAGGAGATATAACCTTCTGTATATAGTACCATACATAGCTAGGTGGAGGAGATATAACCTTCTGTATATAGTACCATACATAGCTCGGTGTAGGAGATATAACCTTCTGTATATAGTACCATACATAGCTCGGTGTAGGAATATATAACCTTCTGTATATAGTACCATACATAGCTCGGTGTAAGAGATATTACCTTCTGTATATATAGTACCATACATAGCTCAGTGTAGGGAGATATAACCTTCTGTATATAGAACCATACATAGCTCGGTGTAGGAGTTTTTAGGACAATTTTATAATAGCATGAAGGCCTGTTATTAGCAAGGCTGTCAAATGGGAGTTATTTTTGTGTCATGTTACTGTACAATGTATTCTTAGCCAGGCTGTCTAATGGGAGTTATTTTTGTGTCATGTTACTGCATTATTAGCCAGTCTGTCTAAATGTCTAATGGGAGTTATTTTTGTGTCATGTCACTGTATTTTGAGCAAGACTGTCTAATGGGACTTATTTGTTGTGTCAAGTCACTTGTCACTGTTATTAACAAGGCTGTCTAATGGGAGTTATTTTGGTGTCACGTCACTGTATCATAAACCAGGCTGTCTAATGGGAGTTATTTAAGTGTCATTTCACGGTATTATTAGCCAGGCTCTCTAATGGGAGTTATTTTTGTGTCATGTCACTGTGTTATTAGTAAGGCTGTCAAATGGGAGTTATTTTTGTGTCACTTCACTGTGTTATTAGCAAGGCTGTCTAATGGCACTTATTTTTGTGTCACTACACTGTGTTTCAGAAAGGCTGTCTAATGGGAGTTATTTATGTGTCACGTCACTGTATTATTAGCAAGGCTGTCTAATGGGAGTTATTTTTGTGTCACTTCACTGTGTCATTAGCAAGGCTGTCTAAATGTCTAATGGGAATTATTTTTGTGCCATGTCACTGTGTTATGAGCAAGGCTGTCTAATGGGACTTATTTTTTGTGTCAAGTCACTGTTATTAACAAGGCTGTCTAATGGGAGATAGTTTTGTGTCACGTCACTGTATCATAAACCAGGCTGTCTAATGGGAGTTATTTAAGTGTCATGTCATTGTATTATTAGCCAGGCTCTTTAATGGGAGTTATATTTGTGTCACGTCACTGTGTTATTAGCTAGGCTGTTTAATGGGAGTTATTTGTGTGTCACGTAACAGTGTTATTAGTAAGGCTGTCAAATGGGAGTTATTTTTGTGTCACTTCACTGTGTTATTAGCCAGGCTATCTAATGGGAGTTATTTTTGTGTCATGTCACTGTGTTATTAGCCAGGCTATCTAATGGGAGTTATTTTTGTGTCACTTCACTGTGTTATTAGCAAGGCTGTCTAATGGGAGTTATTTTTGTGTCACGTCACTGTATTATTAACAAGGCTGTCTAAAGGGAGTTATTTTTGTGTCACTTCACTGTATTATTAGCCAGGCTGTCTAATGGGATTTATTTTTGTTTCATGTCACTGTATTATTAGCCAGGCTCTCTAATGGGAGTTATTTTTGTGTCACTTCACTGTGTTATTAGCAAGGCTGTCTAATGGGACTTATTTTTGTGTCACTACACTGTGTTTTAGCAAGGCTGTCTAATGGGAGTTATTTTTGTGTCACATAACTGTATTATTAGTCAGGCTGTCTAATGGGAGTTATTTTTGTGTCACTACACTGTGTTTCAGAAAGGCTGTCTAATGGGAGTTATTTATGTGTCACGTCACTGTATTATTAGCAAGGCTGTCTAATGGGAGTTATTTTTGGGTCACTTCACTGTGTCATTAGCAAGGCTGTCTAAATGTCTAATGGGAATTATTTTTGTGCCATGTCACTGTGTTATGAGCAAGGCTGTCTAATGGGACTTATTTTTTGTGTCAAGTCACTGTTATTAACAAGGCTGTCTAATGGGAGATAGTTTTGTGTCACGTCACTGTATCATAAACCAGGCTGTCTAATGGGAGTTATTTAAGTGTCATGTCATTGTATTATTAGCCAGGCTCTTTAATGGGAGTTATATTTGTGTCACGTCACTGTGTTATTAGCTAGGCTGTTTAATGGGAGTTATTTGTGTGTCACGTAACAGTGTTATTAGTAAGGCTGTCAAATGGGAGTTATTTTTGTGTCACTTCACTGTGTTATTAGCCAGGCTATCTAATGGGAGTTATTTTTGTGTCACTTCACTGTGTTATTAGCAAGGCTGTCTAATGGGAGTTATTTATGTGTCACGTCACTGTATTATTAACAAGGCTGTCTAATGGGAGTTATTTTTGTGTCACTTCACTGTGTCATTAGCAAGGCTGTCTAATGGGAGTTATTTTTGTGTCACATCACTGTATTATTAGCAAGGCTGTCTAAAGGGAGTTATTTTTGTGTCACTTCACTGTATTATTAGCCAGGCTGTCTAATGGGATTTATTTTTGTTTCATGTCACTGTATTATTAGCCAGGCTCTCTAATGGGAGTTATTTTTGTGTCACTTCACTGTGTTATTAGCAAGGCTGTCTAATGGGACTTATTTTTGTGTCACTACACTGTGTTTTAGCAAGGCTGTCTAATGGGAGTTATTTTTGTGTCACATAACTGTATTATTAGTCAGGCTGTCTAATGGGAGTTATTTTTGTGTCACTACACTGTGTTATTAGCAAGGCTGTCTAATGGGAGTTATTTTTGTGTCACGTCACTGTATTATTAGCCAGGCTGTCTAATATGAGTTATTTTTGTGTCATGTCACTGCATTATTAGCCAGGCTGTCTAAATGTCTAATGGGAATTATTTTTGTGCCATGTCACTGTATTATGAGTAAGGCTGTCTAATGGGACTTATTGTTTGTGTCAAGTCACTGTTATTAGCAAGGCTGTCTAATGGGACTTATTTTTGTGTCACTACACTGTGTTTTAGCAAGGCTGTCTAATGGGAGATATTTTTGTGTCACGTAACTGTATTATAAGCCAGGCTGTCTAATGGGAGTTATTTTGTGTCATATCACTGTATTAATTAGCAAGGCTGTCTAATTGGAGTTTTTTTTGTGTCAAGTCACTGTATTATTAGCCAGGCTGTCTAATGGGAGTTATTTTTGTGTCACGTCACTGTATTATTAGCCAGGCTGTCTAAATGTCTAATGGGAGTTATTTTTGTGTCATGTCACTGTATTAACAAGGCTGTCTGATATGATTTATGTGTCATGTCACTGTATTATTAACAAGGCTGTCTAATGGGAGTTATTTTTGTGTCATGTCACTGTATCATTAGCCAGGCTGTCTAATGGGAGTTATTTTTGTGTCATGTCACTGTATTTTTAGCAAGGCTGTCTAATGGGAGTTATTTTTGTGTCATGTCACTGTATTACAAATGTATTAGCATTAGGCTGTCTAATGGGAGTTATTTTTGTGTCACGTCACTGTATTATTAGCAAGGCTGTCTAATGGGAGTTATTTTTGTGTCATGTCACTGTGCTATTAGCAAGGCTGTCTAATGGCTTTATGGGAGTTATTTTTGTGAAATAATTGTGTACAAAAGTAAAAAAATGAGCATGTGTAGTGTAGCAACACCTGAATATGATGGTCAGATATATCAACAAATAACAAGAGCCTCTCGTGAGCCTCAATCGCTCACCTGGTAAAAAATATGCCATTTTTCTTTTTTTCTTTTTCCTTTATTGCAATTAGTTATAATGGTTAGTTTTGCCTATTTATAGATCTTCTAAAGAGGCATTTTGTAGGTCTAGTACTGATGATATTTTATTGTTTTCTAATTCATACAACACACCAACTTACTTCCTTCATCAGGTGTGATAAAAGCCCAGTGTTACATTATTGATATCCTTGATTTTCAATTCTGGATTCAGCCATGTGATTGATGAGGTCGGACAAATTGATTTTCTTAATAAATAATTCAATGATAGAATATACAATTATGGCCCGTTGAAAAGGTGAATATCCAAAACTGTCAACACGAGAAGGTTATTTCATTGAGGGCGCAGCCCGAAGTGAAATAACTTTTAACTTAAGGGTTGACAATTTTGGATATTCACCTTTTCAACGGGACACAATTGTTTTATTATACCGAACTAACAGTGGAAGGGCATTTTGAACACTTACACTGTAAAGTCTACATTTTTAACCTAACACACAGACTGACTTTTGAAAATACATTTTTGTGTTCAAAATTCTCGAATTTACAACAAAAGTAGAATCTTTTTTGTAAAATATTGATGGCCCTGAAAAGGACCGTTTATAAGAGATATCATCGGCTTCTTGCACTCTCAGCTATATTCATGTCCAATCAGTTGGAAGGCAAACGCCTGAATCTGACAGATAGAGGTCAATTTGTCGACAAAAAAAGAACCCGTATGTAAAATGTTTACGCCCACAAACAGCGCCACCTATATTTTTTTCTACGGCATCTTTGAGAACGATGTCCCGTTCTGTAGTAAATTAAAACATTAAATTAACTAAAATATAGAAAAGTAATTGTAAAAAACAAATTGAAAGATATATTTGCAGATGACTGGTTATGCATGATACGCTGGCAATGTGCGCAATGTCCTTTAATCGAAGATTGAAAATTAGTTTGTTTCCTACGTCAAAATGGCGGATTTCAATGTTTACATTTTTTCCTCTATTTATAATCTGACACAATTTCGTATCCAATCATTTATTAGCAATTTTATTATTGATCTTTGGAGATCATCCAATTAGATTTGCCGTTAGAAAGTGGCTACACGTTACCAGCCATCGCTACAAAGTAGCCATGTGTTTTGTGGGGATACCTTGGGAATGTTGTGTATTCAAAAGTTACGGTAAAAATCAATGTTTTCTTCATTATATTTCCATGCATACACAAGTCATAACAGCAAATCCATTCTTTACAGACCTCATAAGGTAAACAGACATATTTAACTGTCTGCTTTAGCGAAAATTCGTGTAAATAAGGCCTGATGGGTCGTTTTGAGTTCAAGGAGAGCAGACAAACACGTGGTAGATTGTTTATGTTTGACAGTTTGCACGTTGATGTTACTATATACTTAACAATAACCTTTATCCTGTTATACTTTCAAGAGTTATATAATACATCTTGTCTAAGAAACAGGTCTCGCGAGGTGCAGGGACTTCCTTTACTAGGTCTTTAAACAGTGAGGGTGTAATGATGTTTACAAATTACCATATTTACATTACAGCATTTTTTTTGCATTTGATATATTTCATATACATGTACATTTTATGTACACAAAGAACAATAGAGTTAATAATTAAACATGCATGGATTTCATTCCCATCCTAGGTATAAATTTTTATACTCATTATAGGTTTGAACAAATAGAGCAGATTGCAATTGACATTATTATGTTGTAGCAGACAGAGTTATTAGTTAATTTTTAGCTCCCTTTGGTAAAACTCTCAATTTCATATTTGATGTATTTCATTGTTAATTAATTTACATGAAGCTTATTAAGGATATATTTGTTAAATTACATAGCTTTTGCTAATTTAATTCATTGGTTAAAGATATTTATTTATATTGTAAAGTTTAATATTTGCATCGTTGCAAATTCTTTGGTTACCTTCTGTGTGAAATTTATATATTTTATATAACTAGCTTTAGGTTCTTATTTTAAATCCTCTGAGGACTGACATTCAGTCCAACCAAGGAAAGCCAGGCTTTCCAACCAAGTATCCATTAGGTTAGTGCATTTGCTACATGCCTCCATAGTACGTAAGTGCATTTGCTATATGCCTTAATAGTACGAGTTAAATTGAAGTCTTTGAATGCTCCATTTCTAATTTCCATTTGGCTCTGCATAATAAAAGTTGTACTTTATTAATTAAATTATATATTGTTTTCAGTTTTTGGTTTTCATTTACTTAGATATATTATAGCGCATCACTTTTGGCATCAGTCGTTTTCCGCACACATCAGTTTACAAACTAGAATTAGCTGTGGTCCGCATCCCCGAATATTAGGCAGAATTGTTCCTGCTACAATGTATTAAATGTCTAAAATCCTGATTGATGGGGCCAAATCCTCAACATATTTTTTTTCTATAAAGTATACAGCAGCTCCTCCAAGGATTAGTAAGGGAATACTTTACATATAGTCCAATGGCTATATATATAGTCCTGTCTTTTTTGTCTCTGATATTTCCTTATTTATATTATCATTTCTATTATTCTCTTGTACATGTAGTAAGACAAAAGCTATTGATACTCTTATTTTCCTCATTTGCCTGAAAACAATGGAATGTTTTCATTGTTGATGTATGTAAAGTTCCTTGTAATTTAACTGTCACTGCTAACAGGCACTTAGACTCTGGTGATAAGTTTCTAGACTGTTATCTTATTGGCAATTATACCATATTTAAATGTCAGTTTCCCCTTTACAACTTTTAAAGAAAAGAATTAAATGATAGTATAATAAGTTGTAAAAAATTTGAAAAGTTAAGCACAAGTGCAAAATTTAATTGGCTTTTTATTCAAGAAAATCTAGAGGTATTGAAAAGTGTTGCAATTTAAAATAAATGTTTTGAAATCAGAAAACTACCAATAAAGTACAGATATTGTTTTAATTAAGACTGAAAATATTTGCCTGTTTAATAATCATGATAATAGAAGATATAATTGTTATGCCCTTTTTTTTCTAATATATATGTGTGGCCATGATCTGGCTGTGGTTTAAAATCTAAGAATGGAGTTGGTTATATTCATATTTATTATCTGATTTTCAACATTATTGTGTCAATTATATAAATCATTGTAATACATTACTTTGCTCTTCATGGCCTTTTTTACTTGTAATAAAATATCTTATTATGCTGAGCCTGACTCAGCTAGTATAACCAAGGGACTGTATCGCAATCTCGGCAAATTATAAGGAATAACAACTTGTGGGTGAAGATTGTAGATTATAATTCCACCAGAAATGATACAGGAGTTTTACAGAGCGTGTATTGTTTGGTAAACTGAAAGAAATAAAAATACAATATTTTACAATATGCACGAAAGAAATATATGAATGTTCAAAGCAACGTGAATATCAAGTCAAAAACGAAAGTAGAATTTGCAGTTCAATTCATAGAAATAACAATTACAGTTCGTATTGGTTGAATAAACGTGGCATTCAAGTTAACGGAATTAACGGTATATATATTTAACAGTTTATAATTGATTTGAAACGTACTTGACGGTGATTTGTCACAATATCCACAGGTGCAGTTTTGTCGTGGCATCCATTTGTAATAGACAGGCGAGGAAGAGATAGTAAGCAGTAGTGAAAATACGGACAAGTCTAGATTATTTCCGGAAAATACGGATGTCTAAAAATTCAATCCAAGAGACTATACAGTTAATATAATTGCGAATGTGATCCAGAATACTTATCTTATCTTATACCACATCTCTTTATTTTAGTACTATATAACAGGTTAACTTTTAAAATTATTTGAAGTAAGTGAGATGTTGACAAGCTTTTATATACTAGTAGTCAATGATTGTAAATACAGATAATATTATGAGGTTGTTTTTTTATAAAAGTAAATAATGTGATTAAATTGATTATCTCAATTAAAAGAACTGACATTCTGATTTGATACTATGAGATTATTTCTGATATCAGAATAATACATATCTTATTGTTGTCCTTTTTACAAAAAAAAATGAACATACTTTATTTAAGTCAGTTTTCTTTTGTCTAAGACTACTATAACATTGGAAGTGACCAATCTCTATGTTATACATTGTAGTATTCTCAGGTTTTTGTTTTTCAATTGATTATGCATTTTAGAGCAGGTAAATATGAATTTGAATTAAATTTGAAGTTGATTCAGTATATTTTATGATATGATACCACTATTGTATTTCAACAAAGCATTTTCAAACTTTATTTACTGGTCAGCTTTATAGCTTATTCTTCAATCAATAATTTAATTGAATGGACTCAACAGTTGGTTGCAGGACTTTTGAATTCAAATATAAGAAGAAGAAAAATAAAATTTGAAATAATACATATAATAGGAATTATGATGAGAACTGCATGATATGATTATCAGATTGCAATACAGCTTTTGTTCAGTTATCTTTGTGTTGATTATTATTTTTTAAATCCCTTTCTGGTTCTTTGGGTGTTCAGATATTTTTCTCTTGATTAAGGCAAGCAACATAACTTGTACATCTTATAAAGGTTCTTATCTCAGGGTGAATCCAGACAATTTTAAACATAAGTGGTGGTATTCTCAACCAAGGATAAAAAGGAGAGTTAACTATATGATCCCATTCAAATGCATTAATTTTCCATAAAAAGAGGAGGTCACCAGAGCCCCTGGGATCCACCACTGTATCTTAAAGCAGGTACAATAAAACAAAGATTGTACATGTACTTCTGTCCACTGCAAATTCATATGATTTTCATTCAAAAGTATAAATGTTCACAATTTTAAAGACTATATTTCCTTTGTTTCCATGTAATGAAAAAATTAATTCTATTGTAACACAGGTTCTGTTGACAACTGATAAACCCCTCTTGTATCCTTCTATCTACCAAAAGGGTGTTTGAGAAAATACAATAAGTCCAAGTTCAGTGAAAAGTCAGTAAAATGTATAATTTTCTTCTTTGGAAGTGTTCAATAACCTGTAAGTACTTGAAAAAAAAATGTCATATTCAACCTTTCCATGACTATTTTAATGTTACAACAGTAGAGGAACATGGAATATTGAAAATTTATTCAAGAAATCGTCGAAATATATCTGCAATCATTAATTTTACTCGAATTTACTGTTGTGAACTTGCAATATCCTACGATGCGCGTACCGAGTTATCTCCCTTTGATCTCCGCTTCGCAACGAATAATCTGACACAATTGCGTATCCGAAGTTTTTGTGATCTGATAGAGTAAAATAAGAACCAAAAAATGGTTTTACTTCATATTTAATACCCCTCAACACGTTACCAAACCTATTTAAGGAATTATTAAGGATTTTCCGTGGACCTACGCAAATTTTCAGAAAAAAAGTTTCACTTCACTCGTGAATTTATAACATTTCAACAACACTTTTTAATAATAATTATATAAAATAAGGAAGCTAATTCAATCAAGAATTGAACACTTTGGTTTTTATTAATGTAAGAGTACAATGAATTAAGACGATACGAGTCCAAAAACCACGAGGCATGCACGTTTACAAAAATATCGTAAACTCTGACCTTTTATCACGTGACCAATGTCTTGACCTTAGAAGCCATTAAATCGTTTGCCGTTCAACTGAATGTCTTATTTCCTCGCCTCTCGATGGGCTTCCAGTGTAATGTGAACGCTGCCATTTTGTTTATTTACGCCTGTGACGTCATTTTCATGGGAGGTAACTCAAGTACAAATAAACAAACTGAAAAGGTTATTCACCGGTGAATAATAGGGTTATTCCCCGATGGTGTAAGCTTTTAGGGTTATTCGTCCTTCCTTGCAATTGAATGAAAATTAAATGAATTATTCCATGTCACGTGATAACGTTTCACCCAATAGAATTATTTGAAATATATGTAAGGTATAATAATATTAGTTACACAGTGTTCAATTGTCCTAATACGAGAATTTATCGGGTCAATAAAATTCATATCGGGTGAGGCGAAGCCAAACCCGATATGAATTTTATTGACCCGATAAATTCCGTATTAGGACAATTGAACACTGTGTAACGAATTTAATATCCTGATTTTGTTATATTGATTTCATAATATTTAAATACAATATTAGGACAATATCAACCAAATGTATTTTAGATATTTAATCTAAAACTGTGAAAAATTCAAAATATTAGGACTTATATAATCAACTCAAATTTTCTTTTTTTTTATTAGGTCAATGTTATAAGGGAGATAATTCCAATTGACGTAATAAATAAGGGAGATAATTCCGATTGACGTAATAAAAAATTGTACTGAAATTTATTAGGACAATATCAGCCAATCAAATTGCGAGAAATTACTTTAAATCAGGATAATACATATTATACACCATTCCGTGTTGAAGGCCTCTATTTGACTATAGAGAACGACAATAAAAGCCTTGTTATTTTGCTTTGTGTGTATATCATACATATTTATGAGGTCATAGATTTACAACCTTCATGTACATGTACATGTATGACATTAATGACCTGGAAATACATTTTCAAGAAACAATTTATTTTTATCTATAGATACTGCATCATTTATAAAATACAATTCCTGTAAGGGGTCATTTGACAATTCAATCTAAGTTGATGATTTGTAGATCTTATTTTGTTTGATTTTACTTATTAAAATTTCAAAACTACGAAATCAACAAATTATTGACATTTCAGGGGCAATAACTGGAAAAAATGATAAATAATTTTTCTAAAAATTCCAAAGAAGATAAACCGAGACCTCCAAAGTGTCAAATTTGCTTTAACTGCTTTAGTTTTTAAGATATATATATAAACCAAAAGAATTCAAAATTTTACTTAAAATTGTCATTTCAGAGGCAAAAACTTCGAAACGTGTTGTCAATTTTTTTTGAAAATTTTACATGAGATACGAAGATTTGCTCTATCTGCTTTAGTTTTTGAAAAAAAAAATGTATAAGCCAAAAAATGCAAATTATCCCTATGTTCTATTTTTAGCATCATCAGCCATGTTTGTTAATGGATTAAATCAACAGATACAATTTTTAAACTACAAATGTAGATGCCCTTAGGAACATTCAGGTAAATTTTGATAACATTTAGCCCAGTAGTTTCAGGTGAGAGGATTTGTAATTCTTTGACGGCAGACAAGATGATGGCAGAGAAGGTCCCGAAGTGATGGCAAAATTATTGGTAAAGTTCCTTTACCTGAAATCTTCAACACACTTATGTTTGAAACATTTAATAAAATGGTTTCCCATTTCGATAACAAAAACAAAATATTACATAAGGCTTAAATCAAAATATTGTTTGTTTGCCCTTTACCGGCCGACCCTATTAATTCGTTCTGACTGAAAATCATTTATTAGTATTTTAAAAACCAGCAATATTTTATTTTTATCTATTTTTTCGTTCCTACCGAAAATCTCATATTTGTATTTCCCGCTCAAAACTTATTTACTGGAATCCTCGGGTTTTATCTTATCATGTTATGGTAAGCATTTTGTTTTTATCAATTGAATTTTAAATAAAAATTGGACCTTTCTAAGAATAATGGAAGGCCAGTCATCTTCAAGTATATGTGGTCAAAAGTCCTGGACCTTCCATTGCTTAAAGTAAATTTGAACCCCTGATTAATATACAACTTGAAAATTTGTATTTATAAACAATCATAGGCGGATCCAGGGGGGGGGGGGGGAATTTGGTTGATTATATAGGGAATCATTGAAACATGACTGGAGCGGCCCCCCCTCTTAGGTCAGTCAGCGGTCCCCCCCTTAGGAAATGTTCTGGATCCGCCACTGACAATTCAATGATACAATATTGCATACATATCATTATTATACAACATTTTGTGTTGATGGGTTCACTGCGACTTTGATATTAAGAACAACAATAAAAGCACTGTTCCTTTGCTTTCTGTGTGTGATTTTTTGTTGTGCATGTACTGATTTTGTGTCATAAATGGATACCACATATCATTTGTTGTTCTTATTATTATTTATTGTTTTTCAATGGCAGCTTCAGCACATCCAGTACATTGTATGTGCTTTTGAGTGCATGTTTTACAAATTTTTGGTCAGGTGGAACAATTAAAAACAGCCATCATAAACGAGTGATGCTGCAATGTGCAGTTAAATACATAGAGTTGAATACTTTTCATCTAAATAGGGTACCATTGAACTATATTCTTCACCTTTGGCATTACTAAACTGTAGTCTTATCTTGAAGAACATATATTAAAACAATAAATACTTAAAAACTATTTGAACAATATATATATTTATATTTGTTTAATAAAAATAATAAAAATTTGTCCCGGTTCCGCGAAACCCAGTGTCTCGCCTACTCTTTCTGTTAATTGCAGGCTCAACAAAAATGAGGAAATAAATCAATAAAATATTCCTCTTGATATTATTTTTAAATTGTAAGAAGCTTCTGTCCAAGTTTGGTAAAAATCCAGGATAGTTTATGAATCTAATAATCTAAAAACTAATTCGGGCCCGGCCAGAAAGCACATACCAGAAAGTAGTACATATTTAACACAAAATAGTTTCTACGCATGGACATAACTTTCAAAATATTTAGAGTATTTTATTAATTTTGGTATCAAATGAAAGCTGCATGACTGGTGATCATTGTAGAACAATTTTTGACTGATAAATTTGAATAATAAAAAAATGGCATGAAATTTAAAAAGGAGGGTACATTTTGCCTTTTTGTCATAGGAAGTACCTGTTTTGGTACATCCGAAGTTCCGGGAACCAGTTCTTTCTTATATGCAATGTAAGGTATGTTGATTTTTTCAGTACAGGACACCAGTAGGTGTTGCTTTGACATGCAATGATTGTCACTTTATTTGAACTTAAGATAAAAGAGCTGTGACCACTCGAAATTGAGGAATTTAACATAGAAAGCAATGGGGCCATTAATTAGTGGTGTACTTCCTTTAAAAACTTTTAACTGCAGACTAAATGTAATGTCAACTGGAAGAAAACTAAATTTCCTTCTAGATACTAGCTTTTGATCATATTACAAGCTTGTCCAAGTTTGGTACAAATCCAAAATAGTATAAGAAAGTTCAATTTTAAAAAGCTTAAAGTGAATGTGTTGTTTCCTGGCAGAAAATGTAAGTCCATTTAAAAGTAAAATACGGAAAAAATGGAATTTTATTTTTACAAAATTTACTTCTGGATACTATCTTATGATCATAAACAAGCTTCTGTCCAAGTTTGGTAGAAATCCAGGATAGTTTAAGAAAGTTATTAAAAATTTAAAAACTTTAACCAGTGAATATTTGTGGACGCATGGGGTCCACCCTCCCCCTTTTTGTGGAAAACCTTGGTTACATAGGAAATCCCTACTGGAGCATGACTGGAAGCGGGCCCCCTCTTAGGCAGTCAGTGGATCCGCCTCTTCTTGTAAACTATGACTATTTAGTATTACATGTGTATATTCTATTGTTGTTTGGACATGACTAGGACCACCACTGCACCAGCTGGGACCAGCATTTCAACATGCACGTCTTATTTTAACATACTTCTTTGTATATTCACAACATATTGGATATATTTTTAAGTATGTTTGACATAAACCATCTATTCTTACCATTTCTTTCACAATCGTTACAGGAAACATACTTTGACAGGCGGCGGGAAACTATCTACTATGCACAATACTATACAACTCGTTTCAGGACTTGTTTCCGGAAATTTTTCTAATAGGATTTTTTTTTCAAGTTTTGCTGTCTAGAGAACAACACTAGGGAATTTCTACAACTAATAGGTTTAATTCCAACAGACGTCATAAGAATTTAATCTTGATTTTTTTCTTTCTTCTATTGATCTTTTAAAGGGTTCAGGATCACTGTGTATCACTTCAGCGCCACCGGAAATTGGGTACTAACGAGGCGGAGAGAAAGGAAAAAATAAATAAGGCACTGGCTACGGTTACATGGAAATGTAACAATAATAAACATATTATTGTTACATTGGAGTCTAATTGCCGGAATGCAAAGTTGGGTAAGGAACTGATAAATTACGAATGTAACAATAATTATTGAGGCTACGGTTACATTGAGTTACTGTTACATGAAAATGTACGTACGCTAGATTTAAACTTAAATATTCTATAGTTTTATTGCTTAATTCTTTCATACGTACTAAATAATACTGGTAATAATGAAAAATAATAAATATATTATTCAACAAATGGTGTTTACTTTAAATAGTTTTATAATGTATTAATGGTTTTGATGTTCTTAAAGATACTACTGATCACTACTCAAGATTAGGAGTGCCCATAAGGCGAAAACTATAGTTCAATGGTTTCACTTTTTAAGTATACAACTGCACACATACTCTTATTACTGTCATTATACTTAAGCTTTTAGCAATGGATGAAGAGATTCCTATTACCAATTTTATTTAGGGTGAAAAATTTAAAACTTGGGATGCGTTTGAAACGAAACTGAAACAATACCAAGACACAAACTTCACACAGCCAAGGATTTGTATAGTAAGAAGCCTTCTTACTATACAAATCTTTGACACAGCTATACAAACGCAGTTCTAAAAAAAATATACATCAAAACAGAGTTTGTTAACTGTGAACTTAAATACTGGGAACTTCTGTATACATGTATCCATGGAGGACGTAAGTTATTTGATCAAAGATCATCAAAAATGTGTAGGACTTAAACATGCTTTTAGTTTAGTTTAAACATATTTTATTGTTCCAAAAAGAGACAAATGGATTAGACACAAGTTTTTCAACTTAGTAACGTCTTCTCCAATATATACATAAATATACACATGAATGAACATTACATAAATATGACTTTAACCAATTATTATTTAACCATGAAGATATAAAAATAAATTACATATAAAGTTTAGGAATCGAATCAATGGATATTTACCACTTAATATAACCAATCGAATGCGCCTATTTTCAGAACAAATAAATGCAAACACACCGAACTGTGTAAATTAACTATGTTAGTGTACATGACAAGTGACTTAAGTCATGTGTGTATGAATTTGTTTGAATGTAAATTACACACTCATAGTTTATAGTTACGGATTAACAGAAAAACGGAATAAATATACACGTAATTTTAAGTATCAATTTTGTTTTTTACTTAAATCCATTGAAACTTTTCAGAATACAAAAGTCAATCATAAAGATCATTCGATTATCGTACCCAAAAGAGTATAGTTACATACATTGATCATGTGCTAGTAAGATCTGTTACAGAATAAGGTTGTCAAATGTGAGAAAAACGCTGGGTACTTTTTATATACTTTTGTACAGATAGAAAAACAATATCATTTTCTTCAGAACTCAAAGACTCATCACCAGAGAGCAATAACTCAATTGTAATATTGACAGCAAAAACATTGATTTCATTTATCATTAAAAGCCTTTGTGATGAAAAATTGTTACAATATAATAAATAATGTTTAGCATCTTCATTGATGAAGCCACATAAACAATTGGCATCTTGTACTAAGTTTGCATTAAACAAATCAGATTGAAGAGTGCTACAATGGTTTCGCAACCTTGCATGTAATACAGATAGTAAGCGGTCTCCAGAGCAAAAATGCCTCGGAGGTTTTTCATTCTTATAGTATAACATGTGCAATTTGCTTTTAAATGATGAAAATGTAGGACTCTGTCTAATAATAATATCTAAAGTGTTCCACAATGTTATGGATGCTGGGAAATAAGAATGTTGATAAACCGACAAACGATTCACTGGAATAGTGATATTGTGTCTGTTTCGTAAATTGTAATTGTAACATGCTTTTAAAACCACTTACTGGATACATTTGTAGAAACTGTCATTGTAAATAAAAAAAATAAAGAAATTGTATTTATAATTGCATGTATTGTAAATATAAAATAAATGTCTTAAACTTTTATTATTTAGTACATATTACTAGTCCCATCGAACATTGCTGTTTTTCATGTAACAATAACGCAATGTAACCGTAGCCTCAATAGTTATTGTTACATTCGTAATTAGTCAGGTCCTTACCCAACCATGCATTCCGGCAATTAGTTTCCAATGTAACAATAATATTTTTATTATTGTTACATTTCTATGTAACCGTAGCCAGTGCCAATAAATAAACAAGTCTAGACTATAATTTCTTTAATTTAGACTATTTCTAGCGGTTTAGTAGGGTATCGCTTCTGAAACGATTTACTGATATATAAAGCTTTAATTTTTTTATACCAAAAAGAAGCAAACAAATACAAGACTTAATTGGTGTTATACTCCAAAACGGTGCATTAATTTTAAGTACCCGAGAAAATGTCGAGGCCAATCGCCCTTCGTCCCACCGTTGGCAAAATACTCAACTGATTTTCATTCTTTTTCCTGGCAAATCTTTTGATTATGATAGTATGAATTCAAATTTACTGTAATTCGCTCTCAAACAGACGATTTCTTAAGAATATCAGTAAAATGAATCCAGCCTAGGGTACGGCAACTTGCTACTGTTCACATATTTACAGTACGGCAACTTGTTTTCCAACTGTATGGCAACTTGTTAGTTTCATTATCTGTTTATGCCGTCTTTTTCAAGACTTATGACATCATTTCTTGAAAAAGACGGCATTTACATATAATACAACTAGCAAGTTTAATAATTAAATTATAAATCAAATATAAATATAATTCGCCTTACGTTATTGTAGATCATTGTACATGTATGATACTATCATATACAATATTTTGCTAGGCGGTCTTTAGTATCATGCAAAATACATATTTTTATAGGTGTATACAAGTATTCAAGCTGCTTTTTGGTCGGGTTTTTGTCTTTTTGACACATGCTCCATTTCTATTCTTATTTTTAATGTTATGTCAATATGTTACCTGTTCAACATATAAAAAAAATATCCCTGTGTCCATAAAGAAACCCCTTTTAATTATTACTGACTATCTATTTGATTTATAGATTACATCACATCTCTTAAATAGGCTAAATATCAGAGTTTACGTCAGATGTGGGATGCAATGTTATGTAGTCAATTGCCCTTAATAGCCGATTAAATTGACTATACATAAAATTGCATCGACTATACGGTATATGTTTTTTTTCATTGTAGAAGTCCATACGGTTGCCTACAATTCCTCTCAACCACTTCATTCAATTGCCCTCAATAGCCGGCTATACCTTATATGTTGTTTTTTTTCATTGTTGAAGTCCGTACGGTTGCCTATAATTCCTTACAACCACTTCATTTGAACTTTGGTGGATAGTTGTCCCAAATGCAATCATTCCACATATCTCCTACTTTTTAACTGGATATTCAGAAGGATTTTATCAGGGTTGAAAAAAGATAAGGAAAAAAATAAAATCCACAGAAAGGCTAAAAAATATAATAACCCATCGGATTGGTCAAAAATTAAGAAAATACATATATATATTTAGAGCACTGAAGCTCAGAAATGACTGTTTTTAGTAAAATGATTTGTAATTCATTTGTTACAAATATTTGCTTTTTGGAATTATATTTATATGTATTTATTTTTTGTGTATTTAAAACTTCTGTCTGTTTTGTCATGATCGTATATTTTTGTAATATATATTTTAGTATATATTGATTATACATGTACCTATATGTTGTAAAACATTTGGTTAATAAAGAATTGAATTGAATTAATACAAGAGTCTCTCAAGAGCCTGAATCGCTCACCTTAATTTTTTTGGTTAAATCTCTCATCAATGATTATTTTGGCTTTTCAATTTATTTAAATGTTCTTTGAATCGGCCTATTTTCTTCAAAAGCAAAAAAAAAATCATTTCCTCCTATGTTCTATTTTAGCCATAGGAGCTATGTTTCTGACATACAAGGAAATGAAATATAAAATTTATACTAGATACTCTGAAACTCATTTAGCCTAAGTTTGGCTGAAATTGATACAGCAGTTTCAAAGGAGAAGATTTTATAAAGTAAGTCAACATGATGAACAAATTGTGAAAAAAGTCTTTAAAGGGCAATAACTCATTAAGGGGTCAATTGACAATTTTGGTCAAATTGACTTATTTGTAGATTTTTGCTATTAACAGTTTATCTGTATCTATAATAATATTCAAGATAATAACCAAAAACTGCAAAATTTCTTTAAAATCATCAATTCAGGGGCATTATACCTGAAAAACCAGTTACCCAATTCGGCTGAAAATTTCAGGACAGGTAGACCTAATTGACCTAATAAATACTTTAACTTCTTGTCTTATTTGCTCTAAATGCTGGAGTTTTTGAGATATAAGCCAAAAACTGCATTTTACCCTATGTTCTATTTTTAGCCATGACGGCCATGTTTTTTGAAGAAATAAAAAATAAAGCACAAACTTTATTTTATACACCCTACTGATCATTCAGTTGAAGTTTGGTTGAATTTAGTTTAGTAGTTTTAGAGACGAAGATTTTTTTAAGTTAGCAAATATGATGAACAAATTGTGAAAAATTGTCATTAAAGGACAATAACCCCTTAAGGGGTCAATTGACAATTTTGGTCATATTAACTTATTTGTAGATCTTACTTTGCTGATCATTTTTGCTGTTTACAGTTTATCTTTATATCTATAATAATATTCAAGATAATGACCAAAAACTGCAAAATTTCCTTAAAATTACCAATTAAGTGGCAGCAACCCAACAATGGTTTGTTTGATTCATCTATAAATTTCTGGGCTGATAGATCTTGACCTAATGAACATTTTTACACCATGTCAGATTTGCTCTAAACGCTTTCGTTTTTGAGATATAAGCCAAAAACTGCATTTGACCCCTATGTTCTATTTTAAGTAACGGCGGCCATGTTTTTTGACGGATCAAAAATCGAAGCACGCACTTTGTGCAGGATAATCTAAGGAACAATCATGCTAAGTTTCATTCAAATCCATTCAGTAGTTTCAGAGGAGAAGATGTTTGAAAAATTGTTAACGACGACGACGTCGACGACGACGACGACGACGGACGCCAAGTGATGAGAAAAGCTCACATGGACTTTTAGGCCAGGTGAGCTAAAAATATGGGGTCCACCAGTATTGCTGGGTTATCGGCTATATATTAATAGTATTTTAGTATTTCAAACATTGATATGCCTAGAAATAGTATTTAGTAACTTAGTTGATACACATGTTTACAATCACTTTACATGTATGCCCAAAATATTTTAACGAAAAATCAGTCAGGCTTTACACGGGGGGATTCATCGGTTAACCAATTAATTAACATTTCAATTGATTTTGGGAAGGCTTTAGATAGCGGTAAAGTATTCAGTGATATACGTAAAGCGTTTGATCGAGTTTGGCATAAAGGACTGCTATTTAAACTTCAACAAGCGGGCATATCGGGTTCTTTACTAAGGTAGTTTGAAAACTATCTTACAAATAGAGTCCAGTGGGTGGTTATTAACGGTTCAAGTTCCGAATGTTACCTGTAAATGCAGGCGTCCCTCATGGGTCCATTCTATGCCCTTTACTTTTTTTTTTATATTTATAAACGATATTGTAGAAGACATTCAAGCTCAAATTAAGCTATTCGCAGATGACACTTCATTATATATTATGGTTGACAATCCAACAATCATCTACAATTTTAAACGACGATCTAGATAAGATTAATCATTGGTAAAAGAAATGGCTTCTGATTTATAATGCCCAAAAAACTGAAAGTATGATAATTTCAAAAAATTAATAAATAGACCCTTTCATCCTCCATTAAATGTGAATACCCAAGAGCTACAAACAGTAAGTAAACACAAACATTTAGTAGGTGTCTTTTTTTCTAACATCGGATCCTGGAACGACCATATTGAATATAAAGTTTCTAAATTTTACAAAAGAATAAATATATGAGAATATATGTTCTTGATAGATTTTAACATGAAAAAATTTACATATGTTCGCCCAATTCTTGAATATGCCGATGTCGTTATTATATCACATATCAATTTTCCTCCTTTGCTACTCATTATTTTTTCACGCGTTTTTTTTCTCCATTTTTGTAGACAAGTGTTTTCTGCATTTCGTGTTGAAGAATTTTTATTTTCAAATCTTCCCAAGCCAAGTTATTATTTTTAATCACTCCGAAACAGGAAACTGAAGTTATAGTCCCCATTCTTTTAAAATCTCATTGAAGGCAAGACCATATCCTTGTCATGTCTGTTTCAACATATTCAGCAATATTACTTTCAATACCGTAGAAAAAAAGAAAGAATCATAATAGTATAAGTGATCTATATAGGCATACAAATTCTTAGAAATGTACTTTATACATTGTTTTTGTATAAATTTTGACAAGAGGTAACTTCCAATCAACAAATTAAGAAAATATGGTTTTAATAAAATATGTTAAAAGTTATACAACGCTATTAAAGATTTCATTATTTTCATATATTTGAAGTTTAAATGTTTATTTTAAGGTACAAAAATGTAGTTCTATAAAACCAATTCTATAGGTATTACTAGTAATGAGGGGGCTGACAGGGGGTACCTTTCTCATTTCTCCAACCCCTTCTCTCCTTTCTCCCGCCCCTCTTCTCCTTTCTCCCGCCCCCTTTCTCTAGTCTCCCGCCCTGCATCATGAAAACAGTCTATAGGATGTTAATTTTTAAAGAAATCGATCAAATGTCTTGTTTTTATGGCTCGTCTTTTACAAGATAGAAGTGCTGTTTCTTCTGCTTCAAGAACCTCTATTACTTTTTCACTGTCTGTTAAGCTGTATGTTTGCGTTGATTTTGTAACTCTGATGCACCACACCGTTTCCCGCTGATTTTTTTTTAAAGTAAAAATCTAAACTACATGTATAAAAACGCTGGATAATGTGTGAAAATACGGGGAATTTTTGTGACACTATTAGTGCAATTTCGTAATGAAACAAATTCGTTTAAAATGGTTGCCGAAAAACGCTGCTTGCAAAAAAGAAAAAGAAAATTCTTTTGGAATATAATACAGGATATAATTTATCGAAAATACATAAAACTAGCAGTCGTTGAAAATAAGACAGAACATGATTTTTAGAATGAAAGCTATTTTGGCGCACAACTTCCCTGTGACGTTGCGCGCGGTAGTGCGTTCGGATTAAAATTTCGGGACAATATGCTGCGAATTTGGTATTTTAACTTCCTACTAGATTTGTTTTCTGACATCATGCCCGGCTTTTTGGCGTTGACTCAACAAAACATTAAGCAGAGGAACCCGTCTTTACGTGTTATGAGGAAAGTTATTCAAAATTTCAGATTCCATTTTTATCACTATTATATAATTAATCATATTAAAACTAATAAAAGTATACTCAATAGAAAGTTCTGAAAAAAACAAAAGCATTTTCAAAGTTTCAAAGGTAACAGAATTTTGATAAATCGCATGTCTAGCCACTATGTCCAAACTTTATTTTTTTCGATTCCTCAGTTGAAATATTTGATATAGATAGAAAAAGTGCATTTATAGTACTAAATTAACATATTTAAAAGATACAAACTAAAAGTTCATACAAATGGCTATATGAGTCGGGTGTTTTCACTAAAATCATGACCTTATAATTTTATTTTAGATAGCATTCCCTATGTCGAGCCATTATGTCCAAGGTCGTTTTTAGACGTTTCTTCACAGTAGCGTCTTTTCATAATATGAATACACACTAGTCCGTCTAGGCAGTTACAATGATACCAGGAAATGTTCATTTCAAAAAGGTCTTCTGAATCCAAATAACACTCAGATTTAAAATTAAAAAAACCACACAGTGACACATCAGGATTAGACCCTTTATAGACACAGTGAGAAAAGGGGGCAGGGACTAGTGATAATTTTTTATGGACAAAAGTGTTCACACAAATCTAAAACCACCTTTACAGGTTAGAATCCGAGGTACAACGGTCTTATAAACTTTAAACAACTATATAAATACTGTATTTGTGAATTGCTTAAAAAACACATAGAAAGAGCCTTGCATATATATAGTCTGAAAACTTGCACATTCAGATATTGGACAAAAGTGATTTCATTCTAAAAAAAAAATCATTTCCACTAAAAACGATATAACATTACATTTTCTAAATTATTTTCTGAAAAAAAATACTTTAAGATGTAGAAATGACAAAAGTGTTTATTTTCTCATGTTATCCTCCGGCATCAAGAATAAGCGCAAAGATTTTTTTTAATTTGCTATGCATTCTAACTAAAATAAAATTGGAAAAATTTGCATTTTTTTTTCACCTCATAAAAAAGAACAATTCTTACGAAATTCATGGCCTTATAAACAATAAAACTTGAATCATTCCTTCATCTTATGGTATTTATTTGATAAAAATCGGCCCACGGAAGGTACACTAGTAAATGTGCCACGGATGATAATCGTGCGAAAATCATGCGTAAATCATGCGTATTTTTCGCACGTAAAACGCACAAATCGAGCTACATCCGATGATCGTGCGTAAATTTACGCATGATTTTCGCAGGATTCCCGCACGAAAATTATGCGTATAGAGCTACGTGCGTATTACATGGAATAAATTTAAGCATGAGAATATGGACTATAAGGGACGACGAAACACCATGTATAGTGACTTTTGTTTGTCGTGATTTAAACACGATAAAAGCGGTCTCATTAATTAGCGACAAGAAGTGTCAAGAAGAATAAATTTAGCGACAAGAAGCGACAAGAAGACTATTTATTAGTAACTTGCGCGCGCAAGTTGTAATTATTTTTTTGCGTGGCACTCCAGGGCTTCCGTAATTTAGCGACAAGAAAGCTGAAAAAATATTATTAAAATAAATATATCAAAAGATATGCATTGACATTTAAATTTTAATAAATGAATAAAGTGATTTTTCTTCTTATTTTTTTTAATAGAAGCTAGTAAATCAGTCACATTTTTTTTTTTAATTGTTCAGACCACAGGCAAACCACCAAGTGTTATCTTGACTCATTAATTCATACCTTTGATTTTGCTGAAAGCAGTGCATACAGTGCATACACGATCTTTAACAGATGTTATCTAATAAAAACTATAGAATCCCTTTGTTCTTCACAAATGTTTAATTTCTTCATTTTTCTTTATAATAACCAAAAAAAATGAAAATCAATTTATTAGCCCATATATTAAAATAAAAAATGTCAATGCATTTTTTTTAAATACTTATTTTAATAATATTTTTAAGATAACAACACAAAAAAAATCTCTATAGGCCTAAAAAAACAGAAAGACATCGGCCTCGATTCTATCAGAGACATATAATACAATATTGTAGTATATGTCTCTGGTTCTATAAGTAGGTTGTGAAGTAATAAACTTTTGGGAAATCCTTTGCATTATTTTTTTTATTTTTTTATTTTTTAATTGCCTTGAATCAAGATAAGTGATGTTGTGTATCTTGTTGCGTTGTTCTGCATTGGTGGTTTTCGTTGAATCTGTTCTTGTATAATGGAAAGAAAACGTAAAAGAAACCTAATAGGACAATGGTGTATTGACAAAATTCGATACAAGTTGCTTTCTTTAAAAAAAGAAATGCAATCGTAAACCCAAATGCTTGTTTGGCATTATATATATATTAGATAATTGTTTAATAAAGATGTATTGTTTTATATTACTTTTGTTGTGCATAAGAATTAGAAACTGACATTGCCTGTTTACCTTATGTAATACCGGCTTCACACATCAACGTATAGATCCGACGTACGTCGGCCGTGCTAAAAAAAATCATGCACGCTACCAATACGCTAGTAAATTTGATGCATTCAACCTGTCAATCATATCTGTATCGTGTGCACAACGACCTAAAACGTCAATCGTGTATTGGGTGTGCGTAAAGCGTACCTATGCGTTTCTCCTAGTCTTTCTACATTCCCGACTGCAGGTCTGTCTATATGTGAATGTTTGTCAATAAGTCTGTCACATTCGCCCGTCTGTTTACATGTTTACCAGTCCGTCTATGCCCACTGGTTCGTCTACATGTTCACTAGCTTTCAGGGCTGTAACTAGGGTTCGAATTCAGGGGAGGCAGGGGTTTGGGGGCCGCCGAATGAGGCCCCTACGCCAATTTTTTAATCTCATTAAAATGGCTAAAATAATGGAAAACAACACGTTTAATAAGTTATTGCGTCCGACACGCTTTTCTGGATTTACCTTCATCAGGACCCTTTTTCATTCGATTTCCTACTTTAAGAAACATCAGTATTGCTGGATCCTGGAAGCAATTTTTATGCAAACAATTATTATTCGTATTTAAAAATCTTTTTGTTAGAAATCAAACTGGTAAGTTAAAAAAAACATATAAAGCAAGATCATAGAACGCAAGATATATATTTTTTTATCGAGGACCTTGAATTTTAATATTTTTAAAAGCTGAACAAACATGTATATATGTATATAACTACAACCAGGGACTTTCTATGCTAGTATATATACTTAGTAAAGAAAGTCCCTGCTACAACGAATGGGAGTGTTTAACTACTAAGGCATTGACCATAATGTTCTCGTACGATCGGGAAACGTTAAAAAAATAATCCAACTGCTGATTCAGCTGGTAACGAATTTCCGATATTATTAAAGATTCACAAAGGGAACTTCCTATGCTTAATTGAGTCCCTAAATAAATGTGAACAGTTATGTTTTATTCAAAATTATCGAAAAGCAAGGTTTAATATGTGTTCTCGTACAAATCCTGACTAACAGACGGACGGCCACACGAAACCCTATTGGTAAATCAATTTTTCCCAAATTAAGTTAAAAGGTGTGTGTGGGAGGGGGGAGGGGGTGTCAGTGAAAAAACTATGTGAATTAAGTTTGTTTATCCTACATTGAACTTTTGATGTCGTCCCTTATACTATGAATTCAAATTCTTTGTGGACATATTGTCAATATAACATTTTATTACTTCAAAAAAAAAATTTGGTGTAGAAAATTCAGGTGAGGCAGTTGCCTCCCCTGCCTCATAGGTAGTTACGGCCCTGGCTTTGAAATAGCTTTCGGTAAGTGCGATTATTTCAGTGATTTGTGTCTATTGTTTTTATGTAAGTGATTATTGTGCACCTTACCCATATTTTTAGGGACGCGAATTGCAACTGATATTTTACAGTTTTTTTCTTGCGATGTGTTGTCCTTATGGTTTGGTTCATTAGGGAGGGTTGGGTTTATGGCCACCACATTGTTTATGTACCAATGTCCATTCTAAAGCCAGGAACATGTAGTACAGTGGTTGTTGTTCATAATTCATGTCGGTCAAGTTTTTTTCGTAAATCATTTTGTTATCAATAAGGCTATTTAGTTTTGTTTGATTTTTGTTTTTAAATCTTAATGGTCGGGGCATTTAATAGCCGAATAAATAGAGTTTTTTTTTCATTTTTGGAGGCCGCTCGGTGGCCTTTAAAGACTTGCTACCACGTCATTGTAACTTTGGTTGATACTTGTATCATAAGTGCTGGACCATGGTCGATCCTATGCACCTTTGAGGCAGGCGGGATATTTTTGTAGATCTTGTACAGCTCAAACTAATGGGAGTAGTTCCTGTACTTCTATGTCTTGTCCCATGTTGCATGGTTGGAGAGGGTGTAATATCTTCTGTAGGTTTGATGAAGTTTCACCCGTATCGGACTTCTTCTCCTAAATGAAAGCTTTAAGGCGACGAGTATTTTTGTATGCAATGTGCCCTTAACGTGTCTCAAACTTATCTGTAGCGTTTTCAACGCTCGTGCAGAGTGTATATTATGTACATGTACGTGCAGTTTACAGTTATACGCTTGACAAACGCTTGAGCTGAATGAAATTTTTTATGTTCCATTAAAATTTTCCTGAAGGAAAAGCGTTCACCAAGCGTACACCTTTGCTTTTCGACGTACTTCAGACTTATGGAACGCGAGTTTGTGATGGGTTTTTTTTTTTGTGATGGGTTTAAATGCTTGCGTAGCGTTCCTCTGGTGAGCAACTAAGTTACGCATACGATGATACGGACTTTGTTAATTTTCTTTTTTGACTGATTATTTTACATTGTCTTTTCGGGGCCTTTTATAGCCGACTATGCGGTACGTGCTTTGTCTGTTGTTGAAGGCCGTACGGAGACCCATAGTTTGTACTTCTGTGTTATTTTGGTTTCTTGTAGATAGTTGTCTCATTGACACCAAACCATATCTTCTTTTTTATATTCGATATCTTATCGCCGACCTGGTTAAGTCTGCTAAAAATGCATGCATGATTCATTTTTAGGTTATCAGTCGTAATGAAAGTGGCACATTTAATTCGTAGTTTCATTGCTTGAAGTATCATTTCTTACATCTGCATGGTCAAATGTGTATTTTTTTTAAAACAAATTTTAGATTTAGATTTCAGTCACGGTTATTTCCCCCCTTTTCATATTGAACATCTATACTTATCAGTCGCATTTAATGACGAAAAGGATTCAGAGGTTATTATGTGACCTCCTTGTTTTGAAAAAAAGGAAATAATGTTGCAATATTTAAACAAAGAAAATAACTTTAAATTTGCAATATTAATGAAATAGATACGGACATAACTTTTATAATTAATTTTAACGTTATTTTCAATAAACGAATTTTTTTTTGAAAAATCCTCGTTTTTACACCTATTTGGAGCACGTATTTATGATTCCCATGTCCTTGGTCTATCCTAGACGTAAAATTTCAAAAAGTGCTAATACTTTTTTTTAAAGATTTTATTTTTAATTGTTCTCGTTCAAAATATTTTATTTTTTCATTTTTAATATCTATTTAATTTTATTTTTAATAACCATTTTTTTTTATTAAAGTTGCAACATTTAACAAAAAAAAACAACTGCAATTTAATCATATGCAAGAAAGACTTCCCTTTAATTTCAGTATAAATAACATGTACATCTTCACTTAACGTAAAATCTAAAATAAAATGCTACTAAAACTCTTTCTAAAGATTTTATTTTTAATTATTCTCGTTCAGAATATAAAGCGCATTGTTAACATGAAATCTTATCTCATTTCTAGCACAGCTGGTTACATCGTTTGACTAATTAAAATACTACGCATGTAGGTTAATATTAGCAGCTTGTAATCGTGTGCAAGAAAGTATTATATAAATTTCAGATCATACGTAAAATATCTCTATAGCAACTTAAGATGCTAATGCATATTCAACAGATTAGTAAGCTATTGCGCATGCATTTGAAAAGTGGTCATAGCTATTGCGCATGCATTTGAAAAGTGGTCATAGCTATTGCGCATGTATTTGAAAGGTGGTCATGGAAAGAACAGAAGTGTTCCGAATAACATCCGGTGTTCCGAAAGACTACATCACTCGTCCAATATATACTGCGTAAACCCTCAGGGGTTTACGCAATGAAATTCAGGGAACTATAGAATAGAAACACCAGACTCAAGCTGGCAGCCACTTTTATCGGCCAATCAAGATAGCAGCCACTTTTTTCCAGCAGCCAATTTTGAAGATATGTCTAAAAACCAAAAAACTGCATGAGACTCAAACGTTCCAAAATTCGCAAAATCTTAGTTAAATATCATTTAACAGCGGATTTCGACAATTTCGCGGCTTGTACTGATTTTAAAAGCATTTCATTACGTTTTAAATATGTATGTGAAGTTAGCTGCCGGTTTGTTATTCGATATTCGATGTTCAATATCCAACCGGTTGCTAGCAGTCGGTTCAATATTAAAATTTAGTTCAAAATCATTAAAAAGTATAATTTTCATAGTTAACAGGAGTGAAAAATTACGCCGCAAATAGTTTAATGACCCCTTCAAGCTGTCGTAAATTATCGTTGTCCTCGAATATAAACCCTTATATACATTGCCTATATTTGTCTTTATGTAATATAGATTTTTATCAATAAAACGACATCAAAGATTCATCAAAGATTTAATTTAATATATAATATATCAAACTAAAACTAAAGCCGGCCACTCTAAAAACATTCAAAACTATAAATAGAAATATCTATGGAAAGCCAAAAAAAAAAGAATAAATATATAGTGAAAACCTACGGACGACCGCTCAGATGACGGTGAAACCCTGGTGTTTCAATATCCCAAAATTCAACGATATTATAGACTCTGTAGTATATAAAATTGGGTAGATATAAACGTGACTAAAAGGATCTTGTGTTATGGGTATTGAAAATACATAAATGGGCAACTTTGAACCTCTGTGGTGGTCAGACGGGCCCGGATCCCAGAAAAATATTTAAGTGGGGAATAGCCTGGGTCAACACCTTTGAAATGAGCTAGGTCTGGTTCGGAACTTTGCCGTAGGGATATGCCGAACAGTACCGAATGTGTGGTTGATATGAAAAAAACGTAAATGGGCAACTTTGAACCTCTGTGGTGGCCAGACGGGCCCGGATCCCAGAAAATAATTTAAGTGGGGAATAGCTTAGATCAATACCTTTAAAATGAGCTAGGTCCGGTTCGGAACTTTGCCGTAGGGATATGCCGAAGAGTATCGAATGTGTGGTTTATAAGGTAGCAATAAACAGTTAGAAAAAAATACTAAAATTTGCCCTTATGAATTTTACCATCCCCTTTTCATTGCTTTTTTTCAATATCAAGCTTACTGTTTGTGTCATATATGGGCATATGTATGTAATCAGAATCTTCCATAGATTTTATATCCAGTATATAAAATGGTAAAATATAATTTCTTTTTGGTGTATCCATGGCAACAATCTGCATTTATTCATTATAAAATATTGCAAAAAGGGGGGGGGGGGAAAGATGTCACATATTTTCCCAAAATTTGGCTAAAAGTAGAATTTCAATCGCTTGAAGTAATACCTTTTCTGAAACTGTGTACATATATCATTCAGCAAATCCAATGAAAATCATATGTCTTTCATCTCATTTTTTTGTAAAATTGCGTCAAAAACTTCGTGTAGAAAAAGAATGTTTGTAAACAGTACATTAATTTCTGGACCGATGGCCGGTCTAGCTATGAAAATACGGATTGTCAAACAGAAAACAGCCCATAAAACATGTAAAAAATAATCTTGATGCTCTTATAAACCATCTTTGAAGGCTAAATTAGCACTCATCTGTCTAAAAATGAATTTTATTACACAATAACTTTCCTATTTGAAAAATCCACAGGGGCCAAAATGCGAAACTAAACTCCTAACTGTGTATTGCTACCTTATATGGAAAATACATAAATGGGCAACTTTGAACCTTTGTGGTGGCCAGACGGGCCCGGATCCCAGAAAATAATTTAAGTGGGGAATAGCCTGGGTCAATACCTTTAAAATGAGCTAGGTCCGGTTCGGAACTTTGCCGTAGGGATATGCCGAAGAGTACCGAATGTGTGGTTGATATGGAAAATACATAAATGGGCAACTTTGAACCTTTGTGGTGGCCAGACGGGCCCGGATCCCAGAAAAATATTTAAGTGGGGAATAGCTTGGATCAATACCTTTAAAATGAGCTAGGTCCGGATCGGAACTTTGCCGTAGGGATATGCCGAAGAGTACCGAATGTGTGGTTGATATGAAAAAAACGTAAATGGGCAACTTTGAACCTTTGTGGTGGCCAGACGGGCCCGGATCCCAGAAAATAATTTAAGTGGGGAATAGCTTGGATCAATACCTTTAAAATGAACTAGGTCCGGTTCGGAACTTTGCCGTAGGGATATGCCGAAGAGTACCGAATGTGTGAGTGATATGGAAAATACATAAATGGGCAACTTTGAACCTCTGTAGTGGTCAGACGGGCCCGGATCCCAGAAAAATATTTAAGTGGGGAATAGCCTGGGTCAACACCTTTGAAATGAGCTAGGTCCGGTTCGGAACTTTGCCGTAGGGATATATGCCGAAGAGTACCGAATGTGTGGTTGAAATGAAAAAAAAACGTAAATGGGCAATTTTGAACCTCTGTGGTGGCCAGACGGGCCCGGATCCCAGAAAAATATTTAAGTGGGGAATAGCTTGGATCAATACCTTTAAAATGAGCTAGGTCCAGTTCGGAACTTTGCCGTAGGGATTTGCCGAAGAGTACCGAATGTGTGGTTGACATGGAAAATACATAAATGGGCAACTTTGAACAGACGGGCCCGGATCCCAGAAAAATATTTAAGTGGGGAATAGCCTGGGTCACCACCTTTGAAATGAGCTAGGTCCGGTTCGGAACTTTGCCGTAGGGATATGCCGAAGAGTACCGAATGTGTGGTTAATATGAAAAAAAACGTAAATGGGCAACTTTGAACCTCTGTGGTGGCCAGACGGGCCCGGATCCCAGAAAATAATTTAAGTGGGGAATAGCTTGGATCAATACCTTTAAAATGAGCTAGGTCCGGTTCGGAACTTTGCCGTAGGGATATGCCGAAGAGTACCGAATGTGTGGTTGATATGGAAAATACATAAATGGGCAACTTTGAACCTTTGTTGTGGCCAGACGGGCCCGGATCCCAGAAAAATATTTAAGTGGGGAATAGCTTGGATCAATACCTTTAAAATGAGCTAGGTCCGGTTCGGAACTTTGCCGTAGGGATGTGCCGAAGAGTACCGAATGTGTGGTTGACATGGAAAATACATAAATGGGCAACTTTGAACCTTTGTGATGGTCAGACGGGCCCGGATCCCAGAAAAATATTGAAGTGGGGAATAGCCTGGGTCAACACCTTTGAAATGAGCTAGGTCTGGTTCGGAACTTTGCCGTAGGGATATGCCGAACAGTACCGAATGTGTGGTTGATATGAAAAAAACGTAAATGGGCAACTTTGAACCTCTGTGGTGGCCAGACGGGCCCGGATCCCAGAAAATAATTTAAGTGGGGAATAGCTTAGATCAATACCTTTAAAATGAGCTAGGTCCGGTTCGGAACTTTGCCGTAGGGATATGCCGGAGTATCGAATGTGTGGTTTATATGGAAAATACATAAATGGGCAACTTTGAACCTTTGTGGTGGCCAGACGGGCCCGGATCCCAGAAAATAATTTAAGTGGGGAATAGCTTGGATCAATACCTTTAAAATGAGCTAGGTCCGGTTCGGAACTTTGCCGTAGGGATATGCCGAAGAGTACCGAATGTGTGGTTGATATGGAAAATACATAAATGGGCAACTTTGAACCTTTGTGGTGGCCAGACGGGCCCGGATCCCAGAAAAATATTTAAGTGGGGAATAGCCTGGGTCAATACCTTTAAAATGAGCTAGGTCCGGTTCGGAACTTTGCCGTAGGGATATGCCGAAGAGTACTGAATGTGTGGTTGATATGGAAAATACATAAATGGGCAACTTTGAACCTTTGTGGTGGCCAGACGGGCCCGGATCCCAGAAAAATATTTAAGTGGGGAATAGCTTGGATCAATATCTTTAAAATGAGCTAGGTCCGGTTCGGAACTTTGCCGTAAGGATATGCCGAAGAGTACCGAATGTGTGGTTGATATGAAAAAAACGTAAATGGGCAACTTTGAACCTCTGTGGTGGCCAGACGGGCCCGGATCCCAGAAAATAATTTAAGTGGAGAATAGCTTGGATCAATACCTTTAAAATGAACTAGGTCCGGTTCGGAACTTTGCCGTAGGGATATGCCGAAGAGTACCGAATGTGTGAGTGATATGAAAATACATAAATGGGCAACTTTGAACCTCTGTAGTGGTCAGACGGGCCCGGATCCCAGAAAAATATTTAAGTGGGGAATAGCCTAGGTCAACACCTTTGAAATGAGCTAGGTCCGGTTCGGAACTTTGCCGTAGGGATATATGCCGAAGAGTACCGAATGTGTGGTTGATATGAAAAAAAACGTAAATGGGCAATTTTGAACCTCTGTGGTGGCCAGACGGACCCGGATCCCAGAAAAATATTGAAGTGGGGAATAGCTTGGATCAATACCTTTAAAATGAGCTAGGTCCAGTTCGGAACTTTGCCGTAGGGATGTGCCGAAGAGTACCGAATGTGTGGTTGACATGGAAAATACATAAATGGGCAATTTTGAACCTCTGTGGTGGTCAGACGGGCCCGGATCCGAGAAAAATATTTAAGTGGTGAATAGCTTGGATCAATACCTTTAAAATGAGCTAGGTCCGGTTCGGAACTTTGCCGTAGGGATATGCCGAAGAGTACCGAATATGTGGTTGATATGGAAAATACGTAAATGGGCAACTTTGAACCTTAATTTGTGGTGGCAAGACGAGCCCGGATCCCAGAAAAATATTTAAGTGGGGAATAGCTTGTATCAATACCTTTAAAATGAACTAGGTCCGGTTTGGAACTTTGCCGTAGGGATATGCCGAAGAGTACCGAATGTGAGAGTGATATGGAAAATACATAAATGGGCAACTTTGAACCTCTGTAGTGGTCAGACGGGCCCGGATCCCAGAAAAATATTTAAGTTGGGAATAGCTTGGATCAATACCTTTAAAATGAGCTAGGTCCGGTTCGGAACTTTGCCGTAGGTATGTGCCGAAGAGTACCGAATGTGTGGTTGACATGGAAAATACATAAATGGGCAACTTTGAACCTCTGTGGTGGTCAGACGGGCCCGGATCCCAGAAAAATATTGAAGTGGGGAATAGCTTAGATCAATACCTTTAAAATGAGCTAGGTCCAGTTCGGAACTTTGCCGTAGGGATGTGCCGAAGAGTACCGAATGTGTGGTTGACATGGAAAATACATAAATGGGCAACTTTGAACCTCTGTGGTGGTCAGACGGGCCCGGATCCCAGAAAAATATTTAAGTGGTGAATAGCTTGGATCAATACCTTTAAAATGAGCTAGGTCCGGTTCGGAACTTTGCCGTAGGGATATGCCGAAGAGTACCGAATGTGTGGTTGATATGGAAAATACGTAAATGGGCAACTTTGAACCTTTGTGGTGGCAAGACGAGCCCGGATCCCAGAAAAATATTTAAGTGGGGAATAGCTTGTATCAATACCTTTACAATGAACTAGGTCCGGTTTGGAACTTTGCCGTAGGGATATGCCGAAGAGTACCGAATGTGTGAGTGATATGGAAAATACATAAATGGGCAACTTTGAACCTCTGTAGTGGTCAGACGGGCCCGGATCCCAGAAAAATATTTAAGTGGGGAATAGCCTGGGTCAACACCTTTGAAATGAGCTAGGTCCGGTTCGGAACTTTGCCGTAGGGATATATGCCGAAGAGTACCGAATGTGTGGTTGATATGAAAAAAACGTAAATGGGCAATTTTGAACCTCTGTGGTGGCCAGACGGGCCCGGATCCCAGAAAAATATTTAAGTTGGGAATAGCTTGGATCAATACCTTTAAAATGAGCTAGGTCCGGTTCGGAACTTTGCCGTAGGTATGTGCCGAAGAGTACCGAATGTGTGGTTGACATGGAAAATACATAAATGGGCAACTTTGAACCTCTGTGGTGGTCAGACGGGCCCGGATCCCAGAAAAATATTTAAGTGGGGAATAGCCTTGGTCAACACCTTTGAAATGAGCTAGATCCGGTTCGGAACTTTGCCGTAGGGATATGCCGAAGAGTACCGAATGTGTGGTTGATATGGAAAATACATAAATGGGCAACTTTGAACCTTTGTGGTGGCCAGACGGGCCCGGATCCCAGAAAAATATTTAAGTGGGGAATAGCTTGGATCAATATCTTTAAAATGAGCTAGGTCCAGTTCGGAACTTTGCCGTAAGGATATGCCGAAGAGTACCGAATGTGTGGTTGATATGAAAAAAACGTAAATGGGCAACTTTGAACCTCTGTGGTGGCCAGACGGGCCCGGATCCCAGAAAATAATTTAAGTGGAGAATAGCTTGGATCAATACCTTTAAAATGAACTAGGTCCGGTTCGGAACTTTGCCGTAGGGATATGCCGAAGAGTACCGAATGTGTGAGTGATATGGAAAATACATAAATGGGCAACTTTGAACCTTTGTAGTGGTCAGACGGGCCCGGATCCCAGAAAAATATTTAAGTGGGGAATAGCCTGGGTCAACATATTTGAAATGAGCTAGGTCCGGTTCGGAACTTTGCCGTAGGGATATATGCCGAAGAGTACCGAATGTGTGGTTGATATGAAAAAAAACGTAAATGGGCAATTTTGAACCTCTGTGGTGGCCAGACGGGCCCGGATCCCAGAAAAATATTGAAGTGGGGAATAGCTTAGATCAATACCTTTAAAATGAGCTAGGTCCAGCTCGGAACTTTGCCGTAGGGATGTGCCGAAGAGTACCGAATGTGTGGTTGACATGGAAAATACATAAATGGGCAACTTTGAACCTCTGTGGTGGTCAGACGGGCCCGGATCCCAGAAAAATATTTAAGTGGTGAATAGCTTGGATCAATACCTTCAAAATGAGCTAGGTCCGGTTCGGAACTTTGCCGTAGGGATATGCCGAAGAGTACCGAATGTGTGGTTGATATGGAAAATACGTAAATGGGCAACTTTGAACCTTTGTGGTGGCAAGACGAGCCCGGATCCCAGAAAAATATTTAAGTGGGGAATAGCTTGTATCAATACCTTTAAAATGAACTAGGTCCGGTTTGGAACTTTGCCGTAAGGATATGCCGAAGAGTACCGAATGTGTGAGTGATATGGAAAATACATAAATGGGCAACTTTGAACCTCTGTAGTGGTCAGACGGGCCCGGATCCCAGAAAAATATTTAAGTGGGGAATAGCCTGGGTCAACACCTTTGAAATGAGCTAGGTCCGGTTCGGAACTTTGCCGTAGGGATATATGCCGAAGAGTACCGAATGTGTGGTTGATATGAAAAAAAACGTAAATGGGCAATTTTGAACCTCTGTGGTGGCCAGACGGGCCCGGATCCCAGAAAAATATTTAAGTGGGGAATAGCTTGGATCAATACCTTTAAGATGAGCTAGGTCCGGTTCGGAACTTTGCCGTAGGTATGTGCCGAAGAGTACCGAATGTGTGGTTGACATGGAAAATACATAAATGGGCAACTTTGAACCTCTGTGGTGGTCAGACGGGCCCGGATCCCAGAAAAATATTTAAGTGGGGAATAGCCTTGGTCAACACCTTTGAAATGAGCTAGGTCCGGTTCGGAACTTTGCCGTAGGGATATGCCGAAGAGTACCGAATGTGTGGTTGATGTGAAAAAAACGTAAATGGGCAACTTTGAACCTCTGTGGTGGCCAGACGGGCCCGGATCCCAAAAAATAATTTAAGTGGGGAATAGCTTGGATCAATACCTTTAAAATGAGCTAGGTCCGGTTCGGAACTTTGCCGTAGGGATATGCCGAAGAGTACCGAATGTGTGGTTGATAAGGAAAATACATAAATGGGCAACTTTGAACCTTTGTGGTGGCCAGACGGGCCCGGATCCCAGAAAAATATTTAAGTGGGGAATAGCTTGGATCAATATCTTTAAAATGAGCTAGGTCCGGTTCGGAACTTTGCCGTAGGGATGTGCCGAAGAGTACCGAATGTGTGGTTGACATGGAAAATACATAAATGGGCAAATTTGAACCTCTGTGGTGGTCAGACGAGCCCGGATCCCAGAAAAATATTTAAGTGGGGAATAGCCTGGGTCAACACCTTTGAAATGAGCTAGGTCCGGTTCGGAACTTTGCCATAGGGATATGCCGAAGAGTACTAAATGTGTGGTTGATATGGAAAATACGTAAATGGGTAACTTTGAACCTCTATGGTGGTCGGACGGGCCTGGATCTCAGGAAAAATATACTTTGCCGTAAAGATATTCTTCGGAGTTCCGAATTTATGATTGTTGAAGAATCTCAATAAATGTGTTGTGTTTTCTATTTAAGTTTGATTGTCATGATAGGTAATGAATAATACAATAACGTCACTCACTATAGCGATACAGTTACAACGTTATCATAACATAATGTTTGTGCTTTGCGTATTTTTCGACATTCTGGGGGCCGAGAAAACTGAAATATGTAACGAAAAATTATATGAAAATGTAAGTTTACAATTTAGATAAAAGAAATTTTGAATTAAAGTCCATCTCAAATTAAACAATCTAGTTCCTTAACCTTAACTGATCACAACTAAAGTTTATCTCATAGTCCATTCATGTATATTTCTTCTGCCACCTACGGTAGCTTCACTAAGCGGTAATTTTCTTTCTGCGTTGCAAGTTCCTTTTCTGTATCTATTTGGCTTCTTGACTTTACCAGTTGAGGGTGTGTTTGTTCGGACGGTCTAGGTAGCAAGTTTATTCCTTGGAAATTTTCCTCAAATGGTTTCATGTGCGATCTACTTTGTACGAGCCATTGCGATGTGTCTTCTGGTCTTCTTTTGGCAACGGTCGTAAATGAAGGTATATCATCTGGATGGTCATGTTTCCCTAGCAACTTTGCCGTGGACTTTCCTTTTCGTTGTAAATAGCTGTGTCTGGTCTTCAATGACGTTTACCAGAGCTGTAGGTGTTGACGGATGGTTGGTGTTTCTATTGATTGGTCCTGATAACAAATATGCGATCTTCGACTATACAGCGGGGGATTCTTTTCCTCTTATAACTCTGTCCTCGATAATTTACCAGTAGTAGTCGGCTTCTATGACTAAGTCAATTTCGAAACGTTCTGTACTTAAGTTTAAGTCCTCTCAAATATGGCAAGTTCCTTGTAGTCTGTGAAATCTTGTTTTGAATCGGAACGGCAATCTCTGGAACAATGAGTGTATCGTTATGGACTTTTTCTCCTAGGTCGGTCTGTCACTGTATTGTTGCAGTGTCTTAGTTGCGAACCTTCTGGGATAAATCTCCTTACACGGACGGATGAATGCTTACTTTTTCAGTTAATTTCTGAGTTAAAAAAGAACGCTGTGCTCCCTCGTCAAATAAGATGTTACATTCTACTTCTTGGTCGTTATTTACAACTGGTGCAGTTGCTGTTTTGAGGAGAATGTCGTGACTCTGTTGTGAAGAATAAATTACTCTAGTCTCGTTTGGTGTTTCAACTACGTTGATTGCTGACTGTTGTATTGTAGACTGCGGTGTCATACCTGGAATTACCTCTTTTCCTTTACATATGCAAGTATGATGCATTCCGTTACACTTTTTGCATCGTTTAGTAGTCTGGCATGCGGCCACTTGGTGTAACCCTTAACAGTTAAAGCATAACTGTTTCTGTTTTACAATTTGATTTCTTATGTTTGCGTCTGTTATTTTAGGGCACTCTGTCGCATAGTGCCCACCTAAACAAAAAATACATGTAGGGGTATTTACCTTCTTACGTGTGTCTGTGAATTTGCTCTTGTATGAATGTGATTGCGTACCCATAAAAATGCAGTGGCGTACAATATGTCTGAATCCATAACTCCTTCGCCAGCTTCAAGTATTTCAAGCTCTTTAGTTATTGATTTTCGTAGATTTTTCAATATCAAAGTATATCTCCCGTGTTCTCTTGCAATAGATTTTCTTATGTCAATTGGTAACTTGTCTAAAACTACAGGTACCAAAAGCGAACCATACATCTCAGGTGTTTTACAAAGTGACTCTAATCCTCGCACATATGATTCAAGTTTGTCTCCGTAAGAACTCAAGCTAAATGCATCATTTGGCGGTGCGGGTAAGCTCATGGGTGATTTCATGTAAGCATTACAAGTTTTGTAAGGGTTTCAAAATCTCTCTCTAAGCAAACAAACGGCTGTCTCATAATTGGCGTGCGGCAGCGCAAATTCCTGCTTTCGTTAGGCGGCGGCGGACCAGTAAAGTTGCGTGATTGATTTCCGGTAGGATTTTCCTTTGATGAAATTCGTTCTCTAGTGTTTAGTGTGTAAACGGCCGATGTGTTTGTAATAATAGCGTTTGGTATAGATATATAGCATTCAGAGTTAGCGTTCATTGTTGACTTTTCTTTTAAATTAGAAGTATTGTTGGAGGATTTGACTGTTTGCTTAAGTTTTCGTATTTGCCTTAGTTTACTGTCTAAATTAAACATGTACTCATCCGATTCTGTAATTTCTTTTTCAATGTGATCCTCGTGTAGGACTTCATTCATCTTCTCGTTTAAATCATGAATAATCTTCTTTTTCTGGGTTACGGCATACTCTATGGCCTTGAATTCCTCCATTTTGTCGTTTTCAGGATTCTCCTTTAGCTCCTCGAATTTGATCCAAAGCTTCGTCGCTGATGCTCTGTTGCCAACACGTATTGCCTTTAACTTCGTTTCCATTGTTGCACAAATTTCCCGTCAGTCACGGCACCATAAATGTAAAAGAATCTCAATAAATGCGTTGTGTTTTCTATATACGTTTAATCGTCGTGATAGCTAATGAATAATGCAATAACGTCACTCACTATAGCGTTATGGTTACAACGTTACCATAGCGTAATGTTTGTATTTCGAGTATTTTCTGACAATGATTATTATGAAAAGTCTGTTAAGGCACAACTTTAAACCCCAATAGTGGTCAGAATTGCCATGATCCCAGAAAAATATTAAAGCTCGGAACTTTGCCGTAAGGATATGCTAAAAAGTACCAAATATGTGGTTTGTAAGTAAAATACGTTATATGAATTACGGAACCACTGTAATCGTCAGATGGCTCAGGATGATATAAAAAAAGTAGTGATTAGCCTGGGTTAATACCACTGGTGTAGAATAGAGAGTGCTGCCACACTTTCAAATTAAGTAACTAACAGTGAACGTGAAAGAAGGAAAATGACAGTGAAAAAGAAAGTGACGTCATATTAGTAAGTAAAAGTAATGACGTAACATTATACATGTACAGTAGTGTCATGGTGTAAAAGTTAAAGTATTCTGATTTAAAACTGTTGAATAGGAGTAAAGTGTTTAACGTTTTATGGTAAGGTGTGTAAGGGTAAGGGGTGTTAGGGTTAGAATTTGAATAGGAGTACGGGGTGGTGTTTTTTAAATCGAAAAAAAAACCCACCAAAATATAGAAATATTTTTTTAAAGTATTGAGATTACGATGGCATCTTATAATCATTTCATTGATCTGAATACCTTTGACACAAAAGAAAAACAAAAATGGAGGGACCTGCCAACAAGTGAGGTGATCCAAATTATATAGATTACAAGTGTGGATGGAATATTTTGTGATAGTTACCTACTAATCTTGAAGTCAAGGAAGTGAGTAACAAGTAAGGTGTGGGCTTGTAGTGGGTTGTATTACTAAACGAGAACGTTGGAAGGGCCGTTCATCAGAAGTACGATTGCCTACACCCTAATTAGACAGAAAACCGCGTCGTAGTACATGTCCTTGTTTTCCTTTTCACATCTAGTAATCATTAGATTTTAAAAAAATACAAGTAGTGGTTTTTGGTGTAAAATTGAAAAGAAATCATCATAAAAGACATGTGTGTGTAAGGTATTAAATAAACAATGGCATTAACAAACAAAAACATACCGGGTCCGTCTAGATTGTCGTTTAATATACGTACTATACTTAATAAAGTGGTGGTGCTAGGTTTATAAAGACAATACCAACGGGTCATTTACAAATAACGGTAAACCAATCACATCGAATGGCAAAGGATTTTGGGTTAAAAGGATATAGTATAAATCCAAAAGACGTGTTGGTAAAGCTTATTGAAGACAAAAAGCATCAAGTGTTACCCCGTACAGAAGTGTTTACTAAAAATGAATTAATACTAAGAGCAAAGAAACGGTGTATACCTTATAGATCTAGGTAAAAGAAAAACGACCCCAACAAGACATAGCTAAGAAACCTGTTATTAAGGTGACAGATGGTAGAACAGAACTACAGTGATCATTGAACCATTTGTTAATTCATTTTTAAGGCAAGTCGAAGTGCTTTACCTACATTTGATAAGTAAAATTGCAGACGCACCACAATTCAAGTAGTACAATAAGTGCTTCTAGTACAGTTGGTAAAACAAACCCTGCAACAGGTGACAGTGATTCCACTTTTGAGGTCAACTCAAGTTAGTATTACTCATGAATCAACCAACTAAGACACTGAACTATCAGTAATGATAGAAAAGGCAAAAGAAAGCATAGCAACTTGCATGCGTAATGGAAGTGAGTGAACGTTAGTTATATTGTAGAAGTACACCTTTATATGGATAAATTGTATCCCTGAGGTGTAAGTCTTACCTACGCCTTTCAGAAAAACTAGCACAGAGGAAGACTATTATTTACGTGAGCTGTGTTTTCAAAATCACATAATGAAGAGGTGGATCAGAAAAGTACACACCGAGTGAGTCAATACAAAAAAATAGGAAAACGAGTTGAACAAAAAGGGGGGAGAGGCTAGTTATTGTCGTTGAAACATATTGACCAAATTTGAAAGGCTAAATACTACCTTGTATACTTTATGTGTTTGGGTATGGTGTTGAAATAAACAACAACTCTTAAGAAAATTTGAAGTGAAACCCGTTAAGAATTTAGGAACATCAGAAAGGATAGAACTCACACAAACATGTTGTATTTAACCAATGCTACTATAAAACATCATTACTATTGGATGAAAAGATTATCACATTTGTCCCCAAGTGTCATCCCACAATGGTAAAGTGTTAATGTCGAAGATGTATGAACCACTGTTGAAGTGAGGACTTGTTAGACGAACACTTAGTGTATTGTGATAAGAGGAATGAAGAGAAAATAGAGATTACAGAAGAAGATACCTTTACAATATCGTACAACTTATTAGTACACACGTAAAATGCGATTTCCTTATGTTATTTATGCTGACATTCAATGTAACTTAGAACAGATAGACACTTGTCAACCTGACAAATTAAAAGCTTACACGGATGTTAACCAAAAAAATACACCTTCTGGTTTAACTACCGTGTCAAGTATGCTCATGGGGAATACAAAGACACAAAAGTGTACGCAGGGGAAGACATTGTTAAGAGATGTGTGGCTTGTATGGAAGATATAATGAAGGAGATTACAGACATGGATAAAAAGACCTGGTGATGACTGAAGTAGATCCCCAATGTTTTACAGCGAGTTAACATTGTCACACGTGCGATGATGAATTAGGGGAAGCAAAGTGCGTGAACACGGCCACTTGACAGGTAAGTATCGTGGTGCAGCACATAAAACAATGTAACTTAAACTGTCAACTATCTACCTTTGTTCCCATTGTGTTTCATAACTTAACAGGGTATGACTCCCACTTGTTCGTAAAGGCGTTGGGGTTTACCGATGGTGAGGTGAATTGCATTCCCAACACTGATGAAAAGAACATATTTTTTTCTAAGAAAGTGGATGGGTAAGAAATGCTTTTCATCGATTTGTGTAGGTTTATGTTAAATTCGTTCGAAACCTTATATATATAGCTAGTAATTTAAAGTTGAACCAATTAAATGTATGAAAGTAGTGATTTGGGTAGCATTATGAATTAATGATAAAAAAAATGTTTATCTTATGATTTCATAAATGGTCATTACAACATGACGAAAACTACTATCTGCTGACCGACTTAACAATAAACACATTAGTGTGGTTGACTATGCTCATGTACAACATGTGTTTACTACATTTAACTGTCAAACATTACAAATTGTCAAGAGTACCACGACTTGTACTTGAAAGGACACGTTGTGCAATTGGAAGATATCTTAAAAATTTTAGTGCCTATTGTTAAAAATACTACGGGCTTGACGCATTTCATTAATAGATGTCAACCGGGCTAGCTTACGATGTGGCGTTAAAAATAAGCAAAGTTAGATTAGAATTGTTACACGACCCAGACATGTTACTTCTGTTTGAATAAGCAACACGAAAAGGGGGGTGCTCAAATAAGCCATCGCAATTGGGTGGCCAACAACAAATACATGAGTGACTATGACCCTTCACAACCAACGACTTTCTTGGAATACTTAGGTACTAACAATTTGTATGTGTTGGTCATGTCCGTAACCAACAGGGGGTTTGAATGCGTGTACCACCTTGAAGTTATTGACATGTGGAAATATGAGGATGAGGTTGGGAACATAATTGAATGGGATTTAGATTACCCAGCAGACAATACAATAGCCATAACGACTAATCATTTTTACATGAAAACATAAAAATGAACAAGGTTCGTAAGTTGGTACCGCATTTAGATTAAAACACACGTGTTAAGTATGTTCTTCATCATAGAATTTTAAACAGTGTTGTTCCAACGAGTTAGTATTAACCAAAGTGCATCGTGTGTCAAAATTTTAACAATCAATCTGGCTTAAAATTTTCATTGACCTGAACACTAACCTTAGAATCATAGCCACATCGTGTCTGAAAAGTATTCTTTTAAACTGATGAACAACTCAATGTTTGAAAATACCATGGAAACATACGTTAACGGGTGAATATAATATTAATGACTACTGATAGGCAACCGTTGTAACTAATAGCTAAACCTAACTGTGACCAATTTGTGGTGTATAACGAGTCCATGGTAGTAGTTAACATAAAGAAAACCAAACTCAAGCTTGACAAGCCTGTGTACTTGGGAGCATGCATCTTAGAAATTTCAAAGATTTAAAATGTACGACATTCATTTGGACTTTGTGCGTAAAACCAACGGGAACAAAGTTCGACTACTGTTTACCGACACTGATAGTTAAGCCTATTAAATTCAAACCGACGACTTTTACAAAGACATGTCTCACATTCAAAACAAGTTTGACACATCAACCTATTGTATGGACAACCCGTTTTGGAATTCCGACCAACGTCAACAACAAAAAATGATTGATATGCATGTGGTGGTCAAATGATGAAAAGTTTGTAGGGTTTCTTACAAGATGTGATAATATCGAATGGGTGAAGGTCAACACACCAGGAAAGCTAAAGGAACGAAGAAACAATTCAATTGACAGAACATTACATTTAACGATTACAAGTCGTGTTTGATGACCCAGTAAAGATGTCATAAAAAAAATAAACGTCGTTCACAATAACATTCACTACGTGTTGTCTGGAAAAATTAACACAATATGACAACCGTTACATTTTGAAAGATGGAATCAGTGCCTTGGCACATAGACATAACAAAATTGAACAAAAAATACTATAAGGACGTGTGGTATTAGAAGTACCAATGCCTGGATTCATTAAACCTCTTAAAAAATCATTATATGAAAAACGACAATATTTGTCATATGTAAACAGAATATGGATATTATTAAAAGACGATTGCAACTTCGCGCCCGTTTGGAGGCCCGAAAACTTAAAATAAGTGATACGTGTACACAACATTCTACTTCCCAAAAAGCTTCTATCAAACGGAGAGTAAAACAAATGATACGTGTACACAACATTCTACTTTCCAACAAGCCCCTATCAAACGGAAAGTTGAAAAAAAACCAGTTAAAACTCTTCAGATATTCCAGAGAGTACTGAATGTGGGGTTGATAAAACATTGATAAACTCTTGAAACTTTCCTTGTCAATATAAATTTAAGAGCAAAACAAGGAAGATGTAGAGAGTCTGAGCATGTGTATCCTATTGAAACATGCTGGTGGGATATTAAAAGCCGTTAGTGGTTTATTTTTTGGTAAAGACGTAGCCCAGATGTGTAAGCCTTCACCACAATACTCGTATAACGAAAGTATCCTTCATAATCTTGGGCAAATTGTGAAAGACTATACTTGCTAAAAGTAAAAGGTTGGAACTGCATATCTGATTGTTTGAATCAAGAGTTTAAGGACTTAGGTTACCCTTTCAATCGAACAAAGACCTCTTTCACCCCACACCTTTTTCGCACGACCTTTGCGATGCGGTTCAAATCGGGAATCGTCTTTTTAAGTTAAGGTTTATTAAAGGAACCTTGTAGTACTTCTTCGTCAGTAAAATCGTTGATGCGATACATTTGGGCTTAATTGTTTAACACGTGGGACACAGTTAAGACTTTTCTCGGTCCACCTTTTCAAACATGCTTTTCTTTAAAGTTTTTTAAAACTGTGTCCGTCCCCTACTTTAAATTTAACCTGTTTTAATGGAAGAAGGTTACCATAAAAGTTCCATACACTTTATGTGCGTGTTCTTTTTTGAATAACATTAATAGAAGCCATCTTAATTGATCTATATTTGGAGGTGTACTGATGAAAGATATTATCCACAATAGGGATTAAAAGGTGTGCCTTAACGTACTTTTCATATTAACCAAACATGCTTTCGGTAATTATAGGCTTATCTCTACGGCAAATTTCCGAACCAGACATAGCTAATTTGAAAAGCGTTGACCGAGGCTATTCGCCACTTAAATATTTTCTGGGAACCGTCACCGTCTGGCCACAACACAGGTTCAAAGTTGCCTATTTACGGATTTCCCATATCAACCCCACATTCAGTACTCTTCGGAATATATCAACGGCAAAGTTCCGAACCGCACCTAGCTCATTTTAAAGGTATTGACCCAAGCTATTCCCCACTTAAATATTTTTCTGGGATCCGGGCCCGTCTGGCCACCACAGAGGTTCAAAGTTGCCCATTTGAGTATTTTCCATATCAACCACACATTCGGTACTCCTCGACATATCCCTACGGCAAAGTTCCGAACCGGACCTAGCTCATGTCAAAGGTATTGATCCAAGCTATTTGCCACTTAAATATTTTTCTGGGATCCGGGCCCGTCTGGCCACCACAGAGGTTCAAAGGTGCCCCTTTACGTAATTTTCCGTATTAACCATATGCATACATTCGGTACTTTTCGGCATATACCAACGGCAAAGTTCCGAACCGCATCTAGCTCATTTTAAAGGTATTGACCCAAGCTATTCCCCACTTAAATATTTTTCTGGGATCCGGGCCCGTCTGGCCACCACAGAGGTTCAAAGGTGCCCCTTTACGTAATTTTCCGTATTAACCATATGCATACATTCGGTACTTTTCGGCATATACCAACGGCAAAGTTCCGAACCGCACCTAGCTCATTTTAAAGGTATTGACCCAAGCTATTCCCCACTTAAATATTTTTCTGGGATCCGGGCCCGTCTGGCCACCACAGAGGTTCAAAGTTGCCCATTTGAGTATTTTCCATATCAACCACACATTCGGTACTCCTCGACATATCCCTACGGCAAAGTTCCGAACCGGACCTAGCTCATTTCAAAGGTATTGATCCAAGCTATTTGCCACTTAAATATTTTTCTGGGATCCGGGCCCGTCTGGCCACCACAGAGGTTCAAAGGTGCCCCTTTACGTAATTTTCCGTATTAACCATATGCATACATTCGGTACTTTTCGGCATATACCAACGGCAAAGTTCCGAACCGCACCTAGCTCATTTTAAAGGTATTGACCCAAGCTATTCCCCACTTAAATATTTTTCTGGGATCCGGGCCCGTCTGGCCACCACAGAGGTTCAAAGTTGCCCATTTGAGTATTTTCCATATCAACCACACATTCGGTACTCCTCGACATATCCCTACGGCAAAGTTCCGAACCGGACCTAGCTCATTTCAAAGGTATTGATCCAAGCTATTTGCCACTTAAATATTTTTCTGGGATCCGGGCCCGTCTGGCCACCACAGAGGTTCAAAGGTGCCCCTTTACGTAATTTTCCGTATTAACCATATGCATACATTCGGTACTTTTCGGCATATACCAACGGCAAAGTTCCGAACCGCACCTAGCTCATTTTAAAGGTATTGACCCAAGCTATTCCCCACTTAAATATTTTTCTGGGATCCGGGCCCGTCTGGCCACCACAGAGGTTCAAAGTTGCCCATTTGAGTATTTTCCATATCAACCACACATTCGGTACTCCTCGACATATCCCTACGGCAAAGTTCCGAACCGGACCTAGCTCATTTCAAAGGTATTGATCCAAGCTATTTGCCACTTAAATATTTTTCTGGGATCCGGGCCCGTCTGGCCACCACAGAGGTTCAAAGGTGCCCCTTTACGTAATTTTCCGTATTAACCATATGCATACATTCGGTACTTTTCGGCATATACCAACGGCAAAGTTCCGAACCGCACCTAGCTCATTTTAAAGGTATTGACCCAAGCTATTCCCCACTTAAATATTTTTCTGGGATCCGGGCCCGTCTGGCCACCACAGAGGTTCAAAGTTGCCCATTTGAGTATTTTCCATATCAACCACACATTCGGTACTCCTCGACATATCCCTACGGCAAAGTTCCGAACCGGACCTAGCTCATTTCAAAGGTATTGATCCAAGCTATTTGCCACTTAAATATTTTTCTGGGATCCGGGCCCGTCTGGCCACCACAGAGGTTCAAAGGTGCCCCTTTACGTAATTTTCCGTATTAACCATATGCATACATTCGGTACTTTTCGGCATATACCAACGGCAAAGTTCCGAACCGCACCTAGCTCATTTTAAAGGTATTGACCCAAGCTATTCCCCACTTAAATATTTTTCTGGGATCCGGGCCCGTCTGGCCACCACAGAGGTTCAAAGTTGCCCATTTGAGTATTTTCCATATCAACCACACATTCGGTACTCCTCGACATATCCCTACGGCAAAGTTCCGAACCGGACCTAGCTCATTTCAAAGGTATTGATCCAAGCTATTTGCCACTTAAATATTTTTCTGGGATCCGGGCCCGTCTGGCCACCACAGAGGTTCAAAGGTGCCCCTTTACGTAATTTTCCGTATTAACCATATGCATACATTCGGTACTTTTCGGCATATACCAACGGCAAAGTTCCGAACCGCACCTAGCTCATTTTAAAGGTATTGACCCAAGCTATTCCCCACTTAAATATTTTTCTGGGATCCGGGCCCGTCTGGCCACCACAGAGGTTCAAAGTTGCCCATTTGAGTATTTTCCATATCAACCACACATTCGGTACTCCTCGACATATCCCTACGGCAAAGTTCCGAACCGGACCTAGCTCATTTCAAAGGTATTGATCCAAGCTATTTGCCACTTAAATATTTTTCTGGGATCCGGGCCCGTCTGGCCACCACAGAGGTTCAAAGGTGCCCCTTTACGTAATTTTCCGTATTAACCATATGCATACATTCGGTACTTTTCGGCATATACCAACGGCAAAGTTCCGAACCGCACCTAGCTCATTTTAAAGGTATTGACCCAAGCTATTCCCCACTTAAATATTTTTCTGGGATCCGGGCCCGTCTGGCCACCACAGAGGTTCAAAGTTGCCCATTTGAGTATTTTCCATATCAACCACACATTCGGTACTCCTCGACATATCCCTACGGCAAAGTTCCGAACCGGACCTAGCTCATTTCAAAGGTATTGATCCAAGCTATTTGCCACTTAAATATTTTTCTGGGATCCGGGCCCGTCTGGCCACCACAGAGGTTCAAAGGTGCCCCTTTACGTAATTTTCCGTATTAACCATATGCATACATTCGGTACTTTTCGGCATATACCAACGGCAAAGTTCCGAACCGCACCTAGCTCATTTTAAAGGTATTGACCCAAGCTATTCCCCACTTAAATATTTTTCTGGGATCCGGGCCCGTCTGGCCACCACAGAGGTTCAAAGTTGCCCATTTGAGTATTTTCCATATCAACCACACATTCGGTACTCCTCGACATATCCCTACGGCAAAGTTCCGAACCGGACCTAGCTCATTTCAAAGGTATTGATCCAAGCTATTTGCCACTTAAATATTTTTCTGGGATCCGGGCCCGTCTGGCCACCACAGAGGTTCAAAGGTGCCCCTTTACGTAATTTTCCGTATTAACCATATGCATACATTCGGTACTTTTCGGCATATACCAACGGCAAAGTTCCGAACCGCACCTAGCTCATTTTAAAGGTATTGACCCAAGCTATTCCCCACTTAAATATTTTTCTGGGATCCGGGCCCGTCTGGCCACCACAGAGGTTCAAAGTTGCCCATTTGAGTATTTTCCATATCAACCACACATTCGGTACTCCTCGACATATCCCTACGGCAAAGTTCCGAACCGGACCTAGCTCATTTCAAAGGTATTGATCCAAGCTATTTGCCACTTAAATATTTTTCTGGGATCCGGGCCCGTCTGGCCACCACAGAGGTTCAAAGGTGCCCCTTTACGTAATTTTCCGTATTAACCATATGCATACATTCGGTACTTTTCGGCATATACCAACGGCAAAGTTCCGAACCGCACCTAGCTCATTTTAAAGGTATTGACCCAAGCTATTCCCCACTTAAATATTTTTCTGGGATCCGGGCCCGTCTGGCCACCACAGAGGTTCAAAGTTGCCCATTTGAGTATTTTCCATATCAACCACACATTCGGTACTCCTCGACATATCCCTACGGCAAAGTTCCGAACCGGACCTAGCTCATTTCAAAGGTATTGATCCAAGCTATTTGCCACTTAAATATTTTTCTGGGATCCGGGCCCGTCTGGCCACCACAGAGGTTCAAAGGTGCCCCTTTACGTAATTTTCCGTATTAACCATATGCATACATTCGGTACTTTTCGGCATATACCAACGGCAAAGTTCCGAACCGCACCTAGCTCATTTTAAAGGTATTGACCCAAGCTATTCCCCACTTAAATATTTTTCTGGGATCCGGGCCCGTCTGGCCACCACAGAGGTTCAAAGTTGCCCATTTGAGTATTTTCCATATCAACCACACATTCGGTACTCCTCGACATATCCCTACGGCAAAGTTCCGAACCGGACCTAGCTCATTTCAAAGGTATTGATCCAAGCTATTTGCCACTTAAATATTTTTCTGGGATCCGGGCCCGTCTGGCCACCACAGAGGTTCAAAGGTGCCCCTTTACGTAATTTTCCGTATTAACCATATGCATACATTCGGTACTTTTCGGCATATACCAACGGCAAAGTTCCGAACCGCACCTAGCTCATTTTAAAGGTATTGACCCAAGCTATTCCCCACTTAAATATTTTTCTGGGATCCGGGCCCGTCTGGCCACCACAGAGGTTCAAAGTTGCCCATTTGAGTATTTTCCATATCAACCACACATTCGGTACTCCTCGACATATCCCTACGGCAAAGTTCCGAACCGGACCTAGCTCATTTCAAAGGTATTGATCCAAGCTATTTGCCACTTAAATATTTTTCTGGGATCCGGGCCCGTCTGGCCACCACAGAGGTTCAAAGGTGCCCCTTTACGTAATTTTCCGTATTAACCATATGCATACATTCGGTACTTTTCGGCATATACCAACGGCAAAGTTCCGAACCGCACCTAGCTCATTTTAAAGGTATTGACCCAAGCTATTCCCCACTTAAATATTTTTCTGGGATCCGGGCCCGTCTGGCCACCACAGAGGTTCAAAGTTGCCCATTTGAGTATTTTCCATATCAACCACACATTCGGTACTCCTCGACATATCCCTACGGCAAAGTTCCGAACCGGACCTAGCTCATTTCAAAGGTATTGATCCAAGCTATTTGCCACTTAAATATTTTTCTGGGATCCGGGCCCGTCTGGCCACCACAGAGGTTCAAAGGTGCCCCTTTACGTAATTTTCCGTATTAACCATATGCATACATTCGGTACTTTTCGGCATATACCAACGGCAAAGTTCCGAACCGCACCTAGCTCATTTTAAAGGTATTGACCCAAGCTATTCCCCACTTAAATATTTTTCTGGGATCCGGGCCCGTCTGGCCACCACAGAGGTTCAAAGTTGCCCATTTGAGTATTTTCCATATCAACCACACATTCGGTACTCCTCGACATATCCCTACGGCAAAGTTCCGAACCGGACCTAGCTCATTTCAAAGGTATTGATCCAAGCTATTTGCCACTTAAATATTTTTCTGGGATCCGGGCCCGTCTGGCCACCACAGAGGTTCAAAGGTGCCCCTTTACGTAATTTTCCGTATTAACCATATGCATACATTCGGTACTTTTCGGCATATACCAACGGCAAAGTTCCGAACCGCACCTAGCTCATTTTAAAGGTATTGACCCAAGCTATTCCCCACTTAAATATTTTTCTGGGATCCGGGCCCGTCTGGCCACCACAGAGGTTCAAAGTTGCCCATTTGAGTATTTTCCATATCAACCACACATTCGGTACTCCTCGACATATCCCTACGGCAAAGTTCCGAACCGGACCTAGCTCATTTCAAAGGTATTGATCCAAGCTGTTTGCCACTTAAATATTTTTCTGGGATCCGGGCCCGTCTGGCCACCACAGAGGTTCAAAGGTGCCCCTTTACGTAATTTTCCGTATTAACCATATGCATACATTCGGTACTTTTCGGCATATACCAACGGCAAAGTTCCGAACCGCACCTAGCTCATTTTAAAGATATTGACCCAAGCTATTCCCCACTTAAATATTTTTCTGGGATCCGGGCCCGTCTGGCCACCACAGAGGTTCAAAGTTGCCCATTTGAGTATTTTCCATATCAACCACACATTCGGTACTCCTCGACATATCCCTACGGCAAAGTTCCGAACCGGACCTAGCTCATTTCAAAGGTATTGATCCAAGCTGTTTGCCACTTAAATATTTTTCTGGGATCCGGGCCCGTCTGGCCACCACAGAGGTTCAAAGGTGCCCCTTTACGTAATTTTCCGTATTAACCATATGCATACATTCGGTACTTTTCGGCATATACCAACGGCAAAGTTCCGAACCGCACCTAGCTCATTTTAAAGGTATTGACCCAAGCTATTCCCCACTTAAATATTTTTCTGGGATCCGGGCCCGTCTGGCCACCACAGAGGTTCAAAGTTGCCCATTTGAGTATTTTCCATATCAACCACACATTCGGTACTCCTCGACATATCCCTACGGCAAAGTTCCGAACCGGACCTAGCTCATTTCAAAGGTATTGATCCAAGCTGTTTGCCACTTAAATATTTTTCTGGGATCCGGGCCCGTCTGGCCACCACAGAGGTTCAAAGGTGCCCCTTTACGTAATTTTCCGTATTAACCATATGCATACATTCGGTACTTTTCGGCATATACCAACGGCAAAGTTCCGAACCGCACCTAGCTCATTTTAAAGGTATTGACCCAAGCTATTCCCCACTTAAATATTTTTCTGGGATCCGGGCCCGTCTGGCCACCACAGAGGTTCAAAGTTGCCCATTTGAGTATTTTCCATATCAACCACACATTCGGTACTCCTCGACATATCCCTACGGCAAAGTTCCGAACCGGACCTAGCTCATTTCAAAGGTATTGATCCAAGCTATTTGCCACTTAAATATTTTTCTGGGATCCGGGCCCGTCTGGCCACCACAGAGGTTCAAAGGTGCCCCTTTACGTAATTTTCCGTATTAACCATATGCATACATTCGGTACTTTTCGGCATATACCAACGGCAAAGTTCCGAACCGCACCTAGCTCATTTTAAAGGTATTGACCCAAGCTATTCCCCACTTAAATATTTTTCTGGGATCCGGGCCCGTCTGGCCACCACAGAGGTTCAAAGTTGCCCATTTGAGTATTTTCCATATCAACCACACATTCGGTACTCCTCGACATATCCCTACGGCAAAGTTCCGAACCGGACCTAGCTCATTTCAAAGGTATTGATCCAAGCTATTTGCCACTTAAATATTTTTCTGGGATCCGGGCCCGTCTGGCCACCACAGAGGTTCAAAGGTGCCCCTTTACGTAATTTTCCGTATTAACCATATGCATACATTCGGTACTTTTCGGCATATACCAACGGCAAAGTTCCGAACCGCACCTAGCTCATTTTAAAGGTATTGACCCAAGCTATTCCCCACTTAAATATTTTTCTGGGATCCGGGCCCGTCTGGCCACCACAGAGGTTCAAAGTTGCCCATTTGAGTATTTTCCATATCAACCACACATTCGGTACTCCTCGACATATCCCTACGGCAAAGTTCCGAACCGGACCTAGCTCATTTCAAAGGTATTGATCCAAGCTATTTGCCACTTAAATATTTTTCTGGGATCCGGGCCCGTCTGGCCACCACAGAGGTTCAAAGGTGCCCCTTTACGTAATTTTCCGTATTAACCATATGCATACATTCGGTACTTTTCGGCATATACCAACGGCAAAGTTCCGAACCGCACCTAGCTCATTTTAAAGGTATTGACCCAAGCTATTCCCCACTTAAATATTTTTCTGGGATCCGGGCCCGTCTGGCCACCACAGAGGTTCAAAGTTGCCCATTTGAGTATTTTCCATATCAACCACACATTCGGTACTCCTCGACATATCCCTACGGCAAAGTTCCGAACCGGACCTAGCTCATTTCAAAGGTATTGATCCAAGCTGTTTGCCACTTAAATATTTTTCTGGGATCCGGGCCCGTCTGGCCACCACAGAGGTTCAAAGGTGCCCCTTTACGTAATTTTCCGTATTAACCATATGCATACATTCGGTACTTTTCGGCATATACCAACGGCAAAGTTCCGAACCGCACCTAGCTCATTTTAAAGGTATTGACCCAAGCTATTCCCCACTTAAATATTTTTCTGGGATCCGGGCCCGTCTGGCCACCACAGAGGTTCAAAGTTGCCCATTTGAGTATTTTCCATATCAACCACACATTCGGTACTCCTCGACATATCCCTACGGCAAAGTTCCGAACCGGACCTAGCTCATTTCAAAGGTATTGATCCGAGCTGTTTGCCACTTAAATATTTTTCTGGGATCCGGGCCCGTCTGGCCACCACAGAGGTTCAAAGGTGCCCCTTTACGTAATTTTCCGTATTAACCATATGCATACATTCGGTACTTTTCGGCATATACCAACGGCAAAGTTCCGAACCGCACCTAGCTCATTTTAAAGGTATTGACCCAAGCTATTCCCCACTTAAATATTTTTCTGGGATCCGGGCCCGTCTGGCCACCACAGAGGTTCAAAGTTGCCCATTTGAGTATTTTCCATATCAACCACACATTCGGTACTCCTCGACATATCCCTACGGCAAAGTTCCGAACCGGACCTAGCTCATTTCAAAGGTATTGATCCAAGCTGTTTGCCACTTAAATATTTTTCTGGGATCCGGGCCCGTCTGGCCACCACAGAGGTTCAAAGGTGCCCCTTTACGTAATTTTCCGTATTAACCATATGCATACATTCGGTACTTTTCGGCATATACCAACGGCAAAGTTCCGAACCGCACCTAGCTCATTTTAAAGGTATTGACCCAAGCTATTCCCCACTTAAATATTTTTCTGGGATCCGGGCCCGTCTGGCCACCACAGAGGTTCAAAGTTGCCCATTTGAGTATTTTCCATATCAACCACACATTCGGTACTCCTCGACATATCCCTACGGCAAAGTTCCGAACCGGACCTAGCTCATTTCAAAGGTATTGATCCAAGCTATTTGCCACTTAAATATTTTTCTGGGATCCGGGCCCGTCTGGCCACCACAGAGGTTCAAAGGTGCCCCTTTACGTAATTTTCCGTATTAACCATATGCATACATTCGGTACTTTTCGGCATATACCAACGGCAAAGTTCCGAACCGCACCTAGCTCATTTTAAAGGTATTGACCCAAGCTATTCCCCACTTAAATATTTTTCTGGGATCCGGGCCCGTCTGGCCACCACAGAGGTTCAAAGTTGCCCATTTGAGTATTTTCCATATCAACCACACATTCGGTACTCCTCGACATATCCCTACGGCAAAGTTCCGAACCGGACCTAGCTCATTTCAAAGGTATTGATCCAAGCTATTTGCCACTTAAATATTTTTCTGGGATCCGGGCCCGTCTGGCCACCACAGAGGTTCAAAGGTGCCCCTTTACGTAATTTTCCGTATTAACCATATGCATACATTCGGTACTTTTCGGCATATACCAACGGCAAAGTTCCGAACCGCACCTAGCTCATTTTAAAGGTATTGACCCAAGCTATTCCCCACTTAAATATTTTTCTGGGATCCGGGCCCGTCTGGCCACCACAGAGGTTCAAAGTTGCCCATTTGAGTATTTTCCATATCAACCACACATTCGGTACTCCTCGACATATCCCTACGGCAAAGTTCCGAACCGGACCTAGCTCATTTCAAAGGTATTGATCCAAGCTATTTGCCACTTAAATATTTTTCTGGGATCCGGGCCCGTCTGGCCACCACAGAGGTTCAAAGGTGCCCCTTTACGTAATTTTCCGTATTAACCATATGCATACATTCGGTACTTTTCGGCATATACCAACGGCAAAGTTCCGAACCGCACCTAGCTCATTTTAAAGGTATTGACCCAAGCTATTCCCCACTTAAATATTTTTCTGGGATCCGGGCCCGTCTGGCCACCACAGAGGTTCAAAGTTGCCCATTTGAGTATTTTCCATATCAACCACACATTCGGTACTCCTCGACATATCCCTACGGCAAAGTTCCGAACCGGACCTAGCTCATTTCAAAGGTATTGATCCAAGCTATTTGCCACTTAAATATTTTTCTGGGATCCGGGCCCGTCTGGCCACCACAGAGGTTCAAAGGTGCCCCTTTACGTAATTTTCCGTATTAACCATATGCATACATTCGGTACTTTTCGGCATATACCAACGGCAAAGTTCCGAACCGCACCTAGCTCATTTTAAAGGTATTGACCCAAGCTATTCCCCACTTAAATATTTTTCTGGGATCCGGGCCCGTCTGGCCACCACAGAGGTTCAAAGTTGCCCATTTGAGTATTTTCCATATCAACCACACATTCGGTACTCCTCGACATATCCCTACGGCAAAGTTCCGAACCGGACCTAGCTCATTTCAAAGGTATTGATCCAAGCTATTTGCCACTTAAATATTTTTCTGGGATCCGGGCCCGTCTGGCCACCACAGAGGTTCAAAGGTGCCCCTTTACGTAATTTTCCGTATTAACCATATGCATACATTCGGTACTTTTCGGCATATACCAACGGCAAAGTTCCGAACCGCACCTAGCTCATTTTAAAGGTATTGACCCAAGCTATTCCCCACTTAAATATTTTTCTGGGATCCGGGCCCGTCTGGCCACCACAGAGGTTCAAAGTTGCCCATTTGAGTATTTTCCATATCAACCACACATTCGGTACTCCTCGACATATCCCTACGGCAAAGTTCCGAACCGGACCTAGCTCATTTCAAAGGTATTGATCCAAGCTATTTGCCACTTAAATATTTTTCTGGGATCCGGGCCCGTCTGGCCACCACAGAGGTTCAAAGGTGCCCCTTTACGTAATTTTCCGTATTAACCATATGCATACATTCGGTACTTTTCGGCATATACCAACGGCAAAGTTCCGAACCGCACCTAGCTCATTTTAAAGGTATTGACCCAAGCTATTCCCCACTTAAATATTTTTCTGGGATCCGGGCCCGTCTGGCCACCACAGAGGTTCAAAGTTGCCCATTTGAGTATTTTCCATATCAACCACACATTCGGTACTCCTCGACATATCCCTACGGCAAAGTTCCGAACCGGACCTAGCTCATTTCAAAGGTATTGATCCAAGCTGTTTGCCACTTAAATATTTTTCTGGGATCCGGGCCCGTCTGGCCACCACAGAGGTTCAAAGGTGCCCCTTTACGTAATTTTCCGTATTAACCATATGCATACATTCGGTACTTTTCGGCATATACCAACGGCAAAGTTCCGAACCGCACCTAGCTCATTTTAAAGGTATTGACCCAAGCTATTCCCCACTTAAATATTTTTCTGGGATCCGGGCCCGTCTGGCCACCACAGAGGTTCAAAGTTGCCCATTTGAGTATTTTCCATATCAACCACACATTCGGTACTCCTCGACATATCCCTACGGCAAAGTTCCGAACCGGACCTAGCTCATTTCAAAGGTATTGATCCAAGCTGTTTGCCACTTAAATATTTTTCTGGGATCCGGGCCCGTCTGGCCACCACAGAGGTTCAAAGGTGCCCCTTTACGTAATTTTCCGTATTAACCATATGCATACATTCGGTACTTTTCGGCATATACCAACGGCAAAGTTCCGAACCGCACCTAGCTCATTTTAAAGGTATTGACCCAAGCTATTCCCCACTTAAATATTTTTCTGGGATCCGGGCCCGTCTGGCCACCACAGAGGTTCAAAGTTGCCCATTTGAGTATTTTCCATATCAACCACACATTCGGTACTCCTCGACATATCCCTACGGCAAAGTTCCGAACCGGACCTAGCTCATTTCAAAGGTATTGATCCAAGCTGTTTGCCACTTAAATATTTTTCTGGGATCCGGGCCCGTCTGGCCACCACAGAGGTTCAAAGGTGCCCCTTTACGTAATTTTCCGTATTAACCATATGCATACATTCGGTACTTTTCGGCATATACCAACGGCAAAGTTCCGAACCGCACCTAGCTCATTTTAAAGGTATTGACCCAAGCTATTCCCCACTTAAATATTTTTCTGGGATCCGGGCCCGTCTGGCCACCACAGAGGTTCAAAGTTGCCCATTTGAGTATTTTCCATATCAACCACACATTCGGTACTCCTCGACATATCCCTACGGCAAAGTTCCGAACCGGACCTAGCTCATTTCAAAGGTATTGATCCAAGCTATTTGCCACTTAAATATTTTTCTGGGATCCGGGCCCGTCTGGCCACCACAGAGGTTCAAAGGTGCCCCTTTACGTAATTTTCCGTATTAACCATATGCATACATTCGGTACTTTTCGGCATATACCAACGGCAAAGTTCCGAACCGCACCTAGCTCATTTTAAAGGTATTGACCCAAGCTATTCCCCACTTAAATATTTTTCTGGGATCCGGGCCCGTCTGGCCACCACAGAGGTTCAAAGTTGCCCATTTGAGTATTTTCCATATCAACCACACATTCGGTACTCCTCGACATATCCCTACGGCAAAGTTCCGAACCGGACCTAGCTCATTTCAAAGGTATTGATCCAAGCTATTTGCCACTTAAATATTTTTCTGGGATCCGGGCCCGTCTGGCCACCACAGAGGTTCAAAGGTGCCCCTTTACGTAATTTTCCGTATTAACCATATGCATACATTCGGTACTTTTCGGCATATACCAACGGCAAAGTTCCGAACCGCACCTAGCTCATTTTAAAGGTATTGACCCAAGCTATTCCCCACTTAAATATTTTTCTGGGATCCGGGCCCGTCTGGCCACCACAGAGGTTCAAAGTTGCCCATTTGAGTATTTTCCATATCAACCACACATTCGGTACTCCTCGACATATCCCTACGGCAAAGTTCCGAACCGGACCTAGCTCATTTCAAAGGTATTGATCCAAGCTATTTGCCACTTAAATATTTTTCTGGGATCCGGGCCCGTCTGGCCACCACAGAGGTTCAAAGGTGCCCCTTTACGTAATTTTCCGTATTAACCATATGCATACATTCGGTACTTTTCGGCATATACCAACGGCAAAGTTCCGAACCGCACCTAGCTCATTTTAAAGGTATTGACCCAAGCTATTCCCCACTTAAATATTTTTCTGGGATCCGGGCCCGTCTGGCCACCACAGAGGTTCAAAGTTGCCCATTTGAGTATTTTCCATATCAACCACACATTCGGTACTCCTCGACATATCCCTACGGCAAAGTTCCGAACCGGACCTAGCTCATTTCAAAGGTATTGATCCAAGCTGTTTGCCACTTAAATATTTTTCTGGGATCCGGGCCCGTCTGGCCACCACAGAGGTTCAAAGGTGCCCCTTTACGTAATTTTCCGTATTAACCATATGCATACATTCGGTACTTTTCGGCATATACCAACGGCAAAGTTCCGAACCGCACCTAGCTCATTTTAAAGGTATTGACCCAAGCTATTCCCCACTTAAATATTTTTCTGGGATCCGGGCCCGTCTGGCCACCACAGAGGTTCAAAGTTGCCCATTTGAGTATTTTCCATATCAACCACACATTCGGTACTCCTCGACATATCCCTACGGCAAAGTTCCGAACCGGACCTAGCTCATTTCAAAGGTATTGATCCAAGCTGTTTGCCACTTAAATATTTTTCTGGGATCCGGGCCCGTCTGGCCACCACAGAGGTTCAAAGGTGCCCCTTTACGTAATTTTCCGTATTAACCATATGCATACATTCGGTACTTTTCGGCATATACCAACGGCAAAGTTCCGAACCGCACCTAGCTCATTTTAAAGGTATTGACCCAAGCTATTCCCCACTTAAATATTTTTCTGGGATCCGGGCCCGTCTGGCCACCACAGAGGTTCAAAGTTGCCCATTTGAGTATTTTCCATATCAACCACACATTCGGTACTCCTCGACATATCCCTACGGCAAAGTTCCGAACCGGACCTAGCTCATTTCAAAGGTATTGATCCAAGCTGTTTGCCACTTAAATATTTTTCTGGGATCCGGGCCCGTCTGGCCACCACAGAGGTTCAAAGGTGCCCCTTTACGTAATTTTCCGTATTAACCATATGCATACATTCGGTACTTTTCGGCATATACCAACGGCAAAGTTCCGAACCGCACCTAGCTCATTTTAAAGGTATTGACCCAAGCTATTCCCCACTTAAATATTTTTCTGGGATCCGGGCCCGTCTGGCCACCACAGAGGTTCAAAGTTGCCCATTTGAGTATTTTCCATATCAACCACACATTCGGTACTCCTCGACATATCCCTACGGCAAAGTTCCGAACCGGACCTAGCTCATTTCAAAGGTATTGATCCAAGCTATTTGCCACTTAAATATTTTTCTGGGATCCGGGCCCGTCTGGCCACCACAGAGGTTCAAAGGTGCCCCTTTACGTAATTTTCCGTATTAACCATATGCATACATTCGGTACTTTTCGGCATATACCAACGGCAAAGTTCCGAACCGCACCTAGCTCATTTTAAAGGTATTGACCCAAGCTATTCCCCACTTAAATATTTTTCTGGGATCCGGGCCCGTCTGGCCACCACAGAGGTTCAAAGTTGCCCATTTGAGTATTTTCCATATCAACCACACATTCGGTACTCCTCGACATATCCCTACGGCAAAGTTCCGAACCGGACCTAGCTCATTTCAAAGGTATTGATCCAAGCTATTTGCCACTTAAATATTTTTCTGGGATCCGGGCCCGTCTGGCCACCACAGAGGTTCAAAGGTGCCCCTTTACGTAATTTTCCGTATTAACCATATGCATACATTCGGTACTTTTCGGCATATACCAACGGCAAAGTTCCGAACCGCACCTAGCTCATTTTAAAGGTATTGACCCAAGCTATTCCCCACTTAAATATTTTTCTGGGATCCGGGCCCGTCTGGCCACCACAGAGGTTCAAAGTTGCCCATTTGAGTATTTTCCATATCAACCACACATTCGGTACTCCTCGACATATCCCTACGGCAAAGTTCCGAACCGGACCTAGCTCATTTCAAAGGTATTGATCCAAGCTATTTGCCACTTAAATATTTTTCTGGGATCCGGGCCCGTCTGGCCACCACAGAGGTTCAAAGGTGCCCCTTTACGTAATTTTCCGTATTAACCATATGCATACATTCGGTACTTTTCGGCATATACCAACGGCAAAGTTCCGAACCGCACCTAGCTCATTTTAAAGGTATTGACCCAAGCTATTCCCCACTTAAATATTTTTCTGGGATCCGGGCCCGTCTGGCCACCACAGAGGTTCAAAGTTGCCCATTTGAGTATTTTCCATATCAACCACACATTCGGTACTCCTCGACATATCCCTACGGCAAAGTTCCGAACCGGACCTAGCTCATTTCAAAGGTATTGATCCAAGCTATTTGCCACTTAAATATTTTTCTGGGATCCGGGCCCGTCTGGCCACCACAGAGGTTCAAAGGTGCCCCTTTACGTAATTTTCCGTATTAACCATATGCATACATTCGGTACTTTTCGGCATATACCAACGGCAAAGTTCCGAACCGCACCTAGCTCATTTTAAAGGTATTGACCCAAGCTATTCCCCACTTAAATATTTTTCTGGGATCCGGGCCCGTCTGGCCACCACAGAGGTTCAAAGTTGCCCATTTGAGTATTTTCCATATCAACCACACATTCGGTACTCCTCGACATATCCCTACGGCAAAGTTCCGAACCGGACCTAGCTCATTTCAAAGGTATTGATCCAAGCTATTTGCCACTTAAATATTTTTCTGGGATCCGGGCCCGTCTGGCCACCACAGAGGTTCAAAGGTGCCCCTTTACGTAATTTTCCGTATTAACCATATGCATACATTCGGTACTTTTCGGCATATACCAACGGCAAAGTTCCGAACCGCACCTAGCTCATTTTAAAGGTATTGACCCAAGCTATTCCCCACTTAAATATTTTTCTGGGATCCGGGCCCGTCTGGCCACCACAGAGGTTCAAAGTTGCCCATTTGAGTATTTTCCATATCAACCACACATTCGGTACTCCTCGACATATCCCTACGGCAAAGTTCCGAACCGGACCTAGCTCATTTCAAAGGTATTGATCCAAGCTATTTGCCACTTAAATATTTTTCTGGGATCCGGGCCCGTCTGGCCACCACAGAGGTTCAAAGGTGCCCCTTTACGTAATTTTCCGTATTAACCATATGCATACATTCGGTACTTTTCGGCATATACCAACGGCAAAGTTCCGAACCGCACCTAGCTCATTTTAAAGGTATTGACCCAAGCTATTCCCCACTTAAATATTTTTCTGGGATCCGGGCCCGTCTGGCCACCACAGAGGTTCAAAGTTGCCCATTTGAGTATTTTCCATATCAACCACACATTCGGTACTCCTCGACATATCCCTACGGCAAAGTTCCGAACCGGACCTAGCTCATTTCAAAGGTATTGATCCAAGCTATTTGCCACTTAAATATTTTTCTGGGATCCGGGCCCGTCTGGCCACCACAGAGGTTCAAAGGTGCCCCTTTACGTAATTTTCCGTATTAACCATATGCATACATTCGGTACTTTTCGGCATATACCAACGGCAAAGTTCCGAACCGCACCTAGCTCATTTTAAAGGTATTGACCCAAGCTATTCCCCACTTAAATATTTTTCTGGGATCCGGGCCCGTCTGGCCACCACAGAGGTTCAAAGTTGCCCATTTGAGTATTTTCCATATCAACCACACATTCGGTACTCCTCGACATATCCCTACGGCAAAGTTCCGAACCGGACCTAGCTCATTTCAAAGGTATTGATCCAAGCTATTTGCCACTTAAATATTTTTCTGGGATCCGGGCCCGTCTGGCCACCACAGAGGTTCAAAGGTGCCCCTTTACGTAATTTTCCGTATTAACCATATGCATACATTCGGTACTTTTCGGCATATACCAACGGCAAAGTTCCGAACCGCACCTAGCTCATTTTAAAGGTATTGACCCAAGCTATTCCCCACTTAAATATTTTTCTGGGATCCGGGCCCGTCTGGCCACCACAGAGGTTCAAAGTTGCCCATTTGAGTATTTTCCATATCAACCACACATTCGGTACTCCTCGACATATCCCTACGGCAAAGTTCCGAACCGGACCTAGCTCATTTCAAAGGTATTGATCCAAGCTATTTGCCACTTAAATATTTTTCTGGGATCCGGGCCCGTCTGGCCACCACAGAGGTTCAAAGGTGCCCCTTTACGTAATTTTCCGTATTAACCATATGCATACATTCGGTACTTTTCGGCATATACCAACGGCAAAGTTCCGAACCGCACCTAGCTCATTTTAAAGGTATTGACCCAAGCTATTCCCCACTTAAATATTTTTCTGGGATCCGGGCCCGTCTGGCCACCACAGAGGTTCAAAGTTGCCCATTTGAGTATTTTCCATATCAACCACACATTCGGTACTCCTCGACATATCCCTACGGCAAAGTTCCGAACCGGACCTAGCTCATTTCAAAGGTATTGATCCAAGCTATTTGCCACTTAAATATTTCTCTGGGATCCGGGCCCGTCTGGCCACCACAGAGGTTCAAAGGTGCCCCTTTACGTAATTTTCCGTATTAACCATATGCATACATTCGGTACTTTTCGGCATATACCAACGGCAAAGTTCCGAACCGCACCTAGCTCATTTTAAAGGTATTGACCCAAGCTATTCCCCACTTAAATATTTTTCTGGGATCCGGGCCCGTCTGGCCACCACAGAGGTTCAAAGTTGCCCATTTGAGTATTTTCCATATCAACCACACATTCGGTACTCCTCGACATATCCCTACGGCAAAGTTCCGAACCGGACCTAGCTCATTTCAAAGGTATTGATCCAAGCTATTTGCCACTTAAATATTTTTCTGGGATCCGGGCCCGTCTGGCCACCACAGAGGTTCAAAGGTGCCCCTTTACGTAATTTTCCGTATTAACCATATGCATACATTCGGTACTTTTCGGCATATACCAACGGCAAAGTTCCGAACCGCACCTAGCTCATTTTAAAGGTATTGACCCAAGCTATTCCCCACTTAAATATTTTTCTGGGATCCGGGCCCGTCTGGCCACCACAGAGGTTCAAAGTTGCCCATTTGAGTATTTTCCATATCAACCACACATTCGGTACTCCTCGACATATCCCTACGGCAAAGTTCCGAACCGGACCTAGCTCATTTCAAAGGTATTGATCCAAGCTATTTGCCACTTAAATATTTTTCTGGGATCCGGGCCCGTCTGGCCACCACAGAGGTTCAAAGGTGCCCCTTTACGTAATTTTCCGTATTAACCATATGCATACATTCGGTACTTTTCGGCATATACCAACGGCAAAGTTCCGAACCGCACCTAGCTCATTTTAAAGGTATTGACCCAAGCTATTCCCCACTTAAATATTTTTCTGGGATCCGGGCCCGTCTGGCCACCACAGAGGTTCAAAGTTGCCCATTTGAGTATTTTCCATATCAACCACACATTCGGTACTCCTCGACATATCCCTACGGCAAAGTTCCGAACCGGACCTAGCTCATTTCAAAGGTATTGATCCAAGCTATTCGCCACTTAAATATTTTTCTGGGATCCGGGCCCGTCTGGCCACCACAGAGGTTCAAAGGTGCCCCTTTACGTAATTTTCCGTATTAACCATATGCATACATTCGGTACTTTTCGGCATATACCAACGGCAAAGTTCCGAACCGCACCTAGCTCATTTTAAAGGTATTGACCCAAGCTATTCCCCACTTAAATATTTTTCTGGGATCCGGGCCCGTCTGGCCACCACAGAGGTTCAAAGTTGCCCATTTGAGTATTTTCCATATCAACCACACATTCGGTACTCCTCGACATATCCCTACGGCAAAGTTCCGAACCGGACCTAGCTCATTTCAAAGGTATTGATCCAAGCTATTTGCCACTTAAATATTTTTCTGGGATCCGGGCCCGTCTGGCCACCACAGAGGTTCAAAGGTGCCCCTTTACGTAATTTTCCGTATTAACCATATGCATACATTCGGTACTTTTCGGCATATACCAACGGCAAAGTTCCGAACCGCACCTAGCTCATTTTAAAGGTATTGACCCAAGCTATTCCCCACTTAAATATTTTTCTGGGATCCGGGCCCGTCTGGCCACCACAGAGGTTCAAAGTTGCCCATTTGAGTATTTTCCATATCAACCACACATTCGGTACTCCTCGACATATCCCTACGGCAAAGTTCCGAACCGGACCTAGCTCATTTCAAAGGTATTGATCCAAGCTATTTGCCACTTAAATATTTTTCTGGGATCCGGGCCCGTCTGGCCACCACAGAGGTTCAAAGGTGCCCCTTTACGTAATTTTCCGTATTAACCATATGCATACATTCGGTACTTTTCGGCATATACCAACGGCAAAGTTCCGAACCGCACCTAGCTCATTTTAAAGGTATTGACCCAAGCTATTCCCCACTTAAATATTTTTCTGGGATCCGGGCCCGTCTGGCCACCACAGAGGTTCAAAGTTGCCCATTTGAGTATTTTCCATATCAACCACACATTCGGTACTCCTCGACATATCCCTACGGCAAAGTTCCGAACCGGACCTAGCTCATTTCAAAGGTATTGATCCAAGCTATTTGCCACTTAAATATTTTTCTGGGATCCGGGCCCGTCTGGCCACCACAGAGGTTCAAAGGTGCCCCTTTACGTAATTTTCCGTATTAACCATATGCATACATTCGGTACTTTTCGGCATATACCAACGGCAAAGTTCCGAACCGCACCTAGCTCATTTTAAAGGTATTGACCCAAGCTATTCCCCACTTAAATATTTTTCTGGGATCCGGGCCCGTCTGGCCACCACAGAGGTTCAAAGTTGCCCATTTGAGTATTTTCCATATCAACCACACATTCGGTACTCCTCGACATATCCCTACGGCAAAGTTCCGAACCGGACCTAGCTCATTTCAAAGGTATTGATCCAAGCTATTTGCCACTTAAATATTTTTCTGGGATCCGGGCCCGTCTGGCCACCACAGAGGTTCAAAGGTGCCCCTTTACGTAATTTTCCGTATTAACCATATGCATACATTCGGTACTTTTCGGCATATACCAACGGCAAAGTTCCGAACCGCACCTAGCTCATTTTAAAGGTATTGACCCAAGCTATTCCCCACTTAAATATTTTTCTGGGATCCGGGCCCGTCTGGCCACCACAGAGGTTCAAAGTTGCCCATTTGAGTATTTTCCATATCAACCACACATTCGGTACTCCTCGACATATCCCTACGGCAAAGTTCCGAACCGGACCTAGCTCATTTCAAAGGTATTGATCCAAGCTATTTGCCACTTAAATATTTTTCTGGGATCCGGGCCCGTCTGGCCACCACAGAGGTTCAAAGGTGCCCCTTTACGTAATTTTCCGTATTAACCATATGCATACATTCGGTACTTTTCGGCATATACCAACGGCAAAGTTCCGAACCGCACCTAGCTCATTTTAAAGGTATTGACCCAAGCTATTCCCCACTTAAATATTTTTCTGGGATCCGGGCCCGTCTGGCCACCACAGAGGTTCAAAGTTGCCCATTTGAGTATTTTCCATATCAACCACACATTCGGTACTCCTCGACATATCCCTACGGCAAAGTTCCGAACCGGACCTAGCTCATTTCAAAGGTATTGATCCAAGCTATTTGCCACTTAAATATTTTTCTGGGATCCGGGCCCGTCTGGCCACCACAGAGGTTCAAAGGTGCCCCTTTACGTAATTTTCCGTATTAACCATATGCATACATTCGGTACTTTTCGGCATATACCAACGGCAAAGTTCCGAACCGCACCTAGCTCATTTTAAAGGTATTGACCCAAGCTATTCCCCACTTAAATATTTTTCTGGGATCCGGGCCCGTCTGGCCACCACAGAGGTTCAAAGTTGCCCATTTGAGTATTTTCCATATCAACCACACATTCGGTACTCCTCGACATATCCCTACGGCAAAGTTCCGAACCGGACCTAGCTCATTTCAAAGGTATTGATCCAAGCTATTTGCCACTTAAATATTTTTCTGGGATCCGGGCCCGTCTGGCCACCACAGAGGTTCAAAGGTGCCCCTTTACGTAATTTTCCGTATTAACCATATGCATACATTCGGTACTTTTCGGCATATACCAACGGCAAAGTTCCGAACCGCACCTAGCTCATTTTAAAGGTATTGACCCAAGCTATTCCCCACTTAAATATTTTTCTGGGATCCGGGCCCGTCTGGCCACCACAGAGGTTCAAAGTTGCCCATTTGAGTATTTTCCATATCAACCACACATTCGGTACTCCTCGACATATCCCTACGGCAAAGTTCCGAACCGGACCTAGCTCATTTCAAAGGTATTGATCCAAGCTATTTGCCACTTAAATATTTTTCTGGGATCCGGGCCCGTCTGGCCACCACAGAGGTTCAAAGGTGCCCCTTTACGTAATTTTCCGTATTAACCATATGCATACATTCGGTACTTTTCGGCATATACCAACGGCAAAGTTCCGAACCGCACCTAGCTCATTTTAAAGGTATTGACCCAAGCTATTCCCCACTTAAATATTTTTCTGGGATCCGGGCCCGTCTGGCCACCACAGAGGTTCAAAGTTGCCCATTTGAGTATTTTCCATATCAACCACACATTCGGTACTCCTCGACATATCCCTACGGCAAAGTTCCGAACCGGACCTAGCTCATTTCAAAGGTATTGATCCAAGCTATTTGCCACTTAAATATTTTTCTGGGATCCGGGCCCGTCTGGCCACCACAGAGGTTCAAAGGTGCCCCTTTACGTAATTTTCCGTATTAACCATATGCATACATTCGGTACTTTTCGGCATATACCAACGGCAAAGTTCCGAACCGCACCTAGCTCATTTTAAAGGTATTGACCCAAGCTATTCCCCACTTAAATATTTTTCTGGGATCCGGGCCCGTCTGGCCACCACAGAGGTTCAAAGTTGCCCATTTGAGTATTTTCCATATCAACCACACATTCGGTACTCCTCGACATATCCCTACGGCAAAGTTCCGAACCGGACCTAGCTCATTTCAAAGGTATTGATCCAAGCTATTTGCCACTTAAATATTTTTCTGGGATCCGGGCCCGTCTGGCCACCACAGAGGTTCAAAGGTGCCCCTTTACGTAATTTTCCGTATTAACCATATGCATACATTCGGTACTTTTCGGCATATACCAACGGCAAAGTTCCGAACCGCACCTAGCTCATTTTAAAGGTATTGACCCAAGCTATTCCCCACTTAAATATTTTTCTGGGATCCGGGCCCGTCTGGCCACCACAGAGGTTCAAAGTTGCCCATTTGAGTATTTTCCATATCAACCACACATTCGGTACTCCTCGACATATCCCTACGGCAAAGTTCCGAACCGGACCTAGCTCATTTCAAAGGTATTGATCCAAGCTATTTGCCACTTAAATATTTTTCTGGGATCCGGGCCCGTCTGGCCACCACAGAGGTTCAAAGGTGCCCCTTTACGTAATTTTCCGTATTAACCATATGCATACATTCGGTACTTTTCGGCATATACCAACGGCAAAGTTCCGAACCGCACCTAGCTCATTTTAAAGGTATTGACCCAAGCTATTCCCCACTTAAATATTTTTCTGGGATCCGGGCCCGTCTGGCCACCACAGAGGTTCAAAGTTGCCCATTTGAGTATTTTCCATATCAACCACACATTCGGTACTCCTCGACATATCCCTACGGCAAAGTTCCGAACCGGACCTAGCTCATTTCAAAGGTATTGATCCAAGCTATTTGCCACTTAAATATTTTTCTGGGATCCGGGCCCGTCTGGCCACCACAGAGGTTCAAAGGTGCCCCTTTACGTAATTTTCCGTATTAACCATATGCATACATTCGGTACTTTTCGGCATATACCAACGGCAAAGTTCCGAACCGCACCTAGCTCATTTTAAAGGTATTGACCCAAGCTATTCCCCACTTAAATATTTTTCTGGGATCCGGGCCCGTCTGGCCACCACAGAGGTTCAAAGTTGCCCATTTGAGTATTTTCCATATCAACCACACATTCGGTACTCCTCGACATATCCCTACGGCAAAGTTCCGAACCGGACCTAGCTCATTTCAAAGGTATTGATCCAAGCTATTTGCCACTTAAATATTTTTCTGGGATCCGGGCCCGTCTGGCCACCAAAAAGGTCCAAAGTCGTCTTAGGGTGGTCACCGTCATTTAAGCAGTCTCTGGTAGGTGTTCACTATTAATTTCTTTTCTTTTTTGGCTTTCCATAAGTATTTCTATGTATATTTCTATATGTTTCTGGAGTGATTGGATTTTGTTTCATATTCTATATATTAAATTACATCTTTGGTGAATCCTCTGTAATGTTTTATTGATAAAAATCTATATAACATAAAGACAAATATACAACTTGTATCAGGGTTTATATTCGAGGACAACGAAAATTTATGACAGCTTGAAGGGGTCATAAAATGGTATCTTTTCTCTCAGGCTTCATAGTGATTTTCAACTAAATTTAAATATTGAACCGACGGCTAGCAGTCGGTTGGATATTGAATATCAATTATCGAATGTCAAATAAAAGACAGATAGCTTACATACATATTTAAAACGGAATGAAATGCTTTAGAAATTAGCAGAAACCGTGAAATTGTCGATTTCCGCTGTTAGATTGCATTTAACTAAGATTTAGCGATTTTTGGAACGTTTGAGCCTCAAGCAGTTTTTTGGATTTTAGACATATCGTCAAAATTGGCTGCTGGAAAAAAGTGGCTGCTATCTTGATTGGCCGATGAAAGTGGCTGCCAGCTTGAGTCTGGTAATAGAAACCTGTATATTATACTTTATTTTAATGAGAAAAAAAGACAAAACCTCACACTATATAAAGCCTTTCCCACCCTTTTACAATACTCAAGGATTTGTATAGTATGCTGTTTGGTATTTACATAGGAAAAGCATTATATCTCATAGAATTTAAATCAATAAATACGATTTGATGTGCAAAAAGTGGCGAAAAATTAGTAGCCTACATGAATATATACGATTTGCACAATGCCCTCACCAAGTTAGTCGTAGTCATGTCCTAATGTTTTCGAAATCAAATTGCCCACGCTGCTTTAAATATCATGCCGCTTAATTCTTCTCTGAAAATTCAATTCCTCTCAAGCAGCCGTGAATTTTGTTTCATAATATTACAATTGAAAATAGTTGTCACTCATTCAGTATGCTGTTTCACTATAGTAGAACACATAGAAAGATAGGCGAAAAATACCAAAGGATTATTCAAACTCAGATGTCGAAAACAAACCGTCAACGCCATGACTAAAAAAAAAACAAAAAAAAACACACAACATACAAACTAAAGGCTGAGCAACACGAACCCCACCAAAAACTTGGGGTGATCTCAGCTGCTCCGGAAGGGTAAATAGACCCAGCTTCACATTTGACACCCGTTAACATAGACATGTATTTATATTCATTCACCCAAAAGTACAAAAGGAATATTGAAATTTGATAGTTACTTTTATTCATATTGGTAGTCTTTAATGATTTTGGTGCTATGTCAAGACAACTGAAAACTCATTCTGCTCTGTTCTTATTTATGAGGGAAATGATACTTTATTTTACACTACGCACCTGATCGTTTGGATGTTTGTACTGGCCAGACACCCGATTTTCCAAGATATCACTGATATATCATTTACTATATAACACCTGATCCATAACAGTTCCTTGAAATACCCCAGAATCAACGGCCTGTTGGACCTGTTTGATGTTGTTCAATTTACCACAACTCTTTGCTTGCGGAAGCATAGGAACATGTAAATCCAACATTGAGTTTTACCTGGTTTCCTGTAACTGTTTAATTTTAATTAAATAGTTTATATGGGGCTTTTTCAAAATATGAAATAACTATATCTGTAAGGTGTCCTTAAAGATTTTTTGGCGCAATTCTTGATAACTGCGACATTTGCGTAAATATATAAAAAGAAGATGTGGTATGATTGCCAATGAGACAACTCTCCACAAGTGACCAAAAGCCCATACCGCATAGTCAGCTATAAAAGGTCCCGAAATGACAATGTAAAACATTTCAAACGAGGAAACTAACGGCCTTATTTATGTTACAAAATACAAAATCCTCAGTTGGACACACATACAAGTGGATGTGGCCGGGTACTTGTACATCCCAGCAACAAAAAGACACTTGGTACAGATCTGAGAGCACTCCGACTCGCAGTTAACTGACAGATAGTTCAAAGCCACTAACAACTAATAAAAAATCATGCATCTAAGACGTAAATTTGAAGCATTGATGAAATTATAATAATCTACACGGTAACGCATTATGTTGGAGCATATTATATGTTGCAGCATCTTGCAGAGAATACTGTAGTTATTATGTCTCTCCATTTTGGATGTAAAGGTTTATTTAATGGTACATAATTAGTTGATGTCACAGGCACTTGTCTCAGAATTTTTTCCTCCTATATACCTTAATGTTAATATTATATATATATCTGTTAGCGTATCTAGTTTAAACACTGTGTTGGATAACCCTGCCTGTCAGCCAAGTTAGCCGACATGGTGAAATTTAAAACATAGGGATAAAGTGCTGTTATTGTCTTTTAAAAATGCTATATGAATAACGAAAACCTAATTTGAAAAACATGTCTAATCTGACATCAGACTCGGACTTCTTTTAAAATGAGATTTACTGTGTGCATTGCTTCATATGTGTGACTAAACGTATACTGGGAGGGTTGGGATCTCACAAAACAAGTTTAACCCGCCGCGTTTTTGCGCCTGCCCCAGGTCAGAACCACTGGCCTTTGTTAGTCTTGTATATATTTTTTAATTTAATCTCATTTATATGTTTTGGAGTTTAGTGTGACGCTCATTTTCACTGAACTAAAATGTAACACACAATTTTATTAAGGGGTCGGTCAGCTAATACCACCTCCGAGTGCGGGATTTTCTCGCTGCGTTGGAGACCCATTGGTGGCCTTCGGATGTTGTCTGCTCCTTGGTCGGATTGTTGCCTATTTGACATATTCTCCGTTTTCATTCTCAATTTTATTGGAATGTTGAGCTCTATCTATATGTTTTGGAGTTTAGTGTGACGCCCATTTGTACTGAGCTTTTTAGGGGCCAGTTGATACCACCTCCGGGTGCGGGATTCTCTCTTTGCGTTGAAGACCCATTGGTGGCCTTCGGATGTAGTCTGCTCTTTGGTCGAGTTGTTGCCTCTTTGACATATTCCTCGTTTTCATTCTCAATTTTATTAGAATGTTGATCTCTACCTAATGTCCATTCACGTCAAAACGGTCAAATGACTTCTTATAGGAGTTTATATCGACCTTATATGACGAATTGTATCACTTGCATGTTCGCCTGTTATATTGATATATACAGAGACATATAATACAATACGTATTATATGTCTCTGATATATATATATATATATATATAATAAATAGATAGAAAAAATAGCAAAACTTACCAGCAAGACAAGATCTATTAATTTTCATAGTTCTTTATCCCCCCCTTAAATTCCGTCTCATATATAAAAAAAATCTTTCCGTTTCCGTTCTGTTTTCCGTTTCCGCCGTTTAGCAACACCCTCATTGAACAGGATAAAAACTACCTCAGACCTCAAACAATCTGAAACTTTTCAAGTACTTTCTATATGCTCATGTGCATTTTCTTGTTAGCATAGTTTTGTACTTGGACAGATAATCAGAATGATCAGCTATCGAGTATGGTCTCGTTTGTTTGAACAACCAATGATCAGGTCATTTTTAATTCAACCATGTCAGTGATTTAATTAGAATAAGAAAATCCTAAATAACATATGCAAATGGCTAGTTTAATTTCATTATAGTCATAACTGTATGAAGCACCTTTTAAAGACTAAAATACATCTACATGTAACTGCCTTTTGGTCAAAGATTTTTTTTTGGGGGGAGGGGGAGGGGGGTAACCGGATAGTTGTCACACATGTACATATGAAAAAAAGAGATGTAAGGTATTGTACTAAACTTTTGAGAAAGTTATATATACTCGATAACAATATTAACACAACACATTCACAACACATCTAGATATTCCAAGTTCTATATCATTAGTTTAAACTTTTTTTTCCAAAGTGGTGAAGAACAAAAGATCTGCCATTAACCATGTTTACACAAAATTCTTCAAATAAAGAAAAACATTAACAGATATGCCATCAAAAAGCAAAAGCGGACAAAAAGCGAATTGCGGACAAAAAGCACCGTATCACATATATTACTGTAGTTGTTTGTTGGGAAGACACTAGTCACTTTTTGTTACTCAGGGACACACATTAACTTCAAATTTAAAAGAAAGATTTTTTTTCAATTACATACAATGTACAGGAAAAACATATTCTTTAAATCAACACTGTTTTAATGCAATATAATTTGACCATGTTGACCCCTTTTCTGAAGAGATGTTTATGGTAGATCATGTTGATGGTACAACCATATTTTAAATTAAATAAATGAATGTACATGAAGAAATTTAAAAAAAAAATCAGCGTTAGGAAACTCACCGTCTTTTCATCACATAAAAGAATGTGAAACTGTTGAGAGGCTGTCCATTTTGTTATGTATATGACCATACCCTTTACATTAAATTGCTATATTAAATTATTTTAATATTTAATAATTTTTAATTAAATTAGATTAATCATGTGGTCTTTGCTGGAAAGAAATCACTTCATTTGTACTCATATATGCCATATTTAAAGTTAAAATCTTTAAGCAGAGAATTACAATATGCATGTACATCTGCCATGATCTGGCATGCAGAATGTTAAAAGCAAGTAAAGAATTGACTTTATATGTGCAATATCTATAATGATTTATATACAGTACATGAGATTTTCAACTATTACATAAATCGGATGAGTTGAGCATGATACACAAATGACTTTCTCATGTACTTAGCTTTCATGCGTAAATCATGCGTTTACGATATATGTGATACACGCATGTATTTATTACGTGCGAAAACCGCATGTGAAGATCATGCGTTTAACGCATACTTCAGATACCGCATGATTTTCACACGATTCACACATGATTTACACATGCAATAGCTTTTATGCGTAAATCATGCGTTTAAAAAATTATGCGATACACGCATGTTTAAAACATGCAAAAACCGCACCTAAAAATCATGCGATTTACGCATACTTCATATTTCGCATGATTTACGCATGATATACGCATGTAATGGCATTCATGCGTAAATCATACGTGGCACTTTTGCCTGTGTACTCTGCAATATTTTTGAAATATAGCGCAAAATCTCTTTTGATAAGAAAACGTCAACGTGTATGGAGTCAACATTGTCAATTTTTCATGTTACATCTTGCGACGCAATACCGTGCGTAACGTCTGTATGTTCCAAGTGTAACCATTTTTGGAATAGTATTGTACTGTACTGTAAGAAATAGATTGCCGATACTGTAATCGAATACGCACAGTTTACACAGGACAGCAACATCGGAATGAGCGGGAAAAGTTTACAAAGGCTTGTCATTTTGGGATGTCAACACTTAATGCGCATCCGTTGAGACGAAATAAAATTTGATCATTCAGACCCCGTTACATATTTTTTCTCTCAATTCCGTATTTCAAAACAAATGATTTCTTGAAATTTACAATCCAAAGATTCATTAAATAAAACCCAGTGGTCAACAATAAATGAATAATCGGTGCTTTGATGAAGGTAAACCCAGAAAAGCGCTCTAAACGCCAAAAAAAAATTAAAGAGATATGTTTGTTTGCCTATATTTCTTCAAATGCTGAAACAAACTGAAAAAAATTACATTTTAACAACATTTTGATTCATGTTAATTTAAACTTGGGTGTAGAGGGATGGGTGTGTTTTGTTGTTGAGTTGGACATGATGTACAATTGAGACTTCCAAACTATATTCCACTACATTGAACTACTTATTCCACTACATTGAACTACTTATTCAAAAATAAATGTTGTCACCAAATGTTTTTTTAAATAGAAAACAATCATAAACGCTTATTATATATTTTGTTCCCTCGACAAAATACCCCGGGCATACTGTTTTACCCGCGTCCATTTGGCCGCCCGCTCCTCACTTAATCGGTATATAGGATGTAGCTGAGGGTTTATACAACTTATTTTGGAGTGCTATATTTTTTTAGGTCAACTTTAGTATAAATATATAATATACCAAAAGTCCACATATTCAGTCAAGACTTTTTTTTTAAATTTAGTATTTTGAAAATATATAAAGGCACGCAGAGCACATAGCCCGACTTCCTCCATCTACGGTGTACAATTTCAAGGTAGAACTTTTATAATGCACCGACTGTTTTACTTATAGAGGATGCATGTATGTTCTCAGATTTTTGTTTATTATGTCATTTTTCACGAATGACAGAATGTCGAACTTACAGTTGCAAGGTTTGTCCGCAACTATGCACACTACCCAAACGTTTACATCATACAAAGAAGATACTATATTAAAAACATGTATTATTTTATCTTTCACTTTTACATCTGACGGAATGTTTTATTTAGTACCCTTTTTGAAGGCTGCATTAGACAACAATTTCAAGTTGTATTGTATTGTCCTGAACATGTCTGAAATGTTTGCCACCATACATTTTCAACCTCAATTTAATCAATTCAAATTGTACTTTAAAATCACTGTTCACTCAATCAATTTACGAAACCAGACAGGGTAAATGAAAACAAAATAACAAACACCCGTTACATATTTTTTCAATACCTCTCAGTAAAAAAAAAATGTTACTCTATATTAAGTAATGTCATTCTTTTTCTGCCAAATCTATGCATATTGGTCTACTTTGAAGCAATTTATCTAAACAAAAACCAACAAGGATGGTGACATGTGTCTCTATGCATACACAGGCTCACAATAAAATCCAGGAAATTGTTAGTTTTTAGTCTTTCTCCATATATAAGAGATCGTAATGAATTAGTGACGAGGTTCGGAATATTTTTTTCGTTACTATGCCATTTTGGGGAGTTTTCTGCGACTGTCCCAAGTAAGAGGTTTGGCTAGCCATAAAACCAGGTCCAATTAATTCACCATTTTCTACATAAGAAAATGCCTGTACCATGTGTACCGATTCGGAATATAACAGTTGTTATCAATTTGTTTGATTTTTGCCGTTTGATTTCAGACTTTCCGTTTTTTAATTTCCCTGGAGTCGTTTTTTTTTAGGTTATTTTACTTTTTATTAGCACTTTCTTTGATATTTTGATTAACTCATTTATTAAATAATTGTTTTCCTGCTAAATTTTAATAATTTTGATATACATTTTTGTCTCCTTCTATACCCCTTTTCTCCTTTCTCCTGCCCCTTCTCTCATTTTTCCCGCCTCTCTCTCCTTTCTCCCGCCCCCTTCTCTCCTTTCTCCCGCTCCCCCTCTCCCTGTCTCCCTTTACCCTGTCCGCCCTCTAAGTATTTAATTGTATCATGTTATTTGACACAATATCAGAGTTAAATTTAGAAATACATGTACTCAACATTGTATTGGTGAAAAGTACGACAAAAAGAGAACTCGGGCGAAATCAATCCCCCCACACTACCTCTCCATCAACTCATTTTAATTCAAGCCAAACAGCATTAACCAAGATCTCTTATTTTTCTACCAATTTGAGAGAAAAAAAAATCTGTAATAGAATAAAAAGTAATTGGGGTTTTCACCATTAACACAAAATCAGTGGAAAATGTACACACAGCAAAACACACAAAATCAGCCGGAAAATGTATACACACAGCAAAACACACAAAATCAGCCGGAAAATGTATACACAGCAAAACACACAAAATCAGCAGGAAAATGTATACACAGCAAAACACACAAAATCAGCCAGAAAATGTATACACAGCAAAACACACAAAATCAGCCGGAAAATGTATACACAGCAAAACACACAAAAAGCAATGGAAATGTGCTTTCATTGCTGTTCTTCATCTCAAAGTCACAGCGAAACCTTCAACACGGAAAAATAATGTTCACCTCACAGAGATTTTAAGACGGCCCCTAGCAACTGCAAATTGAAGATCACGACACAAGTCAACTGTGAATTGAAGAACAAAGTCATGGTCTTATATCAAGAACAGAAATCTTTAAAAGAAATCAAACATTAACTGTCATGATTTACCCAAAAAATCACACTCACGATGGGTAAGGTTGTCCTGCGAGAGAACGTTCTGTGCTGGTGATTCGATCCTGATTCTGTGCTGGTGGGTTTGTTTACATTGTATCAGAACGTCAATAAAACAACCATTGTGTTCCTTAATTTTTCACTGATACGTCATTAGTATCATGCAAAGAATATTAGAACAATTATTTATTGCAAAAGTCATGCAAGTTTGCCAAACGAAATGGTCCTGACGATGTGCTGGTGATTAGAAACACGGTCCTTGTTCTGTGCTCCTATGTCCTGGTTCTGTGCCTTTATATTTTAGTTAAAAGTGGAATATATTCAAGATCATTGATGGTTCACTGTTATTGACTAATTAACTGTTATCTGCTTAAAATTGACATTGTTGTGAATCTGTTTACTGTTATTATGAAGAAAAAAAATACTCCTATTTTTTTGATTTTTTTAAAAATTAACTGTTATCTTATTTATTGACCTGTTAATGGAACACCTCTTGTTCCCTTTTAAGATAAGAAAATATGTTTACGATTTTCGGGATTACGATCCTTTTGCATGATCACCAAAATACGTTGTAAAATTATACGATACTTACATAAAAAAAATGATGTGGTATGTTTATCAATGGACAAATTTCCATAAGAAACCAAAGGAAGTATGTGTTAACAACCATACGTCATCGTACGACCTTCAACAATAACCAATAAAATTCAAAATGTAAAAGGTTTTGCATAAAAATGGAGATATAGAATATTAAAAGGACTTTCTGTCCGTTTGAATCATGTGTCTTTAGCAGTTTAAAACAGATTTCTTTGTAAACAATTTAGTGCTGACTCTAAGAATGACAATAGTTTTGCGGTTTTTTTTTTGGTTTTTTTTTGGGGGGGGGGAGGGGGGAGAGGGTAAGGAGGAGCGAGGTCACAGTGGAAGTTTTAAGCTTGGAAAAGATTCCCGTAAGATTTATAAGTTGTATTTTAAAAGAAAAATGTATCTAATAGCTATTGAGCATCACTTGATGTATCTGTAAGATTTTTTGTCTGAACGGTTGTCAGAAATTTTTTTTTTCTTTCGAAAGTTCGATAGAACACCAAAACAAAATTCACTATTTTATGGAAGGGCTAACTAGAATTTGTCAAACACGCCTTGAAGGTAAAATGCGTACTCGAATGTCTGTAATTGACCATTTTTAGACACCCCCTAAAAAACAAGCGGGGGTTCATAGATGCAAATTAAGTACTAAGATCAATCTAATTATAATTAAATATCTCACTCGCTCATTTTTTATGCTTGGTTGCTGCGTTGGAGTCTGTGGCCTGTCAATTACGAAATGTGCAAACTGCAATAGTATCAAAACAGAAAAGACAATGAATAATAGAGATGGACCATTTTTTACATATTTAAAGGGGTCTTCTTGCAAAGCATTAGTATGTGCAGTTCAATTGTATTTAGTAGTAAAAAGTATTTGCAACTACTGTTTGTTTTGTTAATTGTGCCTTCAACTTCAAACATTAAAATATATCGTAGCTTCATATACTACCAATTGCACGGGAAGTAAGGTCGTCATATCGAGGAGCGTTTAGTACAGTGATTTTGTCATAGTTTGGATAAGTTTGATTGATGAGTGACAATCAATGCAAAAATGTAAACATTCGGATATTTTGTAAAAGAAACTTCTGATCAATAATTCAAGCTGGTTAGTACCTTTGTTTAAAGTTAATATGTTAGTACATCACAAGTTGTATTATATAGTTAATGATTTAACACAGAACAAAGCTTGCGTATGTCAAAATTTAAAAGTTGCTAATTGGTTTAACGTGCATAAAAAAAGTTATTATCTTTCTGTCTGTTACATCACATATTTCTTCGTGATATAATACTGACGTCAATTATTCTAAAAAAAATACTTTCTTTTGCACTTAATTCAAAATTTCTGAAATATCTGTATCATGGTTTGGTTCATTCGTGTCATGGTTTAGTTCATGTTGGACACGATTCAGTTATGTAATTCTAGTCGTGTATAATGACGAGTTACTATCAAAATTAACAACAATTGTTTCATTTGAAACACAAAAGGGCTTAAGAACAGTAATATGTTATAAGTAGATGCAATATGATTGCCAACGAGACAACTATCCACCTAAGATCAAATGACGTAGATGTTAGCAACTATATGTCATCAAGAGACCTTCAACATTCAACAATGAGCAAAAACATACTTCTTAGCAAGTTATAAAGCTGCGACAAAATTCAATGTATAGGAATTCCAATAAGAAAACCACAAGCCTAATTTCTGTTCAAAATAAATAGCAAAATATAATATACAGTTACAAACAATATTCACGGCATTAAAGAAAGTTAACTAGAGACAGTATATACAAAATATTGCGGAGTTAAACATGTCTGCAGGTTCCACAACCTCTTCTTCGCCATGACATATTTTCAATTCTAGGAAACACCATACTAAATCATTACATAAAAAGTAAAATATTTGAAAGAATTAAGTGATACTATATATACATGATGCTTTTATACAATATTACTGCCATTGTATATAAAGTTTAGTTTAGTTTAAAAATATTCATTTATAGTGGATTGGGAAACAAGTTTTTCAACTTATATTAATCCCTTTCCACTTTTGCGGGTGCGAATCCAGTTTGTTAATTTTCACTGTTATATGCGAGAATGTCTATTGTAGAATAAAGGATGACGGGAAAAACTGCGTTTGTTTACTTTTGGAAAGTACGAAATAATTGATTGAAATGTATGTTTTAACACGATTAAATAACAATATAACTTTCTTATGTATAATCACCAGATTAAAGTCCATAAAAGTGTAATTAAAGCAGCTGAATCCATAATATAGTTGACTGGATGCTATGCATTTTAACTATAGTTGCGATGAATTATCACTAGTACTGAAAGTGCAATCATTTCTGATGTGGAATTTGTGCAGGTGCGATGAATTTTCATTATTATTTTTTACGATAATTCGACATGCAACAACTGAAGATAGTCTTAAAAAATGACTTTGATACTGATGATATTTAAAACGCAAGTTGGTCGTAGATGATCACTTGAATATACACGGGTATAACCAACTTATGGTTGATTTCGGACATTGTGTACTGTTCATCAATATTTTTTCTGCACTTAATTTTATGGGTTTTTTTTCGTCATAGTTCTGTTCTGTTAGTAAGTAAAACATCGAGAAAATAGTTATGAGAAATTCAAACATATATCAAGGTGACTCGATTTTTGCTCGAACTTCTTTACTGTATAAGATGTATATAAAATGGCATTACCAAAATTAATTATGCAGCCATCCAGACGTCAAATGTATTTGCAATTGTTTGTGCGAAACAAAAACGTTACCACTCATCAATCGTGAAATGAAGATCTTTATGTGACTTCTCTTTGATTTTCATAGATGCATCCATTAGAGCTATTTTCATAATGCTTGTTTGCTTTTTAGTAAACATATGTGCTCTATCTCAATTACAATGCCTAGGCAAACCAAGCAAGCAAGTCTTAATTATGTGTTACATATATTTAGACCGAAATCGTAAACTGCTTTTCCGGTAGCAATCATTTGATTTACGGGGAAGGGGGGGGGATGTGTTATTGAAGAAAATAAGTATAGTATAATTTTCAAAATGTTCCTAGGGGCAGGGTCAGATCACTACGTAAAACAAATGTTTTTGATTGGTCCTGGTAAAAATTACAAGTAACTTTGCCTGGAAAAGATTACAGGTTATTTTGCATGGAAATAAGTTACAAGTTACTTTGGCTCAATGTAAAAAAATCAAAAGCCCCTCCCATCAGAAAATCAAATGGTTGCTACTTTAGCTGTCCAAGATATATGTAAACAATAATGACGTGTCATAGGAAAAGATATATTTAATCTTACATTAAGATCTAGGTCTGAACAAATTATCAGAAAAGATAGAATTGACAATATAAAAAAGAAAAGATGTGGTATGATTGCCAATAAGACAACTCTCCACGAGGGACCAAAATGACACAGAAATTAATAACTATACAATACAATTTGCAGTGATATTGTTGGCTTTTTTTTAAAAACTACCTCTACCCCTTTTTATTGGGAAAATATGCGTAATTTTCATCAAATTGGGAATTTTAGAAAAAACCATGAATTTGAACTTCAATTTACAGACTCCATTTCAAGAATCAAACCCTGCTTTGAAATAAGAACCCTTTTTGTCAGTGATGATACATAAATAGACCCTCAAATCTGCACAAATAGTAATTTTAGGCATGAAAAAAGTATAAATTAGTGTTTTTCAGTTCGAATTTATGCACAATTACTACTGAAACTGCAGTGTCAGGGGAAAAAGCCTTTATTCTCCATTAATTTAAGCACTGTGTATCATCGCCACCGGAAATTGGGTACTAACGAAGCGGAGAGAAATAGAAAAAAAAGTAAACAAGTTAAGAATTCATTCAATTTAAAACTTTTCCACTCATTTGATGAGGGTGCCGCTTCAGAATTGATTTTCTGATATATAATTCTTTAGATTATTAGGCCGATAAGTACAAAATTAATATAAGATTTTGTGTTATACTCCAAAACTTGCCACTTAGTACCGGAAAATTTTGAGGTCGATCGTCCTCTGTCGCCCCATTCTCACGATATTGAACTGTTTTTCATTATTTTTTCAGACACGTTTTTAGATTATTAGAGTGTGGCATCATATTTACTGAAATTTGTTGTTAAAAAGATGTTTTTTTTTAAAATACGGACAAAAACATTGTTTGTTTATTGTACGGCGAATTGCAGGTCGTTGTACGGCGAATTGCAAAATAACAACTTTCGTTTGTACGGCGTCTTGCAATATATTATAATTTTAAGAGGAAATTAATCACTGTTTAGATAATATCGAGTGACGATATTTTGTTGATGTCAAAGCTTTACAGGCTTACAAATATACAAAATGACTTACTATTCAAACATTATTAAATATATGCCGTTAATTCCGTTCATAAGTCGTCGTTGCGTCCCGCTATTTGACTTTGTTCAAAAAGTTTTTTTTTTCAACCATATTATCCTAAATACATTCATATATCGTTATACTATAACGACTGTTGTTTTATTTGTTGTTAGAGTAAAATTTTGTAAGTTCAATAAAATAAACCGCCCATTCATCTTTTGTTGGTGCTAGTTTTTTTGGTTTTTTTTTTTAGATAAAACCAGGCAGTGGAGATGTGGTATGATAGCAAATAAGATAACTATCCATCAGGATCAAATAAAGTGTATGTAAGCAATTATATGCTATCGTACGACCTTCAACAACGAAAACTCGTACCTTATAGTCGGCTTTAAAAAGCACCGACCGAAAAATGTGGAAGGATTCAACAAGAAAACTAACGGCATAACAAAACAATTTATGAAAAACAACAAAGTTGATAAAGATGAACCAACGACAACGTGCACCGAACCACAGGATCGATAATTTGGACAGACACATAAAGTATGTGCTGGGTTAAATACACTGTTTGATTATTTAATTTCTGAAATGATTCATTTGTAAAAGTAAGGATCGAGAAATAAATCGTGAATTGCATTCGAATTAATTTTCTTGTCAGTTTCTTTTTGAAAATATATAATGTGTATACATCTTAAATGCTGTCAAGCGAATGGTATTTCTATCTTATGCATTTTGTCTAATGCATAATTATATTGGGGGGGGGGGGAGGGGGTGGGGGCGCAATAGGGGTCCGTTAACATGTTAACAACACCTCGATTTTGGTAAAAACAGTCAACAACAAATTTTAAATACTGATAACAGTTAACAGCAATTTTAATTTACCCTTTTTTCCAAACGAACCCAAAAGCAATGAAAAGGGGAAGTGCACTGGCGGATCCAGAAAAATTTTCATAAGTGAGGGCCCACTGACTGCCTAAGAGGGGTCCCGCTCCAGTCATGCTTCAGTGATTCGCTATATAAGCAACCCGGGCCCCCTGTCCCCCCCCTAAATCCGCCTCTGAAGTGCATATCTTCAATCTATTCAAAAGTTTGAATACCACTGTAAAAAGTCGCAGAAATGCCAAGCTTTATAAGGAATCTTTTATAAAGCTGACTAATTTTCAGAATACACACGCAAGTACCATATTTTTTTATTGACACATGGACAGACAATTGAACGGATGGAAAAGCCCTCCAAGAAAAATGACTTTATCATGAATAATCGAAAATGCTTCAAACAGCAAAAGGGAGGCTTCTTCTGGTTATGTGTATTGTTGAGTAAATGTTTTATGTCAATCAGTCGTATCAAACTTGGGTTATTGTCATGACGTAGGAAAGTGTAACAAACAAAAAGAATGAGTGAATACTATAGAGCGCGAACATTATTTTTTTTATGGCGGGGGCTCTCATAAATTATGGTAACATCTCAGGGTATTCATACGACTCTTCGCTTACATGATTTTATTAAAAGGAATTACGAAAGTTTACTGATTTTTATTTTAAATCATCAAAACCAGTGTATAAATCAGAAAGTAACATGTAAGGTGTCACAAGTTGAAGCACTCTTTCATCTCCAAGTCCCAATTATGAACTCTGAGGTGATATAAAAAAAGCCTTGGTCTATCTTCACATTTCCGAAGTCTTAGACTAGCAAATTTGACATCAATTTGAGAACCAAGTCCTCATTTTTCGGCCTCTTCTACCAGGCCACACTGTTCAGTTATTTTACGGATTGCAAATTGAAAAGGTACTTCATTTTTCACCATTCCATTCAGGTACTCTGGGTCAATGTAACTTATCAAACATTCCATATACATCTGAATTATTTTCATCATAGGACTGACCAGGGTTTTAGCTGGGTAAGAAGCGACCCTTCCTTTTAAAGTTTTGGATACATTACAAATAGAAGTCAGAAATAACTACATTGGTTAGACGCACCGGGGGGCCTTGAGATATCCCAAAACATGTTTAACACTGTCGCATTTGTTGCACCTGTCCCAACTTGAGTCCGTAACCTCTGCTATATAGTCTTGTTTTTATTTAATTTTTAAATTTTGGTTCATTTATATGTTTCAGGAAACAAACATTGAACTTATTCCCCCTTTTTGTAGTTAAATGATTGCTCACTTAGGAGACAGCTTCATGTATACCAATACACAGTCACAAGTTTAGTTTCGTATTATGGCCATGGTGATTTTTCTAAATATGAAAGTTTTTGTACAATTAAATTGATTTTTAGATAGTTGAAGTATAATACAGATTTCCTAGTAGGTTCAGTTTTTGTTTGTAGCATGTTTTATAAGCCATTTTCCAGTTTGACTGACCATTTTTTCCAATCCGTACAGCCATAGATTTAGAAATTTTGTATTGTTTTTCAACAAAGATTTGACGCTCGATCTTTTTAATTTAATTTTATGGAAAAACCAGCGGAAATGCATATGATTTTTTTTTACCTCTTGATAGATATATATGTCTATGGTTTCAGGAAAGGTATCACTCTAATTGATTGAAATTTTCCTTTGGACCAAATTTTTTAGACCTTTGTGTGACATGTTCAACCCCCTATTTTGCAATATTTGGTATTAAATAAATGCTGATTGTTGCCATGGTTACACAAAAACAAAGAGATTATATTTCACTATTATAACTATTGGAAATCAAATCTATGGACGATTCTCTTTCCATAAATATACACATGCATAACTCAAATATTAAGCATTATTTGTTAGGAAGGAAGGGAAAGAGGGTGTTTAAAAATTATGAGTTTCAATTTTAAGATTTTTTCCTATGTGTATTGCCACCCCACTCTAGTGCACAATTTTCTCTCTGCGTTGGGTTGTTTTCTTCTATTTGGTCGGGCTTCTGATTCTTTAACATTTTCCTCATTTCCATTCTCAATTTTATCAAGGATTTACTATACTCAAAGACTTTTAAAGACAGTTACATATATGCTGTTTATGTCTTTCCTTTGCGGAAGCAACGTAAAGAAAGAGATGGACAGCAAATTTTAATGTGATTCTTGTAAATAACAGTTAAGATCAGTTTACAGAGAAAATGATTTCAAAAACAGTGAACACTTTAAGTATTAAGTAACAGATAACAGGAATCCCAATTTCAAATAAACACGTTACAGTTAACAACATTGCAAATTTTAACAGAACAGATTACAGACAGTGAGTCGAAAACAGTTAACAGTTTAAATTTATCTCAAATAACAGTTTTAAACAAAACCTTGAAAAGGACAAAAACAGTTTAACATCAAAAGGTACATCCCCTCAACTTAGATATTTGAACTTAATACTTTATTTTCTTTGAAAGGACGGTAAATGAATATTCTAAAATTAGCAAGTTGCCATACAGTTGAAAAAAAGTTGCTATACAGTAAATTTGTCAACACGAGCAAGTTGCCGTACCCTAGACTTTATTTTTTATGGTCTATATTCTTTAAAATACATCTTTTTGACAACAAATTTCAGTAAATATGATGCCACACTATAATAATCTAAAAACGTGTCTAGAAAAATAATGAAAAACAGTTCAATATCTTGAGAATGGGGCGATAGAGGACGATCGAACTCGAAATTTTCCGGTACTAAGTGGCACGTTTTGGAGTATTACACAAAATCTTGTATTAATTTTGTACTTATCGGCCTAATAATTTAAAGAATTATATATTCGAAAACCATTTCTTAAGCGGCACCTTCATCAAATGAGTGGAAATGCTTTAAATTAAATGAATTCTTAACTTGTTTACTTTTTTTTTCTATTTCTCTCCGCTTCGTTAGTACCCAATTTCCGGTGGCGATGATTCACAGTGTTAAGGCAAACAATATCACTGACAATACAATACAATATATTTTTATTTTCCAAATTAAAGGGCCCATTAAGAGCATAACATTAATTACAACATGACATAAACATTACAGAGTGATTAAAGAAACATAAAATAATAAAATAATAATTCAAATACATGAGGAAAGAATCAGTGGTCAAGGGGAGATAATTTTGAAATCTTTTAGAGTATTTAATTATAAACTAATTTTATGTCTGATTTTCTAAGTTGCGGTACTTTATCGAGATATGCACATAAAATAGATAAAAATCTGCTATCTTCATTAATCATAATCCTTGAAAAAAGATCTTTTCTGTTTGAATTATCTAAACTGGGGTATTTTTTGATATAATCGGTCACATCTCTTCTGAGGTTATTGTAAAGAGGGCATTCCAGAAGAAAGTAAATTTCATTTTCAATACAATTTGAATTACAATATAAACATATCCTCTCATGTCGAGGTAATATTTCATATTTACCACATACACTCGGGTCGGCGAGTCCCGGATCTATTGGCGTTTTTTTTTCACTGAGAGAAGAATCTGTTTTGAAATCAATTTTTTGATAGTCTATTGAGGTATTCATTTATGAAATTGATTGTACGTATTACTTAGACAACTATTCAGTATATTATCCTATTTTTGTAATTTTTCTATTACATTAGTCGTAAAAACTTCGATTGTTTTCTTGTTTGTATTCTGTGAGTACAAAACAAAATGGCGGACTCCGACTGTTTTGAATCTGTTGAAGAAAACTCTTCAGTAGGCAGAGGCTATGAGTCTGACTTCTCCACAAGAGGTATGTCTGATAATTCTATAGAAGAGATAGTAAGAAACGCAAATTTGCAACCCCTAGTCCAAATAAAAGTTATTCACATGCAATCCAAACCCCAGCCACAGTCCGATATAGATCATTACGCAATGCCCTTCGACCCTCTGTCCCCGACAACCAGCATATTATTATCAGTGCTAGAGGTGTTCACCTAGTACATGTATACACGTAGCAGAAGAAAATCCCATCAAAATTCAAAAATATATTTCAAAGGAGTATGGCATTGTTAAAAATATTAGACCAATAAGATCTGGTAACATTATTGTAAACTGTATGGATGGTATGCAACTAAAACATCTGACGAAAGCGACTCAGCTAGGTGAATGGCAAGTCAAGTGCTCTAAACCACAAAGTCTTCTGAGCTCACAAGGATGCATATATAATGTACCTCAGGAATATTCTGAGGAAGACATTAAATATGCATTAAATGAATATGGGGTCACAAAAGCCACAAGGCTTGCATATTATGACAAACAACAAGCCAAAAGAGCACCATCTAGAACTATAAAATTGTACTTTAGCATACCACAAATGCCAACATCTGTATGCATTGGGTTTCTCAGGTACAGAGTTAAAATTTTTGTACCCAAGCCAATCCAATGCTACAATTGTCAACAGTTTGGCCATGTTGCCACAAATTGTAAAAGGGATAAAGCATGTGTTAAGTGTAGTTTAAGACATGAAGGCCAGTGTAATACTGATACAGCAGTGTGTGTAAACTGCAAAGGTCCTCATCAGGCAAACTCCAAAATCTGTCCTAAAAGAGTGGAAAAACAAAAAGCTCTCAAAAAGAGCAACGAATTAAAAATATCTGTCGGTGAAGCCACCAAAATTGTAAAAGGTGAAGACACTAACTTGAAGACCTTTGTTGCAGAGAAAGAATTAAATATGCAATTTATCTGTAAAACTAAGCCCCCCAAAAAACCTATATTGGGTGAAGTAAATACTACTGTTTCCCAAATGGTATCAATAATGACTATTGCAATTACTCATATAATTAATGCTCCAAAAGAGAGAATTTCAGTAGAGAATGTAGCAAAGTATATCAGTGAAGTGGCCAAAACTCTAAACTTGTGTAATGTTGACACAGATCAAATGAATCATTATATTAAAAAAATTCAGTCCATCAGTATTTAAAATTTAAAATAATCAATACATACATACATATATATATATACTTAAAGAGTATTAATTTGAAGAACATCATTACTAACATAATGTATTTTATAATTATATTATTAACAATAATGACTATAGTTCATTTGTTATACATCAGTGGAATTGCCATAGCTTTCATAGCAATGGTCCAGAATATATATGGAATTTATCAAATTCCTCTACTTATCCAGATATAATATGCCTACAAGAAACTTGGTTTGAAGTGAAAATGATCTAATTGAAATTAACGGTTACACAGTTGCAGATTTTTCAGTTAGAGATGGTATAAAAGGGGGGGGGCACAGCTATATATGTCAAAGTAGACATCCCATACTCTAAGAAAGAAATAACTTCAAAATTTGAAACTTCTGTTGCTCAAATATTAATAAACAGTGATATGGTCACGATTATAAGCCTATATGATGCATCAACAGACACAAAAGAAGAAGATGATTATATAAATCTCTTGAATCAAATTGAAGGTAAATTTATTATCTGTGGTGACTTCAATGCTCATCATTATCTATGGGGTAGTAATAAAACTGACACTAAAGGTAACTCATTGCACACTGCTATTAGTACCAATAATATTATAGTTTTTAAATGATGGATCAGGTACTAGACAAAACCCCTCCGATCTACAATTGTCATGTATTGATATATCAATGTATAGTGTACAGTTAGCACATCAAATAACGTGGACAGTAGATAATAAATCTTTATATGGTAGTGATCATTTTGTAATACAGTTAACATTGAATCAAACCTCATCTTGTTCAAACAGCGAACAAGAGTTGATAAGAATTAAAAAAAATCCCTTTACTTGTTAAATAAAAAGCCCTGTATTTTTTTCACAGCCGAAAGTCTGGGTGTTCATGGCTGTGTTTCTATCCACAAATTTCCTCTCTTCAACACTTTGGTAGTCAATTTCTTAACACACCAGATGAATCCAAACCATAATGGAAAAAAAGTTACACTTTCACATACGCATTTTTTAAAATCTTATACATTTTAAAAATCTTAATTATACGAACTATATTTATTTATATATTTTATTTTCAATAAATAATCACACTTAATGTACAGTGAATCATAATATAAAAAAAGAAGATGTGGTATGATTGCCAATGAAACAACTGTCCATAAGACACCAAAATGACACAGAACTTAACAACTATAGGTCACCGTACGGCCTTCAACAATGAGCAAAACCCATACCACATAGTCAGCTGTAGAAGGCCCCGAACTGACAATGTAAAACAATTCAAACGAGAAAACTAACGGCCTTAATCATATATAAAAAAAAAATGAACGAAAAACAAATATGTAATACATAAACAAACGACAACCACTGAATTACAGGTTCCTGACATGGGCCAGGCACATATTTACATAATGTGGCGGGGTTAAACATGTTAGCGGGATCCCAACCCTCCAACTGACATGAGACAGTGGTATAACAGTACAGCATAAGAACGAACCATACAAATCAGTTGAAAAAGGCTTAACTTATCAGATGCACAAAAATACAAAAATACAAGTGGACGTGGCCGGGTACTTGTACATCACAACAACAAAAAGACACAAGGAACAGATCTGAGAGTACTCGAAGTTATCTGACAGCTAGTGCTAGTTCAAAGCCACTAACAATTAATAAAATAAATCTTGCATCTAAGACTAGATCGTAAGCCTATTTGGCTGGCTGACAATTACTTGTACATATGAATATAATTGTTTGTTATAATTAAGGTTGCACTTTAATTTTAGAATATTCATTCATTCTTATATGAAAAGGTTAGCGTACAAGACCCAAAGATGTGTATACGTAAACCGCTAGATAAGTTCGTAAAATGTAGATAGAAAAATAAAGATTTATCGACTTTCAGCATAGATTTGTGAACTTCATTTTACAGATCGTTATGATTTTAACATAAATGTCAGTTCAATCATCTGCCGATCTGGACTGTCTTTCCAGTCGGAAACCCGGTTGAAATAGAACAAAAGAATCAAAGCTCTTTGTTAGAGAAGGCGATAAATGTGTACTGTAATATTTACTATAGTGACAAAAATTTTAAAAGTTAATAGAAACAAACAAATTACAATTTTCTTCTCAATTACGAAGTGTTTTATTTTAAAAACACAATTTACATAAGTTTTCAATGTATCTAGTACATCAATTCAATATTTTATTGGAAAGAGCACAATAGAGGCGTGATCCAAATACAGACAATTATAATATTAAAACAACATATAAATGAAATAAAGATTCATGTAACAAGTCATGAGCCAATTCTATGTATACAAATACATTATAGACTGATATTGATACCATACAGTGGGATTTCCAGTGACACTAGAACAATAGAAAAGTCACTCTTCTTATGAAAGAGATAGAAAAGGTCTAAAAACAGGAGAGACAATTTACGCATAAAACCCGATATGCATAGGGATGAATATCTCTTAAAACACAAAACCATTATATAACTTTTATACAACCACTATAAATAAAGTATATGTTAAAGCTAAATGTGTTAATATATGATTTTTTAATTGCCAAACATGCTGTTAAGGTTCATCATAACCTTTTGGCTAAAATGGCCGTATTTACACCCCAAATTTTACTCTGAGTACAGACTAACCTATACGCCTGCAACAGTTTTAAGGGATGGCAGGAACTAGATATATAAATTTTAAATGCATTTTATGTTTCAGAAAATTATAAACTTTTCTAGATTTTGCTATCCATTTTTTTTCGTTCCTGCAGAAGGTGCAAAAATTAACTAAGTAGTGAAAACGATTGAGAAGCTCCCCTCATATAATCAATGTTGTGAGTAGTATTGATTTAAATGGACAATAGATGGACAATAGACACCTGTCAACAATAGGTTATTTAACAGGTTTAAAATGTGTAACTGAGTGGACCGTATCAAATGAAACTCGGGTGTTTGTTTATTTTGCTATCTTCTGCAGACTGGAAAAAAATGAACATCAAAATCCAGGTAAGTTTTTAATTTTCTGAAACGTAGACTTCATATAACTTTTATATATCTAGTTCCTGCCATGCCTTAAAACTTTCCTGGATGTACCAGTTTGTCTGTACTCATAGTCATTTTGGAGGTGTAAACACGGCCATATTTTTCAATTCCTTATGATGAACCTTAATTGAACAACCTATTGTTCAACATAGGGGTGTGTAAAAAACTGCCACATTTGACTGCATATTTTTCTTTTTTTTTGAAAAAAATATATATCAAACCTTAATAATGTAGCTTTCTGGGTATCCAATTTTTAACGTGTTCCGAAATGTAGTTTCGTCACAAGAATTTTTCAAAGTTGTGTCATTTTGTCTATATGAATGTCGGTAAATTCGTATGATCGAGCACACCGACAAGTATATCGTTGGGACAACTCGATATAATGTAATCAATATACGTGAAAGATTACCCAATGTGAAGTTAATCAAAATCATCATAACATAATTGATCAACACATTATGTTTGAACAACATGAGTCCTACAATATAAGATTTAAAGGTGCATATCATTTACATTCAACGTTTTTATTGGATTTTTTTTTTACTACAATGTAACCTCGAGGTTCAACGTTGATAGTTAAAAAAAAAATCCCAGAATTTTTTTGAATGATATTGTAAATGATATGAACCTTCGAATTCTTATAACATCGGAATAGAAAATATGTGATCCAAATTAACCATGCACGTGTGTTACAGAAGATTATGAACTTTTATGATTTAAGGGTTTTTCTTAAACAATATTATGATCCCAAATTTGATGAATTTTGTTGGCAATACTTTAATATACACACTACATATAACAAAGTATATATTAAATCTCAATGTATTATTATTAGGAAAAATGTTTGACTCATGTAATGGTTTAAACCTAAAGGATTCGCACTAACTGCCCAAAAGGGGTCCGCTCCAGTCTTGAATCAGTGATTTTGTTTATCATAAACAAAATATTGTCTCACACTGAAAGGGGCAGTCGGGCAACATGCACAGCCCGGATTGTCAAATCAACTACGATTTACAAAAATGATAACAAACAAAAACCATCAGTTGGACAATCTTACTGGAATCAGATTATCTCTACTGATAAATAATGCAACACTAATGACACATTTAAGTTTTGGAATGATTTTATTCACAAAGAATGTTTCTCATTGGTATACATTTCTATGCTCTTGTCTTTTCAGAGTTTATATTGGAAATTAAAAATTGCTGCATGAAAGACACTAGCTCCACATTCCTATGCATATGATTTTATATGTATGAGAATCATTCCATAAAATATCCGTTTGATATCCTTTCAATGCATGACACTGTCTAGTGGTTTTTCTGCCACAATTACAAGGAAAACCTGGCTAAACTTGTGCTAAATCAAACACTTAAATCTTACATCGCTATTGATGTTAAGCAATTATTTAAAGGGCCATCCGGAACTGTTGGGTTTTATGACAGTCTTCCTTCCATACACACCATCGCTGCAAAATAATTTGAACATTCAATTAGATGATTATAATATTATTTGGCAATCCAAAGAGAACCTGAAAACATCAGACCACAATAAACAGAGACCCCCAAAAAAGCCAATTTTACTTTACAATGAAATTGAAAAAGTAGTTAGTTACATGTCAAATCATCTTTTGGCTGTCGACAAAAAATAAATAAAATCTAAATTTCGTAGCATTTTAACCCCCCCCCCCCTTTTTTTTAACTGAATTTGTTCAAGGTATGGTGGTTTTACCCCTTTTCAGATTTCAGTATGTCATGTTGTATATCTTTTATAAATTAGATGAATTTCTAGCAAGTTTCTACGATATTCTTTATCATTTGACAAAATACTATGCATCTGAATTAAATTGTTTACTATTTGAAAAACCGCGCCTTCTTTTACTTTAATTTACTTCCCTTTATTTCACATAGCAACAAATATTAAAAACTGCCACATTTGACTGCATATCAATTTTTTTTCCCCAAAAAAATATATGTCAAGCAGCATAATTAACTTTATAAATTGGGAGAAAATCAAGATGTTCCGACTATAGGTTAGTATTAAAAAAAAATAATGAAAGGTTGGCATGATTCCAGGTTTGAACCCTGACGACACTTAAAATCGAAAATTCACTTATTTACCTATCATATTGAGATACGATGATGTGATAAACTTAACAATTAATAATTTACCTGGTGCATTATCATATTCACATTACGTTGACACGTCTCAGTCTGTCTGTGTTAGCTCATTTCAAGCTCGTAAACAATGTACACCATTTTCCGCTATTCTTTACCGATTACCTCTAGTCAGAAGAGCCCACTGTTTACAGGGGCGATAATATTTTGTCACCAGTTCACGCACTGCATAGACTTATATTTCAGTATTATTATAGATTTTCGTATATTTACTTAAAACACACAATACAAGATATTTATATATATATATGTATATGCACAAACTACTGTAAAAGATTATTATCTGATGAAACGGTATGGTGGTCTCTCAAATCAAGAGCTTCTTCAATATACATACAAATAGATTTTAATTCCTTTTCAGACATAGGATTTAACATTTTGGTAAAATTTTCATCCAAATTATTTGAATTAATATCATTTATTTTATATTTAGATCTAATGTTTTTATATTGTGGACATTCAATCAAGAAATGAATCTCATTTTCAATATAGTAAAGCAGAACAATTAGATATCAAGTCGACGACATGGATATCTTTCAAGTTGGATGAAAAAAATGCATAACCTCCGATTAAAAAAAAAAAATACCACGGACGGAAAACATATCAATCTATCAGTTCAGTAATTTTCGTGTCTGCCCTTCCATTATGTGACTAAAGAAAAAATTCCAAAAAATGAGTAACAATAGTATCGAAAGGAAAAAATCGAGTGCACCATTTTATGTTAGGGCGTGTTTAAGTTGAATATTTTGTCTTGATATCGTACAAATCAAGAATATTTCATACATCGTCTCGCTTCAGATTCTATTATTTTTATATATCAAAGCTACGGGTTGACATTAAAACATAAAAAAAAAGCACAGTACTAAAAGATGCAATATATGGGTCAAGTGAAATACCTATCTAATGAATCACAAAAACAGAGTAGGTGGGTTCGAATAGCTATTTTTTTACTGAAACTACTTGACGACAGTCGTTCAAGTTGGATGATGAAAATGCATATCTTCGAAAAATTATAATTTTTTGTGTGTGATAACTAGGGTTTATAGTCTTCAACCCCCCCCCCCCCCAAAAAAAAATCTAGTCTGCCCTTCCACGAAATATTTAATTAGAATTTTTTTTAATGTTTATGAATTTTCGAAAAATTCACCTGACAACCAATCAGACAATAGTTTTAAGTTGAATCAATGCAGACAAGATCATTAACTGATGCTCATTAGCTAGTTGATACATTTATTTTTTAAAATACAACTGACATATAAGGATCGTAATGGTGCAATGTGGATAAATTTATCGGTTTCAAAGAGCAAAATTGGTAGCGCGTCATCCCTACAATGGCTTCCATTTCTACGATTGTGAAAATGAACTGGCGTAATGGGGAGATAGTTTTGACGAAGTATAATCCTGACTGTTTCAGCTTTAAGTTAATAATAATATTCAAAAATACGGCTAAATTATAATGGGTATGGGTAAAATTGGTACGGGATACGGGTTACACATTTTGCATCGTACCGGTACCTGTCAACATTATTTGCAAACACGTGGTTTAAGTAAACTATCTAAAATACAAGTTGCTTTAATGATAATCAAAATTTGGCGAAAAGAGTATAGGCTCTTTGTTTTCGTCTTTTATGTTATTTAGTTTGTGTTTGTTTATTTTTTGGGGGTACCAATCTGTATGTGTCGCCTATCTAGTCGAAACTAAGTCTTTTCAACTCCGCATTGCTGTGGGCAAATGCAACATAAAAGTCGATACATTCATTGATCCATATATTTTCATTGTTATAACGTTACATCAAAATTAAACACGAATGTGTCCAAAGTATACGGATGCCCACTGGCACTATAATTTTCCATGTTCAATGGACCGTAAAATTGGGTAAAAAATCAAATTTGGCATTTGTATAAGAAAGATCACACCATAGGGAACATGTGTACTAAATTATAGGTTGGTTGGACTTCAACTTCATCAAAAATAATCTTGACCAAAAGCTTTAACCTGAAACTTTCATTTTCTATGTTCAGTGGACTCGTATTGGGGTCAATAATCTGCTTTGGCTATGAAATATGAAAATTCTTATCATAAGGAACATTTGTACTAAGTTTCAAGTTGATTGGACTTCAGCTCAATCAAACATGATCATTCCCACTGAACATATTTAGGTAATTCAGAAGAATGAAAATATATAATAAAAAGTCCATTGATAAATGAATGGATTAAAACACACTGTATTCTTGTTATAATGAAACACGTTTCACGTGTAGAAAATATGACATAGTTGGAATTGAACCCAAATGTACATACGTCGTGTTTGGAAATTTTAAGATTGTACCAGCGTCTCCAATGTTCGCTTTAACTGGGTTTTGTTGTATAAATTTTAAGGTTGTGATAGTTTTATAATAAGAATAGGTTATCATGATTCATTTTACATATTGATCATACTGATATCTGTTATCTGAAATTTCTGACATTTGTTTATATTATCGTTATTTTATTGTGATGTTGTACCCTTTAAGACTTGTTATATATTATATTATATTTTGTAGTGTACTGTATAATAATTATATGATTCATCGCCCGTAAGATTTATCGTTGACTATTATTCACGGAACTCTTTAAGCAAGCAGTGCTTAAATGATAAAACTTCACACAAATAGTTCTCAAAAAGAAGATTTCTAAATAAGAAATTTCCATTCTCAATTTTATTTTTAGATGTATAATGAAAATAAACTGTTCATAACTTGCAAGTTGTTCGGACGATTTTTGTCTGAACCTGGTTTTGCAACTATCATAACAAATTGAAATTGATTACATTTATATTGACGAAAATTGGAGCAACCATAACATACATAATAGTATTACATGTAGGTAACAGTATTTGGATCTACTAGCCAAAATTATGTAAATAAACTCTACAGATATACAACACAACCGCTCAATATATCAAACATACAAATACATCTTTTGTTATTTCGTCGATAGTTCATTTGTATCTATCGATTGCAAATTTTCAACTACTTTATTTCGATTTTTGACGCACCTTTTTCAGCTAGAATTTCCGTTTGTCGCATCCCTTTATCATGTTTATCGGAATTAGCTTTTTGTACAGTCAGATTGATACACTCGTGAGTTCCTTTACCGTGGATTCATTATGATTCGTTTGATAGCAATTTTAGTGGGTTTCGTGGGTATAGGTGAACCACGAATTCAAATGTTCAAGGAATAAACTTATTCAAAAGGCTTTGTATACAGATATAAGCAAAACCACGAAATTAAATATTCACGAATATGCAAATTTTCAACAATCCACAAAAATTGATACCCACGAAAATGAATGAATCCTCAGTATCTTTGTAAGTCAACAAAATAAATATACTTTGAGCTAGCTCTAGAGTAACGTATCAATTGAGACACATATACCTCATATGCTGGTGCCGCTGGGATGTTGCTACACAGAAATGGAAAGTTGAATATAGGAAAATTAAAATCATCGCGTTTGTAATAAAATTTGGTATTCAACCTACCATCAGCAGTCATTTCGAGATTAAGGTCTAAATATGAAGCAGATTTATCTGTGTAGGTAGTATCTTTAATTTCAAGTTCACTTGGGTATATCAAATGTAAGTGATCACTGAATCTATTATTATTAAGAGACAGTACATCATCAATATAACGAAAGGTAAAATTAAAAGACTTGGCTAATTTCTGCACAAGCCATTGGAAAATATTGCTTCATAGGAACACAAAAAACTTCATCTTAGTTATCGATATGACAAGCGATATTTATCGTTAACATGATTTGAACGCCCAACCTGTGATTCTGAGTATAAAACCTGTCGAAACAAAAGAATATGATTTAAAGATTATTTGTATTAAGGATGTATTCTTCTGAATTTTCAGTCTCGTTCAGTCTCGTTGAAATCTCGTTCTTGAATTATTTCTAAAACGTGTGATACAAGTGGAAAATATCAATGAATTTTAAAAATATCATAATCAAACATAAACTGTGAAAAAATTGTGTATTTACAATGAACGGTTTTTGAGTAATCCAGTTTTAATATTTTACGACCAATCAAGTCTGTATTTTTAGCCAAAAGGGACAGTCAAACTTATAAATCTAAAACAAACTGACAACGCCATGGCTAAAAATGAAAAAGACAAACAGACAATCAAAAGTACACATAAAAAGAGATCTGGAGTTAATTGTGTCGTTTTCCTGTTCTTCAAGTTAAAATTAAAAGACTAATAATAATAATAATAAAAAAAAACTAAATAAAACACTAAAAATAAAGTAAAATGAATTCAACAGAAATCCCATATAGCCCTAGAGGAAAGAAGGACAACATGGTGGCTTTGACAAATATATATAAACGTGTGTTCATCAACGAAACATATGGTCTATAACGGTCAAATTGTATACAAATATCGATATTGATAACATACATAGACAAAATTCACATTTGTTAAAGGGGATTTAAACTATGAAAAACCAGGCAAACATTCAACTTAAGAAAATAGGAACCTCCAGCATTTGTATTTCCCGATGCTTGTAGTCAAGTCACGATTTTCATATCAAACACTTGCTATTTTATTTAGCATATAGTTGAATCCCTGTACAATTTAAATTACGCAAATATACACGCAGTTGCTCATAATATCCTTGATATATTGCCTTTTAAGGAAAACATAGCATTGTTATCTGTATACAGAGATGATGGATGCATTCTCTTTAATTCTAGCCAAGATAATCTTACTGAATTATTTAACTTTGCAAATAATATACACCCGTTAATAAAATCTACGCATAAAATTTCACACACTAGCATTCAATTTCTTGACGTCACAATGTTTAAAGGAAACAAATTCCTTAATCATAATATATTAGACGTAAAACTATACCGTAAACCTACTGATAACTTTCAGTATCTTGAAAGAACTCCAGCTCAACCATCTTCAGTGTTCAATGGATGTATTACTGCTGAATTATTACGTTTTATGAGATCATCCAATAACAAAATTGATACACTTAATGAAATTGAAACTTTCAAAACAAAACTTCTCCTTGGGGGATACTCAGAAAAGGACATTAACCCCATTATGTGAAAGGCATTGCATTAGGAAAGAAAAGATTGTCTCAGGTACAAGCTTAAAACAGAAGAGCAATGCCTCCATTAGTGTTAGACACGAAATTTAATCCTTCTTTTAATGGACTAAATTAAGCAATAAAAAAACATTGGCACCTAATTGAACAAAACAAAATAACAAAAATATGTTTCCAAAAACCTCCAAAAATAGCATATACAACACACAAAAACTTAAAGGACCTACTCACGTCCTCCAAATTATAGAAAAAGTATCAACTTGAAATGCAGTTATCATATCGAAACATTGATTAATTGACTTTCAAATACAATACATCAATACAAATACCAGGTGTCGTATCCCAATGTCAAAATATTTAAATTCTATGCGCATAGATGCTGTGAACTTTCCTTCTAGACTAAAGATTTTTTATATTGAAGAAAATCGGGATACCTGTTGAGGAAAAGCCTTGGTAGTTTTACCTGAATCAAAACACCCCAAACAAATCAAGAAGATATCTATATAGAAGAAAACATAAAATTGAACAAAACAGAATAATAAAAGAAATTAAAAAAAATACCAAGAGTATGTATTGGTATCTATAGGATTGGTTCTGGACTCGTCATTTCTCATTCAATTACTCAACATGCTGGTGCCGCTGGGATGTTGCTACACAGAAATGGAAATTGACTTTAAGGAAATTAAAATCATCGCGTTTGTAATAAATTTTGGTATTCAACCTACCATCAGCAGTCATTTCGAGATTAAGGTCTAAATATGAAGCAAATTTATCTGTGTCGGTTGTATCTTTAATTTCAAGTTCAGTTGGGTATATTAACTGTAAGTGATCACTGAATCTATTTTTATTTAGAGAAAGTACATCATCAATATACCGAAAGGGTAAATTTCTTTTCTCCTTTCTGTACAAGCCCTTGGAAACATTCTGCTTCATAAGAATACAACAACGACGTCTTAGTTATCGATATGACAAGCGATATTTATTGTTTAAATGATTTGAACACCCCACCTGTGATTCTGAATATAAAACCTGTCGAAACAAAAGAATATGATTTAAAGATAATTTGTTTTAACACGGGCTACTTTAGTCTAAATTGTTTGAGATTAAATGAACAATTTAATTCAGATATTTTATCAGGAAGCCATGGGGTACACAATTAATTTATCTTAATCTTTTGTTTTTTTATCTATATACTAAGCTAATAAGTGATTGTTTTAGCATGTGGGAAAAATAATATATAAAACAAGGAAAGAAAGGGGGAATACTGCTGTAATTTCAAATTGTTTAAAAGGGACGATGTATCTAGATAGGGAGTTAATTGTGTCGTTTTCCTGTTCTTCGTGTTAAAATTAAAAGACTAATAATATTTCAAAAGAAAAATCAAAATAAAACACTAAAATTAAAGTAAAACGAATTCAACAGAATTCCCATATAGCCCTAGAGGAAACAAGGACAACATGGTGGCTTTGACAAACGGAACAAACGTGTCCATCTACGACACAGATGGTCTATGACGTTTAAATCGTACACAAACATCTATATTGATAACATTTCAACATGTGTTGGAGGTGAATTTAGCTATGAAAAAACAAACAAACATTTAACTTAGGAAAATGGGATTCTTCCGCATATGTATTTCCATATGCTTGCATTCAATGCACGATTTTCATTCAAACACTTGCTATTTTGTTTAGCATACAGTTTAATCCCTGTACAATTTAAATTACGCAAATATTCACACAGTTTCTAATACTTCTAATTAATTCACAAGTCAAAAACGTTGGTTTAACTTGTATTATTGTTGTACAATTTAAATTATATGAACAATTACCAATTATATTCCGACAGACTATCTTAGTTGTATATAAAACAAAACCTTCGTCGCAGTGACCATTATGACAAATAATTATATCGTGTAAATCTTTTCAACGCTCCGCCAGTGATTGTGAATATAAAACTTGTCGAAACAAAAGAAGATGATTTAAAGATTATTCTTATTAACACAGGGTACTTTAGTCTTTATTGCTGACGATGATCTTGATTTATTCCTTTGACAAAAACGATATATAAAAAAGACACAGGATGGGATAGCACGTGTAGCATAGCTGCTTAATTAATAATTTAATTAAGGTATCTTATCAGGAGGTTGTGGGGTAAACAATTTACTTTATTATAATCTTTTGTATTTTATCAGTATACTTAGCTTATGAGTAATTAGTTTAAACATATTTATTTATAGTGGATTGGGAAACAAGTTTTGCAACTTATATTAATTCCTTTTCACTTTGCGGGTGCGAGTGCTGCCTTGTAGCGGCATTAGCTTGCTCTTTTTCGAAATCTACAAGAGTGTCTTTAACGTGCAAGAGACATGCTCTCTCTTAACACGGTTCAGCCATTTATCGTCCCCTTCCCACGCACACCATCGTTTCCTCAAGACCATACTCGAAAATGGTGTCAAGGGAGAGCCTTTCATAGAAATTGAAACAATATTCATCCAACTTCAAACCCGTCTAAGTAAACAACACAATAGAGAAGTATCGCTTTGCGACAAAGATGGAAACTTCAAATAAACAAAGTAAGACATAATCTTTCTAAACATGAAAGAGCGGCACTCAAAACCTTACGTTCTAATAATAATATAATTATTAAGGAAGCTGACAAAATTCATCTACCGTTGTTCTTGATAAAATAAAATTGAGAATGGAAATGGGGAATGTGTCAAAGAGACAACAACCCGACCATAGAAAAAACAACAACAGAAGGTCATGAACAGGTCTTCAATGTAGCGAGAAATTCCCGCACCCGGAGACGTCCTTCAGCTGGCCCCTTAAACAAACATATACTAGTTCAGTGATAATGAACGCCATACAAATTTCCAAATTGTACACAAGAAACTAAAATCAAAATAATACAAGACTAACAAAGCCCAGAGGCTCCTGACTTGGGACAGGTGCAAAAATACGGCGGGGTTAAACTTGTTTATGAAATCTCAACCCTCCCCTATAGCTGTAGCCAATGTAGAAAAGTAAACGCATAAGAATACGCACATTAAAATTCAGTTCAAGAGAAGTTCGAGTCTGATGTCAGAAGATGTAACCAAAGAAAACAAACAAAATGACAATAATACATAAATAACAACAGACTACTAGCAGTTAACTGACATGCCAGCTCCAGACTTCAATTAAACTGATTGAAAGCTTATGATTTCATCATATGAATATCAGGTACAATTCTTCCCGTTAGGGGTTTAGTATCATACAATCATGACATATATGAGAAGAACATAAGCCGTGTCATGCAAACCACTAGTTTTTGAAAGAATGTGTTTAGTTTCGATGCAAAGTGAATCAAAATTAACGCCAAAATATGCAATCTTTAATGACCTGACAACAGTATCGTAACTATATTCCTTCTTAATAAGCCCATTTAAAGGTTGTATTAGTTTATATAAAAGTTTTTATATCAAACAAACACTTAACTTCCTGAACAACAGTTATTGCTATGAACAAATCCGTAAATTTAATACGAACAAAATATCCGATACTATACCAAAAATGATTCAACAGCTACACAAGAAATAGTGTATCGACGATATAACATATAAATACCTAGCCAATAATACCAATGTACGAGTCGGTCGACTCTACATGTTGCCAAAAATTCACAAAATTAAACATGATGATAGAGAAAAAATCAAAACAAACAAAGAGTTCCTAAGACATATAGATATTCCTGGGAGACCTATTGTATCATCATGCAATGGTCCAATAGAAAAAATGGTAAATTTATGGACTACTTCCTAAAACCAGTAGTAAGCCAATTATTACACAGGACATAACCTCATTTATTAACAAAATAGAACAAAAAGGGCACCTGATGACATAGGTATGTGCACTTTTGCTATAACTAGTATGAACAATTCCTTAACACGATGAAATACTACAAGCAGTACACAGAGCCAGGTGCAAAATATGTCGAATTACACATGAAATACCTCCACCACCAAAAAAGGACTTCTGAAGAATACTTCAATACATTCTGTGCAATAATGAATTTGAATTGAATAACTTGGTATTTGGACAGACATGTGGAATCACATTGGGAACTCCAATGAGCCCATCCTTAGCTGACTTAAGAATGTTTGAAATCATAACGAGTATCCCTGATATATTCCCTTTTAAGGAAAACATAGCATTGTTATCTGTATACAGAGATGATGGATGCATTCTCTTTAATTTTAGCCAAGATAATCTTACTGAATTATTTAACTTTGCAAATAATATACACCCGTTAATAAAATCTACGCATGAAATTTCACACACTAGCATTCAATTTCTTGACGTCACAATGTTTAAAGGAAACGAATTACTTAATCATAATATATTAGACGTAAAACTATACCGTAAACCTACTGATAACTTTCAGTATCTTGAAAGAACTCCAGCTCACCTATCTTTAGTGTTCAATGGATTTATTACTGCTGAATTATACGTTTTATGAGATCATCCAATAACAAAAATGATACACTTAATGAAATTGAAACTTTCAAAACAAAACTTCTCCTCGGGGGATACTCAGAAAAGGACATCAACCCCATTATAAGAAAGGCATTGCATTAGGAAAGAAAAGATTGTCTCAGGTACAAGCTTAAAATCAAAAGAGCAATGCCTCCATTAGTGTTAGCCACGAAATTTAATCCTTCTTTTAATGGACTAAATTAAGCAATAAAAAAAAAACATTGGCACCTAATTGAACAAAACAAAACAACAAAAAATATGTTTCCAAAAACCTCCAATTATAGCATATACAACACACAAAAACGTAAAGGACCTACTCACTTCCTCCAAATTATAGAAAAAGTATCAACTTGAAATGCAGTTATTATATCGAAACATTGATTAATTGACTTTCAAATACAATACATCAATACAAATACCAGGTGTCGTATCCCAATGTCAAAATATTTAAATTCTATGCGCATAGATGCTGTGAACTTTGAAATTGTTGAAACAGGTGAAATTAAAAGACTTGGCTTATTTCTTTTCTCCTTTCTGTACAAGCCCTTGGAAACATTCTGCTTCATAAGAATACAAAAACGACGTCTTAGTTATCGATATGACAAGCGATATTTATCGTTTAAATGATTTGAAAACCCCACCTGTGATTCTGAATCTAAAACCTGTCGAAACAAAAAAATTTGATTTAAAGATTATTCGTTTTAACATGGGCTACTTTAGTCTAATTGTTTGAGATTAAATGAACATTTTAAATCAGATATATTTTATCAGGAAGCCATGGGGTACACAATTAATTTTATCTTAATCTTTTGTTTTTTATCTATATACTAAGCTAATAAGTGATTGTTTTAGCATGTGGGAAAAATAATATATAAAACGAGGAAAGAAAGGAGGAATACTGCTGTAATTTCAAATTGTTTAAAAGGGACGATGTATCTAGATAGGGAGTTAATTGTGTCGTTTTCCTGTTCTTCGTGTTAAAATTAAAAGACTAATAATATTTCAAAATAAAAATAAAAATAGAACACTAAAATTAAAGTAAAACGAATTCAACAGAAATCCCATATATCCCTAGAGGAAACAAGGACAACATGGTGGCTTTGACAAACGGAACAAACGTGTCCATCTACGACACAGATGGTCTATGACATTTAAATCGTACACAAACATCTATATTGATAACATTTCAACATGTGTTGGAGGTGAATTTAGCTATGAAAAAAGAAACAAACATTTAACTTAGGAAAATGGGATTCTTCCGCATATGTATTTCCCTATGCTTGCATTCAATGCACGATTTTCATTCAAACACTTGCTATTTTGTTTAGCATACAGTTTAATCCCTGTACAATTTAAATTACGCAAATATTCACCCAGTTGCTTATACTTCTAATTAATTCAAAAGTCAAAAACATTTGTTTAACTTGTATTATTGTTGTACAATTTAAAATTATATGAACAATTACCAATTATATTCCGACAGACTATCTTAGTTGTATATAAAACAAAACCTTCGTCGCAGTGACAATTATGACAAATATTTATATCGTGTAAATCTTTTCAACGCTCCGCCAGTAATTGTGAATATAAAACCTGTCGAAACAAAAGAAGATGATTTAAAGATTATTCTTATTAACACAGGGTACTTTAGTCTTTATTGCTGACGATGATCTTGATTTATTCCTTTGACAAGAACGATATATTAAAAAGACACCAGGTGGAATAGCATAGCTGCTTAATTAACAAATTAAGTAAAAGATATTATCAGGAGGTTGTGAGGTGCACAATTTACTTTATCATATTCTTTTGTATTTTATCAATATACTTAGCTCATAAGTTATTAGTTTAAACATATCAATTTATAGTGGATTGGGAAACAACTTATATTTATCCCTTTCCACTTTCCGGGTGCGAGTGCTGCCTTGTAGCGGCATGAGCCTGCTCTTTTTCGAAATCTACAAGAGTGTCGTTAACGTGCAAGAGAACTTTCAACTTAAGAAAAAAGAAGTTTTCAGCATTTGTATTTCCCGATGTTTGTAGTCAATGAATGGTTTCCAAATCTAAGAATACTTGTTTAATTTTGTAAATAGTAGAGTCCCTTGATAATTTAAATTCCACAGATATTTCAACGGTTGCCCATATGTTTCATTAATTCACTATGACCATAATTTAATAAGAACGTATTATGCCGGTTTGATTTTCATCTATTAAATTATTATTACAAATTATCAGGCAATCCGCATTAAAATGTACGTTCCTTTAAAAAAAATGTTCAAATATATTCAATTTTACAGCCTTAAATTTGTAGCTTTGTTTAAAACATTTGACATCATGGAAGGCGAATTTACAAAAAAAAAATACATCGGTAGTACTATTTAATTATTAGTTCATTTCACAAAAGTCACTTTGATCATTCGTGTGGAATTGTGTCTTTAACTGTACATACACATTTTCTATACTATAACATTAACTATAAATACTATGTATATAATATAGATTGTGGATTTATTCATTTAAAATAGATTCTCTTATTGCTCAAGAATTGAATATGAAAAATAAGAAAATACCCGAAAACAATATTTCCTTTAAATCTTATTTTTCATAAGTAGAACCTTATTACCAAGGTTGCCATTTATGCATGTTTAAATTGTATAAGTGTGCGCCGATATAACATTTGTTGCCCTTTTCTTAACATTATATAATTAATTAGAGTTTCTTAGAATTCGGTCAATTTGTTTTCAATTAGTCGATGCAACTTGTCTACATGCAAAACCGAATTTATAGAATGTCAGCGAGGAAAATAGTAACCGAATTTATAGAAAACCAGCGAGGAAAATAGTAACCGAATGTATAGAAAGCCAGCGAGGAAAATAGTAATCGAATTTATAGAAAGTCAGCGAGGAAAATAGTAACAAATTAGGCGAATCAAAAACGTGTTATTCATTACCTGTAAACATGACTTGTCTACATGTATAACCGAATTTATAGAAAGGCAGCGAGGAAAATAGTACTCGAATTAATAGAAAGTCATCGAAGAAAATATTAACCGATTTTATAGAAAGCCAGTGAGGAAAATAGTAACATATTAGGCGATTCACAAACGTGTTATTCATTACCCGTAAACATGACTTGATAACAAATTATTTTGTTAACAATAATTGTTAAAGGCATGGCAAAATAATCATCAAGTCGCTGCCGTGCCGAGTCCAACAATGGCATGCAGATTTGAAACAACTCATTATTTATAACAGAACAATATTCTAAAAATAAATTATGACAGACATGAACCAATGACAACCATACAATTATAGTCTCCTCATTTACGATATGCACATCTAGAAAGATGTAGTGTTGAACATGTTTGAGGACGCCCAACCACCCTAACAGATACAAGAGCTGTCACAGCTATGCATATGAACAATATATACACATTAGTTAAAAAGGTCTAACTCGTATCAATAGAATCATAAACACAAGCGTTAACGCACAGGCTTGATGTGTATCAATATATCCCTACAACAACAAAAATACTAAGAAAAGATCTTATAGTACTTGCAGTTACTAACAACTTGTTCAAATTAGATAAGAAAAATAATGTATCTAAGGCTAAGATATCAAACAGAACACATCCAACATCCAATTGGTTTAGTGTAAAGACGCAATTCACGGTAAAAAAAAAAATATCACCGCAATGTTTAACAAATATTACAGATTCGACCGCGTTCTGTTTTACACTATTTCCCATTCAAAATTTAAAACTGAGTAATACGCCTTTACTTATAACATTATATTTTTGCAATTTGATAGCGAAATGAAGAACACTTGTTTATTTTTGCCACATATTTACTTCTTAGTGATATTCAATGGTCAATATGTAATTATGTAACATTTGAAATGACATTGCATTGATAAATCTAGTAAACGGACCTTTACTGATTAGGGCAACACACTCTTCTACTATGTTATTGAGACATATTATCAAACGAAGTCGTGTGTGATCTTTGGTTGTTTAATGCTCTTCTTCCGAGTTTGATTTCATTTCCAGTCTTAATTATTGAGTCCTAAATTCTGAATGATAACCTCTTTTGTTTACATATACGATAGAACTTATCGCAGTTAAGAAAGGAAAATATTAATTCCTTAGATAAAGAACTAACCTTTAAACATTGGAAACCATTATGAAATACACAGATTTACATCTTACATCATTTTTGTTTGTTTTAAGCTGTAATCTTTTTTGCAAGAAATGTAAAATACTGAGTCCAAGTTTTTTCTTTATTTTTCTAGATGCAGCAACATGAACAGAACCCAATGAAAGGTATGTGTTTTCGCTTTCTACCTGGGTTTATTGATAAGATAATGTTCTTTATATATTAATAACAATTACTTAAATCTTTTTATAGCCATTAGTTTCGATGCCATATCGTATGCATTATGTTTTCATGTTTAGATACAGACAAACATTTACTTCGGTGCAAAAGGCCCATGATAACATTTATATATACCACAAATTTATTTCATTGCCATATCAAACGTTTTATTTCTGTCAGGCAAACGTTGTTAGCCGTGTATACAGAAACTTTTTGTAAGCCATTCCTATGATGGAGACAGTTAAATATCGAATACTGATGTTCCTCATTAGTTGATTATTATGTAGATATTCACTTTATCTTTTAGTTTCATTCTTGCTTGATCCAATTGTCCATAAAAAATAAGGCCAATTTAACCTAGAGATGAAGAAAGAAAGAGAAACTACTTACATCAAGGCATCTAGAATCTGCTTCCAATATTGGCTATCAAGTAACAACTTATGATATCTTCAAAACCACAAAAAATGTAAAGTACAAATCACACATATCATGAAACTTTTAAAACATATTCTGTAAAGTCAACCTCGTATGTTAAATGTCCGAGTAATACTACACAGCGCATCTTCTTACTAAATGATTGACAAGATATTTGACTTTATTTAAATCATTTACGTTCGGGTAGATATGAATGCCACTTCTTTATCATGAAGTATTTAACATATTGAATGACAGTTCTGTTTGTAGGACAAATAAAAAGTAGTTATAATATGCAATCTTCTATCAACTGGACACTATTGTGGGAAATCTATAACGGATCTATAAAACCTTAAAATAAAATTAAAAATGTAATGTCATGCATGTTTTTCATTTTCATAACATATCCAAACAAAAACTTGTTATAAGACTCAAACCTGCGGAAGCTGTAAAGCTTCGTCTGCACCTAATTAAAAATGATAGACTAATTGGAGGTCCAAAGTTGTGAGCAAAGCTCTCAAAATTATTCAACGCCCCTTTAGAAAATGGGTGGAAAAGGGGAAAAGATTTGACAAATATTAATGTAATCAATCTGAAAATCAAAATAGAAGACGTTTATGTTAACTTGATAACTATATGTTACACTGTTAATAAGGCAGCAATACATAACAAACAAAAGTACAAAACATCCTGTCAAAATTACGTCTGCAAAAAAAAAAAAAAAAAAAAAAAAGAAACACGTTCATGCGTCCGAAGCTTTTTTCTAGATTTATCTTCATCTATAACGCTGAAGCCGTATACTTTATAGTCAATGGTTTGCCGGTGCCTTAAGTGCTTCAGTATACAGACTAACAAATTCCACAGTCAACAAACAATATTGTAAAGGGAAGGCAAAATCAAATCCCTGTAGAAAAATCAATTATATTTCGGTTTTTCAAATTATAAAAAAAGATGAACAAATATGATCACGTACATCATGTACAGTGTGCCCACTGAATAATCCGAGGAGCGTGTTATTTTAGACAGGTACCACTTATTTATGTTATTTCGAAAAGACAGAAAAAAATATTTCAGTCATTCCTTTTATTTTAATTCCAAATATCACTTAAAATCATCAAGTCCATAATCTGATAAACACTGTCAGCCAACCAGAAAAAGCCTTAGTTTACAAAATTAAATAATTATAACATTGATCACAAATTGAACAAGTAAACTAAAAAACAAAAATCCAATTGCTCGATTTCGCTTTCTATTTCTATTTATGATGATGGAGGTGTTAAACGACCTTGACTGGCTTTTAAGCTCTCGCACGGTCGGTTTATATCTATAGTCATGTTTATATCGCTTATATGACCATTGGAGGTCTTTGGAGGTCAAATCAATAGTTAAATAGATGGCGTCAAGACACACAAAACGAAGCTACATTTTTCGGGCCGATGCCCTGTAAATTTCTTTATTTTAGTACGTTTTATAATTTGGATAAATGTTTTACATGGTTATAACTCAAATATGAGACATTGAGTCAAACCGGGGAACATTAATTTAACTCCTCAAAGGCGTTTTCAGTGCTGGTATCAAATTTTGTTCTGTATGCAAAATTACACATTCAAATGAAATTCACGGTACCAAGCCGCAAAAATACTTCAAAACAGTCTTTCGTCATCATTTGATATAACAGAAACCTGTGGAGAAATTACCCCTTGAGTAAACCTTCAGTTATCTTTATATACAGGAATAGAATAATGATAATATACTGTATGTTAATTATGCGTGTCATTAAATTACATTTCAAAGTAAACAATTGAAATTGACAAATTGGTGAAAATAAAATATTTGAAGAATTCAAAGAAAACATAAGTACAATTTTCGGAAACACGACATCGTCATTCATCCTTGTCAAACCACTCTATGTGCCCAACAATTAGATTATTTTGTCAACAATTAGCCCAAGGCTTTGTCATTATTCAAACTGTTAAACGGGATGCTTACTTTAACAAACTAACGAGATGTTACCTATGTAAATGGATTTAATTAAACCGGGAGGTACGACAACACGTTTCTCAGATTGAAACACTGTACAACGTATCTGAGACATCTGAAGACAATAACCGGTTGTAGACTTTGTCATGCACCGTGATCAATAATATTGTCATTTTCTGAATCTGAAGTGATTACAAAATATCATAGAAAATACCATAGTAGATATAGTAATGTTTGATTATCAAAAGTAAAACATCTCAGGGAATGTCACTGCTCAAAATCAGGAATGCCCCAAAAAATGATTATTAAAGTCCTTGTTCAAAGCCAAGAATGCACATAGACAAACATCGCATATCAATGCATCGTATCATATAATCTTGCATTTGTACTCTGCCAAATTCATTTAAACATCAACTGAACTACCGGTTAAGCGGTTAGTCGGTCGAAAGATTATCCAAGTAACCGCTTAGGCAAAACTGTTCTATTTGATAATTTTGAATATTATTTGTAATTAATTTTGTTTGCTGAGTTTCTATTTTGTATTTGTTTGGCTTTTTAACTATTTTGATCTGAGCGTCACTGATGAGTCTTATGTAGACGAAACGCGCGTCTGGCGTATAAAATTATAATCCTGGTACTTTTGATAACTATTTACACCACTGGGTCGATGCCACTGCTGGTGGACGTTTCGTCCCCGAGGGTATCACCAGCCCAGTAGTCAGCACTTCGGTGTTGACATGAATATCAATTATATGGTCATTTTTATAAATTTTCTGTTTACAAAACTTTGATTTTTTCGAAAAACTAAGGATTTTCTTACCTCAGGAGTAGATTACCTTAGCCGTATTTGGCACAACTTTTTGAAATTTTGGGTCCTCAATGCTCTTCAACTTTGTATTTGTTTGGCTTTTTAACTATTTTGATCTGAGCGTCACTGATGAGTCTTATGTAGACGAAACGCGCGTCTGGCGTATAAAATTATAATCCTGGTACTTTTGATAACTAACTACTAACTACTAACTACTATCTAGTTGAAGTTCATAAGTGTGATGAACACACACTTACTACAACTCTCGATGACACTTACACTTTTTATATATAGCTTGAAACCTGTAATATAACCATTTTAGATAACAGCAAAATGCTTATATCCCAGACTAGTTCACAAATGAAAGATTCACTACATTGTTCCAAAATTTGAGGAGCTAATGGAGCCTATTACTAGTACTTCTAGAATAACACGATCGAATACAGTTATCAACGAGGTGGCATTATTATCCATACAACAATGTTATTATACACAACTGCATACTTAATACCGGGATATCCGACCTAAGTATTAACTTAATGAACTAACAAATTCGAAATCCAACAATTACACAGTAGCGAACATAGATAGAGAATTTAATGCTCGGCATATCTAGAGAACGATCTTAAGATATAACACAAAAGGTAAAACAAATTTTTGTTGGTTCATGTCTGTCATACATGTCATATGTGTTTTTTGTTTTAAATTAGGCCGTTTGTTTCCTTAATTTATCTGTTTAATATGTGTTCATGGCAGTGCCTTATAGCTAACCATACGGTACGGAGTTTTCTCATTGTCCATACAAATTGCTCTCATTGCTTATGTCCACTTCGTTTGAGCTTGAGTGGAAAGTTGTCTAATTGGAAATCAGACCATATCTCCTTATGTGTATACCTTCACTATTCTATCACAACTTACCGACGACGGTATCTGAATAAAAACATACTCGCAAGGTTTTGGTTGAGTAGGATAGGTTATAAAAAACAACAAGTCTGTTTCTCATAACTGCTATCTGAAAAATCTTAACCTGTTATCAAAAAGTTCGATACATATAACCTAATTCAACAGATAGTATAAATAAAATGAATTTAGCTACACGACCATTACAAGATATAAAGGCAAACAATCAATATCTACAACATCAAAGTATGATCAGTTTAGTCCTAATAAAATGAAGGGTATGGGCAATAGCTTGAACAATGCAGCAGACAACCAATATTTGATTTATTTATAAACATGATAATTAGATTTTTGAATTACCATTAGCAGCATAAGAGCTTCTTAAACAGGAAATGACAATATTTGTTTGTTATAACCGTAGTAAATACAAAATACAGAGAAAAAACATGAGTAATCTGTTTTAAATTTTGTCATTGTGTTGTTTATATTTGATTTCCCTTGGTAAGTTTTTTCTCTCTTTTTACTCTCATGATGGCCTTCCGAATCACAACGCAATCTAATTAATTTATCATTTGTATGTGACGTTATTACAAAACGTTGATTACACATCAATGGTTAAATGTGTAAACTGTGTTAAAGTCTTCAAAAAGAGGGACGAAAGATACCAGAGGGACAGTCAAACTCATAGACTGAAAACAAACGCATGTCCAACAATAAAGAGACCAACAGACAAATAATAGTACATATGACACAACATAGAAAACTAAAGACTAAGCAACACGAACCCCACCAAAAACTGCGGGTAATCCCAGGTGCTCCGGAAGAGTAAGCAGATCCTGCTCCACATGTGGCACCCATCGTGTTGCTTATGTTATAACAAATCCGGTAAATAGTCTAATTCGGTAGGTCACATTCGTGCAAAGGTAAGGGTATTGTAGTTACGACATACAATGTAAGGAACACATCCGATATCATCTGTGAAACGGTTATTACATAAAGGTCAACCAAATCGTGATGACGTCCGTAAAATTTACGATGAGATGATTTTAACTGCACCATTTGGAACTCTTTGTTTGATAGCGAAAATTGATACCCACAAAACATAGAAACATAAACACGATAAACAAATGATGATATGAATTTATTGGAGGTTCATTTTCTTAAATAAATTTGAAATGTATTAAATATTTTTTTAATTAAATATACAAATGAAATGATAATATACTGTGAATTCATTATTATTTGTTTTATACCAGTTTTCGTGGTACAGATTAACCATGAAATTTAATGTTCAACGAATAAGAAATTTTCTAAAGGCTTGTATGCAGACTTTGGCAAAGGCACGAAATAAATTATCACAGGACATGCAATTTTTCCTTAATCGACAAAAATTGATACCAACAAAAATAAATGAATCCACAGTAAGTAATAACTCTATTACATTTGTCAAACCCCAAATCATATAAAGACACATCATTACATCTGTCAAACCCCAAAGCATAATTATAAAGACACACAATTACATTTGTCCTACCCCAAAGCATATAAAGACACACCATTACATTTGTCATATCCCAAAGGATATAAAGACACACCATTACATTTGTCATACCCCAAAGCATAAAAAGACACACCATTACATTTGTCAAACTCCAAAGCATATAAAGACACACCATTACATTTGTCATACCCCAAAGCATATAAAGACACACCATTACATTTGTCATATCCCAAAGGATATAAAGACACACCATCACATTTGTCCTATCCCAAAGCATATAAAGACACACCATTGCATTTGTCCTACCCCAAAGCATATAAAGACACACCATTACATTTGTCATACCCCAAAGCATATAAAGACACACCATTACATTTGTCATATCCCAAAGGATATAAAGACACACCATCACATTTGTCCTATCCCAAAGCATATAAAGACACACCATTACATTTGTCCTATCCCAAAGCATATAAAGACACACCATTACATTTGTCATACCCCAAAGCATATAAAGACACACCATTACATTTGTCATACCCCAAAGCATATAAAGACACACCATTACATTTGTCCTATCCCAAAGCATATAAAGACACACCATTACATTTGTCATATCCCAAAGGATATAAAGACACACCATTACATTTGTCATACCCCAAAGCATATAAAGACACACCATTACATTTGTCATACCCCAAAGCATATAAAGACACACCATTACATTTGTCCTATCCCAAAGCATATAAAGACACACCATCACATTTGTCATATCCCAAAGCATATAAAGACACACCATTACATTTGTCCTATCCCAAAGCATATAAAGACACACCATCACATTTGTCCTATCCCAAAGCATATAAAGACACACCATCACATTTTGATATCTGATACATATATCTTTATGAAAGTTTTTCTATAGTTTCAAAAATAAAACAGTGTTACTTTATTTAATTTGCTGTTAATAAATACATATTTTAGGGAATATTTCCGTATGATGTATCTATATTGAAATTTGATTATCATGTCTGGTATTATTTTAGGACAATAGCTTTAAAAGGCATGCCAATTTAAACAAAAATTGATTCAAACCTATGTACAAATAAATGGTTTCAGTTAGGAGTACAAGCTATTCAACTTTAATCGGTAATACTTGGTTTAGTTGGTAGTAGGTGACATACCCCAACCCGCTAAAAACGTTTAGAGAAAAATAAACCAAAGAACACGCATCTAGTTTTAGTTGTTCAAAAACGTAAATGTAGGTCATGTAATAATAAAATAAACGTAGGAGAGTATATGTTCACACAACACGAAGAAGCCAACTGGTCGGATAATAACTAGGCAACGAAGGACAGTATATGTTCACACTACACGAAGGAGTCAACTGGTCGGATAATAACTAGGCAACGAAGGACAGTATATGTTTACACTACACGAAGGAGTCAACTGGTCGGGTAATAACTAAGCAACGAAGGACAGTATATGTTCACACAACACGAAGGAGTCAACTGGTCGGGTAATAACCAAGCAACGAAGGACAGTATATGTTCACACAACACGAAGGAGTCAACTGGTCGGGTAATAACTAAGCAACGAAGGACAGTATATGTTCACACAACACGAAGAAGCCAACTGGTCGGGTAATAACTAAGCAACGAAGGACAGTATATGTTCACACTACACGAAGGAGTCAACTGGTCGGGTAATAACTAAGCAACGAAGGACAGTATATGTTCACACAACACGAAGAAGCCAACTGGTCGGGTAATAACTAAGCAACGAAGGACAGTATATGTTCACACTACACGATGAAGCCAACTGGTCGGGTAATAACTAAGCAACGAAGGACAGTATATGTTCACACTACACGAAGGAGTCAACTGGTCGGGTAATAACTAAGCAACGAAGGAGAGTATATGTTCACACTACACGAAGAAGCCAACTGGTCGGGTAATAACTAAGCAACGAAGGACAGTATATGTTCACACTACACGAAGAAGTCAACTGGTCGGGTAATAACTAAGCAACGAAGGACAGTATATGTTCACACTACACGAAGAAGTCAACTGGTCGGGTAATAACTAAGCAACGAAGGACAGTATATGTTCACACTACACGATGGAGTCAACTGGTCGGGTAATAACTAAGCAACGAAGGACAGTATATGTTCACACTACACGAAGAAGCCAACTAGTCGGGTAATAACTAGGCAACGAAGGACAGTATATGTTCACACTACACGAAGGAGTCAACTGGTCGGTAAATAACTAAGCAACGAAGGACAGTACATGTTCACACTACACGAAGGAGTCAACTGGTCGGGTAATAACTAAGCAACGAAGGACAGTATATGTTCACACTACACGAAGGAGTCAACTGGTCGGGTAATAACTAAGCAACGAAGGACAGTATATGTTCACACTACACGAAGGAGTCAACTGGTCGGGTAATAACTAAGCAACGAAGGACAGTATATGCTCACACTACACGAAGAAGCCAACTGGTCGGGTAAAAACTAAGCAACGTAGGACAGTATATGTTCACACTACACGAAGGAGTCAACTGGTTGGGTAATAACTAAGCAACGAAGGACAGTATATGTTCACACTATACAAAGGAGTCAACTGGTCGGGTAATAACTAAGCAACGAAGGACAGTATATGCTCACACTACACGAAGAAGCCAACTGGTCGGGTAATAACTAAGCAACGAAGGACAGTATATGTTCACACTACACGAAGGAGTCAACTGGTCGGGTAATAACTAAGCAACGAAGAACAGTATATGCTCACACTACACGAAGAAGCCAACTGGTCGGGTAATAACTAAGCAACGTAGGACAGTATATGTTCACACTACACGAAGGAGTCAACTGGTCGGGTAATAACTAAGCAACGAAGGACAGTATATGTTCACACTATACAAAGGAGTCAACTGGTCGGGTAATAACTAAGCAACGAAGGACAGTATATGCTCACACTACACGAAGAAGCCAACTGGTCGGGTAATAACTAAGCAACGAAGGACAGTATATGTTCACACAACACGAAGAAGCCAACTGGTCGGGTAATAACTAAGTAACTAAGGACAGTATATGTTACACTACACGAAGGAGTCAACTGCATTTAATTATCGACGAGAAAGAAAAAGAATACAATAGAAAGTGACAAGTTTATAAAGTTGAATAAAGTAATCTATATATTATATATATATGTATGGGGTAGTGACCTTTCGATCATACCTGGATTTCAAGTTGTAATAAAATGTGGTTTAAAGCATAAAATAATATGCCTACGCTAGGTCATTACTTACCATTATTTAAACTACAGATGATTCAAACCTTTAATTTGTGTTGTCATGTCAACACATGGTCAATTAGGGGTTTACTGTACAATTTTCTAATTTTTTTAATCAATAACAACTCTAGATCTTCGTTTATTAGAATGAGATAAATATCATTTACTTTTTTATTCCTTTAAATAAAAAAAAATCCTGTTCGAGATGGGGAAACAGCCTAGTTCTTTCAAATAAAGATTTTTGATTTTTGATAATGATTTTTGAGAGAGACATGCATTGCCAGGCATTTTTTATATAGATTAGACCGTGGGTTTTCCCGTTTGAATGGTTTTACATTAGTAATTTTGAGGCCCTGTATAGATAGTTGTTCGGTGTGAGCCAAGGCTCCGTGTTGAAGGCCGTACATTGACCTATAATGGTTTACTTTTTTTAAATTGTTATTTGGATGGAGAGTTGTCTCATTGGCACTCACACCACATCTTTCTATTTCTATATAAGAGGGGAAAAAAACAATTATTCTAAAAAAATTGTTAAAACGGTTGACTTTTTGAATAATTTGCTATATATATAAAAATATCGTGAAACAAAAGAACACAAATAGCATCCCTTTCATATAGCTAGACTCATACATGCACATACTTATATATGTCTCTGATATAGCTTATAGGATAAATTACTTACAAAGTGACTTGCGTGTTTTATCTTTACTTTATGCAATTATTGTGACATTTCCTTTGCAACTAGACTGTTCTTACGTTTATATAAAGAATACTTAGTGAGGTTTATTTCACGTTAAATATGTGCCAAATGCCGTGTTTATACCTAAACGCATCACAAAAGAATATTCATCTTCAATTGGATCGGTACAAATCCTAAAAATATCAGCAGAAAATTAACAATTTTGAAGGTAATTAAATTAGATGATGCACACTATAAGGTTATTCTTGGCGTATAAAACTTCTCGTGGTGTCAGGATTGACAAAAAGAAAGAAAAAAACCTACTATACCATTTATATTTATATATATAAGAAGTGATTATTATTCCATTGTTTACAGTAGTGTTTACTGATATGTTAAGTGATTATTATAGTCATGTCGCTCTCGAAACATTGAAGATGACTATGTGAAGCAAAGTACTGATGTGTTTAGTGATTATTATAGTCATGTCGTTCTCGAAACATTGAAGATGACTATGTGAAGCAAAGTACTGATATGTTAAGTGATTATTATAGTCATGTCGTTCTCGAAACATTGAAGATTGGACTATGTGAAGCAAAGTACTGATGTGTTTAGTGATTATTATAGTCATGTCGTTCTCGAAACATTGAAGATTGGACTATGTGAAGCAAAGTACTGATGTGTTTAGTGATTATTATAGTCATGTCGTTCTCGAAACATTGAGGATTGGACTAGGTGAAGCAAAGTACTGATGTGTTTAGTGATCATTATAGTCATGTCGTTCTCGAAACATTGAAGATTGGACTATGTGAAGCACAGTACTGATGTGTTTAGTGATCATTATAGTCATGTCGTTCACGAATCATTGAAGATGACTATGTGAAGCAAAGTACTGATGTGTTTAGTGATTATTATAGTCATGTCGTTCTCGAAACATTGAAGATTGGACTATGTGAAGCAAAGTACTGATGTGTTTAGTGATCATTATAGTCATGTCGTTCTCGAAACATTGAAGATGACTATGTGAAGCAAAGTACTGATGTATTACGTGATTATTATAGTCATGTCGTTCTCGAAACATTGAAGATTGGACTATGTGAAGCAAAGTACTGATGTGTTTAGTGATCATTATAGTCATGTCGTTCTCGAAACATTGAAGATTGGACTATGTGAAGCAAAGTACTGACGTGTTAAGTGATTATTATAGTCATGTCGTTCTCGAAACATTGAAGATTGGACTATGTGAAGCAAAGTACTGATATGTTAAGTGATTATTATAGTCATGTCGTTCTCGAAACATTGAAGATTGGACTATGTGAAGCAAAGTACTGATGTGTTTAGTGATCATTATAGTCATGTCGTTCTCGAAACATGGAAGATTGGACTATGTGAAGCAAAGTACTGATGTATCACGTGATTATTATAGTCATGTCGTTCTCGAAACATTGAAGATTGGACTATGTGAAGCAAAGTACTGATGTGTTAAGTGATCATTATAGTCATGTCGTTCTCGAAACATTGAAGATTGGACTATGTGAAGCAAAATACTGATGTGTTTAGTGATTATTATAGTCATTTCGTTCTCGAAACATTGAAGATTGGACTATGTGAAGCAAAGTACTGATATGTTTAGTGATCATTATAGTCATGTCGTTCTCGAAACATTGAAGATTGGACTAGGTGAAGCAAAGTACTGATATGTTTAGTGATTATTATAGTCATGTCGTTCTCGAACATTGAAGATGACTATGTGAAACAAAGTACTGATATGTTTAGTGATTATTATAGTCATGTCGTTCTCAAAACATTGAAGATTGGACTATGTGAAGCAAAGTACTGATATGTTTAGTGATCATTATAGTCATGTCGTTCTCGAAACATTGAAGATGACAATGTGAAGCAAAGTACTGATGTGTTAAGTGATTATTATAGTCATGTCGTTCTCGAAACATTGAAGATTGGACTATGTGAAGCAAAGTACTGATGTGTTTAGTGATCATTATAGTCATGTCGTTCTCGAAACATTGAAGATTGGACTATGTGAAGCAAAGTACTGATGTGTTAAGTGATTATTATAGTCATGTCGTTCACGAAACATTGAAGATTGGACTATGTGAGGGAAAGTACTGATATGTTAAGTGATTATTATAGTCATGTCGTTCTCGAAACATTGAAGATGACTATGTGAAGCAAAGTACTGATATGTTAAGTGATTATTATAGTCAAGTCGTTCTCGAAACATTGAAGATGACTATGTGAAGCAAAGTACTGATGTGTTTAGTGATTATTATAGTCATGTCGTTCTCGAAACATTGAAGATGACTATGTGAAGCAAAGTACTGATGTGTTTAGTGATTATTATAGTCATGTCCTTCTCGAAACATTGAAGATGACTAGGTAAAGCAAAGTACTGATATGTTAAGTGATTAATATAGTCATGTCGTTCTCGAAACATTGAAGATGACTATGTGAAGCAAAGTACTGATGTGTTTAGTGATTATTATAGTCATGTCCTTCTCGAAACATTGAAGATGACTAGGTAAAGCAAAGTACTGATATGTTAAGTGATTATTATAGTCATGTCGTTCTCGAAACATTGAAGATGACTATGTGAAGCAAAGTACTGATATGTTAAGTGATTATTATAGTCATGTCGTTCTCGAAACATTGAAGATGACTATTTGAAGCAAAGTACTGATGTGTTTAATGATTATTATAGTCATGTCGTTCTCGAAACATTGAAGATTGGACTATGTGAAGCAAAGTACTGATGTGTTTAGTGATCATTATAGTCATGTCGTTCTCGAAACATTGAAGATTGGTCTAGGTGAAGCAAAGTACTGATATGTTACGTGATTATTATAGTCATGTCGTTCTCGAAACATTGAAGATGACTATGTGAAGCAAAGTACTGATGTATTACGTGATTATTATAGTCATGTCGTTCTCGAAACATTGAAGATGACTATGTGAAGCAAAGTACTGATGTGTTTAGTGATTATTATAGTCATGTCCTTCTCGAAACATTGAAGATGACTAGGTAAAGCAAAGTACTGATATGTTAAGTGATTATTATAGTCATGTCGTTCTCGAAACATTGAAGATGACTATGTGAAGCAAAGTACTGATGTATTACGTGATTATTATAGTCATGTCGTTCTCGAAACATTGAAGATGACTATTTGAAGCAAAGTACTGATGTGTTTAGTGATTATTATAGTCATGTCGTTCTCGAAACATTGAAGATGACTATGTGAAGCAAAGTACTGATGTGTTTAGTGATTATTATAGTCATGTCGTTCTCGAAACATTGAAGATGACTATGTGAAGCAAAATACTGATGTGTTTAGTGATTATTATAGTCATGTCGTTCTCGAAACATTGAAGATTGGACTATGTGAAGCAAAGTACTGATATGTTAAGTGATTATTATAGTCATGTCGTTCTCGGAACATTCAAGATTGGACTATGTGAAGCAAAGTACTGATGTGTTTAGTGATCATTATAGTCATGTCGTTCTCGAAACATTGAAGATGACTATGTGAAGCAAAGTGCTGATGTGTTAAGTGATTAATATTGTCATGTCGTTCTCAAAACATTGAAGATGACTATGTGAAGCAAAGTACTGATGTGTTTAGTGATCATTATAGTCATGTCGTTCTCGAAACATTGAAGATGACTAAGTGAAGCAAAGTACTGATGTTTTTAGTGATCATTATAGTCATGTCGTACACGAAACATTGAAGATTTGACTATGTGAAGCAAAGTACTGATGTGTTTAGTGATTATTATAGTCATGTCGTTCTCGAAACATTGAAGATGACTATGTGATGCAAAGTACTGATGTATTACGTGATTATTATAGTCATGTCGTTCTCGGAACATTGAAGATGACTATGTGAAGCAAAGTACTGATATGTTTAGTGATTATTATAGTCATGTCGTTCTCGAAACATTGAAGATGACTATGTGAAGCAAAGTACTGATATGTTTAGTGATTATTATAGTAATGTCGTTCTCGAAACATTGAAGATGACTATGTGAAGCAAAGTACTGATATGTTTAGTGATTATTATAGTCATGTCGTTCTTGAAACATTGAAGATGACTATGTGAAGCAAAGTACTGATATGTTAAGTGATTATTATAGTCATGTCGTTCTCGAAACATTGAAGATGACTATGTGAAGCAAAGTACTGATATGTTAAGTGATTATTATAGTCATGTCGTTCTCGAAACATTGAAGATTGGACTATGTGAAGCAAAGTACTGATATGTTAAGTGATTAATATAGTCATGTCGTTCTCAAAACATTGAAGATGACTATGTGAAGCAAAGTACTGATGTGTTTAGTGATTATTATAGTCATGTCGTTCTCGAAACATTGAAGATTGGACTATGTGAAGCAAAGTTCTGATATGTTAAGTGATTAATATAGTCATGTCGTTCTCAAAACATTGAAGATGACTATGTGAAGCAAAGTACTGATGTGTTTAGTGATTATTATAGTCATGTCGTTCTCGAAACATTGAAGATTGGACTAGGTGAAGCAAAGTACTGATGTGTTTAGTGATCATTATAGTCATGTCGTTCTCGAAACATTGAAGATTGGACTATGTGAAGCAAAGCACTGATATGTTAAGTGATTATTATAGTCATGTCGTTCACGAAACATTGAAGATTGGACTATGTGAAGCAAAGTGACATTCTCGAAGCAAAGAACTGATGTGTTTAGTGATCATTATAGTCATGTCGTTCTCGGAACATTCAAGATTAGATTATGTGAAGCAAAGTACTGATGTGTTTAGTGATTATTATAGTCATGTCGTTCTCGAAACATTGAAGATGACTCTGTGAAGCAAAGTACTGATATGTTTAGTGATTATTATAGTCATGTCGTTCTCGAAACATTGAAGATTGGACTATGTGAAGCAAAGTACTGATATGTTAAGTGATTAATATAGTCATGTCGTTCTCAAAACATTGAAGATGACTATGTGAAGCAAAGTACTGATGTGTTTAGTGATTATTATAGTCATGTCGTTCTCGAAACATTGAAGATTGGACTATGTGAAGCAAAGTACTGATATGTTAAGTGATTAATATAGTCATGTCGTTCTCAAAACATTGAAGATGACTATGTGAAGCAAAGTACTGATGTGTTTAGTGATTATTATAGTCACGTCGTTCTCGAAACATTGAAGATTGGACTATGTGAAGCAAAGTACTGATGTGTTAAGTGATTATTATAGTCATGTCGTTCTCGAAACATTGAAGATTGGACTATGTGAAGCAAAGTACTGATATGTTAAGTGATTAATATAGTCATGTCGTTCTCAAAACATTGAAGATGACTATGTGAAGCAAAGTACTGATGTGTTTAGTGATTATTATAGTCACGTCGTTCTCGAAACATTGAAGATTGGACTATGTGAAGCAAAGTACTGATGTGTTAAGTGATTATTATAGTCATGTCGTTCTCGAAACATTGAAGATTGGACTAAGTGAAGCAAAGTACTGATGTGTTTAGTGATCATTATAGTCATGTCGTTCTCGAAACATTGAAGATTGGACTATGTGAAGCAAAGTACTGATATGTTAAGTGATTATTATAGTCATGTCGTTCACGAAACATTGAAGATTGGACTATGTGAAGCAAAGTGACATTCTCGAAGCAAAGTACTGATGTGTTTAGTGATCATTATAGTCATGTCGTTCTCGAAAAATTGAAGATGACTATGTGAAGCAAAGTACTGATGTATTTAGTGATTATTATAGTCATGTCGTTCACGAAACATTGAAGATGACTATGTGAAGCAAAGTACTGATATGTTTAGTGATTATTATAGTCATGTCGTTCTCGAAACATTGAAGATTGGACTAGGTGAAGCAAAGTACTGATTGGTTTAGTGATTATTATAGTCATGTCGTTCACGAAACATTGAAGATTGGACTATGTGAAGCAAAGTACTGATGTGTTTAGTAATCATTATAGTCATGTCGTTCTCGAAACATTGAAGATTGGACTATGTGAAGCAAAGTACTGATGTGTCAGTGGCGGATCCAGAACTTTTCATAAGGGGGGGCCCTCTGGTTGACCTAAGGGGGGGCCCGCTCCAGTCATGCTTCAGTGATTCCCTATATAATCAACCAAATTGTTCCCACGAAAGGGGGGCCCGGGCCCCCCAGGCCCCCCCCCCCCCCCCTGGATCCGCCTATGTGTGTTAAGTGATCATTATAGTCATGTCGTTCTCGAAACATTGAAGATGACTATGTGAAGCAAAGTACTAATGTGTTTAGTGATTGTTATAGTCATGTCGTTCTCGAAACATTGAAGATGACTATGTGAAGCAAAGTACTGATATGTTTAGTGATTATTATAGTCATGTAGTTCTCGAAACATTGAAGATGACTATGTGAAGCAAAAGACTGATGTGTTTAGTGATCATTATAGTCATGTCGTTCTCGAAACATTGAAGATGACTATGTGAAGCAAAAGACTGATGTGTTTAGTGATCATTATAGTCATGTCGTTCTCGAAACATTGAACATGACTATGTGAAGCAAAAGACTGATGTGTTTAGTGATCATTATAGTCATGTCGTTCTCGAAACATTGAAGATGACTTTGTGAAGCAAAGTACTGATGTGTTTAGTGATCATTATAGTCATGTCGTTCTCGAAACATTGAAGATGACTATGTGAAGCAAAGTACTGATATGTTTAGTGATTATTGTAGTCATGTCGTTCACGAAACATTGAAGATTGGACTAGGTGAAGCAAAGTACTGATGTGTTTAGTGATTATTATAGTCATGTCGTTCTCGAAACATTTAAGATTGGACTAGGTGAAGCAAAGTACTGATATGTTTAGTGATTATTATAGTCATGTCGTTCACGAAACATTGAGGATTGGACTATGTGAAGCAAAGTACTGATATATTAAGTGATTATTATAGTCATGTCGTTCTCGAAACATTGAAGATGACTATGTGAAGCAAAGTACTGATATGTTAAGTGATTATAATAGTCATGTCGTTCTCGAAACATTGAAGATTGGACTAGGTGAAGCAAAGTACTGATATATTAAGTGATTATTATAGTCATGTCGTTCACGAAACATTGACGATTGGACTAGGTGAAGCAAAGTACTGATATGTTTAGTGATTATTATAGTCATGTCGTTCTCGAAACATTGAAGATTGGACTAGGTGAAGCAAAGTACTGATATATTAAGTGATTATTATAGTCATGTCGTTCTCGAAACATTGAAGATGACTATGTGAAGCAAAGTACTGATGTGTTTAGTGATTATTATAGTCATGTCGTTCTCGAAACATTGAAGATTGGACTAGGTGAAGCAAAGTACTGATATATTAAGTGATTATTATAGTCATGTCGTTCTCGAAACATTGAAGATGACTATGTGAAGCAAAGTACTGATATGTTAAGTGATTATTATAGTCATGTCGTTCTCGAAACATTGAAGATTGGACTAGGTGAAGCAAAGTACTGATATATTAAGTGATTATTATAGTCATGTCGTTCACGAAACATTGAAGATGACTATGTGAAGCAAAGTACTGATATGTTTAGTGATCATTATAGTCATGTCGTTCTCGAAACATTGAAGATTGGACTATGTGAAGCAAAGTACTGATGTGTTTAGTGATCATTATAGTCATGTCGTTCTCGAAACATTGAAGATTGGACTATGTGAAGCAAAGTACTGATATGTTAAGTGATTAATATAGTCATGTCGTTCTCAAAACATTGAAGATGACTATGTGAAGCAAAGTATTGATGTGTTTAGTGATAATTATAGTCATGTCATTCTCGAAACATTGAAGATGACTATGTGAAGCAAAGTACTGATGTGTTTAGTGATTATTATAGTCATGTCGTTCTCGAAACATTGAAGATGACTAGGTGAAGCAAAGTACTGATATGTTAAGTGATTATTATAGTCATGTCGTTCTCGAAACATTTAAGATGACTATGTGAAACAAAGTACTGATATGTTAAGTGATTATTACAGTCATGTCGTTCTCGAAACATTGAAGATGACTATGTGAAGCAAAGTACTGATGTGTTTAGTGATTATTATAGTCATGTCGTTCACGAAACATTGACGATTGGACTAGGTGAAGCAAAGTACTGATATGTTTAGTGATTATTATAGTCATGTCGTTCTCGAAACATTGAAGATGACTATGTGAAGCAAAGTACTGATGTGTTTAGTGATTATTATAGTCATGTCGTTCACGAAACATTGACGATTGGACTAGGTGAAGCAAAGTACTGATATGTTTAGTGATTATTATAGTCATGTCGTTCTCGAAACATTGAAGATTGGACTAGGTGAAGCAAAGTACTGATGTGTTTAGTGATCATTATAGTCATGTCGTTCTCGAAACATTGAAGATGACTATGTGAAGCAAAGTACTGATGTGTTTAGTGATTATTATAGTCATGTCGTTCACGAAACATTGAAGATGACTATGTGAAGCAAAGTACTGATATGTTTAGTGATTATCATAGTCATGTCGTTCTCGAAACATTGAAGATGACTATGTGAAGCAAAGAACTGATGTGTTAAGTGATTATTATAGTCATGTCGTTCACGAAACATTGAAGATGACTATGTGAAGCAAAGAACTGATGTGTTAAGTGATTATTATAGTCATGTCGTTCACGAAACATTGAAGATGACTATGTGAAGCAAAGTACTGATGTGTTTAGTGAATATTATAGTCATGTCGTTCTCGAAACATTGAAGATGACTAGGTGAAGCAAAGTACTGATATGTTAAGTGATTATTATAGTCATGTCGTTCTCGAAACATTGAAGATTGGACTATGTGAAGCAAAGTACTGATATGTTAAGTGATTATTATAGTCATGTCGTTTTCAAAACATTGAAGATGACTATGTGAAGCAAAGTACTGATATGTTAAGTGATTATTATAGTCATGTCGTTCTCGAAACATTGAAGATTGGACTATGTGAAGCAAAGTACTGATATGTTTAGTGATTATTATAGTCATGTCGTTCTCGAAACATTGAAGATTGGACTAGGTGAAGCAAAGTACTGATGTGTGTAGTGATTATTATAGTCATGTCGTTCTCGAAACATTGAAGATGACTATGTGAAGCAAAGTACTGATATGTTTAGTGATTATTATAGTCATGTCGTTCTCGAAACATTGAAGATGACTATGTGAAGCAAAGTACTGATGTGTTTAGTGATTGTTATAGTCATGTCGTTCTCGAAACATTGAAGATGACTATGTGAAGCAAAGTACTGATATGTTTAGTGATTATTATAGTCATGTTCTCGAAACATTGAAGATTGGACTATGTGAAGCAAAGTACTGATGTGTTTAGTGATTATTATAGTCATGTCGTTCTCGAAACATTGAAGAGGACTATGTGTAGCAAAGTACTGATGTGGTTAGTGATTATTATAGTCATGTAGTTCTCGAAACATTGAAGATGACTATGTGAAGCAAAGTACTGATGTGTTTAGTGATTATTATAGTCATGTCGTTCTCGAAACATTGAAGATTGGACTATGTGAAGCAAAGTACTGATGTGTTTAGTGATCATTATAGTCATGTCGTTCTCGAAACATTGAAGATTGGACTATGTGAAGCAAAGTACTGATATGTTTAGTGATTATTATAGTCATGTCGTTCTCGAAACATTGAAGATGACTATGTGAAGCAAAGTACTGATGTGTTTAGTGATTATTATAGTCATGTCGTTCTCGAAACATTGAAGATTGGACTATGTGAAGCAAAGTACTGATATGTTTGGTGATTATTATAGTCATGTCGTTCTCGAAACATTGAAGATTGGACTAGGTGAAGCAAAGTACTGATGTGGTTAGTTATTATTATAGTCATGTCGTTCTCGAAACATTGAAGATTGAACTATGTGAAGCAAAGTACTGATGTGTTTAGTGATCATTATAGTCATGTCGTTCTCGAAACATTGAAGATGACTATGTGAAGCAAAGTACTGATGTGTTTAGTGATTATTATAGTCATGTCGTTCTCGAAACATTGAAGATTGGACCATGTGAAACAAAGTACTGATATGTTAAGTGATTATTATAGTCATGTCGTTCTCGAAACATTGAAGATTGGACTAGGTGAAGCAAAGTACTGATATGTTTAGTGATTATTATAGTCATGTCGTTCTCGAAACATTGACGATTGGACTCTGTGAAGCAAAGTACTGATGTGGTTAGTGATTATTATAGTCATGTCGTTCTCGAAACATTGAAGATTGGACCATGTGAAACAAAGTACTGATGTGGTTAGTGATTATTATAGTCATGTCGTTCTCGAAACATTGAAGATTGGACTATGTGAAGCAAAGTACTGATGTGTTTAGTGATTATTATAGTCATGTCGTTCTCGAAACATTGACGAGGACTATGTGAAGCAAAGTACTGATGTGTTTAGTGATCATTATAGTCATGTCGTTCTCGAAACATTGAAGATTGGACTATGTGAAGCAAAGTACTAATGTGTTTGGTGATTATTATAGTCATGTCGTTTTCGTAACATTGAAGATGACTATGTGAAGCAAAGTACTGATGTGTTTAGTGATTATTATAGTCATGTCGTTCTCGAAACATTGAAGATTGGACTATGTGAAGCAAAGTACTGATATGTTTAGTGATTATTATAGTCATGTCGTTCTCGAAACATTGAAGATGACTATGTGAAGCAAAGTACTGATGTGTTTAGTGATTATTATAGTCATGTTGGTCTCGAAACATTGAAGATGACTATGTGAAGCAAAGTACTGATATGTTAAGTGATTATTATAGTCATGTCGTTCTCGAAACATTGAAGATTAGACTATGTGAAGCAAAGTACTGATGTGTTAAGTGATTATTATAGTCATGTCGTTCTCGAAACATTGAAGATTGGACCATGTGAAACAAAGTACTGATGTGGTTAGTGATCATTATAGTCATGTCGTTCTCGAAACATTGAAGATGACTATGTGAAGCAAAGTACTGATATGTTTAGTGATTATTATAGTCATGTCGTTCTCGAAACATTGAAGATGACTATGTGAAGCAAAGTACTGATATGTTTAGTGATTATTATAGTCATGTCGTTCTCGAAACATTGAAGATGACTATGTGAAGCAAAGTACTGATGTGTTTAGTGATTATTATAGTCATGTTGTTCTCGAAACATTGAAGATTGGACTATGTGAAGCAAAGTACTGATATGTTTAGTGATTATTATAGTCATGTCGTTCTCGAAACATTGAAGATGACTATGTGAAGCAAAGTACTGATATGTTTAGTGATTATTATAGTCATGTCGTTCTCGAAACATTGAAGATGACTATGTGAAGCAAAGTACTGATATGTTAAGTGATTATTATAGTCATGTCGTTCTCGAAACATTGAAGATGACTATGTGATGCAAAGTACTGATGTGTTTAGTGATCATTATAGTCATGTCGTTCTTGAAACATTGAAGATTGGACTATGTGAAGCAAAGTACTGATATGTTTAGTGATTATTATAGTCATGTCGTTCTCGAAACATTGAAGATGACTATGTGAAGCAAAGTATTGATATGTTTAGTGATTATTATAGTCATGTCGTTCTCGAAACATTGAAGATTGGACTATGTGAAGCAAAGTACTGATATGTTTAGTGATTATTATAGTCATGTCGTTCTCGAAACATTGAAGATGACTATGTGAAGCAAAGTACTGATATGTTTAGTGATTATTATAGTCATGTCGTTCTCGAAACATTGAAGATGACTATGTGAAGCAAAGTACTGATGTGTTTAGTGATTATTATAGTCATGTTCTCGAAACATTGAAGATGACTATGTGAAGCAAAGTACTGATATGTTTAGTGATTATTATAGTCATGTCGTTCTCGAAACATTGAAGATGACTATGTGAAGCAAAGTACTGATGTGTTTAGTGATTATTATAGTCATGTTGTTCTCGAAACATTGAAGATTGGACTATGTGAAGCAAAGTACTGATATGTTTAGTGATTATTATAGTCATGTCGTTCTCGAAACATTGAAGATGACTATGTGAAGCAAAGTACTGATATGTTTAGTGATTATTATAGTCATGTCGTTCTCGAAACATTGAAGATGACTATGTGAAGCAAAGTACTGATATGTTAAGTGATTATTATAGTCATGTCGTTCTCGAAACATTGAAGATGACTATGTGATGCAAAGTACTGATGTGTTTAGTGATCATTATAGTCATGTCGTTCTTGAAACATTGAAGATTGGACTATGTGAAGCAAAGTACTGATATGTTTAGTGATTATTATAGTCATGTCGTTCTCGAAACATTGAAGATGACTATGTGAAGCAAAGTATTGATATGTTTAGTGATTATTATAGTCATGTCGTTCTCGAAACATTGAAGATTGGACTATGTGAAGCAAAGTACTGATATGTTTAGTGATTATTATAGTCATGTCGTTCTCGAAACATTGAAGATGACTATGTGAAGCAAAGTACTGATATGTTTAGTGATTATTATAGTCATGTCGTTCTCGAAACATTGAAGATGACTATGTGAAGCAAAGTACTGATGTGTTTAGTGATTATTATAGTCATGTTCTCGAAACATTGAAGATGACTATGTGAAGCAAAGTACTGATATGTTTAGTGATTATTATAGTCATGTCGTTCTCGAAACATTGAAGAGGACTATGTGTAGCAAAGTACTGATGTGGTTAGTGATTATTATAGTCATGTCGTTCTCGAAACATTGAAGATCACTATGTGAAGCAAAGTAGAGATGTGTTAAGGGATTATTATAGTCATGTCGTTCTCGAAACATTGAAGATCGGACTAGGTGAAGCAAAGTACTGATGTGGTTAGTTATTATTATAGTCATGTCGTTCTCGAAACATTGAAGATTGAACTATGTGAAGCAAAGTACTGATGTGTTTAGTGATCATTATAGTCATGTCGTTCTCGAAACATTGAAGATGACTATGTGAAGCAAAGTACTGATGTGGTTAGTGATTATTATAGTCATGTCGTTCTCGAAACATTGAAGATTGGACCATGTGAAACAAAGTACTGATGTGGTTAGTGATTATTATAGTCATGTCGTTCTCGAAACATTGAAGATTGGACTATGTGAAGCAAAGTACTGATGTGGTTAGTGATTATTATAGTCATGTCGTTCTCGAAACATTGAAGATGACTATGTGAAGCAAAGTACTGATGTGTTTAGTGATTATTATAGTCATGTCGTTCTCGAAACATTGAAGATTGGACTATGTGAAGCAAAGTACTGATGTGGTTAGTGATTATTATAGTCATGTCGTTCTCGAAACATTGAAGATTGGACTATGTGAAGCAAAGTACTAATGTGTTTGGTGATTAATATAGTCATGTCGTTCTCAAAACATTGAAGATGACTATGTGAAGCAAAGTACTGATGTGGTTAGTGATTATTATAGTCATGTCGTTCTCGAAACATTGAAGATTGGACTATGTGAAGCAAAGTACTAATGTGTTTGGTGATTAATATAGTCATGTCGTTCTCAAAACATTGAAGATGACTATGTGAAGCAAAGTACTGATGTGTTTAGTGATTATTATAGTCATGTCGTTCTCGAAACATTGAAGATTAGACTATGTGAAGCAAAGTACTGATGTGTTAAGTGATTATTATAGTCATGTCGTTCTCGAAACATTGAAGATTGGACTAGGTGAAGCAAAGTACTGATATGTTTAGTGATTATTATAGTCATGTCGTTCTCGAAACATTGACGATTGGACTCTGTGAAGCAAAGTACTGATGTGGTTAGTGATTATTATAGTCATGTCGTTCTCGAAACATTGAAGATGACTATGTGAAGCAAAGTACTGATATGTTTAGTGATTATAATAGTCATGTCGTTCTCGAAACATTGAAGATGACTATGTGAAGCAAAGTACTGATATGTTTAGTGATTATTATAGTCATGTCGTTCTTGAAACATTGAAGATTGGACTATGTGAAGCAAAGTACTGATATGTTTAGTGATTATTATAGTCATGTCGTTCTCGAAACATTGAAGATTGGACTATGTGAAGCAAAGTACTGATATGTTTAGTGATTATTATAGTCATGTCGTTCTCGAAACATTGAAGATTGGACTATGTGAAGCAAAGTACTGATATGTTTAGTGATTATAATAGTCATGTCGTTCTCGAAACATTGAAGATGACTATGTGAAGCAAAGTACTGATATGTTAAGTGATTAATATAGTCATGTCGTTCTCGAAACATTGAAGATGACTATGTGAAGCAAAGTACTGATATGTTTAGTGATTATTATAGTCATGTCGTTCTCGAAACATTGAAGATGACTATGTGAAGCAAAGTACTGATGTGTTAAGTGATTATTATAGTCATGTCGTTCTCGAAACATTGAAGATACTATGTGAAGCAAAGTACTAATGTGTTTAGTGATCATTATAGTCATGTCGTTCTCGAAACATTGAGGATGACTATGTGAAGCAAAGTACTGATATGTTTAGTGATCATTATAGTCATGTCGTTCTCGAAACATTGAAGATTGGACTATGTGATGTATGTGATGCCAAGATAATTACGATCACTTTTAATTCAAAGTTTTTTCTTTGGTATCTAATAAAAGACCTGAATTTGGTTTACTATTTTCATACCAGATGTCAACATATACATGCTTACATTAATAAGAGAAATAAATTGGATCGGTACAAATCCTAAAAATATCAGCAGAAAATTAATAATTTTGACGGTAATTAAGTTAGATGTTGCACATGTTAATGTTATTCTTGTCGTTTAAAACGTCTCGTATTGTCAGGATTGCCCAAAAGAAAAAAAACATCACTACTATACCATTGACATGCCACATGTCAACATACACATGCGTACATTATTAGGAGAAATAAAACAGACCAGCACAAGTGTTTGTATTATGAATGTTGCATCTATCACACAATTCTCATGCGTGTTTAAATTCTTGGTTTTACAGACATTCTGGTCTTGGTTATGCCCCCTCTGCGCCACGGAACCCAATGAATGTTGGCACTGATATACGATTCTAGCAAGAACACACCGTTGATGTTGGTATTAGTACATCTTCCATGCCACCAACCACTCTTCTTGTCGATAGAACACGACAAAGATGTATGTATGGCGTTTTACCTGTCACACTCTTCTTGTCGATAGAACACGACAAAGATGTATGTAGGTCGTTGTCCCTGTCACACTCTTCTTGTCAATAGAACACGACAAAGATGTATGTATGTCGTTGTCCCTGTCAAGTGTTGAAAACATCCTAATATTCGTTGGATTCTTCTGCCCATCTATCATTGAATCACCTGAAAAGATAAATTAATGGATGATTGTTTGGTGTTAAACGCCCCTCTCAGTGCTGGATTCGAATTCATAACCTCATGTTGACAGGCTTGTGATAAGTAATTTGACAATTTAGAACTCCCGGCGATCGATGCCCCTGTAAATATAGATGTAAAATACGTAAATTAAATCAACAGTACATTACCGATGCTTAAATAAGTCTGAATACAACAGTGAATTACATTGTTTTGGATTTTTTTTCTCGAGTACATCAACCTAATGTTCATGAACACGTATCGTCTGATGTGTCCTCTTATTACCAGACATTATCTATAAATCATTATAGCAATGGGAATAGCAATATTCTTCGTAAACGATCTTCAGCTACATGTCATTATGGCCCTCTGAACCTAGGAACCGTTAGTTTTTATATCTATTTCATGTGATATAGCAAATTTTACCGAAATTCTAACTAAACAGCAGTTTGGGTAAATGCTGGTGAAAAGTAAAACTAATAAATAAACCATATGTAAAAGAGGGACGAACGATACAAAAGGGACTGTCAAACTCATAAATCTAAAATAAACTGACAACGCCATGGCTAAAAATGAAAAAGACAAACAGACAAACAATAGTACACATGACAGAACATAGAAAACTAAAGAATAAACAACACGAACCCCACCAAAAACTAGGGGTGATATCAGGTGCTCCGGAAGGGTAAGCAGATCCTGCTCCACATGAGGCACCCGTCGTGTTGCTTATCGTGTTGTAAGGATCTTTATAAAGAAAGAAATCAAAACGTTATAAATTGCATGAGCGCTTCTTTGGATTTACCTTCATCAATAATGCTCAAAGCCGCAAATATGAAAGTCATTGATGTACAAGAACCGAAACAGTCAAATAGCTTTATGCCAAAAAGGGACCTAAAAATAGCTAAATCCATATATAAAGAAAATGTTCGAATCGTACCTAGAAATAAATCGTAGATAAAATGTAAATAGTATTACATGAATAGTTTATTGTGAGAATATAATACAATCCGTTATTATCTTCGTATAGTTGATGCGTTGTCATCGGTTTTAGTTTGTATCTCGAATTTGTTGTTCGCTTTATCGATTGATGACTATTGAATACCGATTCACTATTGTTGCTTTTATTTGATATTGAATAACAAAAGAGGTACACAACGGCATTATATTGGAAAAATTCTGAAAATGTTTTATTAGATTAAGAAAGGTATTAAGCAGATAAAGTGGCCTGCCAAGCACAAACAATATCATATAACTAAATCAATTGACATAGAAAGTGCACAATTAAGTATATGGTTAGAGGCTATTTTCTCTGTTTTTCTAATTCGATAGCTTAATTGTGATGATATGTTTTGATAATATTCTTAAATTAATTGTGTGAAAAAGCCTGCTAAAATACTTCACTTTTCTTGAATAACCCGATAGTCATTTAAAGTTATTAGGTCAATTCTACAATATTATGTAATTGTGATAATGTATTACTCATTTTTTTTACAAAACACTCGTATTGATACGATTTACAAACGGACAATATCATTTGAAGCCTTGTCCACACAAACAACAACATAATTATCTTGAAGAGATGATAGACATTTCATTTCCTCTATATCTCTGAAAACGGAATTTGGTCGATCATTCACACAGTTTTTCAACTCATGAATTCGATTTTTTATCAGAGACCTGATTGTTTTGACCCATTCTGACAAAGTATCCAGTTTGACAAATGTTCTGGCGTAGTCCTCAGTAGAATCCATAATTATCTTGAAGTAATGATTCGACTTGATGTGTTGGGCTTCTCTAAATTTAGGACCACAATATTTCACCTTTCGGAGATGTTCATGCTCAATAAATGTTTCGATCCCCAGTAATAACGTGCCCAGATGGGCTCTGAATATAAGTCAAGTGGAAACACCAGGGGTCTGTTGTTCAACTTGTCGTTAAATTAAACGAGTCGTTAAATTTTACTAATCACTGCGTTAAATTTAATCAGTCCATTATCATGTTGTTCAACTTGTCGTTAAATTTAACGAGTCGTTTAAAATTGTCAAAGTGTCGTTATATTTAATCGACCTCATTGAGGATGATTAAATTTTAATCAGTTGATTAACCTCAATCTAAGATGGCTGTCAATGTTTTGTTTCAACCACCTGTTGTAAGAAGAGAGCGACATTTTCGCGGTTTTGACCCTCTAGAAAGGGAATTTTCTGATGAGGAGCTAAGGCAGAGATATAGATTTGGCAGAGAGACCATTGGGTACCTGTCAGATTTAATGAGAGGGGATCTGGAGCGTGGGACAAACAAGGAGACAGCCCTTTCAGTGGAACAACAGGTTATGATTGCCTTGAGGTTTTATGGAAGTGGATCACACTTGCAAGTAGTTGGGGACACGATGGGATTTGACAAGTCAACTGTGTCTCGGGTGATTGACCGTGTGACAGATTCATTAGTTGCCATGAAGGATGACTTCATATCGTGGCCAGATAATCAGAGGAAGAATGTGATAAGGGCTGGTTTTTATGAAAAGGCTGGTTTTCCAAACGTGGTTGGATGCATTGACGGGACTCACATACGGATTACTGGGCCTAGCATTGATGAACCAGCATTTGTTAACCGAAAGGGGTTCCATAGCATCAACGTACAAGCTATTTGTGACCATGAAGGTAATTTAAAACACTGTATTATACCTATTTTATGTTTACAACATGCTTTGTGTGCGTCCTTTTTCTTGACATCTTCATTCGTCCTTGACCATATATACATGGCTGGTTTTCTGTTGAACTGGTTTTCAGCTTATATGAAAATCGATGGATAAAGAAAGACAACTCAATCTTGACATATACTTTCTATTGGATTTGTAGACTCGATCATGAGTTGCTTTTTACCAGAGACATATACATGATATACATGATATATACACATAATTTGTCTCAGTTTTTACCGTTTCACTTTTAAATATACTGAATCGAATGAACTGCTAAGAGTTTATGAACATAAATTTATTGATCAAAATAGTTATAAAGATTTGCCCACCCACCCCTTATCTGCTTTAGGTAGAATTTGTCACAGTCAGGCTTATAAACTTGTGAAACGTCAACAAATAGTGTGCCCCATGTAGTTTGAAGAAATTCTAGATCTACCTCAAAATGTTTCTGTGAGAAGCCCCCCCCCCCCCCCCCAAAAAAAAAAAAACCAACTAAAAAAAAAAACCATACAAAACTGAAAAACACAAAACAAAAAAATAAGTGTCCAATCTGTCATCCAAATATCAAGTTCGCCTACCCATTCTTTTCGGTTGGGAAATAGTGACCAGTCCTTTAAAAATAAGCCAGTCATTGTTCAATATATTTTTTTTAAATGTTAAGGGAGCATATTACTTCGATCCTCGATGTATTGTTTATCTGAATTGTTTATACTATACATATTTTGCTTTCATCACATTGCAAATTCGGCTAATATTTTAATGACTCGAACTATAATGAACAAACTACATGCATACACATAAAAGAAGAGGTGGTAATGATTGCTAATGGGACATATCTCCACAAGAGATTAAATGACACAGAAATAAACAGCTTTGGGTCACCATACTTATTCACAATCACTGACTCGCCGTTTGCCTTGACAAATGAATTATGGAACTACTTTTTTCCACTTTTTTAATTATCATATTTTTGTTTAAAGGTAGATTCACCAACATCAGTGCTAGGTGGCCAGGATCAGCACATGATTCTCATGTTTTCAGAACCTCAGCCATAGGACAACATCTTGAGAATGGATATCGAGGAATTGGACAAGGTGTATTGTTAGGAGACAGTGGCTATCCCTGCAGACAGTTTTTGCTGACACCATACAGACAACCAGCTGCTGGTAGAGGTCAAGCAAGGTTTAACAGAAGACATTGCTCAACAAGGTCAACAATAGAAAGGACATTTGGAATATGGAAGAAGCGTTTTCACATTCTAGGATCAGAGGTACAATTCAATTCTTTACAAATAAATATAGTAGTAATATGTAATATGCCCTTATATTTTAAAAGTCATGTTTTTTTTCTTGTGAGACTGCTGTCTACTAAATCTCTCATTAGTACATTTTTCGATTTCTCTTTTCAGTTAAGGTCTTCATAATGGTCCCCTTCTCTGTCTTTTGGTTATAGCTACTGTACGTTTTTTTTTTGCTGACCACAGTTTGGTTGCCTATAATTGCTTACATCCACTTCATTTTAACTTTGCAGGATACATACATTTAAGTTATAAAATTAACAATCACTCCAAATCTCCTTATTTTTATTACGTAATAAAACCCGAAAATAAAAAATGAAAAATCAGTTGTATATTAAAGGGCTGATAAAACTGACCTCAGTTAAATATCAAGCCAGGACAAGAACACAATGATCGACAATTTATCACACAGATCAAAACCCTAAAATTATACGGATAACAGGGATCCAGTTGGAAAATTGGTAATGTTAGTTCGGTTACTTCATGTAGTCCTGTTTGGGGTAACTGCTCCAAGTTAGTCATTACTGTAACTTTATTAAATCGTGAATGCTACAGTACATCATCAGTTGGACAGTTTGTTCAGCTTTATGTCTGATTTGGTCCTTTTTTTAATTAAATTATAGTGTTTTTGTAATAAATTTACTTATTCATGAGCAATGTTAATTCATGCTACATACAAATAGTAATTCTGTCACACTTTAAAATAAACGTTTTTAAATTGTATTCCAGATCCGAATGAAACCTGATAAAGCTTGCAGAATCATCATTGCTTGTGGTATTCTGCACAATATTGCCATCATGAGGAATGAACCTGAAGTTGCAGAAGAACAATTGATTGACAATCAACCTCAGATGCCACCATATAATGGTCCACAGGACGGAAAAGGCATACGGGACCATTTTGCTACCACTTTTTTTGCCTAATAAATTGCATGTTTTTATTTTTCCATATTTTCATAAATTGTCTTTCATTAAAAATATGAGGAAATTTGAAAATAGTAACAAATCTTTGTATGATCAGTTTGAATATGACCTACCGAATTAGACTATTTACCGGATTTGTAATCACTTAAGCAACACGACGGGTGCCACATGTGGAGCAGGATCTGCTTACCCTTCCGGAGCACCTGAGATCACCCCTAGTTTTTGGTGGGGTTCGTGTTGTTTATTCTTTAGTTTTCTATGTTGTGTCGTGTGTACTATTGTTTTTCTGTTTGTCTTTTTTATTTTTAGCCATGGCGTTGTCAGTTTGTTTTAGATTTATGAGTTTGACTGTCCCTTTGGTATCTTTCGTCCCTCTTTGACAATGTGTTGAGAGAGGAAGTGTGCATTTTCGCGACTTCAATACTGGTATAGTAAATGGTGAGCAGTTAGTCGCCTATGAAATCAAAAACCCAGTAGCCAGGAAACTGTTTTTCAGTACAAGAATAAGAATATGTGGTATGATTGCCAATTGATTATATCAATTACCATATGGAAAAAAAATTATTATTTAAATGCCCAAAAAAGGCACAAGCCATGGCCGACAGTGCAAGGACTGTATAGCCAAGCAAGGTCATTTAAAATTTTTTGATTCATGTATCACTTATTATTTTTTGAATGATGGAGGTGCAATATGTGGCTTAATTGTAATTACTGGTCTATTTTCTTTTACATAGGAGTGTGCACACAAAATTAAATGAATGTGTTGGCCTCATAGTAATTTCTGAAATACAAATCAACAATATAACAATGAATTTAATACATTTAATACATAGAGGCAAGTGCCTGAGAGAGTGTAACTGGTTCAGAATTGCCACCCACTAACTTCTGCAACAGCTCAATTTGTAGTTCCAGTTTGTTCCTCTCCAAGTCCATATGCACTTTCTGCTTCTCTTGGATTTCTAGTTTACCTTGCAGTGCACGATACTGCATGTCGTGAATATCCTGCACTGTTTCCTTTTTCAAAGGTGTTCTCACTGTCCTACAAATAATAAAAACATAATGAATTCTGTAAAAGATCGATTAATTTTACATCTCTTTTTATTGATCGATTCAACGTCATAGTTCCATCAAATAACCAGTCAGAATATGTCACGTTTTCCGGCTTGAAATATGTGAATAGGTGGGGGGAAACTGTCAGAAAAATATATGAAAATGTAAAAAAAGAAAACTTGAAGTATTGACCAAATAATCTAGCGCAACCTGTTTCCACAACACATTTTCAAAGAGTTCTTGTATACATCCCCATAGTACGGTAGAAAAATAATTTTTTTTAAATCTAAAATTTCGGGAAAATATTCATTCTACTTTTTTGTTCTTTTGTTTTTGTTGAAGGTGGCTTACGGTGACCTTCAGTTGTTAATTTCTGGTCTCTTGTGGGGAGCTGTCTCATTGGCAATTATACCACATCTTCTTTTTTTACATTTACAACTTACTTCTTCCTATCTGTTTGTTCTTGAATATGTGGAACGACTGTTTGTGTCAGGATGGGGTCATATCCTGAAAGCAGAGACGGACTTGGTGGACTGGAGGGGGTGGACTGTCCCTTATCAGAGATGCTGCAGATTCATACAAATCCTGGCTGGCATCTTCTTCCGGCAAAGTGGCATTGATAGATGGTTGATCTGTAATAAATGAGAACAAAATTATTCGTTGATACTGTGTTTGGGTATATTTTATTAATTCTAAAAAGGGGGGGGGGCAATTGAAAAGGCATACTATCATCATTCAATTAAATTCAGATACAATTACTTTAAATTTCAAGATAAAAATATTGCACAAGACTAATTAAGACCCTATTTCAACCCTTTTCAGATTATCAAGGGTCTCAGCTATAAACTAATATGTGTTCCTGTCTAGGTTCAGTCTGCAACAACAAATTGATCAACTTTATTCCGGATTTATGACAACCAGTCCGTATCTGTTTTAATATTATAAATCATGACTGGTTTTCGGTCGAAATTAGCTATTGCGGTTCCCTTTAATCAATCAACAGATACCAGTTTAAAGACGACTTGGCGGGCACCTGCAGCCACTTGTGAACTAATGTTGAAAATAATACTTTAAAACTGTTATCAGTTTAAGCAAATGCAATCTTTCAATAGTATATCAAGTGGAAAACCTTCAAACCAACAAGAAACACGTTGGCAATCATTTAATGATCGAAAATATTGGTTAAAATAAATTGTTATCAGTCACGTGATATCAGTTGGGAATTCCCCTACTTGTTGTGACGGCGGAGCAGACGAAACTTTTACCAAAATTTAAGAAAGGAAACTATGTATCCCGGTATTAAAAAGGATACAAATATTTGTGTTAATTTCATTGAAAATTAACAATAACAATAAAAAGAACCTTCAAAACAAAATTTAGCCAAAAAATGTTTGTTTTTATATGATAAATAAAAACATGTTAAGTGAAACTGATCAAGTTACTTTTTACAAAGTTCAATAAGAAGGGTAGAGCCTTGAGAAGTTCTAATTAAGGGGAAAACACATTTGGGGATTTATTTCAAAGTGTTAAAAAATATTTACTTACTTGTCTGGAATGATTCAGTTTCAAGTCCACCCTGAATCCCCCTGAAGCTGGTGGTGTCCTTCATAAGATCGATAACTTTTCCTACTGCAGAGCTAGGTTGTTTTGGAGCTGGTCCTCCCCCAGTTTTGAACAACTCACTCCTGTGAGTTGTGTACACAGCCTTGGCCACTCTTGTGGTATTCCTCCACTTGTTCCTAACTTCTGTGGCTGTACGGATGGCAACTCCAAGAGAATTAACTTTTATGGCTATGTCATCCCATACCTTCTTCTTCAACTGGTTGGTCACTGTATTAGTAAGTTTTCCATTAATTACACCAGAGTGTTTCTCTACTAGTTGCTGGATCAGGTCTTCCTCTGCCACAGTGAAGTTGGTCTTCTTCAGTCTTTTAAGTTTACTTGGGTTTTGTTCAGTAGATTCAGCCATTGTTGTACAGACAGGATGCTCCAGAACAATGCATGATGGGTTGGTTTTATTTAATCACTTGATTAATCAGTTGATTAAATTTTAACGCATTGATTAATCAGTTGATTAAATTTTAATTCATTGATTATTTAATCGACACGTTAAATATTGTTGAACAACAGAAAATAAACGACTCGTTATGTAACGACTGGTTAAAAGATTTAATGACTCGTTAAATTTAATCAATCGTTAAAATAACGACAAGTTGAACAACAGACCCCAGGTTTCATAGTTTTTTGTTATGTATTGGTTTTTTTTTTGTGGAAAATAAAGTGGAATTGTAGATGTTCAAGATGAATTTATTCAAGTTGATCAACCATGTTTCATTTGATGGTAACTATAAATGTGAGGCGGTTTCACATGAAAAAATATCGTTTCTGTACTGTTACTTTGTGTCAATTACTTATATGTTCGAGAATATTGTATAGTCCTTCAACAAATTAATACACAGTAGGATCAAAAGGAAAATATTTAACATGTTCGAACTACATGTAGTCCATATAGTTGACTATGCGGTAGGGTAGGAATGTATTCAGAAATATGCTTATGCCTTGGTCTTCATTCGAGCAGTTGTGAACATTATGCCAAGTTTATAGCGTTTATTTGGATGTATTAATTCGCGGATACGTCCGGCTAGAATGATAATGTTATCCAAAGCCTCGTATAGAAGGGAGGCGAAAGACACAAGAGGAGTATCAAACTCAAAAGCCGAAAATAAACTGACAACACTATGGCTACACAAGATAAAGACAAACAACATTAAACGAAACGAAACTAAAGACTGAGGATCACAAACCAACCAGAAAGTGTTATGATGCTCTCTGTGTGTTATGTCCAGATATACTAATTATTTCTTACTACTATATGAAATATTTGCCACTGGACGTCATGCAAAAACAAAATTTAACAATCAATCATTCAATTGATTATCAAATAATTTTCAAATATATTCCATTTACACATGAATTTACAATTTTATTGCATTCATCGACATGCATAAAACTACTGGTAAAGTAAACCTGGTTTTCTAGCTAGCTTAATATCTCACATGTATGACTGTCACATAAAGTTCTATTATATTGACAAAGATGTGTGAACAAAACAAACTGGCATAACAGGTAAAAATGTCAAAAAGTGGGGTACAGCAGTCAACATTGTGACATCAACTATATCACTTTAAAAAAATAATAAAATATGTATAAAAAAAAACACCAAAAAGGCGTAGCGACAAAGAACATAAGCAAACATGAGAGACAAGAATACAAAAATTTACCATGGCACCATAATACAATGATGAGATGTATAAGTAGAGAGCCACGTCAAATAGTAATTACCAAAAAAAAAGACTAAACAGTTAAGATGATGAACAACGTCAGTACCCAGAATCTATAATTCAAGACCATCGTCTATTATTTGTGAAGTTGATATTATATTTATTTATAAGTGCAAACACATCAAACAAATGGATAACATCTGACCTATTCCTGACTTTGTACAGGCATCTTATGTAGAAAAGGGTTGATAAAACCTTGTTTATAGCTTGATAAACATCTCACTTGTATGACAGTCGCATAAAATTCGTTTATATTGACAACGATATGATAACAAAACAAGAACTTAACCCTAGTCAAAAACTAAGACTGGGGTTAAGTTTGATTTATAAACAAATTCCACACAAGTCATGCAAGATGCTTAGATTACAAGTGCACAAGGGAACTTAATAATTTGCGAATATAAGTTATAATTAGGATGCTTAGATTACAAGTGCACAAGGGGACTTAATAATTTACAAATATAAGTTATAATTAGGAGTACCTGCGGTTCAACTGTAACCTGTAATTGTGAGTTGGTAGTTAGTGCTTTCATTCCCCACGCATATTGTATCATAGACGGCATATGCTGAAGTCCTAATAATATCTTCTAGGTCAAATCGGACTTTGTAGGAATTATGTTATCGAAGAATGTAATTGAGATTGTCATTTCCTTTTGAAATAGATAATAATTTACTGATTATAAGTGTAAATATTATAAACACGCTATTATCATGGATTTATTTTTGCGATTTTTAGTCAACATTGTTCTCGCTGTTTAATATTTGCATTTGAATTGTTCGTCTGTTATTTTCCTAAAAAAATAATTAAGCGCCAATAAGATATAACGGATGTTCATATTAAATGCAAATTAAGTCATGTAAGTCTAGAAGCAAAATAAGCTAACAATATTGATATTCTATGAAACTACTTTTCGAGATATTAAAAGATGAGAAAAAGCTGGCTCGAACTTATATTAAGCATTGGCTTTACTTGGGTTTCACATCGTAGAAATTTGCTTAAATATTGTAAAATATCCTTTTGTGATCTATTGAAGTCTTTTATGAAAAGAAAAGTGGGTAATATAGGTCAAAATTTGTAACCTACATAGTAGGGAAAACACAAGGAATCAACACATTTTACAAAAAATCCAAAATCTGACAAAATAACATAAAATACACATATTTTCGCCGAAAGTTTTTAATACACTTTTGGATGCTTCATTGTTGTTGTTTTGTACTTAAGAGAATGTTGTCTTGCGACCGTCCGTATTGAGATATTTTAAATTTTATTCATTTACCATTTTATAGACTCTTTTTGAGAATTGTTAGACTTACATCATAAAACAAATGTGTCAGTAGTTGAACACTTTTTTTTAAAAAGATTATCGAGGTTGTTTAACGTTCAATGACGTACATCCTTAATATGCTATCATTCACGCATGAACATTTGGTAAACTTAAGCTCTTTCAAACAATGTAGGATACGATAACGACTTTACTATGTGTCCAAGAAAAGCATATACCACTATAATACAAAACCATCCATGCAACAAAAAAAAAATGACAGAACAAACATTGTATCAAAGTTTTATCAACGCCAATACAAGAGTGGCAAAACCCATAAGTTGAAAATGAACTGACACCGCCATTACTAAAAAAGGAAAAAGACCAACAAACAAACACTAGTACACAAACATCATACAAAACTAAAGCCTAAGCAACACAAACCCCACCACAGCTGGGGTGATCTCATGGGCTCTGGATGGGTAAGGTGATCCTGTACCACATGTGATACCCGTTGTGATGCTCATCTTAGTACAAACTCGATTATCAGTCTAATTCGGTAGGTCACATTTTTCAAACGGACAGGATTGTAGTTACGACATAGGGAACATATCCGATGTCTTCTGCGAAGCGGATATTCCATAACGCATAACGGTGAACCAACTTGTGATTAGGTCCGTAAAATTTAAGAAAGGGATGATTTCGTCAACAATTGGAAATCTTGGTTCGATAGCTTCCTTGTGAACTGCAACCCTCTATCAAGGAAACCGTGATAAGAAATAAAAGACCGGGAAAATCGTGTCAATTGGAAGATATATACTCCGTATGCAAGCGCTACTTTAACGTTGCTACATAGAAATGGAAAGTTAAGAATTGGGAAGCTGTAATTATCTCTCTTGTCGTAAATATTTGTTTTTAACCGAGCCTCATTTTCAATTTGATATAAGTCAAGATATGCGGCAAACTAAACTGTTTCCTTTATTTCAAGTTCGATAGAATAGATACGTTCAACATAGTAATCAAACTTTGAATCATTTAATGAGAGAATAACAAAGATAAAGAATACTACTAACTTCTTTTCTTTTTTCCTAGGAAGTTCCTGTAAGAAATCAGCCTCACAAGAATAAAAGAACAAGTAGGCATGACGGGGGCACGGTTGGTTACCCATGAAAACACCGATTGTTTGTTGAAAAAAGCCATCAAAACGTTACAAATATGTTGTCAATAAAGAAAGAAATCAAGCATCTTAATAATTTCAGTTTCAGAAAACAATTTGTTTGAATTAGAGTGATTTTTACAAAGTAAGATGTTTCCCGCCATAAGACAAGATACTTGTATCTACACCTACGTTAACCAGTCTTTTTATGAAACAAAGCAAAACCAGCTCTATAGTATAGTATAGGTTACTTAACTACATATTTTAGAAAAAAAATTAGCATCTTAAAACATGCATTGAAATACAGTCTTCTTCAATGTCGCGAACATGACGACTAACGATAAATGAAGGAAATAATTAAGGTGCATTTAAGATTGGTTGTCCAACTACATGTATTAAATAGAAACAGATGAGTGACAAAAAAGTATATAATTAATCAGTATAAGTAATATAATGATCTTTATTAATAAGTCTTGTTAATGTTTCCAGTATTGTATCAATTATTTTGGGTTTTTAATTCGACAAGTTTTCGAGTGTCAATCATTTCGTTTTAAATGCAACACAAGTTTTTACTTATTTGGAAATGCTATAAATTATGTTCATTTGACGCAAATGTGACCTCATCATTTTCATTGTAATAGTTTGTTTTAGGGCCATGATTGTGCTATTGTTCAACTAGTTTTACGAATTTTCAATTACATGTTTAGCTTAGAGCGTTCATTACGACTAAATTCATGACAAATTTGTTTGACACATTGAAGGCTCTATGACTTAGTCTAATTAAGTTTTTGTGTAACTGTGTGATGTTGCTATAAATGATGAATTGTTTTTGTTCGTTGCCTTTGCAGTGTTTAAAGTCACGTTAAAACATGTTTACGACTAAAAGCAGGACAACTTGCATTGCTTGTAAAATAGATCAGGATCAAACGTACCTCGATACGAAAGAGGTTTAACACCTCAAAGTTGACAGATACAAGTGATCACTGCCGTATACGGTGCAGGGGTGTCATCCTGGTTTGCCCACTTTTAATTTCATGTATATGTAAACATAGAGGGAATTGTTGTTTTAACAATTATAGTTTATTTCTGAATTAAAGTCATATTTTTTACCTTTTATTTTACCTGTAAAATTAAAAAAGAATATTTATATTCTGCTATTTAATCAAGAAAAATGTGCAAAAATTTTCTATATTATATATATTTTTGGCAGGATAATGTATTTCATTAAAAAAATTAGGAAAAAATGTGTACTAAAATGAATAATCAACAAATAGTTTTTATTATTGGTACATTCTGAAAAAAAGTGAAAAGTAAAATAATGAAACTAAAGATTTAATAGAATAAATCTCATTTGAATATCTTTTGATTTATTCAACTTCATTTTTTTTTAAATTTCAATACAATACACTTTTTAAAAATTTAGTAAAATATAAAATTATCCAATTAAATTTAACAACTAGAATATAAATGCAACTGTTCAGTAGCCATTGATCAACAACACCAGTTACAACCAGAAACAATATATATAGACTAAGAGACAGCAATCAACAACGCAACACAGACAGTATGTGCAGGGGTAACCGTGAAAGGCTGCTTCTTCCACTTCACCCAGTGTATATGGCGAAAGGCACAGAAATATGGACTACAGTCCTATTATAAAGAAAGTGAAATCATTACTTAACTGATACGACAAGCTGCAGTACTATCGGTAGCTCTTGTTCCATCCCACCTTGTTGACGATGATTGGCTAAACACTTTAAAAGACATTGGAGAAGCTGAAAACATACCCTCTACAACTTCCTTTACAGATTACGTGACAGAGTTTTGGGTTGAAAACTACCGGTTTTTAAGGAACCACTATAACACAGAAGGACCCCGCACCATGCATAAATCACCTGGAAGGATGGCACACCAAACTTAAGAAGCGACTCAAACACGCCCACCCCAACATCTACGAGATCATTGAGCTACTGAAGAAGACAAAGACACTAACAGAATGCAACATTATCCAGTATGCAGCATGAGGAACCCGCCCACCTTAAAGACGACGATACAGAGTAATAGACACCAGACTCATAGACAGATACCAACAAGGACCCATCAACGTGGTAGATTACTCTGACACAACATCCCTTCTTCTCCATTTGAACTGAACAATGAAGTTACTCATTGTAAATTGTGAATTTGTAAATATTAAATGTTTTGTTACTTTTGATGTATATATAAAAAAGTGTATTCCTCATCATTTTACATATAGTGCCCTTGTTACTTATTTTGTACTTAATTGATTTCCCTATGCAATGCATTTATAAAACTTATTAATATATTAAATTATGTTTGCAATAAAAGAAACTCAGTGTACAAATATATTTCTATCTTGAAAATCATTCAGACACAGATTTTTTTTAATACTTTTCTATACAAAAAAAAACAACCTGAATATCTGAGAAAAAAATATCTGATTTTCTTTCAGTATTTTTCTATACAAAAAAACAATCTGAATATCTAGAAAACACTTACAAACTATATACCTAGGTTGGAACAGACTATACAATTGTATGCTCATTGAACATTTTGTCTTTGGTTTTATCAACTAATAGATAATTGGTAGAATTAACAGTGGGCAAACCAGGAGTAAACCGGTGCAGGAAATGCTTACATCTTTACAACTGACATTGCTTGTCGAAAAGACCAGGATCAAATGTTCCTTGATACGAAAAAAGTTCAACACGTCAAATTTGACAGATACAAGTGATAACTTACATTCAACCATTTAGACCACTTTGTTACCGAGTTACATATTGCCCAATCAGCCTTTATCTAGTAGCATGTGCTTGCTACTGACAATATACCAATTCTTCATTTCAATTGTGATTTTTTTATCAATCAAGAGAAACGGACGCATTGAATATATAGTATGTTATTTTAATTCAGAATGAATTTATAAAGTTTTAACTTTTTTTTTTGCGTTTATCACATGGTAAAGACTGAAATCTATGACGTGTTTGATTAACGTAAATAGAGAACAAGTAATAGCTTTTAAAAAAGCTAGTCGTCTTTTAGCTGATGAAAATGGAAAGTGTTCTCGCTTTGTAGATTAATTAATCCAGAATAGCCTTGCATATCAATCAACAAATTTACATGTAAGGTCACACGTTATAAAGTATTATATCGTTTAACATATGGTGTGTTTACAAAACTCCAGGAGATTCGGCTATTTATAGATAAAAGTATCATGATAAATGACCAGGCAAAATCGAATTGCTAAAATAGAGAGGACAATGCCGATACTCTACGGGATTGAAATACATTTACTAGGTTTGGATTGTCATAATCAATCAACGAATTTTTAATTATTCACGTCTCGTAATATCTTCCAATCAGGTATTAAGAAGAGTTTAGCCCGCAGACTGTTCATCGTTCAATTCTTAATAACATCTCCTAGGAGACGTTAATGATAAGCCATACCTATGGCAAGCCATTTTTGTATTTAATCTATTTTCAAAATATCTTTTAAAGTTAAAAAGATATCTTTAAAACTAAATAAGATATTTTGTTAAGTAATTGAGATATCTTCTAAGTTAACTAAGATATCTTATAAATCAAGTTAAATATATTATGTATTAAAGGCTGCATCCAAACACAAATATTTTTACACAGAAATTTTACACAATATATGACTATGTCCTTTAATCACCTGCTCCTGCATTTGGATAACTACATATTAATCTTATTTATGTGCTTCAGCCACAAGCAGGACTATAATATAGTAATTCTTGTTTAAGTATTAGTTTATGCTTGTGTTGTAAAATGTTTAAATTTTTCAGATTTCTTGAAGTGTCCTTTAAGCACCTGCCCTTGGTGACTCCTGCAGAGGTAAAAGGGGGGGGGGGGTTGATATCTCACAAACATGTTTAACCCCGCCGCATTTTTGCGCCTGTCCCATGTCAGGAGTCTCTGTTAGTCTTGTATTATTTTAATTTTAGTTTCTTGTGTACAATTTGGAAATTAGTATGGCGTTCATTATCACTGAACTAGTATATATTTGTTTAGGGGCCAGCTGAAGGACGCCTCCGGGTGCGGGAATTTTTCGCTACATTGAAGACCTGTTGGTGACCTTCTGCTGTTATTTTTTTCTATGGTCGGTTTGTTGTCTCTTTGGCACATTCTCCATTTCCATTCTCAATTTTATTAACAATACTATTTGCTAATATGCATCAGCCACGAGAAATGGACTTAACTCAAAGTTTTTTTTCTATAATAAATGCTTCTGGTGCACGGTCAATAATCACTAAACATACAGGTTTTGATATGTGACTACATGTATTATTTACTCAATTTATATTTCATGTTTTTTGTCAAACGTTTTTCTATTTTTATTTTTGTTTATTGTCTTAGCAATTGTGTGATAAAAAAATCAATGTACTGATTATGCCCGTAATGGGTCCACTATTGGAAATAAAATATATCTTATCTTATCTTATCTGTATTAGATAAGATATCTTTTACAAAAGTCTAATAATATATCTTATTTAGGTTATAAGATATATTATTTGTTCAAGAAAGATCTCTTAATTATATAAGATTTTTTGGATTCAAGATATCTTATAAACTAAATAAGAAAATTGAGAAGGGAAATGGGGAATCTGTCAAAGAGACAACAGCCCAACCATAGAACAACCAACAGCAGAAGGTCACCAACAGGTCTTCAATGCAGCGAGAAATTCCCGCACCTAAGGCGTCCTTCAGCTGGCCCCTAAACAAATATATATACTAGTTCAGTGATAATGAACGCCAGAAGAAACGACACAAGAAACTAAAATTAAAAATAATACAAGACTTATAAAGGCTAAAGGCTTCTGACTTGGGACAGGCGCAAAAATGCGGCGGGGTTAAATATGTTTATGAGATCTCAATCCTCCCCCTACACCTCTAGCAAATGTAGACAAACGCATAACAATACGCACATTAAAATTCACTAAGTAAGTTATATTTTCAGATAATTAAGATACCTTTATAGATAAATAAATATCTACCAAGGTTGATAAGATATCTTTTAAATTATATTAGATATCTTTTTTAATTATATAAGATATTTCATTAACTTCAAATTAAATAAGATATATCATATAGAATAAAATATATGTTATATTATTTGTTAGATATCCTATTTACTTACTAAGATATCTTGAAATTGAATAAATATAAAAACGTTTGACATACATACGTACTGAAATGTTTGTTCTTGTTCTGATTAATCAAACTATTAAGGTTCTTGTTCTGATTAATCAAACTATTAAGGTTCTTGTTCTGATTAATCAAACTATTAAGGTTTTTGTTCTTATTAATCACTATTAAGGTTTTTGTAATTTGACTTTTTACAACATAAAAAATGTAACATAACAAATTCTCTGAAAAGTTCAAGCTTCAAACTGAGATAATTATCAGTATGCAATTATCTGAGAATGTTAATTTCATTTCATTCTGTTGATAGTTAGAAAAAAATGCGAATTCAAATCCCCTACCAAGCAAATGTTCTCCTGCTATATATCCAAATCCAGTTTTGTATTCATTCCAGTCCCTATAGAAATCCACACTTCCATTGTATCGTCTTTGGATTGTCTATATATACAAGTTATTTTTAAACATAAACTAATCTCCTGAGACAACCACTTCTTTACAAATGTTGATCTGAATCGCTCTGAACAGATTTATCAGCAATATATTCAGTCATGTGCGGCAAATCAAGAACTGTTCGTTATTGTATTGTTTATTTATGTATTTCTCTGTCCTGAATGTTCCTGTATTTATTTGTACTGTCATGCAATGCTGTCTTTTTAGTGTTTTATTCAGCATTACCATAATAGCGCGACGTTTGACTAGACATAAAACAAGACTCAACCCACCATTTTTTTTCATAAAAATGTAGTACCAAATCAGAAAAATGTCAATTGTTATCATATAGTTCGTTTCTGTGTGTGTTATATTGTCGTTTGGTTTTTTGTTGCACTTCAGTGTTCATGTTGTTTTGATGTTTTCCTCATATAGTTTATGTGTTTCTCTCGGTTTTAGTTTGTGACCCGGATTTGTTTTCTCTTAATCGATTAATGGCTTTCGAACAGCGGTATACTACTGTTGCCTTTATTCTTACAATTTTTTGCGGATAAAATACCTAATAATTTACTGTTCGGACTTTTAAATGATGTTGAAATCGAAATAACCGAAGAAAACAATGCAGGACAAAACAAATCTGTTTTCGTAATCGGTGATCACGTAATTGATTTTCAAGAAAAGACAAATAGTATGCTTGGTAGTCTGTAGATTGTAATCGATTAACGTAGCCTTTGATAAAACTCAGAATAATGCTCTACATAAAAGACATACAGGTCAGCTACCCAAATAGAAGACAAACACGAAAACCAAAGTCGGGATAGAAAACACACATCGTAGATACCAAGCTTCAAATTGAGTACGCCGATAAAATGTTTTAATACAGCTGAGAAAACCAAGAATGACAAAAAGTATTGCCAACACCTTGGCCTTGCAATGATTCAAAAATGTGAATAATGGAGACACCTTGTGATTCATTACACTATTAGAACAAGTCTACTATTTAAATGGCGCTATTGGTGCCCGTATAAATACACACAACCCGTCGATTAACTTGTTTTCTTCCAGACATTAAGAAATGTATATGTTACAAAGGACAAACTTAAAGCTTACAAATGGCAAATTGAGGATAAGAAATGATCACATTACAATGTGGTGTCACATTGCATACCATAGGATCGGCATGTCTTGCTCCGCTAGTTAACATAATACCTCAAAGCTTTTGTAATAGTTTATAAATCATTCATTTTCTTATTTGTAGTCATTAGAAAATTACTTAAGGAATGACTGTAATATTTTTTTCTGTCTATGAAGATATAACATAAAAATAAATTGGTGCACACTGAATAACGCGCGTAGCGGGTTATTTAACAGCGCACCACATTTTTTATGTTATTTCGAATAAACAGAGATAATAATACAGTCATTTCTTATAATTTAATTATCAATTCCATTTTAAACCGTAGAAAACCATTAAAAAACGTTGATGACGTCACGGTCACACGACTAAATTATGTCTATGGGCTGATAACAAAATAACCTCAGCGCATCAGAAGACGTGTGTCATCAAAAATTAAAGTATTTCAAAATACTACATGAATCCGTAGAAAGAATAGTAAAATGACTGCATATCCAGGGTATATTGGCGATAAAATAAAGGAACCAGCAGGGATTTTCATGCTGCATTGAATTATATAATCATTTTTGGCCTCCGGCAGTTACCTGCGCTTTCCTTGGTTGTTATCTCTTTCACATATCCCCCATTTCCATTTTCAATTTTATTCCAAAACATATATGAATCGGCATTTCTTAGGTTTATACGACCTTTGAAATATATACAAATACAGGTACTCTACTACGTGTGAAGAGCTAAACGTTTTAACATGACCAAGTCTTCTGTTTTAACATTTTAGAGATTTCTCTAGAACTAAAACTAAAAAATTTCCAAGGAGATTTAAGTAAAACATAAAGGCATATACGGCTGTCAAAAGTCATAAATCGATTTATCTTACACAAATCCGAGTTACATGCCAAAAACTATGAGAAACACATCAACCATGCGAGGGGAAAAACAAGAACAATAAAAACACTGAACTGCTACAAATACAAACGCCAACATTCGTAGGACTATGTGATAACAACTGCCATATCTGTTACTTGGTACAGATACAATAGATATAAGAAGATGTAGTATGAGTGCCAATGAGACAACTCTCCATCGAAGTCACAATTTATAATTTTAAACCAGTATAGGTCAAAGTACGGTCTTCAACACGAAGCCTTGGCTCACACCAAACAGCAAGCTACAAAGGGTCCAAAACTGACTAGAGTAAATCATTCAAACAGGGAAACCAACGGTCTAATAAATACGAGAAACGAGAAACATTTATGAACCACATCAACAAACGAGAACCACTGAACATCAGGTTCCAGCAAACAAAGCCATATATTGATAAATAGACAAAGACATAATAGAGTACAAATTTAAATAACGAAAATACCGAATTTCTAGGAAAATCAAAAACGGAAAGTCCGTAATCAAATGACAAAATCAAAAACTTAAACACATCAAACGAGTTGATAACAACTGTCATATTCCTGATTTGGAACAGGCATCTTCTTATGTAGATAATGGTGGCTTAAACCTGGTTTTATAGCTAGCTGAACCTCTCACCTATAAATGACAGTCGTATTTTTCAAAATAGAAATGCAGTAAATTAAGAAATACTAGTAGATATGATAATTTTTTGTTTTCTTTATTTACAGAAAAAATTAGCTTATCGTCCACCCTCCGTGATCAGTGTCCATTTCACAAAAAACGATCATGGTAGGTCCATTTTAAGGTTGGATGGTATATACCCAACTACAAGTTCCCGGAGGTAATTTGCTGCAGTCGGCCAGTGTATTAGAAAAGAACATTTCTGTGAAAAAAGCAAATGACTATATACTTAAAATATGAAGATACGAACATTTTGATAACTTTGTATCTATTTTTAAAATTCTTTCAAAACTAAATCATTACACCTGTTTCTTTTATAATAAAACATTTAGATTATTTTCAAAAGTAGTGACTGTATATAAACTTCATCTTTATGTAACTGTAACTATAGTAATAAATGTTTCGTATATATGCATGGTTTATGTGTTTAACGCTTTATCAACTGTATTCAAGATTTAAAATATATAAAGTCAATAAATAAATATTTGCTATATAAATAGTTATAAGTTTGAACCTTTTACAAATGCCATGCCGATCTTATATGTTCCAACTGTCGTAACCGACCTTTGGTAGCAGTACACAGTTAGGGAAAAAACTTAAAATTGACACTCATAATTTTTAACTACCCTCTTCATGCTCTTACTTTCTAACAAATAAGGCTTAATATTTGTGTTATGCATGTGTCTATTTATGGAAAGAGCATCTTCCATTGATTTGATTTCAAATTTTGAATAGTTGTGATGGTGAAATATAATCTCTTTTTGTTGTCACTATGGCAACAATCTGCATTTAGTTGCTACAAAACATTGCCAAAAGGGGGAGGGGCGTGAAAATGCCATTAGAGACTCAAAAATTTGGTCCAAAGGAGAATTTCAATTCATTAGAGTGACACCTTTCCTGAAATTTAATTAAAAAGATCGAGGGTCAAATCTCAAAGGTACCAGGATTATAATTTAGTACGCCAGACGTGCGTTTTGTCTACATAAGACTCATCAGTGACGCTCAGATCAAAATATTTATAAAGCAAAACAAGTACAAAGTTGAAGATCATTGAGGATCTAAAATTCCAAATAGTTGTTCCAAATACGGCTAAGGTAATCTATGCCTTGGATAGGAAAATCATTAGTTTTTCGATAAATTCAAAGTTTTGTAAACAGGAAATAGTATTAGTATATGAACCGCTCCATGGTAAATGTCGTTAATGGAATATAATTACTTTGTGTAAACTCCTTTATGTTGGCGAAACTCGTCAAACATTATGTTAAAGGATTAATCAACAGATTAATCATCATCTAAGAGTAAAGATCCTCATTACTAACGTAAGACAAAGCGTAGCAATGGACCAAAACCTTACCATAGGTCCAATTTAAAAAGGTCTTCAAAACATAGAATGCATTCTGAGAGCTTTGATGACATCTGTATCATCCACTTGGGGTTTCTTTACAGTAGAACTATTCTTTTTACTGTCTGTTTATTGTGTAAAATATTATAAAGATTATGCATTCGTCAAAGGATGCATAAGTACATTTTATCAATTATAAAGACTGATCAGTATACCACATGATGCAGATCTTTTTTCTTTTTTTTTTCTTTTTTTTTTGTTGTTTTTTTTTAACCAGTAAGATCGGGATCTTTTACATGATTTAAAAAAGGAAATTCCTTCCACTTCAGTTTAATATAATAAATGAATCGGTTCTATCGACATCAGCAACATTCTTCATTACAAAAAAGAATAAGAAAAAATATGTAGAACAAGAATGTGTCCTCAGTACACGAATGCCCCACTCGCACTATCATTTTCTATGTTCATTGGACCGTGAAATTGGAGTAATATCTCTAATTGGGCATTAAAATTAGAAAGATCATATCATAGGGAACATGTGTACCAAGTTTGAAGTCGATTGGACTTCAACTTCATCAAAAACTACCTTGACCAAAAACTTTAACCTGAAGCGGGACAGACGGACGGACGGGCGGACGGACGAACGGACGCACAGACCAAAAAACATAATGCCCCTCTACTATCGTAGGTGGGGCAAAAAAAAGGAAAAAAAAACCCTTCAAGATTATGTTCAAATTAAATTCTGTCGATTTCATCGTTATACTATACTATAGATAGTTGATGTAAGGATAACTAAATCGTGTATCCGTGTAATATGAACATGCACGAACTTAAGGTATGAATTGAGATTTAGAAACGCAATTCGATTGTCAGAGGATATATAAAGGAGGAAAAATGGAAAGCTGACAACTTGGAAAGTAGAGAATATTACGATCGTAATACACTGTAATTTGTGTCAATATCGAGGAAAAGATAACTTAATGATGCTGACCACACTAAGTAAATAACTAAAAAATAATTATTATTTAAATAGATTGGACTAAATGCAATTTGGCATTTGCGTGTAAAAGACAATGATATTAGTTTGTTCAGATTTTACCTTTACAATAGTTTTATTGTTTGGCTTTCTAACTGTTTTGATCTGAACGTCACGAATGAGTCTTATGTAGACGAAACGCGCGTCTGGAGTATCCAAATATCAGCATGGTACCTTAGATAACTATTTATGATATTCAAGTGATATATTAAAGAAGGTAATAATTAGAATGATCAAAGAAACATTTTGAGCGATTAATTTAGTGATGGTTGGAAAAAACAGATGTGATCAATGTTTATAAAACAACCAGTAAAATATACGCATGAGAGTACTAATGGAAATAAGGGTGCGCTAAAATATAGTTAAAATAAAGACATTCTTATCATGAAACTCACATCATAGTATGAAATCATTCGAAAACAAATATGAACAAATATGAAAAAATCAAACAAATAAACACATCTTCCTTTAAAACATATAATTCTAACCGATTACAAGTGTGAGCAATCAGATACAGATTTTAATATCCAATTACAGCCTAATAGAAGCATATTGACCCCAACCAATGGCTGCAATTGTTATTTTATTAATCAACAACTGATGAACAATACAAAACTGGGTTTTTCTCGAATATACTTTAGTGGCATACTCTATGTTGTGTGCAATATGTGGTTTTTGACCCCAAAAAGTCAAACCCAACAGCATGTGTATGCAAGCAGAGTAAATACAAATCTACATGTGATAAAGTTTAAAAGAATCACAAATCCTAAAAAATAATCGATTAATAATCTAAACACATAACAAATAAGCGTTGAACAATAAAATGAAAAACCATGAAAGAGATACATGCTTATAAAAATGGCAGATAGACCCAAAAAATCAAATCTAAAAAAAAATATTCTATATGTTTATCAACTGAAAGAAGGAGCTTTAATAGAATTATTTTAGCCTTTTATTTCATTGTTCAAATTAAACAACCTTAGTGAGCACGCTCACATACCCCACGTCCCCACATTGTCATTGGAGAAATTAAATAAGTATAAGAAAAAAAAATGTATAAGAAAAAATATTGAATAATAATTTCCTGTCAATATACATAGTATGTCCTTATTATCTACAAAATTTCATGAAATTCTGTTGTGTGTTTTCAGAGGAGTTGAGATGACAAACTGTTGCAGAAGTACATTGAAGCAAATAAGTTCAAAGGGGCATAACTCCTAGAAAAAAAATTGAATCGCAATTTATCGTCGATATGCACAACTACATAGTATGTCCTAATTATCTGAAAAGGTTTCGTGAAATTCTGTTATGTGGTTTGAGAGGAGTTGCGATGACAAACTGTTGCAGTAGTACATTAAAGTAAATAAGTTCAAAGGGGCGTAACTCCTAGAAAAAAATTGAATCGCAATTTCCCGTTGATATGCACAACAGCATAGTATGTCCTTATTATCTGAAAAGGTTTCGTGAAATTCTGTTGTGTGGTTTGAGAGGAGTTGCGATGACAAACTGTTGAAGTAGTACATTAAAGTAAATAAGTTCAAAGGGGCGTAACTCCTAGAAAAAAAAATTGAATCGCAATTTCTCGTCGATAAGCACAACTACATAGTATGTCCTTATTATCTGAAAAGGTTTCATGAAATTCTGTTGTGTGGTTTGAGAGGAGTTGCGATGACAAACTGTTGCAGTAGTACATGAAAGTAAATAAGTTCAAAGGGGCGTTACTCCTAGAAAAAAAATTGAATCGCAAATTCCCGTCGATATGCACAACTACATAGTATGTCCTTATTATCTGAAAAGGTTTCGTGAAATTCTGTTGTGTGGTTTGAGAGGAGTTGCGATGACAAGAAACAGGACTGACAGACGGACGGACTGACGGACGGACTGACGGGTCAAAAACATTATACCCTCCGCAACTTCGTTGCTTGGGGTATAATAATATAATTATAGCCTGTGCACAATACAACATAAAGTTCATTTGATGTCATCAACATGTCTTAGTTGACAAATTTGCTAAGTTTACGACATAATAGATATGAGTCAAACGAATGAGACTGTAACTGACATCTGTTTTAATTTCGTATTTATTACAAGCAGACACATTAATGTTACAAACCCTATAACTAATGTCATACCATAACATCCGACACAGTGAGACCTGGTGTGCAAATTAACACTCAGTCAAACAGTCACAAACAGTAGAGTACAGATCAGAGGACTATATACTGGCATGTAAAGATCTACCACCGCTACACCATGTCATTCCTCAATCGATAATATACTAGCAAGTAAAGATCTACGACCGCTAAAACATATCACCCCTCAACCGAGTATGTACTGGCATGTAAAGATCTACGACCGCTAAAACATGTCACCTCTCAATCGACTATATACTGGTATGTAAATATCTACGACCGCTAAATCATATCATCCCTCAATTACACTCATTCAAGCAGTCACAAACAATAAAGAGTAAATATCAGACGACTATATACTGGTATGTAAAAATCTACGACCGCTAAAACATGTCAACCCTCAATCGACTATATACTGGCATGTTACACTACAAACCATTAAAGTCTGAAATGGCCTATATCTGTACTCGACTGTACTGATTTTTACTCGACCATTCTGAATTGGTCTGACTTTTACTTGACATTACTCGACCCCAGTATGAACCATTCTTGACTGTACTGAATCGTACTTGACCCTTATCTTTGCCGTTGAAAATAGTCTGAACTATAACTCGACCAGTCTGAAACAGTCTTTGCCCATTCTCGACATGTACTCGACCTATTTTTCCAGTCTAAACCATACTTAACCAAAGGTCTGAACAATACTCGACCAGTCTGAACCATACTAGACCAAAAAACCTCTACTTTTTTAACTGTTAAAATAAATTTCTTTTTATCTGACTTATATAACAACAGCCAACAAAATTTATAAAAAAATTTAACCTTATAAAAGAAATATATCTCTGATTATATTTAGGATAAAAAAAACATATATTATATATAACTTATATCAAAAAGGGATAAAATTAAATAAATAAATAAAATTGTTTTTCTGATTAGTGGTGAAATATAAAGTATAACCTCTGCTTGGGGGCAAACTCGAAAATAAGATCACACCTGGTCAGAGGTATTAAATTATAAATAACATTGATTCAAAATTGCAACATCCTGTTTATATTAAATAACAAGGCCTTTCGAATATACATGTATGTACAAATAAGTAATACACGAATTTAAGAAAATATGACTTTCTTTTTACCTGTAAAACACACATGTACTGAAGTAATTAGACCATATAAAAGTGCTTTATGTATGCCATGTTAATTTGACAAAAAAATACTTAATATTAATTGAAATTTTTTTTTACTGTTACTTTGGAATACATTTCAAGGATTGCTATGGAAATTCTATTATCATGATTATTTTAAAGTCTTGGTTTAATAAAACAAAACAATTAAGCTCTCATTTTTTAAAAATATATTAAGTTGTTTTATATACTATTTTATATATATCTTAATAAAAAAACATTCACTGCATTATTACCTGAACTCAACTGACACCATAAATCTATACTAGGCTTAAGTTAATGGTGAAAATAGTCCAGTTACCAAAAAATACTTCCGAAATATTCATAACATTTTGAATAAAATTGAAAATATTAATCACAATTAATTTTTTTAGATTATTTGATCAGCTTGTTTTATTTATATTTTAAAAGTTGATATATATTATTATGTAAGTGTTGATTAATATTGAGTTGAAGTTATATTATGATTGATTATTGTGAAATTTACAATACTGTATTGAATACATTTTTAATTTCAAGTTGTTGTTCAAATTTCATTTTTATTTTAAAAAATCCTAAATTGATAAAATTCAGTTGATAGATACATAGAATAGGTATAAGTTGGTTAAGACTTGGTCGAGTATGGTTCAGACTTGGTCGAGTATGGTTCAGACTAGGTCGAGTACGGTTCAGACTAGGTCGAGTACGGTTCAGACTAGGTCGAGTACGGTTCAGACTGGTATGAAATGTTATTTTTGCAGTTTTTGTTTTGTGTATAATCCTTGATAAAAGGATTTTTTCATTATAAAAACATTTATGATGTATACCACAGCATCAAAATGATCTGGAAGTAAATCTACTGCGCAATTTACTACAGCGCAGTAGCCAGTACTTTGGTACAGGCATGGAAAGTCGGATTTTGTGTTATTTAGATTTGCTGTTACAAAAGTTTGGAAATAATTTTGAATAGAGGAATATAGCCTCCCGATACAAAGTTCTGAATCCTTGCTCTGCTTTGGCTATACTTTGTTGCCCTTTTTGGTTTATAGCTGTCCTTTTAATATGCTTTGGATTTTCAAATGTTTTGGACTTAGAGACATAGATTGTCAAAATGCGAATCTGGTGCAGAATAATCGGTACCGTTTATGTTATATATAATTATTGCATTATTATACCACATCTTCTTATCTTAAAATTTCGTTTTCTTTGTTTTCCTTTTGTTGTTTTTCGTTTTTTACATGGCTTTCTCATTTTGTCTTCGACTAATGAGTTTGAATGTTCCGCCGTTCTGTAGCAATAATAGCAGTGATTAGAAAACATTGCAGAAATAAAATTGAAATAATGCGATAATAATGTGATAAACACTCTTGTATTACTAATTGTATACCACCTTAATATTTATCTTCCAAATCCTTCCGCTATTATTTTTTTTTGTAAAAATAATGTAATTTTTATACAGTTTTCAATGAACTCTCAGATACATAGAGTGGAGAAGAATGTATCGAATAGAGTCAGAATTCTACTTTGTCAAAATTATCACCCCATCACGCCACCGAATGTTTTCAATCTTGAAAATGGAAGCAATTGTAGAGATGATGCGCTGTCAATTTAGCTAATTAAAACCGAATAATATATCCACAGAGTTTCTGTACGATTTTTACATGAAAGTTGTCTTTTAAAAGACAAATGTATCTTCTAGCTTTTTAGTATCATCTAATGAACCTTATTAAAAAATCGTCGTAAATATTTCGTTGAAGGTCAGACTAAATGCTTTCAAAGGTTGAAGACTGATTATCCTACATGTAGATTCCACATACAAAAAATAAGTTATTCATTTTTAAGATCCACTTATATAATATATTTCATTTTTGCGTACTGTGAATTTTAGTTTACATATATAAAAATAAAAGAATCAGAACCAAGATGCTGTATCAAATATGTCAACTCAAACACGCTTGAACTAAAAACAGGTGTACTCGACTTTATATTTATCTTTTTCTTTCGATGACATTATTGCCCACTTTTATGAGTTTTTCACCAACACAATCCAAGCATCAAAAACATATATTTGTTTTCTTTCTGTGTTTTTTTTCAACAAAATTATGTTTATGGACAAAGACGATTCACATGTATTTAAACATACTTACCATCGATAGTTTATGAAAATTTGTCTTTTAGTTTAAAAGTTTATAAATATCTCAAAATAGTACAAAAATATGATTTAAGTACAAACACGTATATAAGATGAAAACAAATCCCAGTTTATGCTCCTTCATTAAACTTTTAAAGCTCATAGAAACAGATGTAAACAATTCAATTATATTAACTTTTTCGTCCTCTCTTATAAAAAGGTTAATTCCTGTTTAATTTCAACTTGATATCAGCGTGCATACATGTAGTATTATCGAAGGGAAGATTGAAATCATTAATAACCTATTGAATTTGTTCTGATTATTAATAATTTTTTTTCCGCCTAATTTTTTTTCTTGCGTAGTACATGCAGTAATGCTGTTTCAAAAGATGTCGCTTAGATATTTGGAATATGGTATCATATAGTTTATACGCTTTAAAAGAGGGACAAAAGATACCAAAGGGACAGTCAAATTCATAAATCTAAAACAAACTGACAACGCCATGGCTAAAAATGAAAAAGACAAACAGAAAAACAATAGTACACACGACACAACATAGAAAACTAAAGAATAAACAACACGAACCCCACCAAAAACTAGGGATGATCTCAGGTGATCCGGAAGGGTAAGCAGATCCTGCTCCACATGTGGCACCCGTCGTGTTGCTTATGTGATTACAAATCCGGTAAATAGTCTAATTCGGTAGGTCATATTCATGAAAGGGAAGGGGATTGTAGTTACGACGTAAGGAACATATCCGATATCATTTGTGAAACGGTTATTCCATAACGGTCAACCAACTCGTGATGGCCTCCGTAAAATTTACGAAGGGATGATTTCAACTTCACCATTTGGAACTCTTGGTTTAATAGCTTCCTTGTGAGCAGCAAACCTCTATCAAGAAAATCATGATAGGAAAATACAATTAAAAATTTACAACTGCGTAACAAAATACTTTACGTTGTAAGAGTTATCTCCCCAAACACTGTTTTTCTTGTGGCCACTACTCCTTCGCAACCGTAAAAGATTACGACAAATTTATTTTACCAAATTGCTCGTTTAAGGATTAGGATATTCATTGACCAAAGCTTTACGGAGACTCCATATGAGAGTTATTACCCTTTTTCATTTGAATTAAGTGATATGCATTTCTAAATGGTAAACCATAAGTGATAGAGACCAAGGGTCTTCAGATTTGAGGTCCTTGGTTAAAAAAAAAATGAAAATTAGGTCAAGGTCAAATGTCAAGGTCATATTCGAAATTTTGATTTTGGCTTTTTTTGGCTTATTTTCACACACTTTATAACATATCGACAAATTATTTTTACTAAATTATTAGTTGCGACATGTCGTTACTTTTATATATTTTGATTGAAAGGGTACGTAGACAATTAATGGTAATTTTCACCCATCCTTTATTTAGAATTAGGCGTAAAGTGATATTACTCATTAACCAAACATATTAAAGACCTAGGGTCTTTTTATTTAAGGTCCTTGGTTTGTGACCTTGAAATTAAGGACAAGGTCATAGGTTGATAGGACGTTCTAGATTTTGACCTTTGCTTCAAATTCATATTAATACATCATAAAGCCATAGGAACTAACATTTTAAACTTATTATTTCATATTTTAATATCAAAATAGATCTTTACTAGTGGAAAGACCTTCAATTGTTCTCTGAACAATTGGTATTTAACTGTTATATGTTCACTTTGGCACTGAAATCATTACAGATGAGACGGAGGTGGTTATTTTTTTTAAGTCTGATATTAACACAAATACAATTTTATGTTGTGTTATTTAGTCTCTCAATGTTGTTTTTTTTAGGGATTATGCTACAAACTCAAAGTTAATGAACCGTGAAAGAAGGAACAGGACCAAATAGTTTATGAGATACAAGATATGCCAAAGCTAACAAAAATCATCGAATAATCATAAGTGGTTCCCCTGAAACTCACATAATTACAAACTTTAATATGTAAGCTATGAAAAAAATTCATAGACAATAGACAATCACAAGGGGGCGGAACAAATAATCTCTATAAAAACAAGATATACCAAACAATCATAAATTTACCACTAGTACTCTCCCTCAAACAGACGTAACCGCAAAATTCAACATATAAACATGTTTACTATGAAATTTGTTTAAACGTCAAAAGACCTTGACTGAGGTGTTGGGCCATAACTATAAACTACATACCAACTATCATTGGCTTTTCACAAGTGGGTTCCCTCAAACCGACCTTATCCTAAATTTTAAAATATAAACTATGCAAAAGTTTCAAAGTCTATAAATCATGACTCAGGGTTGGGCACATAACATCTCCTTTAAAACGAGCTTATATAACTGCATATCAACTATCACTGAGTTATCCCTAGTAATGTTAGTGGTTCCAAATAAACTGACCTAATCATAAACGTTGACGTGTTATCATGCAAACGTTTTAAAATCAATATGTCATGACTGAGGGAGCACAGAAAAATACTCTCATGAGATGTGCTAAAGCTTTTACATCTTAATACCAAATATCATTGATTTACAGTTTTTGATAATCCCCTTAAAAAAAATTGAAAACACGTTAATTTTAATGCGTCCAAAGCGCTCGGGCAAAAATAATCACGAATATAACGCCTACCTGTGTTAAAACTACAATCAAGTATAGATCGCATCAATCAATTCTTAAATAAGTTCTTTTATGGAACGCAAAGCCAAACATTTGAAAACTGAGGATGTATAAGTACCGAAACAGTTGAAACTTAAATTATCACAAACTTTAACAAATTGTTTGATGCGGTCAGACAAAGCATACATCAGTATTAAACTACTTCAGAGCAAGAGAAAAAGAATCACAACATGAGAAATGTCAACAAAGATGAACCACTAAAGTATGACAAATCAAATGCATATACACTTTGTACCAGCATTTAATTATGGTATCAAAGTTTGTGAAGGGCATCCAAAGTGTAACAAAGTAGTATATTATACATTCTATACTCAGGCATGATATTTATTTTTATAACATATTTGTAAAAGTAGTAATATACACATATATAATTGATCTGAGAATCATAAAAAAAAAACATTTCAAAAGAATATCAGTATGGCTTAACAATACATCGGGTAAAAAATCTTTCTGAAATCCTTCAATACATTCAGAATTACATACATCTATTTACTAAGGCTGATTTTTCAAGGTGTATCTAGATCAAAAAGAAAATATAACAACATAAATTATATCAAATACATTCTTTTAAAGTGCCATTTCTATATATACTAAGCAGTATATTAGTTGTCTAATCCATGTGGGAATAGCTTATGGTTATATGTAAGAATGTGTTAAACCGTCAAATGACTGAAAAGCCTAAATAAAAAAATTCTTCCCTGAGCGCAGCCTGATACGACATTAGAGGTCGAACCCTGAACAGTTTGTGCAAGTTTGGAAACAATATTTAAGCTTGATACTGTCTGAATTTGGATTGTGATCAGATTATTGACATAATATAGGTTTCTGCCACAAAAAAGATGTGGTGATTTATCTTAAAAGTTGAAATGGGTTAAATGATTTGTATTAAATTTCAATTAAAAATTTCTTGCTATTGCGCAATACTGTGATATTGGACAATACTTTGCAAATGAAGATTTCTTGCTATTGCGCAATACTGTGCAATATGATGATTTTTTTGCTATTGCGCAATACTGTGCAATTGAATAATTCTTGCGTTGTGCAATACCATGCAATTGAAGATTTCTTGCTATTATGTAATATTGTGCAATAGCACAATACTGTGAAATTGGATATTTATTGCTATTGCTCAATACCGTACAATTGAAGATTTCTTGCTATTGCGCAATACTGTACAATTGGTGATTTCTTGCTATTGCGCAATACTATGCAATTGAAGATTTCGAGCTATTGTGAATACTCTGCAATGGAAGATTTCTTGCTATTGCGCAATATCTACTAGTGCATAATACTTAATATAATGATTTGCACATACTGTTTGGTGTGGATCTCCTGCCATATCATTATTATTTGCTTTTAAATATAAATCAGAAATAATTAATGTAAAAATGAACCATTTTCAGGAGAAAAAAATATAAAAAAAAATTGTGAACAAATCCCCCCTCAAAATTTTGAACCCCATTACATTGTATGAGTCATCACCGCCTTGTAGTACAATTTCAGAGAGATCTATACACTTGAACACAAGTTATTGTCTGGAAACTAGAAAAATGCTTGTTTTTTGGCCCCTTATTCCTAAACTTTTTAGGAAATTACCCCCAAACTCAATCCCAACTTTATCTTTGTAAAATGGAACCTTGTACAATTTCAGAGAGATCCATACACGTACACACAAGTTATTGTCCGGAAACTAGAAATATGCTTATTTTCCCCCCTTTTTGGGCCCCTAATCCCTAAAAGTTTGGTGCAATTACCCCCAAAAATCAATACAAGCCTTCCCTTTGTGATATGGAACCTTGAGGTACAATTTCAGAGAGATGCACACACTTACACACAAGTCATTGTCTGGAAAGTACAAAAAATGCTAGTTTTTGGCCCTAATTCCTAAAATGTTGGTATCATAACCCCCAAAATCAATCCCAACCTTTCTTTTGAGGTATTCAACCTTATGGTAAAATTTCATAGAGATCCATTCACTTAAACTAAACCGGAAACCAATGTGTCTTCGGAAGACGCCGACGATATACAAACGACCTAAAAAAAAAATCTGTTGTCGCAAAAAAAATTCACTGAAATATGAATCTAAATTACAAGAATCTGTCAAAATGACATAAAACTGAGTGCTCATTACATGTATAAGTGTTATTTTAAAAAGATTTTAGGGCATTACTGATCTGTAAAAATCCCCAAAAATAAAATATTCAATATCACACTTGACCTCAATTTTGTCACTATTAATGACAACATATCTTAAAAGTGTAAATTATTGAATGATTCTTCAGTTTTGAACAGGCCATACAGCTGCCTCCTTTTCGCCGTACAACCCAAAACAAGATTACCAGATTTTCATCATAAAACCCTATCAAAATTACCTTCACATCAGATGACTCCAGATGCTTAACAAAACTGCTCTAAAATTCCAAGTCAAGAATTTATATAAGAATGAATACATCATAATTTTGTTTGAAAATGCACTGGTCAATTAAATATCCAAAGAAAAATATATATAAACAATCATTTGATACATTATAAATCAACAGTAAAACTCACTGAAAAAAATAAAGACTCCAGATCATGCCTCAATGCACTGCACAGTCCAATGTCCGAATGTATATGGGACTAGTCTAGAACAATCAATCAATTCAAGTGTCTCAATTTTTTACATTAGAATGCACAGAAATGTTTCTTGTTTTTATATTACTTAATAATGAAATGACTTAAGAATATGATGAGTTATAAATATAAATCCAATGAATAATTAAATGACTAAATGATCTGCTTTTAAGATTGAAGCACTAAACATCAAATGACATAAATCTACATGATAACGCAATACAAACTCAAACTGAAATATCTACAATAGAATACAGTGACAATTGCATTGTCACAAAACTGCTTCAGAATGAAAGGAACAAAAAAAAAACATCAGTATATGTATGTATGCATTAAAAAATCAATTTATTATTATCTAAAAACAAACTAAATTCAGAACATACATACAATTGCTTGGAACATTTACATTGATCAATAACCACTATCAGACTAAAAAATTTGGACTAAACTGCACTAAATCACATGATTCAAGAATGTATAAATTACCGCTTGATTGTAATGATTTATGTAAAACTCTAAGACTGCAAATTCTAATTATTCATGCTTGCATGTTGAGAAAATCAAAAGGAGGTGATGTAGGTGACTCAACAATCCCCTAATATTCAGTTCATGTTTTAATAACATTTACGGTACCAATTTTTCTGCACCAGATGCGCATTTCGACAAATAATGTCTCTTCAGTGATTCTTATTTTATTTTCAGGAAAAACTTGCAATTTCAGAGTTCCATATACTTTAACAAAAGTTATTGTCTGGAAACTAGAACAAGAGTGCATACGCTGAAATGTCTCGCCTGTTTTACTTATCATTGAATTTATGTTGAAAGCCTGTAACATGAAGTATTTACCTTAAGTATCACATACACTTAACATTATCAATGTTCTATGATAATGAGGTCATGGTCGGATGAACCAGGCAAGACAGACATGTACACCTTACACTCATTCATTCGCCAGATATAGTTGACCTGTTGCTTATAGTATCTGATTGACTGACAAAATTACGAAAATGTATCATTGACCAATGAACCATGAACATGAGGTCAAGGTCAGATGATATATGACAGACAGACATGTACACCTTACAATTATTTCATTGACCGATAGTAGCTGACCTATTACTTAAAGAATTTGAAAAACAGACTGAAACACAAAAAATTACATTGACCAATGAACTATGAAAATGAGGTCAAGGTCATATAATACTGGCTAGAATGACGGGTATACTTTATAATCATTTTATACACTAAATATGGTTGACCAATTACTTACAGTACTTTAAAATCAGACAAAAACACAAAAACTTAACTTTGACCAATGAACAATGAAAATGATGTCAAGGTCAGATAATATCTGCCAGACAGACATGCTCATCTTACAATCATTTCATACACCAAATATAGTTGACCTATTGCTTATAGTACTTCAATTCAGACCAAATCACAAAAACTTAACACTGACCAATAAACAATGAAAATGAGGTCAAGGTCAGATGAAACCTGCCAGACAGACATGTATCCATTACAATCATTCCATACATCACAAATAGTTATCCTACTGCTTATAGTATTTGAGAAACGAACCTAATCACGTTACTTTAACCTTGATCACTAATCCATGAAATTAGGTTAAGGTCAGGTAAATCCTATATGACGGACATGTAGACCTTGCAAGGAACCCATATACCAAATATAGTTATCCTATTACTCATAAGTGAAAAATTCACATTACAATTTTTTTTTCATTTTTTTTTCAAGCATTCACTGAACCATGAAAATGAGGTCAAGATCATTAGACATATGACAGACGGAAACTTAGTAACATAAGGTATCTGCATACAAGATATGAAGCATCCAGGTCGTCTACTTTCCGAAATATAAAGCTTTATACCAATTGTTTACACCACCACCGCCGCCGGATAGTTATACCTATGTCTCGCATACTGCGACCTTCGTTGCAGGCGAGACAAAAATGATTGTTTTGTGATCTGTAGAACAACATAAAACAATCGAAAATTAACAGAATAATTGTATGAAACTTTTAAACGAAAACACTTGAAATATGCAGGGAAATTAACGCAGTGTCAAATTTTCGCGATTCTACAGCTGCCGCTAATAAAGCCAAAGTTAAACACACGCGAGAAAAAACCCGATATATGGTATATATTAATAGTGCTGTGATACATTACATTGCATCAAAACAGCACTGAACACAAACAAAAATGCTCAAGCTTAACTGTGCTTTTAGAAGTATCAATTAATCATTCAATCAATTAACTGGTAACATTGGAGATATTTTTCCCCCGAATATAAAAGTTACATTAGTTTTTTCTGATTTGATCAATGAATTTCTTTGATATACAGTCAATTAAGTCAGGAATAGGACAATTGTTTTCCGTTCATTTGATGTGTTTGAACTTTTGATTTTGCCATTTGATAAGTGACGTTCCGATTTGAATTTTCCTTGGAGTTCGGTATTTGTTATTTTACTTTTTTTGACACTAATTGGGTTAAAATTTTTAGCCACATTGGTAACTTACCGCTAATATTCCAGTAAAATAAGTGAATGACAATCATGAAATATTTTCAATCGTTTTCTTCTTTAAAACGCAAATGAGACCAAGATTTAATGGACAATTCGCCTCTTTTACCTTTCGTCCCCAAATAGTCTATTGGGTCTATATGAATGCCTTACTGTGACATCATATGTTTAAAATATGTATTCAACAGTATTGTGTCCTTTTAATCAGTTTAAATCCTTGTCAGTTTTGCTTTAACTGCTTTATTGTTAAGATTAAGCCAAAAAAATATGTATTTCACCCTATGATCTACTTTTTTCATCCGAGATGAATCAAATCACTAGATATAATTATCTACATTATTTTGATCATGCTGACTTATTTGTAGATCTTACTTAGCTGAAATTTTTCTCATTTAAACTTTCTTTCTATCTACTATAATTTTAAAGATAATAATTCAAAACCTGTAAAATGTCCTAAAAAAATAACTATATCTGACATTTACCCAACAATAGGTTGTTCAATTAGCCTGAAAATTACATCGCAGATAGATCTTGACCTTTTCATCATTTTGACTCCCTGTCACTTTTGCTCTTACTGATTTAGTTTTTGAGATATAAGCCAAAAACTGCATTTGACCCCTATGTTCTATTTTTCGCAATGGCGACCATGTTTGTTGATAGATCAAAACTTCGGATACAATTTATAAACTAGATACCCTAAGGAACATTCATTTAAAGTTTGGAAGTATTTGGCCTAGTAGTTTCAGGGAAGATTCTTGAAAAACTGCATTTTACCCTGTGTTCTATTTTTAGCCATGACGGCCATGTTTTTTGACGAAATAAAAAATAAAACACAAATTTTATTTTATACACCCTACTGATCATTCAGTTGAAGTTTGGTTGAATTTGTTTGAGTAGTTTTAGAGGAGAAGATTTTTTAAAGGTAGCAAATATGATGAACCAATTGTGAAAAATTGTCATTAAAGGACAATAACCCCTTAAGGGGTCAATTGACAATTTTGGTCATATTAACTTAATTGTAGATCTTATTTTGATGATCATTTTTGCTTTTTACAGTTTATCTTTATCTATAATAATATTCAAGATAATGACCAAAAACTGCAAAATTTCCTTAAAATTACCAATTAAGTGGCAGCAACCCAACAATGGGTTGTTTGATTCATCTGAAAATTTCACGTTGATAGATCTTGACCTAATGAACAGTTTTACCTCATCAGATTTGCTCTTAATGCTTTAGTTTTTGAGATATAATCCAAAAACTGCATTTGACACTTATGTTCTATTTTTAGCAATGGCGACCATGTTTGTTGATAGATCAAAACTTCGGATATAATTTATAAACTAGATACCCTAAGGAACATTCAGTTAAAGTTTGAAAGTATTTGGCCGAGTAGTTTCAGAGGAGAAGATTCTTGAAATAGTTTACGACGACAGACGACGACAGACGACGGACGACGACGGACGCCAAGTGATGGCATAAGCTCACTTGGCCCTTCGGGCCAGGTGAGCTCAAAAGAAGATGAATTCAAATTAAAACAGGCTGAACTTGAAATGAAGGAAAGGTTAATGATGGAAAAGATGAAAGAAAAAGAAGATAAAATCAAATCAAAACAGGCAGAACTTGAAATGAAGGAACGGTTATGAGTTTTGAACAGCGGTATACTTCTGTTGCCTTTATTTAGAGATGGAAAAGATGAAAGAAAAAGAAGATGAATTCAAATCAAAACAGGCTGAATTTGAAATGAAGGAAAGGTTAGAGATGGAAAAGATGAAAGGAAAAGAAGATGAATTCAAATCAAAACAGGCTGAACTTGAAATGAGGGAAAGGTTAGAGATGGAAAAGATGAAAGAAAAAGAAGATGAATTCAAATTAAAACAGGCTGAACTTGAAACGAGGGAAAGGTTAGAGATGGAAAAGATGAAAGAAAAAGAAGATGAATTCAAATTAAATCAGGTTGAACTTGAAAAGGGGGAAAGGTTAGAAATGGAAAAGATGAAAGAAAAAGATGAATTCAAATTAAAACAGGCTGAACTGGAAACGAGGGAAAGGTTAGAGATAGAAAAGCTGAAAGAAAAAGAAGATGAATTCAAATTAAAAAAGGCTGAACTTGAACCAAGGGAAAGGTTAGAGATGGAAAAGATGAAAGAAAAAGAAGATGAAATCAAATCAAAATAGGCTGAACTTGAAATGAAAGAAAGGTTAGAGATGGAAAAGATGAAAGAAAAAGATGAAAGAAAAATTAAAACAGGCTGAACTTGAAACGAGGGAAAGGTTAGAGATGGAAAAGATGAAAGAAAAAGAAGATGAATTCAATCAAAACAGGCTAAACTTGAAATGAAGGAAAGGTTAGAGATGGAAAAGATGAAAGAAAAAGTAGATGAATTCAAATTAAAACAGGCTGAACTTGAAACGAGGGAAAGGTTAGAGATGGAAAAGATGAAAGAAAGAGAAGATGAATTCAAATCAAAACAGGCTGAACTTGAAATGAGGAAAAGGTTAGAGATGGAAAAGATGAAAGAAAAAGAAGATGAATTCAAATTTAAAAAGGCTGAACTTAAAACGAGGGAAAGGTTAGAAATGGAAAAGATGAAAAAAAAGATGATGAATTCAAATTAAAAAAGGCTAAACTTAAAACGAGGGAAAGGTTAGAAATTGAAAAGATGAAAGAAAAAGAAGATGAAATCAAATTAAAACAGACTGAACTTGAAATGAAGAAAAGTTTAGAGATGGAAAAGATGAAAGAAAAAGAAGATGAATTCAAATCAAAACAGGCTGAACTTGAAACGAGGAAAAGCTTAGAGATGGAAAAGATGAAAGAAAAAGAAGATGAATTCAAATTAAAAAAGGCTGAACTTAAAACGAGGGAAAGGTTAGAAATGGAAAAGATGAAAGAAAAAGAAGATGAAATCAAATCAAAACAGGCTGAACTTTAAATGAAGGAAAGGTTGGAGATGGACAATATGAAAGAAAAAGAAGATGAATTCAAATCAAAACAGGCTGAACTTGAAATGAAGGAAAGGTTAGAGATGGAAAAGATGAAAGAAAAAGAAGATGAATTCAAATTAAAACAGACTGAACTCGAAACGAGGGAAAGGTTAGAGATGGAAAAGATGAAAGAAAAAGGAGATGAATTCAAATCAAAACAGGCTGAACTTGAAATGAGGGAAAGGTTAGAGATGGAAAAGATGAAATAAAAAAGAAGTTTTTTGAAAAAACAAGTTGATAATTTTTTTCCACAGTTTGAGAAAATTGCTCAAACTTTGAATCGGCTGAAGCTTATTGGACTACAGTGCTGCAAAGTGTTTTTAGGGCAAGGCGCGTTAAAATTTACTCAGCACTTTCATCAGATAAAAGTTCTGATTATGGCACTGTTAAACAAGACGTTTTGAAAGCTTATGAGTCAGTGCCAGAAGCATATAGACATAAATTTAGGTCTTATAAATAGTTTGATTCACAAACCTGTGTTGAATTTGCTAACAAATCTATTTGATAAATGGCTTACGTCAAAGAAAATTAAAATTTTGATAATTTAAGACAATTGATGTTATTAGAAGAGTTCAGGCAGTGTGTTCATTTAGACTTAAAAACACATTAAGATGAAAAAACTGTTGGGACATTACACGATGCTGCTGTTACCTTTGACAATTATACCCTTTCACATAAAAGAAGTTTCAAAGGTCAAAATTTTAATACTTCGTGTGGAAATTACAAGTACTGATAGTAAGCCTGTTGCACAGAACAAGAGTCAGTATAGTTATAATATGTCTAGCCCAAAATTTTATACTTTTGAGAAGTCACTGTCCTTGTGCTTATTGTAAGAAGAATAGTCACCTGATGGTTGATTGTTTTAGACTCCAGAAGAAGAATGAAAGAGATAATAAGCCCAAGACCAGTGCTTCTACGACACCCCTTGTTACCATAAGATGGAATGACCTGCGATTTAGGCTTTAAAGTCCAGTTTTTGTGATTACATTGAGGAATATAAATAAAGGCAACAGTAGTATACCGATGTTCAAACTCATAAATCCATGGACGAAAAACAAAATCGGGGTAACAAACTAAAACTGAGGGAAACGCATTAAATATAAGAGAACAACGATACAACGCTACAATGTAACACACACAGAAACGGACCAAGCAACAGACAAGATCCCTCGAGAATAACAAATATAACATCAAAACCAAATACATGAATTTGGGATAGACAAGTACCGTGACACGTCTTATCGCAATGTGAATTTATACTCAAAAAAAAAGAGAAAACAAACGACGCAACGGTAAAATGTAACACATACAGAAACGAACTATAATATAACAATGGCCATATTCCTGACTTGGTACAGGACATTTTTAAAGAAAAAAATGGCGGGTTGAACCTGGTTTTGTGGCATGCCAAACCTCCCCTTTTATAGCCATGTGAAATATAACATTAAGATGACAACTCAACACTACAGGACTACAATATAAATAAATTGGAGAATACAATTGACAAAGAAACACACGAACAACAGCCAACAAAAGGCAACAAGTTGAAAATTTTAATATACGCCCGAAGTGCATTTTATACACACAAGATTTACTAGTGATGCCCAGATACAAAAGTTTGAAAGCCGAAACAAGCACAAAGTCGAACAGCATCGAGGACTAAAAGATTAAAAAAGTTGTGCCAAAAACGGCCAGGGTTTTCTGTTAGTTACCAGAACATCCTTATCATTTAGAATAATTTATACTTTTGCAAACAGTAAATTTATAAAATTAATAAACAAAAGCTGTACATGACAGAACTAAAATATTAACTAATTACAGGAAACAACTGAAATACATAACATAACCAGACATTTGCAACACAATATGTAGACACATCCGAATATGTTTAAACCACAACGCCAAGTGACGTCATATTTGAAATTGTAAAAAATGACAAAAAAATGATGACGTCATTTGAATATGTAAAACAGATCATCAAAAAATGAAAAATGACATCATTTGAATGAATAAGATAGAACTAGGACTGACTCAAGAATACATTTGAACTAAATACTGATATTGCACTTAATAACAACGCACATTTCAATATTTATTAATAGCAAACTAAGGCAGCAGTTAACTATATTATAAAGCTATGTACGGTTTGTTTTGAATCTCACTTGAAACGTAAAATATCGCACTGATTACGTTGAACAAAATGAAATCTAATAAATGAATGCGGTGATTAATATTAATTACCATAACACATAAATATAATAGAAAAGAAGTCAACACATTTGACAAAATCCGATGAGAATTACAAATATAGCATTAAACATTTAAACTAAATACATGAATTTGGGATAGACAATTACCGTAACACGTGTTATAGTAATGCGAATTCACACTCAGCAAAACAGTCACAATCGGGAATAAGTCACGTTTGGTAATTAAAAGATTAGACGACATAATGACAAACAACAATCTACCATGTGGTAAAAATGTCCTTAGCTAGTTTGGTCAAAGATACATCGTATGGATCCACCAATTCTTGATGGTGTCCATAAAATTTACGGAGTGTCAATTTTAATCTGTCCTCCTCATAACTTTGTTGGAGCAGTTTCTGCGTAAGGGGCACACTCCTGTATATGAAGTCCGTATAGTGTGAACAAGCACGAGCATAACGTATCAATTGTGATATATAAACACCATACGAAGGGGCAGAGGGTATGTTACTGCTAAGAAATGGGAAATTGATAATTGGGAAGTTGAAATCGTCCCGTTTATCATAGATTTTTGTGTGAAGTCGTCCATCTACGTCAATATTGAGGAAAAGATCAAGGTATGAAGCAGTTCTTCTAGTATCAGAAGTATCCTTAATTTCAAGTTCACTGGGATATATGAGATGTAGGTATTGGCTGAAATATGGGTAATTCAATGATAGAACATCATCAATATATCGGAAAGTAAAAAAAAAATAAAGAATTTCGCAAGGTGCTTTTTCTTTTTGTCTTTTAGAAGGTTCTGAATGAATTCTGCTTCATACGAGTACAAAAACAAATCAGCCAGCAGGGGTGCACAATAAGTACCCATTGGAATACCGACTGTCTGTTGAAATATAAATCCTCCAAACTCAACAAATATATTGTCGATCAAAAAGTCCAGCATTTTGATAATATCATCTTCAGTATATTTTCTGGAAGATTCAGTGTGATTCTTCACAAAATATGTATTATTGTAAACCCGTTATGTCTGATGGGTTTGTTTCTATTGTTGATACTACTCAGTCTATTAAGATTTTACGGGACACTGGAGATTCTTAGACTTTATTGTTAGGTGCTTTTGTCTGAGGAGATAACACAGAGCTGTCAATCAATAGATACCAGTTTGATACTAGGAGCGGGATCTGCTTAAACATCCGAAGCATCCCTTTCAATAAGAAGCCTATAATTGAGACATCTAAAATTACATAGAGCTGTCAGTCAGTAGATGCCAATTTGGTAATTGATACTTAGAGCAGAATCTGTTAACCAGTCCGGAGCACCCATTTTAATAGGAAGACTATGATTGAGACATCTAAAACTACACAGAGCTGTCAATCAATAGATGTCAATTTGATACTTGGAGCAGGGTCTGTAAACCAGTCCGGAGCACCCCTTTCAATAGGAAGCCTATGATTGAGACATCTAAAATAACACAGAACTGTCAATCAATAGATGTCAATTTAATACTTGGAGCAGGGTCTGTAAACCAGTCCGGAGCACCCCTTTCAATAGGAAGCCTATGATTGAGACATCTAAAATAACACAGAACTGTCAATCAGTAGATGTCAATTTGATACTTAGAGCAGGATCTGCTTACCTTTCCGGAGCATCCCTTTCAATAAAAAGCCTATGATTGAGACATCTAAAATAACACAGAACTGTCAATCAGTGGATGCCTATTTGATACTTGGAGCAGGATCTGCTTATCTTTCCGGAGCACCCCTTTCAATAAGAAACCCCTGAAATATCATAACATCCTTTTCGGTTTGTCCATTGTTTTGTCTAACTCGACTCGCGGTTATTGAGTGGCTTCTTTATATCTTCTCCCTCTTCTAAAGTTTCATTTTTTTCACTGAATGTAATACTAATTTGTTCTAATGTACTGAATATGCATTACATAATTGCACTTGATTGATAGTTGTTTAAAGCCACTTTCAGCACTATTTTCTCTTTGTCAATTTTGTGGCGGTGCATTTTTTTCTTGGTTTGGGTGGGAGGAGGTAACAGGAATGCTCGGAGAGTAGCAACGACCTTAAAAGTGACAATCATTGTCAATTAAGATTCCAGTGTATCAGTCATGAGTGGGGTTTGAACTCACACCTCAGTATTGACAGGCTAGTGATACACTAGTTAGACTTATTAGACCGATCGGACTACGAGGCCCCTCTGTTTTCCAATGAACTGACACCCTCAATATTGACATGCTAGTGGTTCACTAGTAAGACTAATTAGACCGATCGGACTACGAGGCCCCTCTGTTTTCTGTGGTACACTGACCGATCGGACTACGAGGCCCCTCTGTTTTCTGTGATACACTGACCGATCGGCCTACGAGGCCCCTCTGTTTTCCAATGAACTCACACCTCAGTATTGACAGGCTAGTGATACACTAGTTAGACTAATTAGACCGATCGGCCTACGAGGCCCCTCTGTTTTCCAATGAACTCACACCTCAGTATTGACAGGCTAGTGATACACTAGTTAGACTAATTAGACCGATCGGCCTACGAGGCCCCTCTGTTTTCCAATGAACTCACACCTCAGTATTGACAGCCTAGTGATACACTAGTTAGACTAATTAGACCGATCGGCCTACGAGGCCCCTCTGTTTTCCAATGAACTCACACCTCAGTATTGACAGGCTAGTGATACACTAGTTAGACTAATTAGACCGATCGGACTACAAGGCCCCTCTGTTTTCTGTGATACACTGACCGATCGGACTACGAGGCCCCTCTGTTTTCTGTGATACACTGACCGATCGGACTACGAGGCCCCTCTGTTTTCTGTGATACACTGACCGATCGGACTACGAGGCCCCTCTGTTTTCTGTGATACACTGACCGATCGGACTACGAGGCCCCTCTGCTTTCTGTGATACACTGACCGATCGGACTACGAGGCCCCTCTGTTTTCTGTGATACACTGACCGATCGGACTACGAGGCCCCTCTGTTTTCTGTGATACACTGACCGATCGGACTACGAGGCCCCTCTGTTTTCTGTGATACACTGACCGATCGGACGACGAGGCCCCTCTGTTTTCTGTGATACACTGACCAATCGGACTACGAGGCCCCTTTGTTTTCTGTGATACACTGACCGATCGGACTACGAGGCCCCTCTGTTTTCCAATGAACGTTAAGCAAATAACAACTATAATCAATCAATAAATATATATGGAAACTTTCTCCTACATCTTTTCACCTATTCAACAAATGAATCATTTCTAAAAAGGTTCTACAGTATCACAGTGTCATGTGTCTAACTTGCTAATCAGCTTTATTCTATTAGATGCATGTTTCAAGAAATGCTTAAAAATCTTTAATGATTATGCCTAAAGAGACCTAGAAACTGATACAGTTTAATTTAACTGCAGATATTTCTTTTATTTTTTTTTGAAAATTGTTTGGAAAGGCATTATAAATAAGAATCAGAATGTTTGAGAGATTAACCTATGTAATGATTTTAAAATCTTAGTCACATGTTAATTGATTTTCTTTAACGATGAGTTTCGATGTAAATCTTAAAATTTCGTATTGTGTATTTAACAGTCGTCTATAACAATGTTACACACTGACAAACAGCCCAATGCTATATTTATATACGTACAATTAAACCCAAATCAAAACAATTAAAAGTATTCATAAGGAATCAACTTATTGTTTTGCTATGTTGACTTGATTGTTGATCATTTCTTGCTAATCGTTTTGATGAGAAACAATGGCGGATGACGGAATAGCTCACAAGGATAAGAACAAGTAAACAAATAGCAAACCTGGATGAAGGGCAACAAATTGGACCTCCACTGGAAAACAATGGTATGTTGGACAGTCAGTCGCTTTTCCCTTTCAACAGGCCAAGTACGATATCTACTGTCTCTATTCTAAATGCGTATTTAAACATCACACACAGCTATATGACCTAATATGGCAAGGGTTTTATTGCTTATCAGAAAATAACATATTTCGATACCTCAATTACCTCTGATGTTGACAAAATTGATTTGGGCCATTTATACAAAATGCTGTAAACATATTTAATGATGACAAAAAATTTGAACATCTACATTCGATTTACGAAAGGACAAACACATTAAAATAATGTATATATCTTTCCCATGAAAAAGGTACAACCATTGGTGGCCTTCGGCTGTTTTCTGCTCTTTGTTCGGGTTGTTGTCTCTTTGACACATTCTCCATTTACATTCTCAATTGAACCGGATGTTTTCCTTACTGTCTTCTTGTCATTCGTCTTTACTTTACACATTTACATGTAACTGGAAATTTCGTATTATTGATAATACGCAAACAACATATTAACAAACACTTTTTACGCTTAAAACATACTAATAAACACATTTTCAAAATAGTTCTGTACATAACGAGTGTAGTGTTAGCAATTTTTACATTACAGGTTTGCTGCAAGTACTGCAAAACTATAAAGAATACCGAGACAGTCCAATATTGGTTCACATTTTAAGTTGTGTCCACTATTTCGACTATGGTACACTATTACATCTAGACCATTACTTTCTATAACTTAACAAATAGACAGTTTTGTCCAATATTTAATCTTGACCATTACTCTATTTAACTCAACGAATAGCGTTTGATTCACTATTTCATCATATCCATTAAACATTCCATAACTCTATGAATATACAGTTTTGATCTCTGTGCCATCTTGGCAATCACATTTCATAACTCTATTAATAGACAGTTTTGTTCTCTATTCTCTTTTGGCAATCACATTCCATAACTCTATGAATAGACAGTTTTGTTCTCTATTCCTTTTTGGCAATCACATTCCATAACTCTATGAATAAACAGTTTTGTTCTCTATTCCATGTTGGCAATCACATTCCATAACTCTATGAATATACAGTTTTGTTCTATATTCCATGTTGGCAATCACATTCCATAACTCTATGAAACAGTTTTGTTCTCTATTGCATTTTGGCAATCACATTACATAACTGTATGAATAGACAGTTTTGTTCTCTATTCCATCTTGGCAATCACATTCCATAACTCTATGAATAAACAGTTTGGTTGACTTTTTCATCTGGTTCATTTATTTGTATAACTCTATGTAGAGACAGTTTAAGACAGACTTTAATTGGTAGCATTTTTTCTCAATACACGGATTTAGTCAAAACTGATCAGTCTAATGCCAAGAAGTTGGTATGGTAGGTAGTAGGTAAATTTCTTAAAAAGTTTTGAAATTACAAATTGCAATTAAAAACAGCATGAGCTTATTTCTCTATTGTGTTGGAATAATTTCAACTTCAATGTCCATTTCTGAAATGAAAACAAAATAAATCACAACTGCAAAGATAATTTTAGTGTCCGTTTTAAGTTCTACTTCAACAGTTTTATAGAGATATCCATTTTTTTTTGGACCAGTAGAAAAAGAAAATGATAGTGAATATCATGCAATGGAACATCTTTCTGGAAACACACTGTTCACTAAAAACTAATGTTTTATGTTTGCATACGTTCATGCTGTTGTAATAAATTGCTTCGCTGAGCGCAGAGGTCCAACCCTGAAAAGTTGGGGCAAAAATGGACACAATTTTTGCACTTGATACAAGTCTGAATTTGGATTGTAATAAAATATTTAATGCATAATAGGTTTTCGGACACAGAATAACTGTAGTCAAAGAATTTGTTATATGATTTGAATTTATATTATTTTTTTTGCTTTTGCACTATGCTGTTGTATTATTGACACCCCCACCCCCTTTTTGTTTGCAAATAAAAAAAAAATATTTGAAGAATTTTTCTTTTTAATTTCTGAAATCATTTTGAAATCAGTAAAAAATGTCTTTCCCCCACAGTTTCTTATTCCCCCCCCCCATTTTTTTCACCTCCCCCTTTCCCTTTTCCCTTTTTCCAAAAACAATTCTCTCCTTCAAGATCATATAGGCATAATCTCAATTCAAATTTCTAATGGAGTTTGCAACCAAAATTACCCATTTAGTTCCTTCTTATAAGTCTTAAAATTGAAAATGACTAAAATCATTATTAATTAATAGTAACTTCTAAAAATAAATTGACAGCTTATCACCTCAAGAAAATACAACATTTATTCAGACATAATTGACAAACAGTGTAAGGGAGGTAATCAAAGATACATAACATTGCTCGTAATATGTGATTGGATTACCTCCCTTACACTGTTTTTAAACTGTCTTTATTGTCCACTAACCAGGAAACCCTTGTTTCCCCCTTGTTTTAACCCTAATTCCTAAAAGTTTTGAGCCATTTGTCAGGAAAATACAAAAAATCCTTTTTGAGCCCCTAATTCCTAAACTGTGAAGACCATAATCCCCAAAATCAATCCCGACCTCCCTTTTGTGGTTATAAACCTTGTGTGTAAATTTCATAGATTTCTATTTACGTATACTAAAGTTATTGTCTTCGGACGACGACGACGACGTGATACCAGTATACTTCCGCAAAATGTTTTTGCGGTCGTATAATAAAATGGATAAAATCATAACGAACTTTGTGCACACATTTTGGTTTTAAAAAGGCTAAGAACTTCAACTTACCTAATGTTTCATTTTCATTGATTGAACTTCCTCAGCAGACATAGTTTTAGACAAAATTGTATTTAGTTGATCTGTATAAAGCCTTGCTGGTTTGTTAAGTTGATCAAAACGTTTTAAAAGATCACTTAATATGTTACACAACTCAATGAAACGTGTATCTCCAATTTCAGCTGCCGTTGAGTGTTGTAGTTCATTCCTTGTAAGTCTTATACGCTCAATATCATCTCCAACAGCTATGTCTGTACCCTGAATGGTTTGCCAATTCCCTCCCCATCCATTAGTTGGAATATGTTTTTTAAGTTTGAAATGCTCCTGGTACAAGTGTGTTATATCACAATCGCTTCTCGGACGTAGATTTGGTTTATCTGGTTTTAGAAGGTCATATGAAACATCAGCGAGAACATTCAACACGATCATTCCCATTTTTGTATAATTGATTTCCTCTTTGGTGAACTGAAAAGAAGATAAACGTAAACGTAAGGAATCGTAATGCAAAAGATGAAAAAGATATTATACAATTTGGTTTAACATAAGTTTTTCTTGAAATCAATTAACTTGGTCAAGTACTCATTGAAGTTCCTACAAGAAAAAAACTTTAAAGTAAAATCAATGACCTGGTACCTAGCATCTAAAAATAACTCTTGCTCCATGTTTTGGAACAAATAAAACTGGGAATGCTGTTTAAAATTATTATAAAAAACATCTTACTCAGAAATATTTCAGAACATACAGCGCAGGCTTTGACAAACTAAATATCCGAGGTTAATATGTTTATGTTTATTGTTATAAAAAATAATCATTATGTTAACAGACGTTTTTTGTTGACCAATGCGCTCTACGTTTCCGTTCCTAAAAACCAATGTAATGAAAATATGCTTGTGAACATTGAATTTTGTGGAACATGTTGATTTGTACTATTTGTGACACCAAGACATAATCTAAATGACATGTTTCATCCCGCTGCAAATGTTTGCACCTGTCCTAAGTCAGGAATCTGATGTACAGTAGTTGTCGTTTGTTTATGTAATATATACGTGTTTCTCGTTTCTCGTTTTGTTTATATAGATTAGACCGTTGGTTTTCCCGTTTGAATGGTTTTACACTAGTTATTTTGGGGCCCTTTATAGCTTGTTGTTCGGTGTGAGCCAAGGCTCCGTGTTGAAGGCCGTACTTTAACCTATAATGGTTTAGTTTTTGAATTGTTGTTTGGATGGAGAGTTGTCTCATTGGCACTCACACCACATCTTCCTATATCTATTGTTTTAGCTATGATTCATTGTGATATTGGTTAATACATCCATATTTGAAATTTGAAGCCATCTAGAACAGTTTCTTTTGAAACAAACTGATTGCATTTAATGAAAAAGTTGGGTTTTTTTTTTATTCTAAAATGCATAATATACAATATATAAATTACACATAGCTGAGAGGGTGATAGAGCAGACTTTTACTCCGAGAAAACATTGTCAACCGATGCAAGGTCAAGGTTAATAATGTTATTTTTAGCGTGCCAATCTGCTCTTTCCCCCTCTCAGCTATGTGTTATCTAATTTATTATACTGAACATTCTATGTGTTTGTATTATCCCGTCAATGTGTTTGTATTATATATAAACTCATCATAGATACCAGGACTAAATTTTGTATATACGCCAGACGCGCGTTTCGTCTACAAAAGACTCATCAGTGACGCTCGAATAAAAAAAAAAGTTAAAAAGGCCAAATAAAGTAGAAGTCTTTCATTTTTGCTGGTGTGTTTTGTACATGTGACTTTTAAAGATCCCGTCATTATGTTATAGTTCTATTATAATGCCCATAATGTTACTGTCCTATAATATCTTTGAAAATACTTTGAACGACAAAATTATTTTACTTGCGTAGTGGTATTAACCATATGTGGATTCTTAAAAATTCTAAAGAACTTCTGGATACTTATAAATCTCGGTCTTTTTCTGAACTAAGTTCTTACAATACTTTTGATTTTTTAACCCTGTATACCTCCATTACCCATGTGAAACTATAATTGTTTTGAAAATACTTGGAACGACAACATTATTTTATATTTTTCCTGTGTGATGTTTACATTTTCTGACGTCAAACACGCAAAGCAATTCATGTGGTTGTAATATTTGATAGATGTGTTTTGTGCTATTTTTGTTAAATATTTGTTTGTTTTGAGATTGTGACACAGTGATGACTGCTGTACCCATATTTTGACCATTTTACCTATTTTGTCTGTTTTGGTCACGCACCGTTGTAAATATAATGAAATTTGATGCGACTGTCATACATGTGAGAGGTTTGGCGCTATAAAACTAGATTCATAAATCCACCATTTTCTTCCTTTGAAAATGCCTGTACCAAGTCAAGAATATGACAGTTGTTGTCCATTCGTTTGATGTGTTTAATCATTTAATTTTGCCATTTTATTATGGACTTTCCGTTTTGAATTTTCCTCGGAGTTCAGTATTTTTGTGATTTTACTTTTTTTCTATCATTTTTGCCTTTTAATTGAAAACACTTAACTTTGACGTCATGTACATGATGTTACAGTTATTATCAGCTATTAGTGTATGTTTATGGACCTGATGAGAGTTATGTCCAATGTTGAACAAATAATACTAACTTCACATGCATTATAGTAAATTGCAGCTGTTAATGTATGTTTATTGACCTGATGAAAGTTTACGTCCAAAGCTGACCTTAATCCTACTCACTCAACATAATAATAATAGTTCATTTAAGTGTCTGTGTATGATTTTATCAACCATACGACAGTTGCTGAGTACACGGTACTCACTTCACATATTTGACAGTGAGAAAATGTTTACAATTGAGAATTGAGTCTACAACGGAGATATTTGAAGAGATCATCTTAAAAGTATGAATTTTGTGACTGATTTTACTAGGTACAGCTTTTGTTACATTGCTAACATTTAATATATAATTATTGTTGTAGTTAATATTTGTTTTAGAAAAAACAATTGTAAATAAAAGTCATTCCTATATATATTAATGATATTTTTAAATTAAAACATCATTATTAGTTGATTTCTTGCTTGCTTGGTTGATGATATCAACATGATCAATGAATAAGTTCTTCTTAATGATCCTGTGGTTGGTTGTTGGATGTAAACGTTGATTGGTTCCTTAGTTTATTTATTTATGAATTGATTATTGACAGTTTGCTTAATGTAAAGAAAAGTATTGTCCAATTCATTGATTGTTTAAGTAACAAATATTTAACGAATATTCTTCACTCCGAGAAACAGGTTAAATATCCCACTTTAAAAAAAAAAAAAGAACAAAACGGATACGTAGTCTACTTCCATGATTAAATTCAGTAAGACAACTCGAGAATCCTAGAACATGCGAAAAGGAAAATACGATGGAATTTTAAGATTTAAATAGACACGAAAAAAAAATTAATTAATAAAACATAAATTTAGAGTACTGCTAGAGAAAGGGAAATTGATAAGGGATGATTCAAGGATATTTTGAGGAAGTTGTCAATTATTGAAAGTTCCAATTGGAATTTATAAAATTCAAGAATATTTTAGAAGGGAACCAGATGCTCCGCAGGAAGCAGCTTTATACGACCTCAGATGTTGAACCCTGAACGGTTGGGGCAAGTATGGACACAACATTCAAGCTGGATTCAGCTCTAAATTTGGATTGTGATTAAATAGTTGACACAGCATAGGTTTCTGACACAGAATGAATGTGGTCTAATGAACTTAAATGGTTTTTGTTTGCCTTTGAGCAATTCACTATGCTTTTGAATATTAATCCTCTCAAAAAAATGTTTGAAGAAATTTTCTTTTTATTTATGAAATCTGAAATGAAAAAAATTGACCCCCCAATTTTTTTTCACATCCCCCTTTCCCTTATTTCAAAACTGATCTCAATTCAAATTTCTAATGAAGTTTGCAACAATAACTACTCATTTAAATACATCATAAAATATTAAAATGTAAAAAAAGTGCTTGTTATTACTGAATGGTAAAGATTGTTTTAATCTATCATTTGGTAGTAAAAGTGAATATACATTGTATATTGTATAAAACAATGATTTAAGTTGATTCAACTACTATTCTGGACAAAGAAAGATAACTCCAATTGAAATCCAATTGGAATTTCTTGCTATTGCACAATATTGTGCAATTAGATATTTCTTGCTATTGTGCAATACTGTGCAATTGAAAATATTTGCTATTGCACAATACTGTGCAATTGAAGATTTCTTGCTATTGCACAATACTGTGCAATTGAAGATTTCTTGCTATTGCTGAATACTGTGCAATTGAAAATTTCTTGCTAATGCACAATACTTAATATAATAATTTTGGATCCTGATTTGGACCAACTTGAAAACTGGGCCCATAATCAAAAATCTAGGTACATGTTTAGATTCAGCATATCAAAGAGGCCCAATAATTCAATTTTTGTTAAAATCAAACTTAGTTTAATTTTGGACCCTTTGGACTTTAATGTAGACCAATTAAAACGGGACCAAAAATTAAAAATCTACATGATTTAAGTTAAGTCTGCCAATTGATATTTTATCGTATGTTTTTATATGTTGTGATGGTATGCTATTGTTTCAGAAAAAGGGAGAAGGTTTGGGCCCATTAAAACGTTTAATCCCGCTGCAAATGTTTGCACCTGTCCTAAGTCAGGAATCTGATGTACAGTACTAGTTGTCGTTTGTTTATGTAATATATACGTGTTTCTCGTTTTGTTTATATAGATTAGACCGTTGGTTTTCCCGTTTGAATGGTTTTACACTAGTTATTTTGAGGCCCTTTATAGCTTGTTGTTCGGTGTGAGCCAAGGCTCCGTGTTGAAGGCCGTACTTTAACCTATAATGGTTTAATTTTTGAATTGTTGTTTGGATGGAGAGTTGTCTCATTGGCACTCACACCACATCTTCCTATATCTACATACACAGTTAAATTTGGCATATCAAAGAACCCCATTTATTCAATTTTTGATGAAATCAAACAAAGTTTAATTTTGGACCCTGATTTGGACCAACTTGAAAACTGGCCCAATAATAAAAAAATCTAAGTATATTTTTAGATTCAGCATATCAAAGAACCCCAAGGATTCATTTTTTGTTAAAATCAAACTAAGTTTAATTTTGGACTCTTTGGACCTTAATGTAGACCAATTTGAAAACGGGACCAAAAATTAAGAATCTACATACACAGTTAGATTCGGCATATCAAAGAACCCCAATTATTCATTTTTTTATGAAATCAAACAAAGTTTAATTTTGGACCCTTTGGGCCCTTTATTCCTAAACTGTTGGGACCAAAAATCCCAAAAATCAATATCAACCTTCCTTTTTATGGTCATAAACCTTGTGTTTAAATTTCATTGATTTCTATTTACTTTAACTAAAGTTATTGTGCGAAAACCAAGAATAATGCTTATTTCGGCCTTTTTTTGGCCCTTAATTCCTAAACTGTTGGAACCAAAACTCCCAAAATCAATCCCAACCTTTCTTTTGTGGTTATAAACCTTGTGTCAAAATTTCATTTATTTCTATTAACTTAAACTAAAGTTATAGTGCGAAAACCAAGAAAATGCTTATTTGGGCCCTTTTTGGCCCCTAATTCCTAAAATGTTGGGACCAAAACTCCCAAAATCAAACCCAACCTTCCTTTTGTGGTCATAAACCTTGTGTTAAAATTTCATAGATTTCTATTCACTTTTACTAAAGTTAGAGTGCAAAAACTAAAAGTATTCGGAAGACGACGACGCAGACGACGACGCCAACGTGATAGCAATATACGACGAAATTTTTTTCAAATTTTGCGGTCGTATAAAAAGTAGAAGGGTGATAAATCCTTAAATGTTTGACAAAGTACAATGATTTAGGTACAAATGTTGCACTGACCTGAAAACCTTCAATTCAATGGGAGCCAGTCCCTACCTTTTTTGTGTGTTCTTTGGACCCAAACCCTGTTTATTTATTTTTTTTAAATTAAGAATTGGTTCTTTATTTGGAGGATTTTTTTATCAATCTGTGGGTCAAGAATAAAAGTGAAGTATTTGTTACTCTACATCATAGAAACAATCAATCAATTAACCAATATACAATATGCGCTTCTGTAAAATGAAAATGTCGACCAATTAATATAAGCAAACAATCGACTAATGAATGCAATTTCTGTCAAATATCACATGAAGCAAAATGTCAATCAATGAAAATGGCTATCTCACAACAATCCACACCCAACCAATCTAAATAATGAAGTAACTGATGTTCTGCAAATATTTTTTTCAATTAACCAATCAACCAACTTAGTGATAGACGAGGTGGAAAGACTTCACTCGAAAGTTTTACTAACATCTATTGGAAGTTATGTTAAAAAACTATTGTTCTGCAGAGTAAATCAATAAATAAATTAACACTTTTGAGATGATTCCTTACTTAAATATCTGATGTAGACTCTTGACTCTCAGTTGTCTATTGTAAACCTTTTTTCTAACATGTCTATTACTATTCGAAGCTATTCATTTTGCTATTTGTGTATGTTTATCAACCTGACAAAAGATTAAGTCCAATTCTGCACACACACTACTCATTTCACGTAAATACTTGACGTTTGTGTATGTTTATCCATCCAACTGATGAAAGTTTACATAATACTTATTAAACATATTACATATATTGATACACAATTTCGTTCAGTAAACAGGTAAAGTTGTTTGTTTTTGTTTCCTTTGTATTAACTAAAATAAAAGTAAATATTTTTAGATTTAAAGAAAGCTTTTGATCTGGTTGATCATATAATTTTATGAAAAAACTTGAATATCCTAATGTTTCAGATTGTACACTAGACTGGTTTAAGTCATACTTGTTTGAACGAAGCAAACAAGTTAAGGTCAATAACGGCATGTCTAATACTAAGTGCATAAAAAACTGATGTACCAGAAGGCTCTATCCTAGGGCCTCTACTTTTTTTTTATATATCAATGATTTACCACTTAACATATAACATTCATTAATAGATTTATGTGCAAAAGATTCTACATTACATAGTAAAGGTAATGATGTACTTCAGTTAACTTTAACCTTCAAAATGATATTCATGTAATTGAAAACTGGTGTTCGCAAAATTGTATGAAATTAAATGCCAAAAAGATGCTCCGCAGGGCGTAGCTTTATACGACCGCAGAGGTTGAACCCTGAACGGTTGGGGCAAGTATGGACACAACATTCAAGCTGGATTCAGCTCTAAATTTGGATTGTGATTAAATAGTTGACACAGCATAGGTTTCTGACACAGAATGAATGTGTTCTAATGAACTTAACATTTTTGTTTTCTCTTAGAGCAATTCACTATGCTGTTGAATATTAATCCTCTCAAAAAAATGTTTGAAGAAATTTTACCTTTTATTTATGAAATTTCAAATGAGAAAAATTTAACCCAATTTTTTAATCACATCCCCCTTTCCCTTATTCCAAAACTAATCTCAATTAAAATATTCTAATGGAGTTTCCAACAATAACTACTCATTTGATAACATCATAAATATTAAGATGTAAAAAAAACTGCTTGTTATCACTGAATGGTAAAGATTATTTAAATTTATCAGTTGGTAGTAAAAAGTGAATATACATTGTATATTGTATATAACAAAGATTTAAGTTGATTCTGGACAAAGAAAGATAACTCCAATTAAAAAAAATTCTTGCAATAAGATATTTCTTGCTTACTATTCTGGACAAAGAAAGATAACTCTAATTAAAAAAAAAATTTGCTATTTTCTTGCCATTGCACAATACTGTGCAATTTAAAAGACTTGCTATTGCATAATACTTAATATAATAATTTTAGATCCTGATTTGGACCAACTTGAAAACTGGGCCCATAATCAAAAATCTAAGTACATGTTTAGATTCAGCATATCAAAGAGGCCCAAGAATTTAATTTTTGTTAAAATCAAACTTAGTTTCATTTTGGACCCCTTTGGACCTTAATGTAGGCCAATTTGAAAACCGGACCAAAAATGAAGAATCTACATACACAGTTAGATTTGGCATATCAAAGAACCCCATTTATTCAATTGTTGATGAAATCAAATAAAGTTTAATTTTGGACCCAGATTTGGACCAACTTGAAAACTGGGCCAATAATCAAAAATCTAAGTACATTTTTAGATTCAACATATCAAAGAACCCAACAGATTCATTTTTTGTCAAAATCAAACTAACTTTAATTTTGGACCCTTTGGACCTTAATGCAGACCAATTTGAAAACATGACCAAAAGTTAAGAATCTACATACACAGTTAGATTCGGCATATTAAAGAACCCCAAGTATTCAATTTTGATAGAGTCAAACAAAGTTTAATTTTGGACCCTTTGGGCCCCTTTTTCCTAAACTGTTGGGACCAAAACTCCCAAAATCAATAGCAACCTTCCTTTTATGGTCATAAACCTTATGTTTAAATTTCATAGATTTCTATTTACTTATACTAGCGTTATGGTTCAAAAACCAAGAAAAATGCTTATTTGGGTTCCTTTTTGGCCCCTAATTCCTAAACTGTTGGGACCTTAACTCCAAAAATCAATACCAACCTTTCTTTTGTGGTCATAAACCTTGTGTCAAAATTTCATAGATTTCTATTAACTTAAACTAAAGTTATAGTGCGAAAACCAAGAATAATGCTTATTTGGGCCCTTTTTTGGCCCCTTATTCCTAAACTGTTGAAACCAAAACTCCCAAAATCAATCCCAATCTTTCTTTTGTGGTCATAAACCTTGTGTCAAAATTTCATAGATTTCTATTAACTTAAACTAAAGTTATAGTGCGAAAACCAAGAAAATGCTTATTTGTGCCCTTTTTGGCCCCTAATTCCTAAAATGTTGGGACCAAAACTCCCAAAATCAATACCAACCTTCTTTTTATGGTCATAAACCTTGTGTAAAAATTTCATAGATTTATATTCACTTTTACTAAAGTTAGAGTGCGAAAACTAAAAGTATTCGGACGACGACGACGACGACGCAGACGACGACGCCAACGTGATAGCAATATACGACGAAATTTTTTTCAAAATTTGCGGTCGTATAAAAAGTGTAAATCAATGATTATTGGTTCAAAACAAAGGATTTGTTCAACTGGAAACAGTTTAGATATCACTATTTCAAATGAACAAATAGAGAATGTGGATTGACAAAAATCTTGAAACATAAATTTCCGTTATAATGATGCAAAATAAAGATAGGGTCACCGACTTCGTTTTTACGGTATACATCATTCAAAGTTGCTTTCTTTGGGAAAAAAAACAACAAAACGTCGAAATAATGTAACGTTATCGCGTTGCAGGCCGTAAAACGTTGATATTTGACGTTTTTCACTACCAACAAGGTAACAAATTGATTATTAGACAAAAAAATTCGTAAGGGTTCCGCGGAACCCAGTGTCTCGCCTACTTTTGCTGTTAATCACAGGCTCAACAAAAATGAGGAAAAAAATCAATAAAATTATTCCTGTTGATACTATCTTTTGTTTGTAAAAAGCTTCTGTCCAGGTTTGGTAAAAATCCAAGATAGTTTATGAATCTAATAAATGTTTTAAAACTTTAACTGCAGACTGTATGTAATGTTAACTGGAAGAAAAACTAAGTCCATTTATAAGTAAAATACAGATACACAGGTACAAAATTTTAACAAAATTTCCTTCTCGATACTAGCTTTTGATCATAAAAAAGCTTCTGTCCAAGTTTGGTACAAATCCAAAATGGTATAGGAAAGAAGAAAGTTATTAAAAAAATTCAAACTTTAACTACAAAGTGCATGTGTTGTTTCCTGGCAGAAAATCTAAGTCCATTTAAAAGTAAAATACTGAAAAAATTGAAATTTATTTTAAAAAAATTTACTTCTGGATACTATCTTATGATCATAAACAAGCTTCTGTCCAAGTTTGGTAGAAATCAAGTATAGTTTAAGAAAATTATTAAAATTTCAAAAACTTTAACCACAGAGTGAATGTATGTTTCCAGGCAGAAAAACTAAGTCCATTTATAAGTAAAATACGGAATAAATGGAAATTTATTTTTTAAAAAATTTACTTCTGGATACTATCTTATGATCATAAACAAGCTTCTGTCAAAGTTTGGTACAAACCCAGGATAGTTTACGAAAGTTATTCAAATTTTAAAAACTTTAACCACAGAGTGAATGTAATGTTTCCCGGCAGAAAAACTAAGTCCATTTATAAGTAAAATACTGAAAAAATGGAATTTTATTTTTACAAAATTCACTTCTGGATACTAACTTATGATCATGAACAAGCTTCTGTCCAAGTTTGGTAGAAATCCAGTATAGTTTAAGAAAGTTATTGAAATTTTAAAAACTTTAACCACAGAGTGAATATTTGTGGACGCCGCCGCCGACGACGCAGACGCCGACGGAAAGTAGGATCGCTATGTCTCGCTTTTTCGACTAAAGTCGAAGGCTCGACAAAAAGAAGTCGGTGACCCTATGAATATTTTATATCATTAAACCAGAAAGGAGTAAGTTTGATAACAGCCATATTTGGCCCCAATTATAAAGTTCAATGTTACAAGTCAAAAAACATTTTAAGTTGACTTAAAGACATGGGAGAAAGTTAAATAGAACAATTTTTGGCAAAGATTAATTCTGACACGTTGATTTTTACATCCCAAAAAGGTCAAAATAGGAGATTTTGATGAAATTTGACAAAATCGGCTAAATTTCAACCAAGTTTATGACCAGGAAACATAGAGTGCAGGCGTCGACAAACTAAATATTCAAATTAGACATGTGAAATGTCTTCACAAACATTATTTTAAAAGATCTTTGTTGTCGACGTATGCGCTCTATGTTTCCTGTCCAATAATCTATGGAAATTTACCCATTTTCTTTGATTTTTCGTGGAAAATCAATATGAGTACAACTTGTGACGTCATAATAAAACGCCGGAACGTGAATTTTCAACAAAATGGCTTATTTCCTATCTAGTCACTGTGTTAGCTATAATTTATTGTGATATTGGTCAATAAATCCTAAATCGAAATTTACGCTAATAAAGGGGTCCATTTTAGGACCTTACCGAACCTACTCCTTTATGTGTCAACAATATATAGTTTTTTAAGAAAAATCTATGGAGTAGAATTAGAGATTTGGCGATTTTAAGACAAATTTTAGAAGGTTTGTCGCCGATTTTATGTGCTTTCTATACAAATATTCACCCATATTAAAAGATATCAATCTGCAATTTTTCAGATAATAAAAGAGATAAATGTATTATTTTTTCGATTTTCAGTTGTAGTTCAACGAGCCAAGGTCGTATACAAATTTTTAGCAAAATCTGCGACATAGCCCATTTACTGTTCCTTGACCTTAATACAAATTTTCCATGTAAAACTCATCAAACATAAATAAATCTTTTACTTACATCAACTGTTCCATGTTGTAGTTCTGACCATTCACCAGTGAACTCGTGTGTAATTTTACATGTCTCACAATAATATTTTGTATCCTGATCTTCACAAAAGTCATTTGATCCTGTTACAGACTCTGGTTTTGTTTGGCCACATTCCCACTTTTTCTCAAATTTTACATTGGGCATCTTAAATCTTGTGCTTATTATCTTGATTATTTCCTCTGTCATAAAGTCAGCAATGTATTTGTACAAACCTCTTTCAATTTGTTCCCCAAATTGCAAAACCTGAATTTGAATAGCATTTGGACATTTTATAACGAGTAATTTTCTTAATTTTGTTATCATCTGTAACTCAAATACAGCAGTTCCACTGAAAAGGGCAATTTGCTTTTTATCCTGTTTAGTAGCAGCAACTTCTGCAACTCTATACTTCCTGCTTAGTGCAGCAATCAAATGATTAATTAGATGTGGTGGAAGAAACCTAAACTTGAAACATAACCAGGTGGATTTCTCACAAGTATCTTTGGTAACATTAAACATTTCATATATGTCATATTCTGGTTTTGATTTGACCATGCAAGGTACATAGTAGCAAGGTTTTTCATCAGCACCGTCAATGGTTACACATATGATAATATCAAACTTCTCCATAATATTCAGGATAGCATCTTTATGTCTATCATGTTTGTTCAAAATGTTTTTTTCATAGTTAAAAATATCTTCTAAAACTTCACTATGCAATATTCCTCTAAGATTTAAATCCTCCAATTTGTCCTTCATTCTATGTCTGCTGATATCTGATTGAAATTTCTCTGCTGTTACTATGCATTTGAAGGCATCAGATAACCACTGGGTATCTAAAACGATAAATTCGGGAAGATCCTCAAAATAAACTAAAGCTCTGATTTCGTGGTGAAATTTCAAAAACAACATTAGTTCTTCAGCATTCATTGGCATTGGTGTTTTAAGAGATATTTGCTCAAGTTCCTTTAAGGTTATAATTGGAATTGATAACAATTTCTTCCTCTCTTGAAGACATTTTTCCAGTTGAATAAATTTCAATGGATATTCTTTATTCCACGATTTCATTCCTCTGGCTAAGTTTAAGATGTCCTGTTTTATTTTCTGGAATACACCATCATCATCTTTTGTATTTGAAATGAAGTATTCAGATCGTATATGTCCACAGGCATCATCTGAAACATCTTTCACATAGCTTTGAATCTGCTTATTGCATTCGATCTCTATCTGTAATAAAAAAAAAATCTTTAATAGGTCTGACACAGGAAACTGTAAAAACATGTCAATACTAATTTATCATTGTTAAATTCATTTGAAACAAGTTACTGCTGTTAATGTTAATCCAATTCTTAAACCAAGGCATTATATATAATAAGTCTTCTGTGCACGATTTTTTAAATTTTTTACGCATCCATATCGTATAATCGTCAAAAAAAATTTCACTTGGTCAGTATTGTTGTGAAAATATCGCATCTAATTAATGGTCGTGTATTGAAGCCAAAGTTTACTGATTGTCACCTTTGTAACTAATTAACAAAGAAGCATGGATATTGAGGTAAGCATTTGTATAACATGTACAATAGGATATAGTTTATTTCGATGATTGAGCGATGTTTACGTTTGTTGACACTCTCTGCCAATTTGGTTTTCCCCTTCGCACTTGTGTATTGCAATCACCAGATTTTTACGAGAAAGGTCACGCTGAGGTAACTGCATATGGAAAACATGTCGGCCAATTATTGTCTTGGAAGCCAATAATTAAAAAAAGTATATTTCTTCTAAATTTGGAATTTTCTTCAGAAAAAAGTATAATACATAAGATGACATGGCAAACATTGACATGATAGATACAATGTGTCTTGTTTTAGGAAGGGATATTTTGCGTTTTGTAAAAAATCAATGATTCAAACAAAAAATTCACTGAAACTGACATTAAGATGCTTGATTTCTAAATTGACAACATATTTGTTACGTTTGATGGACATGTTTTTCAACATATAATTGGCATTCCCATGGGAACCAACTGAGCTCCTTTTCTCGCCAACTTGTTCCTTAATTCATATGAGGCAGAATTCATACCTGAGCTTCTCAGAAAGAATGAAAAGAAGCCAGAAATATTCTTTAACTTCACTTTCCACTATATAGATTGATTATGTCCTCTCAACGGAAGTTTAATGATAAGGGTCTCTCATGAATTTCTCTATATACAATTTCTCCGAAGTTTAATGATAAGGGTCTCTCATGAATTTCTCTATATACAATTTCTCTTTATCAGTTTTTTTCCCCAAAAAATACACAACAAGAGCGCACACGCTGAAATGTCTTGACTTCTTTACTTATCATTGATATTATGTTGATAGTCCTAAATCTAAAGCTTTATTACAACTGTCAAACAAACTTAACAGTAACCAAGAATTGACCAATGAACCATGACAATGAGGTCAAGGTCAGATGAACCATGCCAGGCAGACAAGTACAGCTAAAAAAATGTTCATACAACAAATACAGTCGACCTATTGCTTATAAATTAAGAATAAAATGCTCTGCAGGGCGCAGCTTGATATGACCGCAGAGGTCGAAACCTGAACAGTTGGGGCAAGCATGGACACAACATTCAAGCTTGATACAGTTCTGAACTTGGGTTGTGATTAAATAGTTGACACAGAATTAATGTGGTCTAAGAACTTAAAATATTTAAATTGGACATTTACCTTTTATGGTCTAATATCCAAAATCTAAATACATGGTTAGATTCATCATATCAAAGAACCCCAAGAATTCATTTTTTTTATATAATCAGATAAAGTTCAATTTTGGACCCTTGAGACCTCAATGTGGATGAATTGGATAACAGGACTCAAATATCAAAAATCTAAATACATGGTTACATTCAGCATATCGGAGTCCCAATAATTCAATTTTTGTTGAAATCAAACAAAGTTTAATTTTGGACCCCGATTTGGACCAACTTGAAAACTGGTCCCATAATCAAAAATCTAAGTACATGTTTAGATTCAGCATATCAAAGAACCCTAATAATTCAATGTTTGTTAAAATCAAATTTAGTTTAATTTTGGACCCTTTGGACCTTAATGTAGACCAATTTGAAAACAGGACCCAAAATTAAGAATCTGAATACACAGTTAGAATTGGCATATCAAAGAACCCCAATAATTCATTTCTTGATGAAATCAAACAAAGTTTTATTTTGGACCCTTTTGGACACTAATTCGTTGGGACCAAAACTTTCAAAATCAATCCAAACCTCCCTTTTGTGGTCATAAACCTTGTGTTAAAATTTCATAGATTTCTATAAACTAATACTAAAGTTATTGTGCAAAAACCAAGGAAAATGCTTATTTGGGGCCTGTTTTGTGCCCCTAATTCCTAAACTGTTGGGACTTAAACTCCCAAAATCAATTCCAACCTTCCATTTGTGGTCATAGACCTTATGTTAAAATTTCAAAGATTTCTGTTTACTTATACTAAAGTTATTGTGCGAAAACCAAGAAAAATGCTTATTTGGGCCCTTTTTGGCCCCTAATTCCTAAACTGTTGGGACCAAAAAAACCAAAATCAATCCAAACCTTCCTTTTATGGTCATAAACCTTGTGTTTAAATTTCATAGATTTCTATTTACTTTTACTTTTAAGACAAAGGTTGTTGTACATCAAATGAAAGGTCATAATGTATACATTGTATGCTTGTCGTATATCAAACGAAAGGTTGTACAAATTACATTACGAAAACATTTCAAACAAACAATTGAGATACTAGTTTATATATTTATTTGTATAATCCAAGTTATTCTTGTATAGAAACAAAATGGAGCCATAAATAAACAAAATTCCTAAGTAAGAAAAGAGTGAATTTTATTTGATATCTTCTTTAGGCTTTATCAAGTATGAATCGAAAAATTATTTTAATATATATTTCTAATTCCTGAAATAAACCCAAAAGTTATAATATTAAGACCATATATATATAAGCACTTTTCAGGCTTAAAGCATCATTATTATTGTTTGTTATGGATATTTATTAACCAACTAAGTACATTATTGCCAAAAATTACTATTTATTAAAAATTACATATTTTCTGTAATAGCCCAGTTTTTTTCTATAATGGCCCTATTTTTCTGTAATGGGCCTCTTTTTCTGTAATGGCCCTGTTTTTTCTGTAATGGCCCTGTTTTTCTGTAATGGCCCTGTATTTATGCCCAGTTTGTCTGTATTAAGCCCAGTTAGGGACTGGGTTTTTAAAAAAGTTAATAAAATTGAGTTGTAAAGAGTATGATACCTTTTTGTATTTTGTGTAATTTAGTAACCAGCAACAAACATTAAAGAGTCATAAAGAACCATATAAAGGGATCACTGTTCGTCCTGTTTTTCAACACATAACTTCTTTCAACTTTATATCTTGGATATTTGGTATATTTAAAGCTTTATCATGGTGAAGTACAAATTATTATTTTTAAACTAAACTGTCATTAAAAGAGTAAGAGGGTACATCAAGTTGGTAGCAACACATATACTTTTGTTCAGTTGGTTAATAAATCGGTCAGTAATAATGGCCTCGGATGTCTGTAATGGCCATCGGCGTTGCCTCGGGCCATTACAGACTTCCTCGACCTTTATTACAGACCTTGGACATATAACAGGGCCATTATAAAAACACCCATTCATTAATACTATAATAATCAGGACTTGTGTTCGATGGGTGCAGTTTTTAATTATTTTGTTTATATGTCTATCGTTAGTAACAAGAGTGCAGATCCTGAGATGTCATGCTTATCTTACTGACGATTAAAGATAGGTTGAAAGCATTTAAGATCAAGGGTTTCATTACAAATATCATGCAACCCTTACAAAAGTAGATCCAGTAAAATATAGACAGCCGATTCCATTATGTATGTTTTATTGGATATTAATTGAATTACAATTTCAATGAATTTACCCCTCCTACTGATGGGGTCATATTGAGTTCAAAGTTCTGCCACCATGGCAATCTAAATCTTGTTTAATCCTGTATACTTAACTCTGTTTTTACAGTAATAACGATTTCTTTCTGCCTTCGCTTGATATGGGTAAAATTTTTTACATAAGGAAATGCCTGTACCAATTCAGAATTAAGACAGTTGTTTTCCATTCGTTTAATGTGTTTTAGCTTTTGATTTTGACATTTGATAAAGAACTTTCAAATTTGAATTTGAGCTCTGTATTTTTGTTATTTTACTTTTTATATTGTATATATTTTGAACAGTGTCTTTACACACCTTTTCTCCCTTTGAAAGCCTGACTTCGTCTTTATGTGAGCCAACAAGAATCACTGGTGGATCGAGAATATTTGTTTCCTGTGTCTCAGTACTTTCATCTATTTTAGCAGTAAAACTTTCAGGTTTATTTTGCTGATCATCAAGTCTACAGTAGCAATGTATTGAATTCATCCACAACTGAAACATTTCTACAAAATAATGATTGCAGCATGTATATCAATGTTCATGTTTCAATCTATCTAAAATGCATCCTGTATTGGCCCCTGCATCAATTTCAATTGTTCTAAAATAAGATTAACACTTTCAAATGTGTGCTACTGCTCACTAATGATATCCTGCTATAAATAAGATGATGTGGTATGAGTACCAATGAGACGTCACAACTCTCCATCAATTTGCCATTTCCCGTAATCAACCCTGTAATTAGAGATCCCTAAACAAGTTGTCTCCCTTATGAGGGACATTAATTTTGATTTACAATGGAGAGCTAACAGAAAGAGCAAATCTACCTGTGCGTAATGTGAGTAATCTATAAGGTTTTCAAATCTTTTAATGACATTAATTTGTTGTTTAACTAAACTTTTGACATCAGAAATTATTTTTCGTGAAAAATTAGTTAAACCGCCGATACATCACTTTAGGGAGCTACCATTTGATTTTTATGGGGGGGCTAGGATGAAAAATTTTGTCCTGCCTTTTTTTTTAGCTGTAATCTCTGTCCTGCCTTTTTATTTTTCACTCTGTTCGGTCCTGCCTTTTTTTTTTTAGTTTATCCTGATTTTTTTTACCTAAAATGTTGTCCTGCCTTTTTTTTTTTGCAAGTGTCTCATCCTGCTTTTTTTTACTCAAAACTCCTGTCCTGCCTATTTTTTTCAAATTTCTTCCTAGCCCCCCCATAAAAATCAAATGGTAGCTCCCTTAAATTCATCATGCTTTGCATTGGCTAAAGCCAATTTTGTCCAGTATGGAACCAGTCTACGATTGATAAAGGGAAGTAATTTGTTTAAAAAGTGTGTAATAACAGAATCAAATCGGTAATTGGCAAATGGACTATTCACAATGTGTACAAAGTAAACAATTATAGGTCAAAGAAGGGCCTTCAACACGGAACCTTGGCTCACACCAGCAGCAAGCTATAACGGCCCCCAAAATTACTATATATATGTATATATAGTGTAAACAATTCAAACAGGAAAACCAATGGTCTAATCTATTTAAAAAAGGAAAAACAAGTGAAATTGCGAGCTACTGCTCACTGATGATACCCCAGCCCAAATATTTCGGTAAACAAGAAGTTGTTGAGTGATGAATCTGAAAACGCATCACATGGTATATCTTACTTATATAAACCCTGAAACCAAATTTCAGAAATCCATGTATTGTAGTTCCTAAAAAAAATGTGACGAAAATTTTCAACTGGGCTATCATGTGTAAAATGATACAAGTGTTCGGTAAACAGGAAGTTGTTGAGTGATGACTCTGATCATGAATCTGAAAACGCATAACAGGGTATAGCTGACTTATATAAACCCTGAAACCAAATTTCAGAAATCCTTATAATGTAGTTCCTTAGAAAGATGCGACGAAAATATTGATGGGATGGACCTACGGAATGACAGAGGTAAAACAGTATACCCCCACTTTTTTAAAGCGGGGGTAAAACGAGAAACACTTATCAACCACACCAACAAACGACAACTGCTGAACAACTGAGGCTCCTGAATCAGGACAGGTGCATACAAATGTATAAGCCACTTTATAGTCTATCATGTGTAAAGTTAAAAAGCAATAAATATGAAAAGACCTCACATATTTTAGCATGCTCATGTAAATGTTGATTGAAATTTTCAGAGGGCTATTAATTGTAATTTCTGAGATAAATGAGACAATTTCTTTCATGGTCATCATATATAATTATGTGTAAGAAAACCTGTATTAAGGTATGTGTTATACAGGAAGTTTAAAATCAACAAATGGGAAATACCTCACACAAAATACCGTAAATTTTTGTGATTAGAGGCAACAAAGTATACGAAAAAAAATTGCGGCTTTTATTTTCATGATTTTGTTGGATTCTTAAATCCCCAATTAAATATTTTGGGGCATACTGAAATTGTTGCAGATAAAAAGCTGTAAAAATTGAGAAGCAAGTGTCTATATTTGATGGTTATTTTTCGTACCAGAATGAGGTCTTATTTATTGATTATATTCTGATACAGTTAATCAATAGAATACAGGTAACTTAAATATTTGTCACAGGTATACACACTTCTTTAAATTTTACGGTTGATTAGTTAGGAAATTGACCGGACCTATGATGTACTCACTAATTAGGTTATAAAATTATCAAGAGTGACTTACAACTCGTATGCAATTTGACACTAATTAATAAGGGTAATTACCTGATACTTTTAATCTATTTGACACTAATTGATAAGGGTATACATACCTGACAGCCATTTTATAAACTACATGTATGTTCAATGCCCTTTGGCATTTATGTTGTTAAAACTAACCTATACAGCATAAATTTCGCAGAATTTATTTTCGAGATTTTCATTTATACGCCAATATAAGCAAAAATAAAAACCTGCGAAAAATAACCCGCTATACGGTAATGTTTTCACATGAAGCCTGATAACAATACCAGGAAGCACTGACTTGCATTTCCCGCAAAAAAAAACCCAAAAAAAAACGAAAATTCCATTACACATGAACAGTATATGTAAGAATATATGACAATTTTGTTAACAGGAAGTTGACGAGCAAAGATTGTGAAAAACATCACACAGTATATCATGAATGTGAAATATATTTCGCAGTAAATCATTCACGAATACTGAAGTCTGATACCAAATTACTGGAACCTTATGAAAATGCAATGGAAATTTCAAGGGACGATTAACATTGCGACAGGGAATACACCGTATACATCCACTCTTTCTGAGTAGGGGTACAAAGATGGATCAAGGTTCTCTTGTAGAATGCAGAAGTTTCAAGTTACCGCCAAGTATCTTCAATACAAGAGTGCACACGCTGAAATGTCTCGCCTTCTTTACTAATCATTGATATTATGTTGATAGTCCTAAGTATAAAGCTTCATTAATAACTGTCACATAAACTTAACATTAACCAAGATAACTAAACAAAGACCAATGAACCATGGAAATGAGGTCAAGGTCAGACGAACCATGCCAGGCAGACATGTACAGCTAACAATGCTTCCATACAACAAATATAGTTGACCTATTAATTATAGTTTAAGAAAAATAGACCAAAACACAAAAACTTCACACTGAGCAATGAACCGTGAAAAGGTCGAGGTCAAATAAAACCTGCGCGACTGACATATAGATCATAAAATATTTCCATGCACCAAATATAGTTGACCTATGGCATATAGTATTAGATAAAAAGACCAAAACTCAAAAACTTAAACTTTGACCACTCAACCATGAAAATGAGGTCAAGGTCAGATGACATCTGCCCTTTAGACATGTACACCTTACAATCATTCCATACAACAAATATAGTAGATCTATTGCATAAAGTATGAGAAAAACAGACCAAAACACAAAGACTTAACTATAACCACTGAACCATGAAAATGAGGTCAAGGTCAGATGACACCTGCCAGATGGACATGTACACCTTACAGTCCTTCCATACACTGAATATACTAGCCCTATTGCTTATAGAATCTAAGATATGGACTTGACCACCAAAACTTAACCTTGTTCACTGATCCATGAAATGAGGTCGAGGTCAAGTGAAAACTGTCTGAGGGGCATGAGGACCTTGCAAGGTCCGCGCATACCAAATATAATAATCCTATTACTTATAATAAGAGAGAATTCAACATTACAAAAAATCTGAACTTTTTTTTTCAAGTGCTCACTGAACCATGAAAATGAGGTCAAGGATATTTGACATGTGACTGACGGAAACTTCGTAACATGAGGCATCTATATACAAAGTATGAAGCATCCAGGTCATCCACCTTCTAAAATTTAAAGCTTTTAAAAAGTTAGCTAACACCGCCGCCGTAGCCGGATCACTATCCCTATGTCGAGCTTTCTGCAACAAAAGTTGCAGGCTCGACAATAAAAACTAGAGGCTCTGAAGAGCCTGTGTCGCTGACGCTCACCTTGGTCTATGTGCATATTAAACAATGGACACAGATAAATTCATGACAAAATTGTGTTTTTGTGATCATGATGTGTTTATACTACTTTACAGGACTTTTTTCTTGCTACAATTATCTCTATCTATAATGAACTTGGCCCAGTAATTACAGTGGAAAAGATATTCTAAAAATTTACAAAAATTTACGAAAGTTGTTAAAAATTGACTATAAAGGGCAATAACTCCTTAATGAATCAATTGACCATTTTGGTCATGTGACTTATTTGTAAATCTTACTTTGCTGAACATTATTGCTGTTTACAGTTTATCTCTATCTATATTAATATTCGAGATAATAACCAAAAACAGCAAAATTTCCTTAAAATTACCGATTCAGGGGCAGCAACCCAACAAAGGGTTGTCCGATTCATCTGAAAATTTCAGGGCAGATAGATCTTCACCTGATTAACAATTTATTTAAGTCAGATTTGCTCTAAATGCTTTGGTTTTTGAGTTATAAGCCAACAACTGCATTTCACACCTGTGTTCTATTTTTAGCCATGGCGGCCATCTTAATTTGATGGCCGGGTCACAGGACACATTTTTTAAACTAGATACCCCAAAGATGATTGTGGCCAAGTTTGGATTAATTTGGCCCAGTAGTTTCAGAGGAGATTATATTTGTAAAAATTAACGAAGACGGACGCAGGACGACGACGGACGACGGACGCATTGTGATGGGAAAAGCTCACTTGGCCCTATGGGCCAGGTGAGCCAAAAATCAGTTGAAAAGGGCTTAACTCATCAGAGACTCTGATACAAAGCAAAAACAAGTAACAAAAACACAGAGTGGACGTGGCAGGGTACTTGCACATCCAAACAACAAAAAGACACTATAAGTACAGATCTTAGAGTACTCACAGTTACTGAAAGCTAGTTCAAAGCCAATAACAACTAATAAAATCAAAGCATCGTGGATGTTGTGATTCAGCCAATTTTTATAGCTAGTCTGACAATTTTTCTGACCATACTTTCAATATTATTTTGTTCTTTTCATTTCCTTAATCTCACTTTAAAATTTCTATTCTATTTCCCAAAGATGAAGTTTGCAATATTGATGCAAGTTATTTTGGTATTTCACTTCACTGTCAAATTTTTTTCCATCTTCTTTTTTTTTTAATTTGAAATTCAATGATTTTGACAAAAATGTTAAGGCAAATCTTCAAACGTGTAGCATATTTTTTTATATGCCATTGATAATAATTGGCTTAATGATTTCCAAAAAGAGGCATTAAAAATGCCCATTCTCAACAACATCAAAAATAAATAATTAATTTTTATCTAAATTCTTCACTAAGGAAAAAATACTTTTCCTTTATTCAAATATACATGTACAAATACATAACACTGAAATAATCCCAATAACTGTTAAGGTTAAGGGGGTCGTCTTAATAAAAATCCATAGAATTTTTAAATAATTTGTCAAAATGTAGTTTGTATCATGCTTTTTTTCAAAATATAATAAAGAGTATTGGTCACCTGACTTTTTTTCACGCTACAGGTTGTGCAAAATTGTCAGATTTTGTATAGATTATGCATGGAAAATCCAGTTTTGTGTGATAAAAAGAAAACTCCACCATAGAATTTTAAGATAAAATGTGAGAAGATAGCTCTTTTAACATGCTTTCAGATCAGAAACAGAAAAAATGGGGTCACAGGACTTGTTTTCTTGCTACATAAACTAGAGGCTTTAAAGAGCCTGTGTCGCTCACCTTGGTAAATGTGAATATTAAACAAAAGAAGCAGATAGATGCATGACAAAATTGTGTTCTGGTGATGGTGATGTGTTTGTTCATCTTACTTTACTGAACATTCTTGCTACTTACAATTATCTCTATCTATAATGAACTTGGCCCAGTAGTTTCAGTGGAAAATGTTAGTAAAAATTTACAAATTTTATGAAAATTGTTAAAAATTGACTATAAAGGACAATAAATCCTTAGGGGGTCAATTGACCATTTCAGTCATGTTGACTTATTTGTAAATCTTACTTTTCTGAACATTATTGCTGTTTACAGTTTATCTCTAAACCAAAAACAGCAAAATTTCCCTAAAACTACCAATTCAGGGGCAGCAACCCAACAACAGGGTGTCCTATTCATCTGAAAATTTCAGGGCAGATAGATCTTGACCTGATAAATAATTTTACACATTGTCAGATTTGCTCTAAATGCTTTGGTTGTTGAGTTATATGCCAAAAACTGCATTTTACCCCTATGTTCTATTTTTAGCCATGGCGGCCATCTACATTTGATGACCGGGTCACAGGACACATTTGTTAAACTAAATACCTTAATGATGAGTGTGGCCAAGTTTGGTTTAATTTGGCTCAGTAGTTTCAGAGGAGGAGATTTTTGTAAAAGCTAACGACGATGGACGACGACGCCGGACGCCAAGTGATTGTAAAAGCTAACGACGACGGAGGACGACGACGGACGCCGGACGCCAAGTGAATAAAGAGTTGTTCGCCCAACCTTTTCTTAGTTTAAGGACAAATAACATGTTAAAAGTTGGCAGTTGATGATTAAATTGGTATTTAAAGTTTCGCTCAGTCAAAGAAACACATTATTATTTACATGATATGTCTGCAACTTAGGATTTTGCACAGGAAGACCTGGATGCGTCATACTTTGTATATAGATGCTGTATGTTATGAAGTTTCCGTCTGTCATATGTTCATTGTCCTTGACCTCATTTTCATGGTTCAGTGACTACTTAAAAACCAGATGTTCCGCAGGACGCAGCTTTATACGACCGCAGAGTTTGAACCCTGAACAGTTGGGGCAAGTATGGACTCAACATTCAAGCTGGATTCAGCTCTAAATTTAGATTGTGATTAAATAGTTGACACAGCATAGGTTTCTGACACAGAATGAATGTGGTCTTAATAACTTAAAATTTTTGTTTTGCCTTTGATCAATTCACTATGCTGTTGAATATTAATCCTCTCCAAAAAATGTTTGAAGAAATTTTCTTTTTATTTATGAAATCTGAAATGAGAAAAATTGAACCCCCTCACATTTTTTTCTTCACATCCCTCTTTCCTAATTCCAAAACTGATCTCAATTCAAATTTCTAATGGAGTTTGCAACAATAACTATTCATTTAAATACATCATAAAATATTAAAATGTAAAAAAAGTGCTTGTTATCACTGAATGGTAAAGATTGTTTTAATTTATCAGTTGGTAGTAAAAGTGATTATACATTGTACATTGTATAAAACAATGATTTAAGTTGATTCAACTACTATTCTGGACAAAAAAAGATAACTCCAATTGAAAAGTCTTGCTATTGCACAATATTGTGCAATTAGATATTTCTTGCTATTGTGCAATACTGTGCAATTGAAAATACTTGCTATTGCACAATACTGTGCAATTGAAGATTTCTTGCTATTGCGCAATACTGTGCAATTGAAAATTTCTTGTTATTGCAGAATACTGTGCAATTGAAGATTTCTTACTATTGCTGAATTCTGTGCAATTGAAAATTTCTTGCTATTGCACAATACTTAATATAATAATTTTGGATCCTGATTTGGACCAACTTGAAAACTGGACTCATAATCAAAAATCTAAGTACATGTTAAGATTCAGCATATCAAAGAAGCCAAAGAATTCAATTTTTGTTAAAATCAAACTTAGTTTAATTTTGGACACTTTGGACTTTAATGTAGATCGACCAATTTGAAAATGGGACCAAAAATTAAGAATCTACATAAACAGTTAGATTCGGCATATCAAAGAACCCCAATTACAAAATTGTCGATGAAATCAAACAAAGTTTAAAAAAAAACCTTGTGTTTAAATTTCATAGATTTCTATTTACTTAAACTAAAGTTATGGTGCGAAAACTAAGAAAAATGCTTATTTGGGCCCCTTTTTGGCCCCTAATTCCTAAAATGTTGGTACCAAAACCAATCCCAACCTTCCCTTTGTGGTCATAAACCTTGAGTTAAAATTTTTATAGATTTCTATTAACTTTTACTAAAGTTAGTGTGCGAAAACTAAAAGTATTCGGACGACGACGACGATGACGACGCAGACGACGACGCGAACGTGATACCAATATACGACCAAAAATTTAAACTTTTGCGGTCGTATAAAAAGGTTAAGATTTTTTGTAATGTTAATTTCTCTCTTATTATGAGTAAGGCCAACTAAAATTAATTAGTAGATTTTCATCCAAATTTTTAAAAAAAATGGGGCGGGTGGGAGGATTTTAATTTTTAAATTTTATTTCATATGAAACCCTTGTCACAAGTTCTTCATACCGCGGGGTATATGCTAGTGGAAAACAAGCTTGTATAATGTAAATACATGCTGTATAAGGAATCCGACACTATTTTTTAAACTCTTAAATTAAAATTTTCTGATTAGCAACCACTGTTATACAGGTAATTGCCGCTTTAGAAACCTATTTAGAGTATACATCAAAGAGAAGAGAAATGCTCTCCTTAGTTGGACTAGACCTACACCAAATTAATTTTGCTTTCTAAGCAATGGTTTGTAGTCCACATAAAATCAATAAAATGTATTGGTAAAATTGTATGCAACACAAGTATTATGAGTACAAAATAAAATGTTAACTCAGTGTGGAAAGTAATTATGATGTAAAACATGAATAAAACATCATAAGGAATTGAAAAATATGGCCGTGTTTACCTCACAATTTTTTCTCCGAGTACAGACAAACCTATGCACTTGCGAACTAGATATATAAATTCTAAATGCATTTTATGTTTAAGCAAATTATAAACTGTACTAGATTTTGCTATCCAGTTTTTTCGTTCCTGCAGAAGGTGCTAAAATAAACTAAGTTGGGAAAGTGGTTTGAGAATCTTCCTTGGTATAATACGTGTTGTGAGTAGTATTGATTTAAATGGACAATAGACATCTACAGAAAAAAAGTAATTTAAACTGTGTAACTGAGTGGACCGTATCACATGAAACTCGGGTGTTTGTTTATTTTGCTATCTTCGGCAGACTGGAAAAAACTGGACATCAAAATCACGGTAAGTTTTTAATTTTCTGAAACGTAGACTTTACTGTTTGCAATAGCATGAATTGTTCTATATAATAAGAATGTTCTTATCCCGGGCATAAAAACAATGCCGTATTTTGCGAAACCTTTTCAACTTTTGATCTTCAGTGCTGTACAACTTTGTACTTTTTTCACTTTCGATCTTTTATATCTGGGCGTCACTGGTGAGTCTTGTGTGGGCAAGGCGCGTTTTTGGCGTATTGAATTTTAAACCTGATGCTTTTTGTTATCTATTAATCATGTTTTTCTGTGTCTAATATGTTCTCCTATTTATTTGTATTGTAGTCCTGTAATATTATGTTGTCATTTCAATGTTATATTTAACTTTGCCATTAAAGTGCGAGGTTTGGCATGCCTTAAAACCAGGTTCAACCCACCACTTTTATTCCCCTTTAAAAGTGTCCTGTACCAAGTCAGGAAGATGGTCATTGTTATATATTGTTCGTTTCTCTTTGTGTTGCATTTTAACGGTGAGTCGTTTGTGTTTTCTCTTATTTTTGAGATATTGAGATAAGACGTGGCACGGTACTTGTCTATCCCAAATTCATGTATTTGGTTTTCATGTTACATTTGTTATTCTCGTGGTGTTTTGTCTGATGATTGGTCTGTTTCTGTGTGTGTTGCGTTTCGATGTTGTGTCGTTGTTCTCCTCTTATATTTAATGCGTTTCGCTCGGTTTTGGTTTGTTACCCCGATTTTGTTTTTTGTCCATGGATTTATGAGTTTTGAACAGCGGTATACTACTGTTGCCTTTATTTATATAACTTTTATATATCTAGTTCCTGCCATGCCTTAAAACTTTCCTAGATGTACCAGTTTGTCTGTACTCATAGTAAATTTTGAGGTGTAAACACGGCCATATTTTTCAATTCCGTATGATGAACCTTAACCAAAAAGTAGTTGTTGTTTAATAACTAAATTTAGGGTATTGGGACAGTTACAGAGGGTGTTTGCTGTTTGTCAACAAAAACAACAGCCATGGGTAAATATAAGGGAATTAAAATGCGTGTTTGTCGAATTTTTTCTCTCAATATACAGTCATAAATCAAACAAACTCGTGCTTGTGTCAATTTCTTTAATCCAGTCGTTTTTTGTACCAATTTGTTCTACGATTTTTGCGCTTTGGATATCTTTCACAGTCCAAATTTCCTGACACAAAGTAATCGTATAAATAAAGAAAAAAACATGGTTTTCGATTCACTTGTGACTACCGCAATTTGCGTTAAATGACAAGGCGTTTTACTCGTTACTCGAATATTTCATGCCCTTCTCATTATCAATCTCTATTCTCGGTAGATGATGTTGTCATCATAGAGCAGCAGAATATGTCGACTCAATCATTTCGTTAGATTACTCGAAGAAATACAATTTAAACGAAATTTGAAACAGGAAATGTTGAATGAAACGAAATTATCGATGGTTTCCGGTAACGGACATGAACAAAATTCGGAAATCGTATTTTTGTTAAATAAAAAAAAAATCAGGGCGGGACGATTTCAGAGGGGCGGGCGGGGATGAAAATCTAGCAATTTATTTTAATTGGCCTAAATGGATAACTATATTTAGTATGTGCATACCTTGCAAGGTCCTCGTGCCTGTCAAACTTTTCTTCCTAACGTTTCATAACAAACTTTAAACATCTATAGGTTAAAAATTGGCATGTAGAAAAATGATACATGTGCAATTCAGGATATTTCTGGTTTCTTTGAAGTTAAACTTACCATGCTTACGGAAAATATTTAGAAAGCTGTGAAATTAGCATAATTTGGTTGAATAGATAGATTTTGAATTAGTTTTCTGATACTGTGGATTCATTTATTTTCGTGGGTACCAATTTTCGTGGATTGAGGAAAACTTACATGTTCGTGGACATTTAATTTCGTAGTTTTGGAGACATCTGCATACAAGCCTATAGAAGATTTGGTATTCGTTGAACATTTAATTTCGTGGTTTGTCTGTTCCCACGAAATCAACGAATATTGGTATCCAACGAATAATAATGAATCCACAGTACTTTAAATTTCATGAAGGTTTGACAGTTATTGATGTTTTAGAACATTGCAAAACAGACTGTACCTAAATGTTGACAACGCTGACTCTGAGAGAATCTAGGATTGATAAGTCTTGTTTTCGCAACATAAATGTTGCAGGCTCAATTAAAATGCAAACCACATAATGTATCTCAACAGATAAGGAATTGTTTTGAACAATAGGAAACTAAGTAAAATTCGCAGTAGATTCAGACTGCCAGAAAATAAACAAATATATAATATGATGCAATTTGATTAAAAAGTAAATTTCGTCACTTTATCTTTACTACAATCCATTGAAGAAAGAATTACAAGACTCATGTGCTTTAACCATTTCTTTTAATTTATCTAGATTAAACTATTGATTATACACCAAAGATGATTGTGGCCAAGTTAGGATTAATTTGGCCCAGCAGTTTCAGAGGAGAAGATTTTTGTAAAAGATATATAAAATTTACGAAAAATAGTTAAAAATTGACTTTAAAGGGCAATAACTCCTAAAGGGGTCAACTGACCATTTTGGTCATGTTGACTTATTTGTAAATCTTACTTTAATGAACATTATTGCTGTTTACAGTTTATCTCTATGTATAATAATATTCAAGATAATAACCAAAAACAGCAAAATTTCCTTAAAATTACCAATTCAGGGGCAGCAACCCAACAATGGGTTGTCTGATTCATCTGAAAATTTTAGAGCAGATAGATCTTGACCTGATAAACAATTTTACCCCATGTCAGATTTGCTCTAAATGCTTTGGTTTTTGAGTTATAAGCCAAAAACTGCATTTTACCCCTATGTTCTATTTTTAGCCATGGCGGCCATCTTGGTTGGTTTGGCGGGTCACGCCACACATTTTTTAAACTAGATACCCAAATGATGATTGTGGCCAAGTTTGGTTTAATTTGGCCCAGTAGTTTCAGAGGAGAAGATTTTTGTAAAAGTTAACGACGACGGACGACGACGACGACGGACGACGCCGGACGACGGACGCCAAGTGATGAGAAAAGCTCACTTGGCCCTTCGGGCCAGGTGAGCTAAAAACCAATTGTTGATAATTCAATATATTTTTCAAGATAACAAACAGGTGTTTCCCCCTTCAATTCAAGTTACTTTTACCAGGCTACACCTCTGTGACTTCAATAAATAAATAAAGAAGCAATCAATTCATTCCTTGCTTTAAATCACTATTAGACTACAAAATTATTTTTTATTTTTTATTTAACTTTGAGTAAGATAATCTTCAAGTCTATGTTGATACATTTTTTTTTCTGTTGTGTTTTTTTTTTTTTTATTAACTTTTAAATATTATACGGTTCATAATTTACGCCAATACTGTGAAACCAATCTGATGTGTTTTGTACATTATCACCAGTGTCATTTTATTGTATGTGTGTTGTGTGTATGTGATTACAATATGTACTTTATTACTGTTTTACAATTAACTTATTTGCTCTCCGGTTTATGTTCTATCTGTTATATATACATAACCTATGGGAAAAGATAATAATATTACTATACTATGTAATATATATGTTCAAACTCTTTTAGGTCATTTTTTAGTAGCAATAAACAAAAAAACTATGTTAGTTGGACATGCTTTGATACTATATATGCCCTTGAATTTTTACTAGATAACATTTTTGTTCGCTTTGGGGATTCCGTATATCGTCAGATTATCGGAATTCCAATGGGGACTAACTGTGCACCACTTATTGCGGACCTGTTTTTGTATTGTTATGAGTTACAATTTATGACAAAAATAAGCAAAGACCCATCGAAACAACATCTGATAAACAAATTTAATAATACTTTTAGATATTTGGATGATATTTTGGCTCTCAATAATGACGACTTCAGTATGTATATTAATGAAATTTATCCTGTTGAACTTACTTTAAATAAAGCTAATACTAACAATGACCACTGCCCTTTTCTCGATCTTGATATCTATATCACTAATGGAAAGCTGAATACTAAAATTTATGATAAAAGGGATGATTTTTCATTTCCTATCGTTAATTATCCGTTTTTAGATGGTGACGTTCCCTTGTCACCATCTTACGGTGTTTATATATCTCAACTTGTACGATTCGCTCGTGTATGTAACAATGTTTTAGATTTGAACTAGAGAAATTTATGTATTACTCAAAAATTATTACACCAGGGTTTTCGATATCACAAACTAGTCAAAACATTTACTAAATTTTATCATCGGTATAAAGACATTATTCGTAAATATAGCTCAACATGCAGACTTTTAATATGTTCAGGTATTTCACATCCAATTTTTTATGGTAATATTCTTTAAAAAGCACAAAGGTGTCAGTATTCACCTCAGAAACTTACAAAACCTTTGAATAGACTTATTAAGAAGGGATATAATTACGATACTGTTGTCAAGTCATTAAAGATTGCATATTTTGGCGTTAATATTGAGTCGTTGATAAGGTCTTTGCATCGGAGCTAAACACATTTATTCTAAAAACAGTTGTTGGCATGACACGGGTTATGTTCTTCTCATATATGTTATGATGGTATGATACTAAACCCCTAACGGGAAGGATTGTGCCTGATGTTCATATGATGAAATCATAATCTTTCAGTCAGTTTAGTTGAAGTCTGGAGCTGGCATGTCAGTTAACTGCTAGTAGTCTGTTGTTATTTATGTATTATTGTTATTTTGTTTATTTTCTTTGGTTACATCTTCTGACATCAGACTCGGATTTCTCTTGAACTGAATTTTAATGTGCGTATTGTTATGCGTTTACTTTACTACATTGGTTAGAGGTATAGGGGGAGGGTTGAGATCTCACAAACATGTTTAACCCCGCCGCATTTTTGCGCCTGTCCCAAGTCAGGAGCCTCTGGCCTTTGTTAGTCTTGTATTATTTTAATTTTAGTTTCTTGTGTACAATTTGGAAATTAGTATGGCGTTCATCATCACTGGACTAGTATATATTTGTTTAGGGGCCAGCTGAAGGACGCCTCCGGGTGCGGGAATTTCTCGCTACATTGAAGACCTGTTGGTGACCCTCTGCTGTTGTTTTTTATTTGGGCGGGTTGTTGTCTCTTTGACACATTCCCCATTTCCATTCTCAATTTTATCTATGAATGAAAGGGGTTTATTTTCTAATAAAAAGAAAAGATTGGATGTCTTTGATTGGGCAAAGGGCAAAAATGCTTCAATTATATGTTTTCAAAAAACACATAGCAGTAAAGATGTTGAAAAAATATGGGAAGATGAATGGGGCAATACTTGCATTTTTTGTCATCATAACAATAGAAGCGCTGGAGTTAGTATCATGTTTAAAAAGGGTTTAGATTTTACTATTCATGACACTAAATTTGACCAGAATGGTCGTTATATTGTTATTGATATCACTTTATTTGAACAGAGATTGACTTTAGTATGTCTTTATGGATATAATACGGATGAACCATTATTGTTTGATGATATATTATATAAAATAGCATTGTATGCTTATACTAGTATTTTATTATGTGGTGATTGGAATGTTGTCCAGGACTGCAATTTAGATACATATAACATTTTACATAAAAGAAATCCCAAATCTCGTGAAAAGATTGAAGAAATTATTGAAAAATTAGAATTATTAGATCCTTGGCGAACATGTCACCCTACTGACAGAAAATTTACTTGGCGTCAACCATCTCCTATTAAACAAAGTCGACTAGACTATTTCTTAGTCACTGAGGACATATATTCTCTTATGAAGAACATGAAGATTATACCCGGTTATAAGACGGATCATTCTGCCATTGTCTTTACTTTTTCTGCCAGTCCTGCTAAGCGGGGAAAGGGGTATTGGAAATTTAATTCACAACTTGTAAGAGATGTTGAGTATGTTGAGAAAATTAAGACATGTATAAAAGACACTATTTCTGAGTATTATCTTTCAGGTGACATTCAAAATTGTCTCGATGTTAAACTTACATGTAATGATCAATTATTTTTTGAAATCCTGAAGATGAAGATCAGGACTTTGTCCATTTCTTATAGTATTGAAAAAAATAGAGAGGATAGAGAACATACATCTAAGCTTGAAAAAGAGGTTGAACAATTAGAAAATATTATGAATATGTCACCAAATGTTAATGTTCAAGCTACTTTATATGAGAAGAAACTAGAGCTAGAAAATAAAAGGGAACAAAAGATTGAAGGTTTACTCCTCAGATCAAGAGCAAACTGGCATGAAAATGGAGAAAAATGCTCTGAATACTTTTGCAAATTAGAGAAGAGTAATTTCATTAAAAAGACAATGGCTGAATTGATTGATGACCAAGGTAAACATATTTCTGAACAGTCAAGCATTCTTTTTGAACAACAGAAATTTTATAAAACTCTGTATTCAAGCAGAAGATCTGACAGGGAAGACAACTCTTTTTATAACCCATAATGTTAAACTCACACAGGAACAAAGTGATCTGTGTGAGGGTAACTTGACATTTGATGAATGTGTTCTGGCACTGAAACATATGACAAATGGTAAGAGTCCTGGTTCCGATGGATTTACAGTTGATTTTTATAAATTTTTTTGGAGAGATCTCGGTCCATTTGTATATCGATCTTTATATTTTGGGTATGAGCATAGAAATTTTTCTAGTTTTCAATATCAGAGTGTCATTACTTGCCTTCCAAAAGATGGAAAAGATAGGAGATATATGAGTAATTGGCGACCCATCAGTTTACTGAATACTGACATTAAAATAGCTTCAGCAGCTATAGCTAACAGACTCAAACCAGTATTGCCATTTATTATAAGTGACACTCAGAACGGGTTTATTAAAGATAGGTTCATTGGGGAAAACATTCGCTTATTATATGATCTTATGCACTATCTGGAAGAGCATAATATGACTGGTTTACTGTTACTTGTTGATTTTGAGAAAGCATTTGATTCTGTTGAGTGGGATTTTCTAGTAAAAGCTCTAAAAAGCTTTAATTTCGGACCATCTATATGCAAATGGTTTGAGACTCTCTATTCAGAAGCTAAAAGCTGTGTAATAAATAATAGTAATTTGTCAAGTTTCTTCAATCTTGAGCGAGGCTGTAGACAAGGTGACCCCCTATCCCCATATTTATTTATTATAGGTGTTGAATTATTAGCTCTAAAACTAAAATCTACATCTGACATCCATGGTATTCCTATTCACAACAAAGAATTATTGTTGAGCCAGTATGCCGATGACACATTTCTTGTTTTAGATGGAAAGGAAAAATCTTTAGAGGAGACTTTAAAATGTTTTGATTCTTTTAAAAGGGTCTCTGGGCTTAAAATGAATGCATCCAAGACCAAAGCTGTTTGGATTGGAACCAAAAAATATTCAGACCATATACTTTGTCCTAATTATAATCTTCAATGGACAAAGTCAAATTTCAAACTTTTAGGAATAGATTTTTCATTAGATTTACAAGCTATGTTAGATATAAATTTCACAAAGAAAATCAAGGAAATGTCATCAATACTTAAGGCTTGGGAACACAGAAAACTTACATTACTTGGTAAAATTACTGTTGTAAAGACTCTGGCATTACCAAAGATAATTCATTTGCTCACAGCTTTACCAAATCTATCCCAGATTAAAATTAAGAGTTAAATACTCTCTTTTATAACTTTATTTGGAATTGGAAATTAGAACGTATAAAACGCAATACACTAATTGGGGATTTTATGCAGGGAGGTTTGAACATGGTGCATTTGTCATCTTTTAGTACATATCTAAAAATAAGCTGGGTCAGAAGACTTCTTTTGAATTTAGAGGGATCATGGCAGACATTATTACTGTCTGAATTAACCAAATTTGGTGGTGACAGAGTCTTTTCTTTACAAAAAGAACCAGATGCTCCGCAGGGCGTAGCTTTATACGACCGCAGAGGTTGAACCTTGAACGGTTGGGGCAAGTATGGACACAACATTCAAGCTGGATTCAGCTCTAAATTTGGATTGTGATTAAATAGTTGACACAGCATAGGTTTCTGACACAGAATGAATGTGTTCTAATGAACTTAAAATTTTTGTTTTCTCTTAGAGCAATTCACTATGCTGTTGAATATTAATCCTCTCAAAACAAGAATGTGTCCTCAGTACACGAATGCCCCACTCGCACTATCATTTTCCATGTTCAGTGGACCGTGACATTAGGGTAAAAACTCTAATTTGGCATTAAAATTAGAAAGATCATATCATAGGGGACATGTGTACTAAGTTTGAAGTCGATTGGACTTAAACTTCATCAAAAACTACCTTGACCAAAAACTTTAACCTGAAGCGGGACAGACGGACGGACGAACGGACGGACGCACAGACCAGAAAACATAATGCCCCTCTACTATCGTAGGTGGGGCATAAAAATGTTTGAAGAAATTTTCTTTTTTATTTATGAAATTTCAAATGAGAAAAATTGAACCCAATTTTTTTAATCACATCCCCCTTTCCCTTATTCCAAAAGTAATCTCAATTAAAATTTCTAATGGAGTTTGCAACAATAACTACTCATTTAAATACATCATAAAATATTAAGATGTAAAAAAAACTGCTTGTTATCACTGAATGTTATTTATTATAATTTATCAGTTGGTAGTAAAAAGTGAATATACATTGTATATTGTATATAACAAAGATTTAAGTTGATTCTGGACAAAGAAAGATAACTCCAATTAAAAAAAAATCTTGCTATTGCACAATATTTTGCAATTATATATTTCTTGCTTACTATTCTGGACAAAGAAAGATAACTCTAATTAAAAAAAAATTTGCTATTTCACAATATTGTGCAATTAGATATTTCTTGCCATTGCGCAATACTGTGCAATTGAAAAGACTTGCTATTGCACAACACTTAATATAATAATTTTAGATCCTGATTTGGACCAACTTGAAAACTGGGCCCATAATAAAAAATCTAAGTACATTTTTGGATTCAGCATATCAAAGAACCCCATAGTGTAGACCAATTTGAAAACAGGACCAAAAATGAAGAATCTACATACACAGTTAGATTTGGTATATCAAAGAACCCCATTTATTCAATTTTTGATGAAATCAAACAAATATTAATTTTGGACCCCGATTTGGACCAACTTGAAAACTGGGCCAATAATCAAGAATCTAAGTACATTTTTAGATTCAGCATATCAAAGAACCTAACTGATTCATTTTTTGTCAAAATCAAACTAAGTTTAATTTTGGACCCTTTGGACCTTAATGTAGACCAATTTGAAAACGGGACCAAAAGTTAAGAATCTACATACACAGTCATGACAGTTAGATTCGGCATATCAAAGAACCCCAATTATTCAATTTTGATGAAATCAAACAAAGTTTAATTTTGGACCCTTTGGGCCCCTTATTCTGTTGGGACCAAAACTCCCAAAATCAATACCAACCTTCCTTTTATGGTCATAAACCTTGTGTTTAAATTTCATAGATTTCTATTTACTTATACTAACGTTATGGTGCGAAAACCAAGAAAAATGCTTATTTGGGTCCCTTTTTGGCCCCTAATTCCTAAACTGTTGGGACCTAAACTCCCAAAATCAATACCAACCTACCTTTTGTAGTCATTAACATTGTGTTTAAATTTCATTGATTTCTATTTACTTAAACTAAAGTTATTGTGCGAAATCCAAGAATAATGCTTATTTGGGCCCTTTTTTGGCCCCTAATTCCTAAACTATTGAAACCTAAACTCCCAAAATCAATCCCAACCGTTCTTTTGTGGTCATAAACCTTGTGTCAAAATTTCATAGATTTCTATTAACTTAAACTAAAGTTATAGTGCGAAAACCAAGAAAATGCTTATTTGGGCCCTTTTTGGCCCCTTATTCCTAAAATGTTGGGACCAAAACTCCCAAAATCAATACCAACCTTCCTTTTGTGGTCATAAACCTTGTGTTAAAATTTCATAGATTTCCATTCACTTTTACTAAAGTTAGAGTGCGAAAACTAAAAGTATTCGGACGCCGGACGACGACGACGACGACGACGCCGACGCCAACGTGATAGCAATATACGACGAAAAATTTTTCAAATTTTGCGGTCGTATAAAAACTGCTAGAAATTCATGGCTATGTTAAGAATCCTTTTTGGAAAGATGTTTTATTTTGCTTACATACTGCAAAGCCTTATACTAAGGCTTGTACAAATGATATATTATCGCTAGATATTTTAAATTTTGTGCCACTTTCAGATTACACTATTTATATGCAATGGAAGGACTTTGGTGTACAGTATATAAAAGACATTGTAAATGGTCAAAACAAGGACTTCTTTACATTTGAAAAGATTAGACATAAGATTCTTACAAATAATTTTCTGAAATATTACAGTCTAATCTCCAATATTCCAAAATTTATTAAAGATCACATAAAAGAATATTGTGATTCTCAACAGATTGAAAATGTCAACATCTCTGATGCTTTTTGTACTCAGATTATTAATAATAAGAAACCAAAATTTGTGTATAAGAGTCTTATTGATCATATATTTCAACCTCCCCTTGAAAAATTTCAGAAATGGGAGCAGTTGATAGACTCAGAAATTGAAAATTGGCAAAAATATTTTATGCTACTAAGGAAGTCTTGCAAAGATACCTATTTAAAAAGCTTTCAATACAAAATACTTCACCAAATAATTCCTACAAACTCTTTTTTGTACAAGATAAAGAAGAAAGATTCTAGTTCATGTACTTTTTGTAAACTTGATGACGAAACTATTGTACATTTTTTCTATGATTGTCCAATAACATATCAATTTTGGTCATCATTATTACAGCAAATAAGATTGTATAGCAGGGATTTTGCCATCAGTAAAAAGCAGATATTCCTTGGTTTCTATTCAGAAAGCTTATTCATGAATCTTTTATTTTTAGTAGCAAAAAATTATATATATAAATGTAAGTTTAAGGAACTTACTCCTAATATTTTTGGTTTTAAAAATAGAATAAAACAATATCAGTCATATGAATATTATATTGCAAAGAAAAATAATAATGTCGATGTATATGAAATATTTTGAACCCCATTACAATATATATTTCCACCATAGAGTATGATATTAATCTGTGAGCAAATGTTTTGATTAGATTTTGTTTATTCTTTGATGCATATAATTGTAAACAATAATTATGTACATAATTAAGTAATGTATGTGTGTATGTAAGTAAGAATTGTGTGACTGAGAGAAAGTGAAAGTGAATGCAAGTGGTTCTCATTTCTTTTTTCTATTTACCTCTTTACATTGGTATTTCCTGATATTTATTTATATATTCATAAATTTCTACCCTTTCCGTTTTTTTGTTTTTGTCTTTTTTGGCTTTCTTATTTCTTAATTACTTTTAGTGTGTTTTAAAGCTTATCTTAGTTATTTATTTATTTTTATTTTATCTATTTATATTTTTTTTTCTTGTGAGGGAGGAGTTAAAATTTAATCAAATCATTTAAACATTTATTGCTTTAAAAAAGGGAGGAAAGAGAGAAAAAAGAGAAAAAAGAAATGAAACTACTCTTGATTTATAATCTTTGCTTGGTTCCTTAAAATCCAAAACTAAATAATATGTCACTTATGAAGAATTGTTTATTTTTTGTTTGTTAGACATTAGACATTTATGTCGAACCATCTTTATATTTGTTAGCATTTATAACTTACATGTATTTATACCGGTATATTATATATATATATTTGGTGAATATTACTAACAACCACTAACTCCTGTATATATAAATATCATTACTAATGTTAACGAGGCCGGGATAAGGTACCGGTAATCGATGTTTTAAACTAACAAATGTAAAGATTTCAATAAAATATGTAAACCTTAAAAAAAAAAAAAAAAAAAAAACAATTGTTCTCTGAACAATTGGTTTTTTTTTCTTTCCATCAAAACAATGTATTTTGATATGAAAAGTTGTGAAACTAAGTTTAAAATGTCATTTCAATCGTCAAATGATAGTTCCTAGTAAGCTGATTCCAAAAATATATTGTTTCCATACTTTTTTTTTTAAATAAGGGAGATAATTTGTTACTTCCGGTTTGAAAAATGTTACTTCCGATTATATTTGAATATTTACTTGACACTGATTCCAAAAATATCTGGTTCTATATACTTTTATATTAATAAAGAACAAAAAAATAGCTACTTCCGGTTTACAAAAAGTCACTTTCGGTTGGTTTTTTTCAAGGTTAAGGTGGTATGGGTGTCTTTCGCCATCTTGGATTGTAAAAAACAGAGAATCTAAGTTCCATATTTTCTATCAAGTTAGCAAAATTTGATGCAGGAATGCAGAAATTTCATGTGAATTTTCATTTAAAAGAACCAATTTATAAGAATATAACTTAGAAATAATAATATTTTTACAAGTGTAGATTAATTTTGGTTGTTTTTGAATATTTTCAAATTGGCATTTTTAGGGGAGATAACTCTATAACAGTGCATTTTCTGAAGGACTCTACGTGAAATTTTCCTATTTTTTCATTTAGCCGGAAAAAACATACGGTGACCCTATCTTTTCTTTTGATATTCTCAAAGCATTGTCTGAAAGCAATCTTTTCCTAATTTATTTTACAATTCCATCATTTTGTTTATTTGCAATTCACAAGATGGGGTTATTTTCTGTATAATCCATACAAAATTTGTCATTTTGTCACAACCTGTAGTTTGAGAAAATGCACGGTGACCTTTCATTTTTATAATATTTTTGATCATGTATCAATAGATACTACATTTTGACAAAGTATGAACAAATTCTATCATTTTTATTTTAGACTCCTATACCACCTTAAATGGTTTGATACCTTTTTCTAAAAGTTGTATATCTTTATCATGTATACATATAGAATAAAAGCAAAGGTCAAAATCTAGAACGTCAAATTAAGCTATGACCTTGAGATCAATTTCAAGGTCATAAACCAAGGACCTCAAATCATAAGACCATAGGTCTTAATTATATTTAGTTAATGAGTTATATCACCAAACGCGTATTTTTAAATACAAGAGGGGAGAAAACTCCCTTTTACATTCAACGTACGCTTGCAATCAAAATTTACATCTTACGACATGTCGCAACTAACAATTTAGTAAAAATAATTTGTTGATATCTCATACAGTCTTTGGATATAAGTGAAAATAAGCCAAATTCAAATATTAGAATATGACCTTGACCTTTGACCTTGACCTAATTTTCATTTTTTGGGACCAAGGACCTCAAATCAAAAGATCCTAGGTCTCTATCACTTATGATTTATAAGATAGAAATTCATATCACTTATATCAGATGCATAAGGGGAAATAACTCTCATATGGAGCGGTCATATAGCTTCGGTCAAAATAGGACAAATCATGCGAAGGATATAACAAGCAATTTTGTAAAATAAATTTGTCATAATCTTTTACGGTTGCGAAGGAGATGCGATAACAAGGAAAACAGTGTTTGGGGAGATAACTCCTACAAAGAAAAGTATTCGTTTACGCAGGGTAAATTTCAAAAGCGCATAAACTGTTCGATATCATATACAAAATATCTAAGCGACATATTGCGAAACAAATGTTTATCGCAAGAACAAAATTAGGCGGAAGAAAAAAAAAAAATAATCAGAAGAAAAACAATAGGTCTTTCCACAGAAAAGTGGAAAGACCTAATAATCAGAACAAAAACAATAAGTCTTTCCACAGAAAAGTGGAAAGACTTAGTTATATATTATAAATTAATTTCATTAAATGGATTGTTTGGACAATTTTTACCAATCAGCTATTCACAGTCTACTGGTTTATCTCCCCCTTTTTTCAACTCTTGAATATGATAAGATTGTTTTTTTAACAAAATATTAGATTAAAATAATATTCATATCTTTTTTTTTCAAATAACATCTTGAGCTGTAAGTATATATTTATGCTAACATTCTATTACAATCCTGTCAACATCAGATATTCTATTTAGAAAAACAACAATCCCCCTTTTTTGGGCTTTCTGTATGATTTCTGTTTCCCCCTTCAAAGTTATGCCAGAATTGAGAATATACACAAGCATTAACTATAACTGTCAACTTACTGTACTGCAGGTGTGTAAAAGTATTCAATTCATCCAAAATTAAGCTTATATTGACAAAAATACACTTTTTCACTATCAAGTATTTCTACACAACATGGAGCCAAAATGCAAATTTTAAAATGATCAAATTATCTTCAAATAAATGTTTAACTTCAAGCTGAAAACATAGCCAGATCCAAGCATTTTTATAACAAAGATTAATAGGTCAACTGCTATCGAACTGCTGTCATAACTGTTGTCCAAACTGCTAAGAGGAATGCTAAGATGAATGCTAAGACGAATGCTAAGACGAATGCTAAGCCGAATGCTAAGAAATGGTGAAATGTGGCAGTTTTTCAAACTGCTATTAGATTGAATGCTTAGAACAGCTAAAGGACTGCTAAAAATATGAAAAAACTGGTAAATAACAGCTAAAAAACAGCTAATAATAGCAGTTCAGTTTGACTTGGGTAGATATAGGAAGATGTGGTATGAGTGCCAATGAGACAACTCTCCATCCAAGTCACAATCTATAAAAGTAAACCATTATAGGTCAAGGGGCAGTCTTCAAAACCGAGCCTTCGGCTCACACCGAACAACAAGCTATAAAGGGCCCCCAAAAAATACTAGTTGAAACCATTCAAACGGGAAAACCAACGGTCTAATCTATATCTAAACTAGAGGCTCTCAAGAGCCTGTGTCGCTCACCTGTTACTGTATTTACTGATGTCGGTCATCTTGGTTGGTAGTTGGGGTCTTTAGACACTTTTTTTAAAAAGATACCTTAGTAATGATTGTGGCCAAGTTTGTTTAAATTTGGCCCATAGTTTTAGAAAAGAAGATTTTTGTACAAGTTACAAAAATGATGAAAAGTTGTTCAATATTGACTATAAAGGGCAATAACTCCGAAAGGGGTCCTTTAACAATTTTGATCATGTGACTTATTTGTAGATCTTACTTTGCTGAACAGTATTGCTGTTTACAGTTTATCTCTATCTATAATAGTATTCAAGATAATAACCAAAAACTGCAAAATTTCCTTGAAATTAACAATTTTAGGGCAGCAACCCAACATCGAGTTGTCCGATTCATCTGAAAATTTGTGAGGGGATAGATCTTATTCTGATGGACATTTAAATCTTGAAAGATTTGCCCTAAATGTCTTAGTTTCAAAGATATAAATCAAAAACTGCATTTTACCACTATGTTCTAATTTTAGCCATGTCGGCCAATTTGTTTGGTAGGCGGGGTCATCGGACACATTTTTTAAACTATATACCACAATGATAATTGTGGCCAAGTATGGTTAAATTTGGCCATGTAGTTTCAGAGAAGAAGATTTTTGTACAAGTTACAACCAGTTGCTTCGCAGGGCGCAGCATTATACGACCGCAGAGGTTGAACCCTGAACGGTTGGGGCAAGTATGGACACAACATTCAAGCTGGATTCAGCTCTAAATTTGGATTGTGATTAAATAGTTGACACAGCATAGGTTTCTGACACAAAATGAATGTGGTCTAATGAACTTAAACAAAAAATTTTGCCTTTGAGCAATTCACTATGCTGTTGAATATTAATCCTCTCAAAAAAATGTTTGAAGAAATTTTCTTTTTATTTATGAAATCTGAAATGAAAAAAATTGACCCCCCAATTTTTTTTTCACATCCCCCTTTCCCTTATTTCAAAACTGATCTCAATTCAAATTTCTAATGAAGTTTGCAACAATAACTACTCATTTAAATACATCATAAAATATTAAAATGTAAAAAAAGTGCTTGTTATTACTGAATGGTAAAGATTGTTTTAATCTATCAGTTGGTAGTAAAAGTGAATATACATTGTATATTGTATAAAACAATGATTTAAGTTGATTCAACTACTATTCTGGACAAAGAAAGATAACTCCAATTGAAATCCAATTGGAATTTCTTGCTATTGCACAATATTGTGCAATTAGATATTTCTTGCTATTGTGCAATACTGTGCAATTGAAAATATTTGCTATTGCACAATACTGTGCAATTGAAGATTTCTTGCTATTGCACAATACTGTGCAATTGAAGATTTCTTGCTATTGCTGAATACTGTGCAATTGAAAATTTCTTGCTATTGCACAATACTTAATATAATAATTTTGGATCCTGATTTGAACCAACTTGAAAACTGGGCCCATAATCAAAAATCTAGGTACATGTTTAGATTCAGCATATCAAAGAGGCCCAAGAATTCAATTTTTGTTAAAATCAAACTTGGTTTAATTTTGGACCCTTTGGACTTTAATGTAGACCAATTTTAAAACGGGGCCAACAATTAAGAATCTACATACAAAGTTAGATTTGGCATATCAAAGAACCCCAATTATTCAATTTTTGATGAAATCAAACAAAGTTTAATTTTGGACCCTTTGGGCCCTTTATTCCTAAACTGTTGGGACCAAAACTCCCAAAATCAATACCAACCTTCCTTTTATGGTCATTAACCTTGTGTTTAAATTTCATACATTTCTATTTACTTATACTAAAGTTATTGTGCGAAAACCAAGAATAATGCTTATTTGGGCCCTTTTTTGGCCCCTTATTCCTAAACTGTTAGAACCAAAACTCCCAAAATCAATTCCAACCTTTCTTTTGTGGTCATAAACTTTGTGTCAAAATTTCATAGATTTCTATTAACTAAAACTAAAGTTATAGTGCGAAAACCAAGAAAATGCTTATTTGGGCCCTTTTTGGCCCCTAATTCCTAAAATGTTGGGACCAAAACTCCCAAAATCAATCCCAACCTTCCTTTTGTGGTCATAAACCTTGTGTTAAAATTTCATAGATTTCTATTCAGTTTTACTAAAGTTAGAGTGCGAAAACTAAAAGTATTCGGACGACAACGACGACGACGACGACGCCGACGCCAACGTGATAGCAATATACGACGAAAAAATTTTCAAATTTTGCGGTCGTATAAAAAATGACGTAAAGTTGTTAAAAATTGACTATAAAGGGCAATAACTGCTTAAGGGGTTGACTGACAATTTTGGTCATGTTGACTTATTTGTAGGTCTTACTTTGCTGAACATTATTGCTGTTTACAGTTTATCTCTATCTATAATAGTATTCAAGATAATAACCAAAAACTGCCAAATTTCCTTAAAATAACCAATTCAGGGGCAGCAACCCAACAACAGGTTGTCCGATTCGTCTGAAAATTTCAGGGCAGATAGATCTTGACCTGATCAACAATTTTACCCCATGTCAGATTTGCTCTAAATGTTTTGGTTTCAAAGATATAAGCCAAAATATACATTTTACCCCCTGTGTTCTATTTTTAGCCATAGCGGCCATCTTGGTTGGATGGCCAGGTCACCGGACACATTTTAAAAAAAAGATACCCCAAGGATGATTGTGGCCAAGTTTGGTTAAATTTGGCCCAGTAGTTTCAGAGGAGAAGATTTTTGTAAAAGTTTACGGACGACGGACGACAGACGCCAAGTGATGAGAAAAGCTCACTTGACCTTTCAGGTCAGGTGAGCTAAAAATGGGAAACGAGAAACACTTATGAACCACATCAACAAACGACAATAACTGAACACCAGATTATAATGAGTTCTCCTAAATTCATGTGCACGCCTGGGCGTTTTGATGTAAACCTAGCTACGCACCTGCATTATATTGTATGTTTGATTTAAATGTATATGAATGTATCAATGTTATACAGGCTGAATATTGAATCTAGATAGGTTAATACTGCATATCTAGAATATTTATTGATTTGAACTTGGCTGCAACACTTGTTGCTGAGTAGCCATTTTCTGAAGGGTTATTGTATAGTGAAATAAAATGACAAATTAAATCAAATTTGGTGGTTTGACAAAAAATGACCATATTGCAGGTTATCCGTTCAGAAAGTTTGGTCAAGTTCAACTTTAACTATCATTTGAAACCATAAAAGAGTGGAATGGACGAGTGACAGAAGGACATATACTTGCTTTACTATATTCCTCCTTCTTATCAAAACAATTTACATCCTAAAACCTTCGACTAAAGACAACATACAATAAGGGGGGGGAAATTTGATAATCTTCAATATACATCATTGAACATAATTTAAATAAATTGTTCACACAGATATATATCTCAACTCTTTGTAATTTGAAAGTAAAATGCAAATGTGGAAATGAAAATAGCAATAATTTTTCATGTAAAATATGCAAAATATGAACTATGAATGAAGTTACAGAGCCAAATGATTTTCCTTTAAACTTTGACATAAGATATGACAATGCTAATACAACTGTGCAACAAATATAAATGACTTATCATGAGTGATTCCCCTTTAACAAACCTGATTAAAAACTTCAACATGTTAAATGAGCAAAGGTTTCAAAGTCAATAAACCATGACTGAGGGGGAGGGGACATATAATCTCCATATAAATGAACTGTGCTTAAACTGACATAATTAGTAAACTATGCAAAAGTTTCAAAGTCAATTGACAATGACTGAGGGGGTAATGCTAATAATCTCCATGGAAATGAGATGTGCCAATGCTTATTAAAGATATACAACTACATACCAAATATCATTGATTTCCCAATAACCTGACCTAATCACAAACTTTACATAGTGTTAATGCTGCCGCCACCGTTGGAAACAGCATACCTTGATCTCAACTTTTGACTCTGTCAAGTCGAGGCCATATAATCATGAAATATTCCCTCTTGTAACATCTGTAAATTTGATCTTTAACATCATGAACATGTATATATTAAAGAGGTTAATTCTTCGATAATAAAAATTAAAATACTTTAAAATGGATTATTTATAAAGCTGTATTTAACAGAAATTTATGTGTTTATCTCAACATGCTCAAGCTTAGAAAATAATAAATAAAATGCTTCGCTGAGCACAGCCTCGTCAACCGCAGAGGTTAAACCCTCAACAGTTGGGGCAAGTTTGGACACAATATTCAAGCTTGATAATGCTAGAATTTGGATTGTGATCAAATTTTGACATAATATAGGTTTCTGACACAAAATAAATGTGGTCAAAGATCTTAAAAAATTTGAAATGGGACATTTAATTTACCTTAAATGGTCTGATATCCAAAATCTAACAACATGGTTAGATTCAGCATATAAAAAGACATAAAAAATCTAATTTTAATTGAAAGCAAACAAAGTTTAATTTCGAACCTTTCAAACCTTAATATGGACTAATTTGAAAACAGGGCACGAACTAAAAAATCTAAATGCACAATATGATTCGGCATATCATACAGCCGCAATATTTCAGTTTTTGATGAAAATAAACAAAGTAAATTTTATACCCTTTTGACCTCAATGAAGACCAATTTAAAAATCGGGCCCAATATCCAAAATATTAATACAAGGTTAGAACCCCCCATAATTAAAGACTTTAAATTAATTACATTGAAATTGGGTAAAAAAGATTTTTATTTATTTTCAATTGAATACTGTGCAATTGCAGATATCTTGCTATTGCGCAATACTGTGCCATTGAAGATTTCTCGCTATTGCGCAATACTTTGAATTTGAAGATTTCTTGCTATTGCCCAATACTGTGCTTATTGCGCAATACTATGCAATTGAAGATTTCTTGCTATTGCCCAATACTGTGCAATTGAAGGTTTCTTGCTATTGTGCAATACTGTGCTGTTGCGCAATACTGTGCTATTGCGCTGTACTGTGTAATTGAAGATTTCTTGCTTTTGCGCAATTATGTGCAATTGAAGATTTCTTCTTGAAACTTTTCAAAAAATTTGAAATTTCAAAACTTTTGAAGAAAAAAAATATGAACCCACAAAAAAAAATTGAAAAAATCACCTTGAAGTAATTACCCCCAAACTCAATCCAAGCCTTCCCTTTGTGGTATGGAACCTTGTAGTACAATTTTAGAGAGATCCATACACTAAAACACAAGTAATGGTCTGGAAACTAGTAAAATGTTTGTTTTTGGCCCCTTGTTTGCCCCTAATTCCTAAATGTTTGGGGCAATAACCTTCAAACGCAATCCCAGCCTTTCCTTTGTGATATGGAACCTTGTGGTACAATTTCAGAGAGATTCATACACTTACATACAAGTTATAGTCCAGAAACTTCAAAAATGCTTGTTTTTGGCCCCTTTTTCCTAAACTGTTGGTACCATAATCCCCAAAATCAATCCCAACCTTCCTTCTGTGGTATTGAATCTGCTGGTAAAATTTCATAGAGATCCATTCACTTAAACTAAAGAAACTGTCCGGAAACCAAATGTGTCTTCGGACGACGCTGACGCAGACCAATGACGACGATATCATAGCAATATACGAACGCAAATTTTTTTTGCGGTTGTATAAAAATTAAAATGTATCAAACATCATATCAATACTTACCTTGTGCATTTTTGTCATCAGCCTCATTAAGTTTTGTCACAACAAGATAAATTGCATCTTGGGACAGAAATGTTTGATGTGTGTGGTAAAATTCTTCATCGCCAGCAAAATCCCACAACAATAATGTGGCATACTCCTCTTTGTCATGTAAATCAACTTTCAATTTTTCTATCATTGATTTGATATCTTTATGAGCTTTTTCTAATGATAGGCTTTGCTGTTGTTCAAAATAAATATTGGCTACTTGAGATGCTTGGGGTTGAACTTGAGTGACTACTGGAGGTTCAACTTGAGTGACTACTGGAGGTTCAACTTGAGTGACTACTTGAGGTTCAACTTCAGTGACCACTGGAGGTTCAACTTGAGTGACTACTGGAGGTACAACTTGAGTGACTACTGGAGGTTTTATTTTTTCAGGCTGCTGAGATAAAGTCTTTGATTCCTTTGATTCATCAACACGTCTGTACAAAATAGTTATGAGGGTGTTGTCTTTGATAGTGTCATGAGCTCCATCTGAGTAGTTAATAACTTTAGTGTTTTGTGAGGTTTTTTCTTTATATTCAGTGGCTACTCCGCGTATACTTTGAGTGCATACTCGAGGTTGGTCTTTATATTCAGTGGCTATTGGGCGTTTATTTTGAGTGACTACTGGAGGTTGTTCTTTATATTCAGTGTCTACTGGATGTTTTGGTTTTATAGGCTGGGATTCATCAAAACCTGTCGATGAAGTGGCATCGGTAATTGTCTTGTGAGTGGCTTCTTCAATGATGGCTGAGCTATCCACACTGGCTAGTTTTTCTTCGTATGGTTTTAATAATCTTGCATCAAGTTCAGTTTCTTCATAGTTACCTATAATCAAGAAAAGAAATGAAACTACTATGTGTTACCCTTAAAACTTGTTAAAAAATATGTGAAATACATTTTTCGTTAAACAGTGTAAAAGAAGAATGTGTCTCAGGACACAAATTCCCCTTCTCAAGCTTTGGAATTGCCCAAGTCAAAAAGGACCATAACTCTTTTACAGTCAATGACTCATTGCCCCAATTCGAACTTTGTTTGCGTGTTGGGGAATTTAGCATTAGTTTCCTTAAATTTGCATAAGGAAAACTTAAGTAAGAGTGTGGAAACAAAAACAAAAATGCAATTGTCCTAGTTATCAAGGAGCAAAACTCTAGAACGGTAAGTGACTCACTGCCGAAAGGCGAGTTTTGCTTCATAGCATTGTGTATATGTTTCTTAAAATTCATAAAAGACAAACTTAAGTTAGAGTGCGGAAACGAACAAAATTGCAATTTGCCAAGTTATAAAGGGCATAACTCTAGAAGTTACTAGAATGGTAAGTGACTAACTACCTAAATTCAAACTATGTGTGCAAGTTTTGGTTTTTACCATAATTTATGAGTTTGATAAAATTTGAAATATGAAAACTTACGTTAACGTGCGCAAACCCAATATCTCTAAATGCGCCCTTGCCCTAGTGGCAGGGGCTAAAACAAGAGGCTCAAAAGAGCCTGAATCGCTCAACTGTAATTTTTTGTTAAAATCTTTCATTTATGATTATTTTTGCTTTTCAATATATATTAATGATTGGCTTAAAAATGCCATTTAAATGTGCTTTGTATTATTCTGTCATATTTTCTTCAAAAGCAAAAAAAAGCATTTTACCCCTATGTTCCATTTAAGCTGTAGTGACTATGTTTCTTGACAACAGGGAAATGAAATACAAAAATTATACTAGATATTCTGAAACTCATTCAGCCATAGTTTGGCTAATATTGATTCAGTGGTTTCAAAGGTGAGGATTTTTTTAGTAAGCAAACTAGATGAACAAATTGTGAAAAAATGTCTTCAAAGGGCAATAACTCCTTAAGGTCAATTTACAAAATTTGTCATATAAACTTATTTGCAGATCTTACTTTGCTGAACATTTTTGCTGTCTACAGTTTATCTTTATCTATAATAATGTTCAAGATAATAAAACCGAAAACTGCAAAAAAATTCGGTAAAAAATCATCAATTCACGGGCAATAACCTAAAAATCAGATACCCGATTCGGCTGGTAATTTCAGGGCAGGTAGAGCTTGACATAAGAAATACTGCTATGACATGTTTTTGATGAAACAGAAAATAAAACACAATATTTATTCTAGATACCCTAAGGATCATTCAGCTTAAGTGTGAATAGAATTGGTTCAGTTGTTTCAGAGGAGATGTGTGAAATAGTTTACCCTGGACAGACGACGACGTACGCCAAGTGATGGTAAAAGGTGAGCTTAAAAGTATTTAAGAGCTCCACGATATATTTATCCATTCAGTTTAATTCAGTAAACAATCCCACAAAACATCCTCCAGATCTATCGGAATCAGAAGGTTTGAATACTTATTCGCTTGTAGGATTGATAAATTTTTTGATAGAATATGGTATAAGGAGTGAACATTTGTGCATTATTGACACATACAAAACATTAGTAAGCCTGGCAGTGATTGTCGTTTATTGGTGTAGTTCATAAGGGTTTCGAATTCTTGTTGCTTGTATATATATATATAGGTTAGATCATTTGTTTTCCTGTTTACGCTAGACATTTGGGACCCTTTATAGCTTGCTGTTTGGTGTGAGCCAAGGCTCTGTGTTGAAGGCTGTACCTTGACCTACAATTGTTAACTTTTTATACATTGTGACTTGGATGGAGAGTGGTGTCATAGGTACTCATACCACATCTTCATATCTTAAATTATAAGTTATAACAGAAAGTTGTTTCAAAATCTTTAAAACAAAGTCACATGCCTCTGTTACCCTGGGGCTCATCCTACATATTATGCAGTTATTTTTTATATGATAAACAGGAAAATATATGATTGAGGGCGGAGGATCTCAGATTGTTAGAAGATATTTAAACATTTACAAATGTAGAGGTCGGCAAAGTTTGCAAATCAATATGTTGCTTTCAATTAGGTATCAAATAACTAATTTGTGAACAAAAATTGATATTGACCTTAAATCAATAGGGAACATTCAATCATTATTGGTGTCAAGTAAGGCTGAAACCCAATATAAAGTATTTGAGTTAGCATATCAAAACAAATCTGACTGAAAGACTGGTCTCTAAACATCGTCGGGGCAAACACTATATACAAAATATTTTCTAGAATGGGGTATGATAAATCTCCAAACTTCGTTGGTATAAACACTATATACAATGTATTTCCTAAAATAGGGTATGATAAGTCTCCAAACTTCGTCGGGTCAAACACTATATGTACAGCCTACTTTCTAAAATGGGGTGTGCTAAGTCTCCAAACTTCCTGTTTGTGAGACTCAATCATTTATATATAAAGAACAATTACTTCTACAAGGAGTTGTCTAACACATTTGGTTGGTTGTAGATATATCTCTTTGTATTGTGAGCATATTTTTATTTCAAATATTTTCCCTAATAATATAAAACTATTACTTGTATATAACATTTCTTGACTTATGATACTCCATTGACCCCTTGGTAACATCTCTTTTTTTTTTTTGTTATATTCTTAGTGACTGATGCCATGTAGGTTGGAGGGAGGGGGGAAGTCATTCTTAAAATTAAAATGTACAAAAACAGCTTTTTCTCTCTTCCTCTTGAATCTCGAACAAGATTGTAAAGTGAACAGAGTTAACACCCTAAGATAAATAAAAAGGATTATTTTAAATATTAAAAAAAAGAAAACATTTCTATACGCTGTTTACATAGTCAAACTATTTGAGGCAAGAGGCTCCCAAGAAATTAAAACCAAGAGCCCGGTAATCACTTGGTAAAACTAGAGCTTCTGCATAGTGGGACTAATACCCCCTTTACATGTTTTTCAGTTGCTACTGTTAATTTCAGTATTGATCTGATTTATTTAGTGTATAGCTTCTATATTAAATAAAGGCAACAGTAGTATACCGCTGTTCAAAACTCATAAATCCATGGACAAAAAACAAAATCGGGATAACAAACTAAAACCGAGGGAAACGCATTAAATATAAGAGGAGAACAACGACATAACACTAAAATGTAACACACATAGACAAAATCCCACGAGAATAACAAATATAACATATAACAGACGAAAACACAAACAAATTTGTAAGGGTTCCGCGGAACCCAGTGTCTTGCCTACTTTTGCTGTTAGTTGCAGGCTCAACAAAAATTATTAAAAATTATCAAAAATTTTCCTCTAGATACTATCTTTTGATAGTAAGAAGCTTCTGTCCAAGTTTGGTAAAAATCCAGGATGGTTTATGAATCTTATAAATGTTTTATGAACTTTAACTGCAAACTGTATGTAATGTTAACTGGAAGAAAAACTGAGTCCATTTATAAGTAATATACGGAAAAACAGGAAATACTTTTTTTTACAAAATTTACTTCTAGATACTGGCTTTCAATCATAAACAAGCTTCTGTCCAAGTTTGGTACAAATCCAGGATAGTTTATGAAAGTTATTAAAATTTTTAAAACTTTAACCACAGAGTGAATGTAATGTTTCCTGGCAAAAAAACTAAGTCCATTTATAAGTAATATATGGATAAACAGGATTCATTTTTTTACAAAATCTTCCTCTGGATACTATCTTAATCATGATCACAAGCAAGCTTCTGTCCAAGTTTGGTACAAATCCAGGATAGTTTAAAAAAGTTATTATAATTTCCAAAAACCACAATGAATATTGGTGGACGCCACCGAAGCCGGAATGTAGGATCGCTATGTTTCGCTTTTGCGACTTTTGTTGCAGGCTCGACAAAAATCATATTTACCAGTTAACCATTAAAATAAGGTCAAGGTCAGAAATCTGCCAAACGGACATGTACACCTTAATATTTTTCCACACCAGATACAGTTCAACTTCCAACGATCTGCTTATAGTATGAGAAACATCCATGAAATGAGGTAAAGGTCAGGTGAACCCTGTCTGACGAACATGTACACCTTGCAAGGATCATTTACACCAAATATCATTATATTATTACTGATAATAAGTCAGAAATTCACATGACAAAAAATGCTATAATTTTTTAAGCAGATGTTAAAACATAAAAAATGAGGTCAAGGACATTGGCCATATGAAATACAGTAACTTCGCAATATATGAGGCATCAATATACAACCTTTTTCAACTGATTTTTATAGTTCGTTCTTATGCTGTACTGTTATGCCACTGTCCCAGGTTAGGGGGAGGGTTGGGATCCCGCTAACATGTTAAACACTGCCACATTATTTATGTATGTGCCTGTCCCAAGTCAGGAGCCTGTTATTCAGTGGTTGTTGTTTGTTCATGTGTTACATATTTGTGTTTTCGTTCATTTTTTTTTATATATAAAAAAGGCCGTTGGTTTTCTCGTTTCAATTGTTTTACATTGTCATTTCGGGGTCTTTTATAGCTGAATATGCGGTATGGGCTTTGCTCATTGTTAAAGGCCGTACGGTGACTAATAGTTGTTAATTTCTGTGTAATTTTGGTCTCTTGTGGAGAGTTGTTTCATTGGCAATCATACCACATCTTATTTTTTATATAAGGTATGAAGCATAAGTGTCGTCTACCTTCTAGAATATAAAGGGTCACACAAATAGTTTGACACCGCACTAGCATCACTATGTCTCTAAATTGAAAACTTTTTTCTCAAGGCAAAACAAAAATGTTGAAATTGGATAATGGTGGTGATGATGATTGTGATGATGATGGATGGCTGCTTTACCTTCAGCTGCAAATCAAATGCATGTTCGGGATGAGAACATGTTAATATAATTTGAATATTAACCCTGCTTTGTTCTAGACCGACTTGCTGAGCTGGATTGTTAACATGCTAGTTCAAAAAGTACACAGGAAGATATGTCACCCTAACCAGACACATAATTCTTATTCAGAGTTGATCAGTATTTGCTCTTGCTTCTTAATGCTACATAATCTTACAGAGCAGCAGCAAATACCAATTTCAACGTCTTTGATATGTTAAGGCCGGTGTTTGAAATCTAATACTGTAAATTCAGAAATTATTGCAAGTTTTGTTTTATCAAAGCGAATATTGCTACTGCCTGAGTATCGCAAAAACTAAAGCTTTTTCCTAAAACTGAGGTGCACAAAGATCTAGAAGGAGTCGTCTTAAACGTTAAACTTGGATCATGTGGATAGTGGGTAGTGCATTACATTTTAAGTATTTTTTCGAATAGATAAGGTCACTTAATAAATCTGAAACTAACATTAGTCTGTTTCATTTTGTTTCAGGTTGAAACCTTACTTCCACAAGTGTTAATTAGTGATGTAATTTGTCAAAACAACTCTGATCTTAATCAAAGAACTGTAAGTGCTGTAGACAGTTAACCAAAAATCAAGGCAAATGTAATTATGAAAAATGTGGCAGTGTTGCTTCAATTTTTTTTAAGATTTGAAAGAACAAACATTAAACATTCGTATATTGTACATTTATGTTTAATAAATGAATTGATTATTAAGGCAAATTAATAGACCACTTTCGAGTTTGTCCGTCAACGGAAAAACTCGTCAATTATGCCAGATAGAAGGGATCGCCTGTATCCCTCCACAATTAATGTTCATTAAGCGTCTTAGTGATCGTCATTGTGCAGGCTAAACTAGAAATAATATTTGTTCTGTAGGTAATTAATCACAATTTCCAAATGACAGCACTGCAGAAAGACAATTCTGAAAATTCAATTTGCCGAATAATTCATGCAATATAGCTTTATAGTTTTCCAACCACTCGCACAACATGGGAACGGAAGTGACGACGCCCCTAAACGCACGAATGATGTTCACTAAAACCAGAGTTTTTGACGGAAATGCATTGAACTCGAAATTTGTCTATTTTATTTTTAAAATATTTCATCAAGGTTTTCAAAAGCAACTCATATATCAATGTAAATGACACCCATCTTCACCCCTTAACAGTTGGTCAAACATCCTTGGGCTTTACACATCTTGAAAGATGTATATATGTTTTCTTTAAAATTAGCCATAAATGAAAAATATTATAGGCCCAGAAATAATTCAATAAATAATTAAAGTAAATTCAATTAACCTAGACTCACTTTTTGCATCAATAAAAATTTATAATAAACAAGAAATAATTGTAACAAGATGCCATTACGAAGTCTCCCAAACAAAGCCACCATAATTCATCATTCCCATGGTCGCCTGACATTGGGCAAATTCCAGTTCATATTGGTTTGGTCTAGTAAAGTGATATGCATATGTGACACGAAGGAGATTTACACTGTATGTCATTCAAATCTTTTTGAAATGACGAACAGGAATAGATATGGTTTAGGTGTGGGTGTCTCAACCATTTACCAGTTCTCAAACAGAAGGGGGTGGGTGACCCCAAGGACTCCCTCTATATTTCATTTGATTTGTTTTATTGTCCCATACATGAATACATATAGTTTAGGGGTGAGGATCTCAACCATTTTCAAGTTCTCAAACAGGAGGGGATGGGGTGACCCCAGGGACTCTCCAAATATTTCATTTGATTTGTTATAATGTCCCATACATGGATATATATGGTTTAGGGGTGGGGTCTTGACTGTTTATATGTTCTGAAACAGGAGGCACTGGAGTGTCCCCATGGACTCCCCCTAAATTTCATTTGATTTGTTTTATTGTCCCATACATGAATATATATGATTTAGGGGTGGGGATCTCGACCATTTCCAAGTTATCAAACAGGAGCGGGTGGGACGACACCGGGGACTCCCCCAAATTATTTTAATTTGATATGTTTTATTGTTCCATACAAGAATGTATATTGTTTAGGGGTGGGGATCTGGACGGTCTACAAGATAAAAGTACATTTTCAAATTGAAGGGGGTTGGGATGATTGACCTGACTTTAGTAAATGTAAATGACCCGCCCCCTCCGCACGTTTTTCCCAAATTACATTTGCCCTTTTTTGATTTTCACTGATTTTAAACATTTTTCAGACATCCTTACCTGTATACAGTGATATATGAATGGGTTTTCTACATTTTCATGTGATTTTCTATTATCACACCATCTTTCTGAGTCTAGAATCCATATATATCACATACTACTGTCATTCTCGGTAAATTTAACATATTTACAAGGTCTCATTAATTACGGAAAAGAAGCGTCAAGAAACGTTAAACGTTTATTAAGGGCTACTAAATGTTACATAATTTTAAACTTCACACAACAGAAAATTATCAACTGTAATTAATTACTTTTCTATAAATTTATTATTCTAATAGTGTATAAACTTTCTTGTCTCTAGATTTATCTTTTTGTCGCAAATTCGTTGTTACTGTCGCTAAGTGGCCTAAGTTTTTTTCTACTTGTCGCTTATTGTCTCTACAATCTTCTTGTTGGTAATTACTGAGACCTTCTAGATTTCCGGTTTTATTCTATTGTAAACACGTACCATGCATATGTTGGTGCATTACTTGACAAGGTCATTTATATGTGAAAAACGGAGTAATATAAATAAATGAAATTCAAATGTGAATACACAATTTATTAACATTCATCTCAAATAAAAAGAATATCATGATTAACAATAATTACCTTTCTATCATCAGAATTCTCCAAATTTGAACGGTATGTAAATTTCGTCTTCGAATTTGAAATTGCCGCCAACTTATATAGATATAGGAAGATGTGGTGTGAGTGCCAATGAGACAACTCTCCATCCAAATAACAATTTAAAAAGTAAACCATTATAGGTTAAAGTACGGCCTTCAACACGGAGCCTTGGCTCACACCGAACAACAAGCTATAAAGGGCCCCAAAATTACTAGTGTAAAACCATTCAAACGGGAAAACGAACGGTCTAATCTATATAAACAAAACGAGAAACGAGAAACACGTTTATATTACATAAACAAACGACAACTACTGTACATCAGATTATACAATTATTAATAGACTACTGACGTATTTAGTACGTATTGACAACAAACAATATTACTACGACTTTTGCCATTTTGGGAAATATAAACGACTTGTCTTTAGAGATTTTCGGCGATTAAATATTTCATACAATTGTTCTTTGACATCTTAGCCAAAGGCACAGGGGAAAATAAACTACATAAGGATATCTATTGAGCACTACTTCCCATGTGCAACTTCAAAACTTTTGGGTGGTTCGCCAATCATTTAAGGTTTTTCTGGTCATATTTTTTGTAATTCAGAATTAAAAGTATGAAAAAAGTGTCCAATTAGTTATAAATAACATAATAGCCAGCTAGATAATAACAATGGCACGTATTTCAGCATTTATTGGGTAGAACACAAATCTAGGGTGCTCGTATAAGGCAGCTTAACTGCCTAACAATGATGAAATGGTTAATTCATAGACTTAAACTACCTGTCTGTTGTAGAGAAAGGAAAAACAGTAAAGTTAAACTGTTAAGAATACCATACATACCTTCTAATCTATTCCAAATGCTATCACCAGATTTTGTTTTGCATTTTATCATATGAATTTCTATTCCATTTGTGCTTGTAACATCTGCACTACTTCCTCCAAACCATCTTTTAAAAAATGATGCTAGTCCAGAACCTTTCTTTCCTTCGTTGAATAATCTTTTAACCAATGAGGTCTTACCCGCACCTTTCTTCCCAACTATTACTAAACGTATGTCTCTCTTTTTCTCAGAGCCTGATTCAAGTAATTTGAGGTACAAAGGTACAGATCTTTTGTCAGCCATTAATTTGATTTCAGTTGGAACTTTATTATCTACAAAGATATTTGAAAGACCTATTCTCTTTATTCTTTTGTTTATCTGACATAATCTGTTATCACTGTATGGAAATATGAAATATATGTCAAAGGAACAAAAATAAAGCCGCCTATGATATCTTATTCACAGGTAATTGTGTGCAGTGATTCACTGTCAATTTATCCATCATATATATCTTGACATACCATGGATTCATTATCACCCCTAGGATACCATTTTTTGTGGAATTCATGGGTACAGGGAAACCACGAATTTAAATGTTCAACGAATTACAAATTTGCTGTTTAATTATATGCAGATTTTTAAAAACCCATGGAATAAATTATCCAAGAAAATACAAGTTTTCCTCAATCCACGAAAATTGGTACCCACGAACATAAATGAATCCACAGTATAAGCTTTACTTAAGGATGTAGTCAGGTCAGGTTTATGATTTTGTGTCAGATGTTCTGACTCCTTGGGGTTTTTCATATGAACCACTTTAAAATATTTTGGCCCATATCACTTACTTTTCTATTCATAGAAGACTTCAAAAACTCATAAAAAGGTCATTACCAAAATGTAAGAAGATTCTAGACTTTTTTTTTACAATTTGAGACCCAAATAATGCCAATGCTAAATATAAGTTTAAGTCAGCATTTTCCTCCCATTTAAAAAAAAAATTAAATATCCTAAAAAAGGAGCTCCATAACTTACCAATATTTTTAGCTTCTTTTGTTCCTTAAATAATGCTTTTCTGAGTCTGATTTAATGTCTTCAATATTCTGTTAAATTCTTTCACCAATTTCAATATGATTACAAAGGACAAATACTTCTGGTAAGGCTTTATTATGATAATTTATTATAGATAATATATGGGGTATCAATTCAAGACACAAAATCATAGCACACTTGAAAATTTAAAAGCAAAGAAGAATGGTTGTTATGCAACTGCTGTATCGGAGGGGGCATTAAGGTTAAACCTTGTATGTATGTCTGTCTGTCCGTGCGTACGTACGTCCCGACATTGGTTTCGTTCTTTTACTTAAGCTAGGATTAGTTTCGGCTGTTGATGGGATTAATTGAAGAACATGTGAAGTAAACTCCCTCTTAATTTGAAAAATTGTTATGTATGATTTTTTTTCTTTAGAGTGATGTGCTTAACTGTTAAATTTAAGGCAATATTTCACATGTCATGCATTATCTTAACTAACCTTGGATCAATATAAAGATAAGAACATGTGGTATGATTGCAAATTTCAATCAAAGATCAAATGACATTGAAGTCAATGTACATTAATAAATACTGTCCCATCAGGAAAATTCAAAACGGAAAGTCCTTAATCAAATGGCAAAATCAAAAGCTCAAACACATCAAACGAATGGATAACAATAAGTTTTGATATCCTTTGTATCTCATAAGGCCGTTACACACATAAACATAATTGATTTAAAAACGCAGTATCTATGATTTTCACAAAATATTAAGACAACAATTTTTTCAAGAACATATATATGTAGTACATTTTGTACATAAAAGACGAATGACATATAGTTTGATGCCAATCTTAGCCATTTGTTAACATTCATGTAACAACGTATTAGATTTTAGAGAGAGAAATTTATGTATTACTTTAATACTGAAAAATTATTACACCAGGGTTTTCGATATCACAAACTGGTCAAAACATTTACTAAATTTTATCACCGGTATAAGGAAATAATTCGTAAATATAACTCAACATGCAGACATCTTATACGTTCAGGTATTTCACATCCAATCTTTTATGGTAATATTCTTTACAAAACACAAAAATGTCAGTATTTACCTCAAAAGCATACAACACCTATAAACAAACTTATTAAGAAGGGATATAGTTACAATACTGTTGTCAGATCATTAAAGATTGCATATTTTGGCTTTAATATTGATTCACTTATAGGGTCTTTGCATCTGAACTAAACACATTTTTTTTTAAACAGTTATTGGCATGACACGGGTTATGTTCTTCTCATATATCTTATGATAGTATGATACTAAACCCCTAACGGGAGGGATTGTGCCTGATATTCATATGATGTAGACATAATCTTTCAATCAGTTTAAATGAGGTCTGGAGCTGGCATGTCAGTTAACTGCTAGTAGTCTGTTGTTATTTATGTATTATTGTCATTTTATTTCTTTTCTTTTGTTACATCTTTTGACATCGGACTCGGACTTCTCTTGAACTGAATTTTAATGGCGTATTGTTATGCATTTACTTTTCTACATTGGCTCAAGGTATAGGGGGAGGGTTGAGATCTCATAAACATGTTTAACCCAACCCCGCCGCAATTTTGCGCCTGTCCCAAGTCAGGAGCCTCTGGCCTTTGTTAGTCTTGTATGATTTTCAATTTTAGTCTCTTGTGTATAATTCGGAGTTTAGTATGACGTCCATTATCACTGTACTAGTATACATGTTTTTAGGGACCAGCTGAAGGACACCTACGGGTGCGGGAATTCTGGCTACATTAAAGACACATTGGTGGCCTTCGGCTGTTGTCTGCTCTATGGTCGGGTTGTTGTCGCTTTGACACATTCCCCATTTCCTTTCTCAATTTTATTATTAAGATATTATTATTTTTATATAGAAATTGAATTTTTATTGGTCAGACAAAAACTTCTTTTAAGACTTGCCCATATTCATATATTCCAAAGAAAGCGCACGAGTACACACTATCTATTTAATGATATCAACACATTTACCAAAACATCACTGAATAGTGATAAACCGACAATTTTCTTGAATTGGGCTCAAAAAAGACATAGAATAATATAGAAGTTTTAGCAAGATGAGCAAGAAACCATGATTAATAAAGGGAAACAGTGGTGTAAGTAAATAAGTCTTAATGCCTGAGTAAGGTTTTATTGGGAACAAAGTTGCGAAAGCCCAACAAGCACGGGGGAAATCAGAATTTACCTATAAACAGCCTAGAGGCCCAAAAAATGGTACACAACTGAATAAAAACCACAGCAAAAACAAACATAAACAACAACAACAACTGCCACAACAGACAGAAAAATAAATTAGAAACAAACATTGAAAGAAGTAAAATTCAAAAGTTATCAGAAAATCGTCATTAAGGGTAATTACTCCTATAAGTTGTCAACCAATTGGTTTATATATTTGTTGAACCATGAAAATGTTGTCAATGCCAGAGGAATCCTGCCAGACAGACGTGTACCCCTTACAATCATCCCAAACACAAAGTATAGTTGACCTATTGCTTACAAGTTCCCAGAAACGAATTAAACACAAGAACTCAACATTGACCAATAAGCCATTAAACCGAAGAGAAGGTCAGCTGCAAACTGCCAGACAGACGTGTTCACCGTACAATCATTCTATACAACAAATATAGTCGACCTACTGTTTATAGTATCTGAGATATTGACATGACAAGGAAAACCTTGATCACTGATCCCATGACTGGATTGTTATCCCTATGTCTCACATAAAAGAACTTTTGTTGCAAATGAGACAAAAATTAATGGTTTCTAACAGCTATTGTGTCAAAATGTCATCTATACAATGGCTACTTTTTGTCTTGGGGAAATATTTCTAGCATAGTAGAATATTAATTGCGGTTGCAGAGTATGGATAAACATGTACTACAGCATCCTACAGAAGACCATGATGATACTAGCTATGTCATGTATTTCTTATATGTGAAAACTGATAATGATATAGCACACTATACTAGTTTGTTATTATTTATTATAGTGATTAATCTCATCAATACATTGAATTTAATTCCATGACTTCATACAGAAAATATCTTGTTATTCTACAATTCCTAGAGCGAAGATATTACATATAATGTGTTTAAACTAATAATGAAATAAAGTTATAGAAAATTACCTTCAATCTCGAGTCTAGCCGTCACACCTGTCTACAAAAGGAGGAATATGCATTGTAAATATATCTTCATTCATGTCACTTGTAAAACTATTTAATTTCTAAAATATAAACTCCCAAAAATTAACATATAATACAAATGTTTCACATTATATAAAATATATTGAACAAATTCTCACGTTTTTCAGGAAAATATGTGGCCCAGAATAAACAGAGAGATTTGGTTTAAAGTGTACAGGTTATTTTTGCATTTGTAAAATACCCTTGCAGGTATTTTTTGTCAAAAATATACAATGCAACAAGAATATAATATTTGTGTTTAATGGAATCTGTGGTCCAAAACCTGTCCTGCTGATCATTTTGGCTTGACCAAGTTTTATAGTTTTAACAACTACAGGCAACCAAGAGCCTGTGTCGCTCACCTATATCTACAGTGGTTTTGGAAATCATGTAAAATAAGGTTTAAATCATAACAAATAGTATATATTACCCTAATAATGATTGATGGCAATTTTGGTTTAATTTGGCCCAGTAGTTAAATAAAAACAGGTCATCCCATTGTAATCTTACAATAGTAACTGAAGACCCCTTATCATTATTTCAAAAAGTAGTGACCATTTGAAGTTGTTTTTTTACAATTTTCCTATAGACTGCATTTTACCCCTATGTACTATTTTTAGCCATGGTGTTGTCCGTTTATTTTCAATCTATGAGTTTGACTGTCCCTTTGTTATCTTTCGCCTCTCTTCTATAGTTAACCCCTTTAGATGTTCTATTTTTAGCCATGGCAGCCATGTTGGTTGGATGGCAGGGTAATCCGATACATTTTTCAATCAAAATCGATACCATGTTGAAAATTGTGGATAAGTTAAATGCTATTTGGCCCAGTAGATTAAGTGGAGAAGATTTTTGTAAAAGATTACAAAACTTATCGAAAAATTGACTATATAGGGCAATAACTACTTAAGGGGTCAATTGACAATTTTGGTCATATTGTCTTATTTGTAGACCGTAATTTTCTAAACATTATTGTTGTTTACAGTTTATCTCTATCTATAATAATATTTAAGATAATAACCAAAAACTGCAAAATTTCCTAAAAATGGGGCAGCAACCCAACAACGGGTTGTCTGATTCGTCTGAAAATTTCAGGGCCGATAGATATTAACCGGATTAACATTTTTGCTTATTGTCAGATTTGCTCTAAATGCTTTAGTTTCAGTGATATAAGCAAAAAAATGCATTTTACCCCTATGTACTATTTTAAGCCATGTCGGACATGTTGGTTGGCAAAAGGGGGGGGGTCAACGGACACATTTTTTATTTTTTAAATTTGTCTAAGTAGTTCCAGTAGAAGATTTTTGTAAAAGATTGCAAAAATTTACAAAAAAATGTTAAAAATTGACTTTAAAGGACATGCAATAACCCCTTAAGGGGTCAATTGACAATTTTTGTCATGTCTGACTTATTTGTAGATCTTACTTTGCTGAACATTATTGCTATTCACAGTTTATCTCTATCTTTTATCCTTAAAATTACCAAATCAGGGGCAACGACCCAACAACGGGTTGTCTGATTCCTCTGAAAATTTCAGGGTTGAGATATTATTGTCAGATTTGCTCTAAATGCCTTAGTTTCAGAGATATAAGCCACAAACTGCATTTGACCTCATGTTCTATTTTTAGCCATGTCAGGCATGTTGGTTGGCAAGCAGGGACGACGGATGCCAAGTGATGAGAAAAGCTCACTTGGCCCATTGGCCAGGTAAGCTAACATAAAGTGGAAACTTGTATCGTTTGCCTTGGCATTTTAACCAACACTAAATTTGTTATATCAGAAATTAATAAAAAAAAAACTAAAGGGAGGTTATCTTAATAGATATAAATCAGTCATCAAAGTTTAATGAAAAATGCTCTAAGCACTTTAAGGATATTGTCCAAAAACTTGAAAATCACCCTTTTTTATGAATAAAATCTTATAACTCGGAAAAGTAAAATCTTAAATATATAAAAATCAAATGGGAGTTTACAACAATAGATATAAACAATTTACCAAAGTTTAACGGTTCTCGAGAGGTAGAGCGGACACAATTTGTTATGAACAAAGAACGGATGGACAGACCGACGGACTGACCTTTGACCTAAGATGCATACATTATGACACATTCTCTGGTGTTGGTTAATATATATGTTAAGTTGAAAATGTTTGTCAGGTATAAAGTATGAAATAATAACAGCTGTCCTCTCAAAATATAGTGTGGATCAAATTTGTTAGCTATGGACAGACCAACAGACAGACAGACCTTTGACATAGGAAGTTGTACATACATCATGACACACCCTCTGGTGTTGGTTAAAATGGATGTCAAGTATAATATTTGAAATCATAACGGTTATCTAGATATGGAGCGAACACGATCTTCACCACAGGACACGGGGTTGTCAACTGAAACCAAAGTTTTTGACCTTGACCTTTGACCTAAGAAGTTGTACATACATCATGACACACCATCTGGTGTTGGTTAATAAACATGTTAAGTATTAAGTATAAAATCATAACAGTTATCTAGATATGGAGCGGACACGATCTTCACCACAGGACACGGGGTTGTCAACTGAAACCAAAGTTTTTGACCTTGACCTTTGACCTAGGAAGTTGTACATACATCATGACACACCCTCCGGTGTTGGTTAAAATGGATGTCAAGTATAAACTTTGAAATCGTAATGGTTCTCAAGATATAGAGCTGACACGATCTTCACCACAGGACACAGGGTTGTCAACTAAAACCAAAGTTTTTTTTACCTTGACCTTTTACCTAGGAAGTTGTACATACATCATGACACCCCCTCTGGTGGTGGTTAATAAACATGTAAGAGACGGACGGACGGACAGACTGATCACTATAGGGCGACCCGCCTAAAGGCGGGGCCCTAATTATCAAAGCATTTAATTATCAAAATACTGTCGGTGTAAGAATCTCATCAATCGAAATTTAAAAATCTTGCTCTAGTCTCTTTCACTCTTGAATGAAATAGAAGACATCTGCTAATTTAGTTGATATTGAAGAAATCACATAAAAATAAATTCCTGAATTCAAAAAATGACGGCTAAGCTTAGTTAAATGCCAGGAAAGCTTGGAATATAGCACCTCAAATATTTGATGTTTGTCTCTCCTGAAGTATCTTAGTTTTGCAGCATTTAATCTCTTAGAAACAAGATTGTTTCCATAGTACACAAATGCCCCACTCTCACTATCATTTTCTATGTTCAGTGGACCGTGAAATTAGGGTCAAAACTCTAATTTGTCATTAAAATTAGAAAGATCATATCATAGGAAACATGTGTACTACGTTTCAAGTTGACTGGACTTCAACTTCATCAAAAACTACCTGACCGAAAACTTTAACATGAAGCGGGACAGATGGACGGACGAACGGACGAAGGGATGGATGAACGGACGAACAGATGCACAATCCGAAAAACATAATGCACCTACGTGCATGGAGGCATAAAAAAGAAAACAACATGTTAAATATTTGCATGCGCCTGAAGAGCTTTTCTGGATTTACCTTCATCAGGAATGTTCAAAGCCAAATATTTTGAAATCTGAGGTCAGAATGTACAAGAACCAAGACAGTTGGAGAGCAATATGACTAGAAGCTTTCAAGAGCCGGTGTCGCTCACCTGTTTCTACTGTGGTTTTGGAAATCACCTTTTTAAATAAGGTTAAAATCATAATAAATAGTATTAGATATCCTAATAATATTTGAGGCACAAGTTTGGTTTAATTTGGCCTAGTAGTTAAATTAAAAGCAGAGGATTTTTAAAAAAAATTACAAAAAATTGCAGAAAATGACTTTATAGGACAATAACTCTAATAAGATGTCAATTGATGATTTTGACTTATTGGTAGATTTTACTTTGCTGAACATTATTGCTGTTTTCAGTTATCTCTATCTAAAATTATATATAATATTCAAAATAAAAAAAAAACTGCAAAATTTCTTTAAAATTTTACTAAATTTAATAGGAAGATAGATCTAAACCTGATGAACATTTTTACCCCCTGAGTCAGATTGTTCTATTTTTAGCCATGTTAGCCATGTTGTTTTGCAGGCGGTGCCATCGGACACATTTTAAACTAGATACCCTAATGATAATTGTGGTCAAGTTTGATAAAATTTGTCTCAGTAGTTTCAGAGTAGAAGATTTTCAAGACGGACGACGGACGCCAAGTGGTGATAAAAACTCACTTGAGCCTTGGGGCCAGGTGAGCTAAAAAGGACCTAAAACGTAGTCAAATCCATCTAAGGTCAACTATGCCTAAGAGAGTTGAAACCTTAGTTTCTTTATAATTTCAAAATTTATAAACGAACAATTTTGGAAAGGTTTGTTATAAATCATGTTACTGTTACTACCGAAGTAATGACTACTGAGATGATGATACGCTCAGGGACTGATAGTCTACCAGCAGAGGTATTGACCAAGTGATGTAAAAAATAAAAACAACAGGTAAATAATTTCATGCGTTTGAAGCACTTTTCTAGATTAAACTTCATCATCAATGCTCAAAGCAAAGTATTTGAAATATTTCTTTAAATTTTGTAACTTATTTTCTACTTAAATCATTATAAGGTGTAAACATGTGTAATTCAACACCATATCTATCACTATATGTACCTTTAAGTATTTCATCACATCTTTATACTGCCTCAGTTTCTCTTTTGCTGCCAGATCGTATGGAGTTTCACCCTGAAATACAGATACATATATATATATTGCCTTCATCTGACAGAGAAGGCTTCTGTAACGTATATCTTACAATAAGTGAGACCAGTAGCAGTGTTTTATTTTATTTTTACAGATGCTAACCGTTTCATTTTCATTCTTACCATTCAGATTATCTTTACTTTTCTTTATAAAGCATATGAATAAAAATTCCATCTGTCACCATTTGGTCTTCGTTATTTTCTTTACAGTTTAAAGACTGGCAAATGCATCCTTTATAATGTCTACATGAGGGGTGTTGGATTCTGGGGGTCTTCATTTTTAATTATAAATCTGTATATCCAATCAACATCCACCTATATCTGTATACCCAATCCATACCCTCCTAAATCTGTATACTCAAGTCACACCCTCCTATACCTGTATACCCCATCAACATCCTTCTATATCTGTATACCTTATTCCCACCCTTCTAGATTTGTTCACCTCATCCACTCTCCTACAAATGTATACCCCATCCAAACCCTCCACAAATCTGCATAACCAATCCATACCCTCCTATATATGCATAACTTATCCACACCCTCCTATATCTGTATACCCCCTCCACACCCTGACAAATTTCAGGTTTTAGCAGTTGGGAAAAAGACATATAACAAAAATCCATGTATATGTATACAAAGTGCTGATCTTTCGTGTGAGTCAACTGTCAAACTACTCGGCATTGACAGAGATTAGCAGCCAAAATTTGATAATCATATTGGTAAAATATGCAGGAAGGCATCTCAGCAACTAAATATTTTGAAACGTTAGGGAACTTATTTGAACAAGCTAAGTAAGCTTACTATTTTCCATACATTTATTTTGTCAAATTTCAATTTCTGCCTTTTTCTGTTGTACCGAGAAAAATTTCCAAAAATTTAAGAAAGTACAAGAAAGAGCACTAAAGTTTGTGTATGAAGATCATTCAAGCTCATATCAACAGTTGCTTGAAAAGGCTAAGATGTTTTCACTGCATATTAAAAGACAAAGATAAATGTCAATTAAAACTTTTAATATAGTTAATAAATTAGCACCTGTCTGTTTACATGATTTATTTGATGTAAAAGATTGTAAATATTCTTTCAGATATATACTGGATATTCCACATGTAAAACTACACAGTTTGGTAAGAAAAAATTTAAATTTGCAGCTGTTACTCTATGGAACAACCTAACTGATCATTTCAGGACTGAACATAGTTTCTCTCAATTTAAAAGACTTATACAGTCCTGGAATGGTTCAAAATGCTGTTGTTCTGGATGTAGGTAAGCTTTTTCATACTTAAGTAATTGCTCTAAATGTTTGCATTATGCTTTAAATTTTGCATGTATGCTGTATTTTTATTTGTGCTTAATTTAAGTTGTGCTTGAATTTTAGTTGTGCTTCAATTTTCAATTATGCTTCAGTTCTGGCATGTTTAGATGAGTTGTTTAGTAATGCTTTGCATGTATTTTAATATGCCTGTGCTTTCTCTATGCATTTGAAACCAGATGCTCCGCAAGGTGCAGCTTTATACGACCACAGAGGTTTAACACTGAACGGTTGGGGCAAGTATGGACACAACATTCAAGCTGGATTCAGCTCTAAATTTGGATTGTGATTAAATAGTTGACACAGCATAGGTTTCTGACACAGAATGAATGTGGTCTAATGAACTTAAAATTTTTGTTTTGCCTTTGAGCTATTCACTATGCTGTTGAATATTAATTTTCTCCAAAAAATGTTTGAAGAATTTTTCTTTTTATTTATGAAATTTCAAATGAGAAAAATTTAACTCCCCCCCCCCATTTTTTTTCCACATCCCCCTATCCTTTATTCCAAAACCAATCTCAATTCAAATTTCTAATGGAGTTTGCAACAATAATAACTCATTTAAATACATCATAAAATATTAAAATGTAAAAAAAGTGCTTGTTATCACTGAATGGTAAAGATTTTTTTAATTTATCAGTTGGTAGTAAAAGTGAATATACATTGTATACTGTGGATTCATTTTTATTCGTGGTATACCAATTTTCGTGGTTTTCGTGGGTCACTTCAAACCACGAATTTAAGAATTCCACGATGAATAATTCCGAAAAAAATGTTTGGAGTCGGATGTTCATTTCCGATTATGTTATGCAGTTCTCGTATAGTGTTGACTGGCGATAAACAATGCAACACGTGTTTTTATTGAAAGAAGATAAAAGTATTTTGATTAATTTAATATATAAAAAATATCAAATGTCAGTGATAAATTACTTTTTAAAATTAGATTAAAATTGTTCATGGAAAATAACTGCAAGTTGTTAATTACCGTGTCATAGTTTGGATTACTGGTGATTAAAAATCAATAGGATTAAGAACGGGGATATTGCCCGTAGGTAATATTGTTTATGACAGGAACATTTATTTTCACACCTTTTACTTATATGCCTGTTTATTATATGTGATGAGGGAAATAAGCTTTCAATCATATCACAATCATGGAGTTGTGAATGCCTCATTAAATTCCGACAAAAAGTTATAAATTGTAAAACAAACAAATAATTAGTTGTCTCTGTTCACGATTATAATCGAAGTTTTCAATGAACACTTTAACCTAGAATGATCAAGCGAGGATTTTGACAATTCAACGTGACTTTTTTAATGAATTCCTTCTTTTTTGTTTTATTATTGACCAAACCAAGGAGTTATATCACATCCTAAATCAAACAGAAATTCACGATTTACGTATCTGAATTTTTCATTTTTTTTAATCAGTGATCCACGAATTTATGTTTACCACGAAACGTCTTTTTTTCTCTATCCACGAAAATTGATACCCACGAAAATAAATGAATCCACAGTATTGTATAAAACAATGATTTAAGTTGATTCAACTACTATTCTGGACAAAGAAAGATAACTCCAATTGAAATTTCTTGCTATTGCACAATATTGTGCAATTAGATATTTCTTGCTATTGCGCAATACTGTGCAATTAAAAATACTTGCTATTGCACAATACTGTGCCATTGAAGATTTCTTGCTATTGCACAATATTGTGCAATTGAAAATTTCTTGCTATTGCACAATACTGTGCAATTGAAGATTTCTTGTTATTGCTGAGTACTGTGCAATTGAAAATTTCTTGCTATTGCACAATACTTAACATAATAATTTTATATCCTGATTTGGACCAACTTGAAAACTGGGCCCATAATCAAAAATCTAAGTACATGTTTGGATTCAGCATATCAAAGAACACCAAGAATTCATTTTTTGTTAAAAACCAAGTTTAATTTTGGACCCTTTGGACTTTAATGTAGACCTAATTCCTAAACTGTTGGGACCTCAACTCCCAAAATCAATACCAAACTTCCTTTAGTGGTCATAAACCTTGTGTTTAAATTTCATTTATTTCTATTACTTAAACTAAAGTTATTGTGCAAAAACCAAGAATAATGCTTATTTGTGCCCTTTTTTGGCCATTTCTATTTACTTAAACTAAAGTTATTGTGCAAAAACCAAGAATAATGCTTATTTGTGCCCTTTTTTGGCCCCTAATTCCTAAACTGTTGGAACCAAAACTCCCAAAATCAATCCCAACCTTCCTTTTGTGGTCATAAACCTTGTGTCAAAATTTCATAGATTTCTATTTACTTAAACTAAAGTTATAGTGCGAAAACCTAGAAAATGCTTATTTGGGCCCTTTTTGGCCCCTAATTCCTAAAATGTTGGGATCAAAACTCCCAAAATCAATCCCAACCTTCCTTTTGTGGTCATAAACCTTGTGTTAAAATTTCATAGATTTCTATTCACTTTTACTAAAGTTAGAGTGCAAAAACTAAAAGTATTCGGACGACGACGACGCCAATGTGATAGCAATATACGACGAATTTTTTTTCAAATTTTGCGGTCGTATAATAATATGCATCTGTATAACCCATCCACACCCTACTATATCTGTATACCCCCTCCACACCCTCCTATATCTATATACCCCCTACACAACTTCCTATATCTGTATCCCCCATCTATACCCTCCTATATCTGTATACCCATCCACAAACTCCTTTACTGTGTAACCCATCCACAACCTCCGATATCTCTATGACCCCTCAACACCCTCTTATATCTGTATACCTCATCCTTACCCTCCTATATCTGTATACCCCATCTACACCCTCCTATATCTGTATACCCCATCTACACCCTCCTATATCTGTATACCCCATCCACAACCTCCTGTATCTGTATACCCCATCCACACCCTCCTATATCTGTTTACCCCATCCACACCCTCCTATATCTGTATACCCCATCCATACTCTCCTATATCTCTATACCCTATCCACATCCTCCTGTATCTGTATACCCCATCCACACCCGCCTGTATCTGTATACCCCATCCAGAGCAACCTTTATCTGTATACCAAATCCACACCCTCTTATATCTGGGACAATATCCCTAATGCGCATGAGAAACACAAAAGTTGTTTGTAAACAAAAAATCTCTGTGAAGTGATATTGGACATGTTTCAATTTTTAACAAGTGACTGAGCTTAACCATTTGTGTTGATCTGGAAAGAATATGACCTTAGAATAAATGTGTAAAAACTATGGAGTTATTATATGTATTCAAAGTATAAAATTTTCAAAGAAATTATTGTGTGAAAAAAGGGATTTTTTACCATGAAGAGCCGCATCACGAAAGGATTTTCAGGGTATGCTAATTTACCGAAAAATGAATCACACTTTGTACCTCGAAAATTTAACCACAGATGTGAAAATGTCTCAGCTTCGAAACAAGCCATCATACATATACAAGTTAATGATATGGGCTGAGCTATAAAAGAAAACGTTACCATTACGGCCTATGGAGAAACAATTGCGCATATTTCCCCATCTTGAGAGATGGATCTGAGAAGTTGTCTGACTGATTTATCCATAATTTCATCTTGTACACCAGAGAAAATTGTGAAAATGGAAGGTAAATTGTCTTTTATAATCTGCAAATTATCACTGCTGCTTCTAGATTAAGATTATTTATAAAGATCTGCATCAATTTTTGCTTTTGAAATGTATTACTGGCACGGGGCTGATGCATTTCTTTTTAGCAGTCTCACTAATTAGCAACAACATTTTTTTTAGCGACATGAAGCGTCAAAAAGCGACAAGAAGCGACAAGAAACTATAAAGCAACAAGAAAATATATTTTTTTAAATTAAAATTACTTATTCCAAATAAATATTAAAAGAATATGCAAAGGAAAACAATTTTAGCGACAAAAAAGTTAATATTGATAGAAAAATCTTTTAAGGTGGTACCCAACACTTTCACTAAAATTAATTTGGCTCGATTAATTTTCACAAAATTTTGACAAAGTATTTAGTTTGATCCTGACAAAAATATAAAAATTTCAAAAATTTTGAACCAAGCATTTTATCAGAAAAATCACACTGGTTAAATAGCAGTTTAACAAACACTAATTTTGATCATTGAGAAGCTGAATATTCCCTTAACAAAGCAACATAATTAAAACGTTTAGCTGATTTTACAGAGTTATCTCCCTGTAGTGAAAGGTACCACCTTTTAAAGAGCTGAAAATTTTGATAAAGTACAAATCGTGCAGATTAAAAAGAATGTTCTACATAAAGTCAGCATGAGGAGGGATTCTTATAAAATGTCCCAGGCTTAAAAATAAGAAGGGTTTCTTTGACAAATCATTTATGTGTACTATACATGTATATACCAAAATGACATCAATTTAGGTGTTGCCCAACATCTTGACTAAAATTAATTTGGCTCGTTTAATTTTCATAAATTCTTTTACAAAATATTTATTTTGATCCTTTGAAAAACAAGAATATAATATTTGTGTTTAATGGAATCTGTGGTCCAAAACCTGTCCTGCTGATCATTTTGGCTTGACCAAGTTTTATAGTTTTAACAACTACAGGCAACCAAGAGCCTGTGTCGCTAACCTATATCTACAGTGGTTTTGGAAATCATGTAAAATAAGGTTTAAATCATAACAAATAGTATATATTACCCTAATAATGATTGATGGAAATTTTGGTTTAATTTGGCCCAGTAGTTAAATAAAAACAGGTCATCCCATTGTAGTCTTACAATAGTAACTGAAGACCCCTTATCATTATTTCAAAAAGTAGTGACCATTTGAAGTTGTTTTTTTACAATTTTCCTATAGACTGCATTTTACCCCTATGTACTATTTTTAGCCATGGTGTTGTCCGTTTATTTTCAATCTATGAGTTTGACTGTCCCTTTGTTATCTTTCGCCTCTCTTCTATAGTTAACCCCTTTAGATGTTCTATTTTTAGCCATGGCAGCCATGTTGGTTGGATGGCAGGGTAATCCGATACATTTTTCAATCAAAATCGATACCATGTTGAAAATTGTGGATAAGTTAAATGCTATTTGGCCCAGTAGATTAAGTGGAGAAGATTTTTGTAAAAGATTACAAAATTTATCGAAAAAATGACTATATAGGGCAATAACTACTTAAGGGGTCAATTGACAATTTTGGTCATATTGTCTTATTTGTAGACCGTAATTTTCTAAACATTATTGTTGTTTACAGTTTATCTCTATCTATAATAATATTTAAGATAATAACCAAAAACTGCAAAATTTCCTAAAAATGGGGCAGCAAAACAACAACGGGTTGTCTGATTCGTCTGAAAATTTCAGGGCCGATAGATATTAACCGGATTAACATTTTTGCTTATTGTCAGATTTGCTCTAAATGCTTTAGTTTCAGTGATATAAGCAAAAAAATGCATTTTACCCCTATGTACTATTTTAAGCCATGTCGGCCATGTTGGTTGGCAAAAGGGGGGGGGGGGGTCAACGGACACATTTTTTATTTTTTAAATTTGTCTAAGTAGTTCCAGTAGAAGATTTTTGTAAAAGATTGCAAAAATTTACAAAAAAATGTTAAAAATTGACTTTAAAGGACATGCAATAACCCCTTAAGGGGTCAATTGACAATTTTTGTCATGTCTGACTTATTTGTAGATCTTACTTTGCTGAACATTATTGCTATTCACAGTTTATCTCTATCTATTATCCTTAAAATTACCAAATCAGGGGCAACAACCCAACAACGGGTTGTCTGATTCCTCTGAAAATTTCAGGGTTGAGATATTATTGTCAGATTTGCTCTAAATGCCTTAGTTTCAGAGATATAAGCCACAAACTGCATTTGACCCTCATGTTCTATTTTTAGCCATGTCAGGTATGTTGGTTGGCAAGCAGGGACGACGGATGCCAAGTGATGAGAAAAGCTCACTTGGCCCATTGGCCAGGTAAGCTAAAATAAAGTGGAAACTTGTATCGTTTGCCTTGGCATTTTAACCAACACTAAATTTGTTATATCAGAAATTAATAAAAAAAAACTAAAGGGAGGTTATCTTAATAGATATAAATCAGTCATCAAAGTTTAATGAAAACTGCTCTAAGCACTTTAAGGATATTGTCCAAAAACTTGAAAATCACCCTTTTTTATGAATAAAATCTTATAACTCGGAAAAGTAAAATCTTAAATATATAAAAATCAAATGGGAGTTTACAACAATAGATATAAACAATTTACCAAAGTTTAACGGTTCTCGAGAGGTAGAGCGGACACAATTTGTTATGAACAAAGAACGGATGGACAAACCGACGGACTGACCTTTGACCTAAGATGCATACATTATGACACATTCTCTGGTGTTGGTTAATATATATGTTAAGTTGAAAATGTTTGTCAGGTATAAAGCATGAAATAATAACAGCTGTCCTCTCAAAATATAGTGTGGATCAAATTTGTTAGCGATGGACAGACCAACAGACAGACAGACCTTTGACCTAGGAAGTTGTACATACATCATGACACACCCTCTGGTGTTGGTTAAAATGGATGTCAAGTATAATATTTGAAATCATAACGGTTATCTAGATATGGAGCGAACACGATCTTCACCACAGGACACGGGGTTGTCAACTGAAACCAAAGTTTTTGACCTTGACCTTTGACCTAGGAAGTTGTACATACATCATGACACACCATCTGGTGTTGGTTAATAAACATGTTAAGTATTAAGTATAAAATCATAACGGTTATCTAGATATGGAGCGGACACGATCTTCACCACAGGACACGGGGTTGTCAACTGAAACCAAAGTTTTTGACCTTGACCTTTGACCTAGGAAGTTGTACATACATCATGACACACCCTCCGGTGTTGGTGTTGTGTCGTTTGTTTTCTCTTGTTTTTGGGTGTGGGTTCGCATTGCGATGGGACGTGTCACGGTACTTGTCTATCCCAAATTCATGTATTTGGTTTTGATGTTATATATATATGTTATATTTGTTATTCTCGTGGGATTTTGTCTATATGTGTTACATTTTAGTGTTATGTCGTTGTTCTCCTCTTATATTTAATGCGTTTCCCTCGGTTTTAGTTTGTTATCCCGATTTTGTTTTTTGTCCATGGATTTATGAGTTTTGAACAGCGGTATACTACTGTTGCCTTTATTTGGTTAAAATGGATGTCAAGTATAAACTTTGAAATCGTAACGGTTCTCAAGATATAGAGCTGACACGATCTTCACCACAGGACACAGGGTTGTCAACTAAAACCAAAGTTTTTTTTACCTTGACCTTTTACCTAGGAAGTTGTACATACATCATGACACCCCCTCTGGTGGTGGTTAATAAACATGTAAGAGACGGACGGACGGACAGACTGATCACTATAGGGCGACCCGCCTAAAGGCGGGGCCCTAATTATCAAAGCATTTAATTATCAAAATACTGTCGGTGTAAGAATCTCATCAATCGAAATTTAAAAATCTTGCTCTAGTCTCTTTCACTCTTGAATGAAATAGAAGACATCTGCTAATTTAGTTGATATTGAAGAAATCACATAAAAATAAATTCCTGAATTCAAAAAATGACGGCTAAGCTTAGTTAAATGCCAGGAAAGCTTGGAATATAGCACCTCAAATATTTGATGTTTGTCTCTCCTGAAGTATCTTAGTTTTGCAGCATTTAATCTCTTAGAAACAAGATTGTTTCCATAGTACACAAATGCCCCACTCTCACTATCATTTTCTATGTTCAGTGGACCGTGAAATTAGGGTCAAAACTCTAATTTGTCATTAAAATTAGAAAGATCATATCATAGGAAACATGTGTACTACGTTTCAAGTTGACTGGACTTCAACTTCATCAAAAACTACCTGACCGAAAACTTTAACATGAAGCGGGACAGATGGACGGACGAACGGACGAAGGGATGGATGAACGGACGAACAGATGCACAATCCGAAAAACATAATGCACCTACGTGCATGGGGGCATAAAAAAGAAAACAACATGTTAAATATTTGCATGCGCCTGAAGAGCTTTTCTGGATTTACCTTCATCAGGAATGTTCAAAGCCAAATATTTTGAAATCTGAGGTCAGAATGTACAAGAACCAAGACAGTTGGAGAGCAATATGACTAGAAGCTTTCAAGAGCCGGTGTCGCTCACCTGTTTCTACTGTGTTTTTGGAAATCACCTTTTTAAATAAGGTTAAAATCATAATAAATAGTATTAGATATCCTAATAATATTTGAGGCACAAGTTTGGTTTAATTTGGCCTAGTAGTTAAATTAAAAGCAGAGGATTTTTAAAAAAAATTACAAAAAATTGCAGAAAATGACTTTATAGGACAATAACTCTAATAAGATGTCAATTGATGATTTTGACTTATTGGTAGATTTTACTTTGCTGAACATTATTGCTGTTTTCAGTTATCTCTATCTAAAATTATATATAATATTCAAAATAAAAAAAAAACTGCAAAATTTCTTTAAAATTTTACTAATTCAGGACAACAACCCAACAACGGGTTGTCTGATTTGTCTGAAAATTTAATAGGAAGATAGATCTAAACCTGATGAACATTTTTACCCCCTGAGTCAGATTGTTCTTTTTGTAGCCATGTTAGCCATGTTGTTTTGCAGGCAGTGCCATCGGACACATTTTTAAACTAGATACCCTAATGATAATTGTGGTCAAGTTTGGTAAAATTTGTCTCAGTAGTTTCAGAGTAGAAGATTTTCAAGACGGACGACGGACGCCAAGTGGTGATAAAAGTTCACTTGAGCCTAGGGGCCAGGTGAGCTAAAAAGGACCTAAAAAGTAGTCAAATCCATCTAAGGTCAACTATGCCTAAGAGAGTTGAAACCTTAGTTTCTTTATAATTTCAAAATTTATAAACGAACAATTTTGGAAAGGTTTGTTATAAATCATGTTACTGTTACTACCGAAGTAATGACTACTGAGATGATGATACGCTCAGGGACTGATAGTCTACCAGCAGAGGTATTGACCAAGTGATGTAAAAAATAAAAACAACAGGTAAATAATTTCATGCGTTTGAAGCACTTTTCTAGATTAAACTTCATCATCAATGCTCAAAGCAAAATATTTGAAATATTTCTTTAAATTCTGTAACTTATTTTCTACTTAAATCATTCTAAGGTGTAAACATGTGTAATTCAACACCATATCTATCACTATATGTACCTTTAAGTATTTCATCACATCTTTATACTGCCTCAGTTTCTTTTTTGCTGCTAGATCGTATGGAGTTTCACCCTGAAATACAGATACATATATATATATTGCCTTCATCTGACAGAGAAGGCTTCTGTAACGTATATCTTACAATAAGTGAGACCAGTAGCAGTGTTTTATTTTATTTTTACAGATGCTAACCGTTTTATTTTCATTCTTACCATTCAGATTATCTTTACTTTTCTTTATAAAGCATATGAATAAAAATTCCATCTGTCACCATTTGGTCTTCGTAATTTTCTTTACAGTTTAAAGACTGGCAAATGCATCCTTTATAATGTCTACATGAGGGGTGTTGGATTCTGGGGGTCTTCATTTCTAATTATAAATCTGTATATCCAATCAACACCCACCTATATCTGTATACCCAATCCATACCCTCCTAAATCTGTATACTCAAGTCACACCCTCCTATACCTGTATACCCCATCAACATCCTTCTATATCTGTATACCTTATTCCCACCCTTCTAGATTTGTTCACCTCATCCACTCTCCTACAAATGTATACCCCATCCAAACCCTCCTATATCTGCATAACCAATCCATACCCTCCTATATATGCATAACTTATCCACACCCTCCTATATCTGTATACCCCCTCCACACCCTGACAAATTTCAGGTTTTAGCAGTTGGGAAAAAGACATATAACAAAAATCCATGTATATGTATACAAAGTGCTGATCTTTCGTGTGAGTCAACTGTCAAACTACTCGGCATTGACAGAGATTAGCAGCCAAAATTTGATAATCATATTGGTAAAATATGCAGGAAGGCATCTCAGCAACTAAATATTTTGAAACGTTAGGGAATTATTTGAACCAGCTAAGTAAGCTTACTATTTTCCATACATTTATTTTGTCAAATTTCAATTTCTGCCTTTTTCTGTTGTACCGAGAAAAATTTCCAAAAATTTAAGAAAGTACAAGAAAGAGCACTTAAGTTTGTGTATGAAGATCATTCAAGCTCATATCAACAGTTCCTTGAAAAGGCTAAGATGTTTTCACTGCATATTAAAAGACAAAGATAAATGTCAATTAAAACTTTTAATATAGTTAATAAATTAGCACCTGTCTGTTTACATGATTTATTTGATGTAAAAGATTGTAAATATTCTTTCAGATATATACTGGATATTCCACATGTAAAACTACACAGTTTGGTAAGAAAAGATTTAAATTTGCAGCTGTTACTCTATGGAACAACCTAACTGATCATTTCAGGACTGAACATAGTTTCTCTCAATTTAAAAGACTTATACAGTCCTGGAATGGTTCAAAATGCTGTTGTTCTGGATGTAGGTAAGCTTTTTCATACTTTAGTAATTGTTCTAAATGTTTGCATTATGCTTTAAATTTTGCATGTATGCTATATTTTTATTTGTGCTTAATTTAAGTTGTGCTTGAATTTTAGTTGTGCTTCAATTTTCAATTATGCTTCAGTTCTGGCATGTTTAGATGAGTTGTTTAGTAATGCTTTGCATGTATTTTAATATGCCTGTGCTTTCTCTATGCATTTGAAACCAGATGCTCCGCAAGGTGCAGCTTTATACGACCACAGAGGTTTAACACTGAACGGTTGGGGCAAGTATGGACACAACATTCAAGCTGGATTCAGCTCTAAATTTGGATTGTGATTAAATAGTTGACACAGCATATGTTTCTGACACAGAATGAATGTGGTCTAATGAACTTAAAATTTTTGTTTTGCCTTTGAGCAATTCACTATGCTGTTGAATATTAATCCTCTCCAAAAAATGTTTGAAGAATTTTTCTTTTTATTTATGAAATTTCAAATGAGAAACATTAAACCCCCCCCCCATTTTTTTTCCACATCCCCCTATCCTTTATTCCAAAACCAATCTCAATTCAAATTTCTAATGGAGTTTGCAACAATAATTACTCATTTAAATACATCATAAAATATTAAAATGTAAAAAAAGTGCTTGTTATCACTGAATGGTAAAGATTTTTTTAATTTATCAGTTGGTAGTAAAAGTGAATATACATTGTATACTGTGGATTCATTTTTATTCGTGGTATACCAATTTTCGTGGTTTTCGTGGGTCACTTCAAACCACGAATTTAAGAATTCCACGATGAATAATTCCGAAAAAAATGTTTGGAGTCGGATGTTCATTTCCGGTTATGTTATGCAGTTCTCGTATAGTGTTGACTGGCGATAAACAATGCAACACGTGTTTTTATTGAAAGAAGATAAAAGTATTTTGATTAATTTAATATATAAAAAAATATCAAATGTCAGTGATAAATTACTTTTTAAAATTAGTTTAAATTGTTCATGGAAAATAACTGCAAGTTGTTAATTACCGTGTCATAGTTTGGATTACTGGTGATTAAAAATCAATAGGATTAAGAACGGGGATATTGCCCGTAGGTAATATTGTTTATGACAGGAACATTTATTTTCACACCTTTTACTTATATGCCTGTTTATTATATGTGATTAGGGAAATAAGCTTTCAATCATATCACAATCATAGAGTTGTGAATGCCTCATTAAATTCCGACAAAAAGTTATAAATTGTAAAACAAACAAATAATTAGTTGTCTCTGTTCACGATTATAATCGAAGTTTTCAATGAACACTTTAACCTAGAATGATCAAGCGAGGATTTTGACAATTCAACGTGACTTTTTTAATGAATTCCTTCTTTTTTGTTTTATTATTGACCAAACCAAGGAGTTATATCACATCCTAAATCAAACAGAAATTCACGATTTACGTATATGAATTTTTCATTTTTTTTAATCAGTGATCCACGAATTTATGTTTACCACGAAACGTCTTTTTTTCTCTATCCACGAAAATTGATACCCACGAAAATAAATGAATCCACAGTATTGTATAAAACAATGATTTAAGTTGATTCAACTACTATTCTGGACAAAGAAAGATAACTCCAATTGAAATTTCTTGCTATTGCACAATATTGTGCAATTAGATATTTCTTGCTATTGCGCAATACTGTGCAATTGAAAATACTTGCTATTGCACAATACTGTGCCATTGAAGATTTCTTGCTATTGCACAATACTGTGCAATTGAAGATTTCTTGTTATTGCTGAGTACTGTGCAATTGAAAATTTCTTGCTATTGCACAATACTTAATATAATAATTTTATATCCTGATTTGGACCAACTTGAAAACTGGGCCCATAATCAAAAATCTAAGTACATGTTTTAATTCAGCATATCAAAGAACACCAAGAATTCATTTTTTGTTAAAAACCAAGTTTAATTTTGGACCCTTTGGACTTTAATGTAGACCTAATTCCTCAACTGTTGGGACCTCAACTCCCAAAATCAATACCAACCTTCCTTTAGTGGTCATAAACCTTGTGTTTAAATTTCATTTATTTCTATTTACTTAAACTAAAGTTATTGTTAAAAAACCAAGAATAATGCTTATTTGTGCCCTTTTTTGGCCATTTCTATTTACTTAAACTAAAGTTATTGTGCAAAAACCAAGAATAATGCTTATTTGTGCCCTTTTTTGGCCCCTAATTCCTAAACTGTTGAAACCAAAACTCCCAAAATCAATCCCAACCTTCCTTTTGTGGTCATAAACCTTGTGTCAAAATGTCATAGATTTCTATTTACTTAAACTAAAGTTATAGTGCAAAAACCTAGAAAATGCTTATTTGGGCCCTTTTTGGCCCCTAATTCCTAAAATGTTGGGATCAAAACTCCCAAAATCAATCCCAACCTTTCTTTTGTGGTCATAAACCTTGTGTTAAAATTTCATAGATTTCTATTAACTTTTACTAAAGTTAGAGTGCAAAAACTAAAAGTATTCTGACGACGACGACGCCAATGTGATAGCAATATACGACGAAATTTTTTTCAAATTTTGCGGTCGTATAATAATATGCATCTGTATAACCCATCCACACCCTACTATATCTGTATACCCCCTCCACACCCTCCTATATCTATATACCCCCTACACAACTTCCTATATCTGTATCCCCCATCTATACCCTCCTATATCTGTATACCCATCCACAAACTCCTTTACTGTGTAACCCATCCACAACCTCCGATATCTCTATGACCCCTCAACACCCTCTTATATCTGTATACCTCATCCTTACCCTCCTATATCTGTATACCCCATCTACACCCTCCAATATCTGTATACCCCATCTACACCCTCCTATATCTGTATACCCCATCCACAACCTCCTGTATCTGTATACCCCATCCACACCCGCCTATATCTGTTTACCCCATCCACACCCTCCTATATCTGTATACCCCATCCATACTCTCCTATATCTGTATACCCTATCCACATCCTCCTGTATCTGTATACCCCATCCACACCCGCCTGTATCTGTATACCCCATCCAGAGCAACCTTTATCTGTATACCAAATCCACACCCTCTTATATCTGGGACAATATCCCTAATGCGCCTGAGAAACACAAAAGTTGTTTGTAAACAAAAAATCTCTGTGAAGTGATATTGGACATGTTTCAATTTTTAACAAGTGACTGAGCTTAACCATTTGTGTTGATCTGGAAAGAATATGACCTTAGAATAAATGTGTAAAAACTATGGAGTTATTATATGTATTCAAAGTATAAAATTTTCAAAGACATTATTGTGTGAAAAAAGGGATTTTTTACCATGAAGAGCCGCATCACGAAAGGATTTTCAGGGTATGCTAATTTACCGAAAAATGAATCACACTTTGTACCTCGAAAATTTAACCACAGATGTGAAAATGTCTCAGCTTCGAAACAAGCCATCATACATATACAAGTTTATGATATGGGCTGAGCTATAAAAGAAAACGTTACCATTACGGCCTATGGAGAAACAATTGCGCATATTTCTCCATCTTGAGAGATGGATCTGAGAAGTTGTCTGACTGATTTATCCATAATTTCATCTTGTACACCAGAGAAAATTGTGAAAATGGAAGGTAAATTGTCTTTTATAATCTGCAAATTATCACTGCTGCTTCTAGATTAAGATTATTTATAAAGATCTGCATCAATTTTTGCTTTTGAAATGTATTACTGGCACGGGGCTGATGCATTTCTTTTAGGCAGTCTCACTAATTAGCGACAACATTTTTTTTAGCGACATGAAGCGTCAAAAAGCGACAAGAAGCGACAAGAAACTATAAAGCAACAAGAAAATATATTTTTTTAAATTAAAATTACTTATTCCAAATAAATATTAAAAGAATATGCAAAAGAAAAAAATTTTAGCGACAAAAAAGTTAATATTGATAGAAAAATCTTTTAAGGTGGTACCCAACACTTTCACTAAAATTAATTTGGCTCGTTTAATTTTCACAAAATTTTGACAAAGTATTTAGTTTGATCCTGACAAAAATATAAAAATTTCAAAAATTTTGAACCAAGCATTTTATCAGAAAAATCACACTGGTTAAATAGCAGTTTAACAAACACTAATTTTGATCATTGAGAAGCTGAATATTCCCTTAACAAAGCAACATAATTAAAACGTTTAGCTGATTTTACAGAGTTATCTCCCTGTAGTGAAAGGTACCACCTTTTAAAGAGCTGAAAATTTTGATAAAGTACAAATCGTGCAGATTAAAAAGAATGTTCTACATAAAGTCAGCATGAGGAGGGATTCTTATAAAATGTCCCAGGCTTAAAAATAAGAAGGGTTTCTTTGACAAACCATTTATATGTACTATACATGTATATACCAAAATGACATCAATTTAGGTGTTGCCCAACATCTTGACTAAAATTAATTTGGCTCGTTTAATTTTCATAAATTCTTTTACAAAATATTTATTTTGATCCTTTGAAAAAGGTATAGAAATTTCAAAAAACTTGAACCAATCACTTTCCTGGGGAAAAAATGGTTAGATATTTAGTAGTTTGACAAACACTAATTTTGATAATTAAAAAGCTTAATATATCATTAACAATACAAGGTGATTTAAACGTTTAGGTGATTTCACAGAGTTAATCCCCTGAAGTGTTAGGTACAACCTTAACTTCCAATAAAATATTTAAAAAAATTATGCTTAAACATCCTGCAAACAGATTTCTATCTTAAGAAACAAAGGTTGAATTCATTAAAAAAAACTCACCCTGAGCACTTTATACACACTTATTGTGCACACAGAAATATAACATTAAAAAAGGTTAAAAGGAATTTGTGCTATAGTCTGGAAACTGCACCCCTTTTCTTGTAACGAACAAGTGTGGACACAGATCAGCATAGATAGTATCCATCATTCTGAGAGTATTGCATGGCAATACAATGGAAATAGTCCCTTACCGGTAAAAATGCATTGTTCCCAAAAACAAAATTTGAACTTGATATGTAAATTGTCATATTAAAAAACTTTAGATACTAAATATCAAATCAACACAACGGATGTCAGACATCACTAAAAAAAAGTGCAGAAAATTGATTAATTAGGTGATTTTTCTTAGTCTAAGGATCATAAAACTCTGCAAAATATCATCAAATCAGAACAAAATTTAAACTTGATCTTAAACTTGTAATGGTAAAACTATAAACCAAATAACAAATCAAAATCCTTTAGTATGACAAATCAATAGTGGAAAATTTATTTCTTGCGTGTATTTACTTAGTCCAAGGACCATAACTCTACAAATCAAAGAACTGAAAGCTCTGAGGAAAAATGACGCCACTGCCTCTAATATTGGAATATTTTTTATGCAAGTCTTGATTTTCACATACCGTAATAAGTTGAACATTGCAACATGTCTCGTAAGCATATAAATGATATTCATATATGAGTGTGTGAAGTGAAGATGACAACTGACTGGTTTTTTTTTTAAATACAAATGAATAGGTTAAGAGTCAAGACTACCTGAATGATCTACAATATCCAATGACTACTGGTCTGGTTTTTTTTTTTTTTTTGTACAAATAAATAGGTCAAGACTACCTGAATGATCTTCAGTATCCAATGACTACTGGCTGGTTTTTTTTGTACAAATAAATAGGTCAAGACTACCTGAATGATCTACAGTATCCAATGACTACTGGCTGGTTTTTTTTGTGTACAAATAAATAGGTCAAGACTACCTGAATGATCTACAGTATCCAATGACTACTGGCTGGGTTTTTTTGTACAAATAAATAGGTCAAGACTACCTGAATGATCTACAGTATCCAATGACTACTGGCTGGTTTTTTTTGTACAAATAAATAGGTCAAGACTACCTGAATGATCTACGGTATCCAATGACTACTGGCTGATTTTTTTTTGGTACAAATAAATAGGTCAAGACTACCTGAATGATCTACAGTATCCAATGACTACTGGCTGGTTTTTTTTGGTACAAATAAATAGGTCAAGACTACCTGAATGATCTACAGTATCCAATGACTACTGGCTGGGTTTTTTTGTACAAATAAATAGGTCAAGACTACCTGAATGATCTACAGTATCCAATGACTACTGGCTGGTTTTTTTTTGTACAAATAGATAGGTCAAGACTACCTGAATGATCTACAGTATTCAATGACTACTGGCTAGTTTTTTTTTTTGTACAAATAAATAGGTCAAGACTACCTGAATGATCTACAGTATCAAATGATTACTAGTTATTCTTTTGTACTAATAAATAGGTCAAGACTATTTATATCATGATCTACAATATCCAATGACTACTTGCTCTTCTTTTGTACGTACTAAATAAAGACTACCTGAATGATCTAAAGTATTCTAAGTAATGTGGGTTTTTTTTCTTGCAATTACATTTTTCTAAATCAAGAATACAGACTACTAGTATCCTTTCAAATCAAATGATTATGAAGAGCCTGTTGTAATAAGCTCTTATACCCCACTAGTCCTATAACATATGACTTCACATTCTTATTAAATTTTTAACGTTTTTATACTAATATTTTCATTTTTTTAAATTTTTGAATGAAAAGTATGACACATTGATAGTAATTTTTTTTTTATCAGAACAGTAAATAGAAATAGTAAATAATGCTCCTGAATGACCTGAGGTAATATGTTATAGGACTAATTAATACCCACACACTCATTAAATAAGTTACGATTGACATACACAAATGTAGTTACTTCTGTTACTTGAAGCAAATTCTATTTCTGTAGATTTACACAATATTGTTATACTTGTTTTATTTCACATTGAAGATTAGACAAATAGGGATACTCCTTTGATTTTTCCGACGTAGTCGGTATAGTTTCGGTTTGTGCACTTTGAACTTAAGGACGCTTGAGACGGTGCTTTTTGTCCGCAATTCGCTTTTTGTCCGCTTTTGCTTTTTGTCCGATAATTTTGCTTTTTGTCCGAAACTTTTGCTTTTTGTCCGTTTTGCCTTTTGTCCGATTATTTTGCTTTTTGTCCGAAACTTTTGCTTTTTGTCCGTTGCTTTTTGTCCGTTTTGCCTTTTGTCCGATTATTTTGATTTTTGTCCGAAACTTTTGCTTTTTGTCCGTTGCTTTTTGTCCGTTTTGCTTTTTATCCGATAATTTTGCTTTATGTCCGATATAAAATGTGTATATTTTTGGCAGGTTTCATTTTGAACTTCAAAATACCATGTCCTTTTAGGAGTTAAATACAGACCATACTCACATTATAAATGATTTGTACATGCAATTTCATGTCTTTTACAATATATCGCATTACCTCTAAAATGGCTCGAAGCACTAATATCCTACACCCGTAGGTGTTGGTCAACAGAGGGCAAGGGGAATACTCTTGTATATCCCTAAGTCTAAAAAACAACTATTGAAAGCTGGCTTAACTAAGACACACACCAGGTAGGCCATTATACCAGAAGTAGAGGTAGTCAAACCCTTATAAATGGCTTATAGCACTTATGTCCTGGATCTACACGAGTTTATCAGCAACGAATTAAAGGGGCATGAGTTTCGCCGGTATATCACGAAGTAAAAATAAACGTCATTATTGCCAGCTCTTCAAACTAAGAGATTCTCCACGTTGGCCATTATACCAGAGGTATAGGTAGGCAGTGCCTCTTAAATGGTCCATTGGCCATGGCACTTATGTCCTCGACCCGTACGAGTTGGTCAGAAGAGGGTAAGGGGAATACTCTAGTACATCACACAGTCCACCAAAAATAGTGACGGCTGCCCAAACTAAGACATTTTTAGGTGCGCCCTTATACTAGATGTTGGAGTAGTCATTCTCTTAAAAATGGCTCATAGCACTTATGCTATAGACCCGAACGAGTTTGTCAACAACTTGTTAAAGGGGGGATGAATTAGCCCGGTATATAACGAAGTTGAAATAAACTGTTGCCCGCTGGCTAAACTAAGAAATTATCCACGCGGGCCATAATATGAGAGGTAGAGGAAGGGATTGCCTCTATAAAATGACCATGAGCACGTATGACCTAGACCCGTACGAGTTAGTCAGCAAAGTGTAAGGTTGGTACCCTAGTATATAATAAAGTCGAACTAAACTATTGCTGGATGGCTAAGAGATTCTCCGCGTGGGCCATGATACCAGAGGTAGAGGTTGTCATTGCCTCTAAAATGGCCTAAATCACTTATTCCCTAGAGAAGTACGCGGTATCATCAAAGGGTTTAACAGGGTGTTGGAACCTGTTTACAAAGAAGTCGAAATAAATTATTGCCGGCTTGCTTAAGTACGAGATTCTCCAAGTTGGCCATTAATCCTAGGTTAAATGTGTGCATTGCCTTGTATATGGCTGATAAAACTAACGCCCTAGACCTGTACGAGTTTGTCAGCAAAAGGTTAAAGGGGGGATGCGATGCCTCTTTTTACAACGAAAATATAAATTAAGCCGACTGGCCTAACTAAGAGATTCTATACGCGGGGTATTATATCAGAGGATGAGGTAGGCATTACCTCTAACATAGCCATAACACGTATGTCCCAGACCCGTGTAAGTTAATCAGCAAAGGGTAAACTATTGCTGGCTGGCTAAACGAAGAGATTCTCCACATGGGCCATGATACCAGAAGTAGAAGTGGCCATAGCCTCAAAAATGGCCACTTATGCCGTAGACCCGTACCAGTGCTTCAGCAAAGTGTAAAAAGGGGGAGGTGGTATCTATGTTTACAACGAAGTCGAAATGAATTATTGCCGGCTGGCCAAACAAAGAAATTCTCCACATAGGCCATTATAACAAAGGTAGTGGTCTGTACGAGTTTGTCAGCAAAGGGTAAGGAGGGTACCCTGGTATATAACAAAGTCGAAATAAACTATTGCCGGATGGCCAAAAATAAAAGATGATCCACGTTTTTCATGATACCAGAGGTAGAGGTGGGCCTTGCCTTTAAAATGGTTTATAGCACTTATGCCAGCAAAAGGAAAGGAGGGTATTCTAGTATATCGCAAAGTCGTTATGAAATATTGCCGGCTGTTCAAACTACGAGATGCACCACATGGGCCATGCTACCAGATTTATAGGTGGTCATTGCCTTTAAAATAGCCTATAGCACTTATATGGCATATACCCGTACGAGTTTGTCAGTAAAGAGCTAAAATGAGGAGGTGGTACCTCTGTTCACATTAAAGTCAAAATAACTGTAGCCGGTAGGACAAACTCCAGGATTCTCTACGTGGATCATTATACCAGAGGTAGAGGTTTATTTCGACTTCGTTGTAAACAAAGGTAACACCTTTTATTTTTAACCCCTTGCAGGCAAAATCGTACAGGTCTTTGGAATTAGTGTTATATGCAATTTTAAAGGCAATTACCATATCTATCTCTGGTAAAATGGCCTACGTGGAGAACTTCTTAGTTTGGCCAGCCGGCAATACTTTATTTCGACTTTGTTGTAAACAGAGGTACCATCTCCCCCTTTTGATTCATTATTGTCAAACTCGTACGGGTCTAGGGCATAAGTGCTATAAGAAATTTGTATGGCAATGCCCTCCTCTATCTCTGGTAAAATGGCCTACGTGGAGAATCTTTTAGTTTGGCCAGCCGGCAATTATTAAAGTGTATTTCGACTTCGTTGCAAACAGAGGTACCACCTTACCCTTTTAATTCATTGTTGTCATTTTCATGGTTCAGTGGTCAAAGTTCAGTTTTTGAGTTTTGGTCTTTTTAACTTATATTATATGTCAAAGGTCACTATATTTGGTGCATGAAAATATCTTATGATCTTTATATAAGTCTCCCAGGTTTTATTTGACCATGACCGCAATTTCACGGTTCATTGCACAGTGTTAAGTTTTTGTGTTTTGGTCTGTTTTTCTTAAACTATAAGTAATAGGTCAAGTATATTTGTTGTATCGAAGAATTGTTAGCTGTTCATATCTGCCTGGTATGGTTTGTCTGACCTTTACCTCATTTTCTTAATTCATTTTGTCTTTGTTTAGCTATCTTAGTTAATGTTAAGTTTATGTGGCAGTTGTAATAAATCTTTATACTTAGGGCTATCAACATAATATTAATGATGAGTACAGTAGGCGAGACATTTCAGTGTGTGCACTCTTGTTTAAATGTGCTTATTTATCCGAGTCCTGGACTGCATTCCAGTGGCTTTCATTCGTTTACTTTTGTGTAAATTTTATACAGATCAGTATTTTTTCAAACGTTTTTCCAATATTTTAGCTGCATGTAACATCTTGAACACTCAGAACAGCAAAACAAAATTTAGATTTCAGAAATAAATAGCCTTTAGTCATCGACGAATAGCCGATGATTTCAAGAGTTGTTTCCGTTAAAGGATGATTCCTTTTTTTTGTGCAATACTTGCTCTTTCGGAGGCTCGAGGGTAATTTCAGCAAAAATTTTATCATTTTTGTTTTCATTACAAATTCTATTTATTACACTATTAGTTATAACTTTATGAATTGGCTCAAAAATCAACCCAAAAAATCGAATGATTTTAGCCTCAGATTTATTTTTCAAATGTTTATATCACTGTAATAGCTCCAAATTGTCTCCCTTTAGTGCAATGATGACATTTTGTTTTGGCATTAGAATTAAAATGTCTTTTTCAACTCATCGGTGACCTATAGATATTTTTCAAATATGCTTTACGTAAACTAAACAGTTGTAAAAATTAAATCGATTTCTGTAATTTAGTTCTTTTTTTATTTCGATATATATATCTCTCTATTTCTCCTATTAGTTCAACTTAAAAAAAGTACCTTAACAAAAATGGTTGCTTCTTTCGAGGGCAGATTGTGAGCTTAAGTGAACGATAACCCCATGTTTTTATTTGATTTTTCTATTTAGTATATGATAAAAATTCATCTATAGAAAAACAAGCAAAATCCTACATGTATATTTAAAAAATAATGGATTAATACCCTCCAGTCCCCTTAACGACAAAAAAAATAAATAGAACATTACGTTTAAGTATCACCTACAGTATTTTACAACCTCCATTGGTGATACAATATATGTATTTCTGCTGTTGTTTTATATAAGTTATTGTCCTGAATAAACATCTTTATGCGTTTTTGCGTTTTTGCGTTTCAGTTTTTATTGTGAAATTTCTTCAATCAGCCAAGACAAACTTTAAATTTCGCCTTAACGATGTTTTCGCGAGAAATCCATGTATTATTATCGAATTACTACAAATTTAATCATTGTCTAGTGCCCTAAAATGAGATTTTCCGAGACGCTGGGTTTGAAATTGGATACCCTATTTAATTTAAACAATATTTGCAATCTTTTCAAAAAGATGCAGATGGGAATTTTCGTTCCTTATGAAAGTGTTTAAACTCCTTATAGGATTATCAAAAAGCAACTATTAAGGACCCCCTTGGAATGAAGATCTTCCAAGACAACGTGTTCGAGAGTTTGAGTTTAATACATGACTTTTTAAAACTTAATGGACGGAGCAGGATTATCTTACTCTTCCAGTTAACCATACATCATCACAGTTGCATTGTATTGGTTCTTGTTGCTCAGATTTTAAATTTCAATGATTTCGTCCGAGACCACAATTGTCGTTCCTTGATTTTCGTTATTAGTCCCTAGTGATAACAGTGGGTTACTTGCCAATAATTTTTATACCCCTTCCAAATTTATTTCTCCTTGTTTAATGCCTCAAATTGTAAGTAGGGTGGGGAGGGGTGAAATTACACTGTAAAAAGAATTGGGTCCAGAATTTTACAGGAAATTAGTGATTTGGTCCAGCTGAAAAAGGTTAAAAATTAGCACTTCGGAAGCTGTCAAAAGATTTCAAGACACCCTAAACACAAAATTGTCCATATTTTGAGTTAGACGCGATGAAGTTTTCTATAATTTTGATATAATTTGTCCCAAAATTAGTACAACACACTGTAAAAGTTTCATTGAGAAAGCGCAGGTGGGATTTTTTTAATTTTCATTTATGTTCTAAAAGAAATGCACTACGAATTAATGGTGTTCTCGGACCATTTGTTTTGTGGACTGTTGTGTATCTTGTTGTTTTTCATTCAGCTGCGGCTTTGTTGGTTTGTTTCAACCCTTTTTAGTGTGATTACACTTTGGTACACTTTGCCTCTCTCTTATATATGATATCGCAATAATTATATATATGTTAGCGTTCATATACATTTATATGGATACAATATTGAATTAAAATAGACATAATAATTAGATGAGTGAAAAAAAGAAAATGAAGTAATAATTGTACGTGTGATAAGTTGGCATTCTTATAAAAAAGAAGATGTGGTATTATTGCAAATGAGACAACTATCCACAAAAGACAAAAATGACACTGACATTAACAGCATTAGGTCACCGTACGGCCTTCAACAATGAGGAAAGCCCATACAGCATAGTCAGCTATAAAAGGCCCCGATAAGACAATGTTAAACAATTCAAACGAGAAAACTAACGGCCTTATTTATGTCAAAAAAATAAATGAAAAAACAAATATGTAACACATAAACAAACGACAACCACTGAATATACAGGCTCCTGACTTGGTACAGGCACATACATAAATAATGTGGCGAGGTTAAAGTCTTTTACACTAGAAATATTTTAGATCTTGTTATATAGACTATTCTTATTCATTCTGGTCGTAAGTTAGTCTGTCATCCTCAAACGTGTGAGCAATGGTGTACGTACACCAATTTGTAGAATACATGGGATATTCAAAGACTTAAAAGAACGTTAAGTCTCAGAGGCATGACTTTTTATTAGTTGTTAGTGGCTTTGAAATAGCTGTCAGATAACTGCGAGTACTCTTAGATCTGTTCATTGTGTCTTTTTGTGTCGGGATGTATAAGTACCCGGCCACGTCCACTTGTATTTGTGTCTATCTGATGAGTTAAGCCTTTTTCAACTGATTTTTATAGTTTGTTCTTATGTTGTAATGTTATACCACTGTCCCAGGTTAGGGGGAGGGTTGGGATCCCGCTAATATGTTTAACTCCGGCACATTATTTAAATATGTGCCTGTCCCAAGTCAGGAGCCTGTAATTCAGTGGTTGTCGTTTGTTTATGTGTTACATAAAAAGTAAAATCACAAAAATACTGAACTCAGAGGAAAATCAATTCGGAAAGTCCATAATCACATGGCAAAATCAAATAACAAAACGCATCAAAAACGAATGGACAAGAACTGTCATATTCCTGACTTGGTACAGGCATTTTCAAATGTAGAAAATGGTGGATTGAACCTGGTTTTATAGCTAGCTAAACCTCTCACTTGTATGACAGTCGCATCAAATTCCATTATATAGTCACCGATGCGTGAACAAAACAAACAGACATAGTAGGTAAAAATGTCAAAAATAGGGGTACAGCAGTCAACATTGTGTTATCATCTTAATCATATTTGTTTTTCGTTCATTTTTTTACTTAAATAAGGCCGTTAGTTTTCTCGTTTGAATTGTTTCACATTGTCTTATCGGGGCCTTTTATAGCTGACTATGCGGTATGGGCTTTGCTCATTGTTGAAGGTCGTACGGTGACCTATAGTTGTTAATGTTTGTCTTATTTTGGTCTTTTGTGGATAGTTGTCTCATTGGCAATCATACCACATCTTCTTTTTTATATGCTCGAAACTTTAGAATAGTTTAGAAATTTATCAAATCAAATAATCCTTGAGTGATGGTTTCGTTATTGAAATTCTAAATTGATGTTTAACTGCGCTAAATAATATATATGATAATCATACGAATAAGCCAGGAACGGAGTTTCAATCTGTAATTCAATAGTTGTTGTTTGTTTCTGTATTTGTTTGTCGTATAGTGTTTTGTAAATCAATGGTTTTCTCGTTTGAATAGTTTTATCATTATGTTAAATGGTGTCGGCGTTTGCTACATGTGGAAGTGCACACATTTACGACATGTTATTGCTTAAACGCACAGTTTCTCCTTCCCGCTAATAATATATAGTCACCATTTGCACTTATATGCGAATGGCCGATTGACAGTCGCTCCAAAATATTTTGCAACATTTCAGTTAAAAAAAAACTTTTTTAAGTCTGGTAATATTTTCGTCATATTTCCAACAACTTTATTTTTCTTAAACATTACAAATATTACAAATATAACAAACAAACAAACTTCATTTTTGGAACACTATCACAAAGTTTACGTAATACATGTGTAGCGATTTATTTAGATAAACTATATTAATCCATACATTTCGGAATTATTTAGCAACTATATCCAAATGACGAGGAAGTTCGAGGTTATTCAAGTAATAAGATTAAGGAAACTTTGGTTAACACAACAGCATTTTCAACAAAGTAGTTTATTTTTGTTTGACAAACTCGAAAAGAGGGGGAAAAGTAATAAAATGGTTACTTAAGCATTTACTTAATTTCTATAACGAAATAAATGCGTTTAATATTTTAGATACAGATACAATATAGTGCATTCGTAAATGTAAAACACTTTTTAATAGAAAATTTAAAAGAGATACATCAACAGTGTTTATTTTAGAATTGCTCAAGTTTGTAGGGCTTATTCCCGATTGTCCCACTTTTTTTTAAATTAAGAGCTCATATTGTCCCACATGAAAAGTTCTGACTGGTCCACATTATTTTATGAGGTGAAATGTTCTTATCCCTTGTTAGATTGTCTCTATGGTTTTGTTTCAGATATATAAGCCAAAATCTACATTTTATGCGATGTTCTATTTTTAGACATTGCGGCCATCTTAATTATTGGGCGGGGTCATCGGATACTTTTTTGAAACTAAATACCCTAAGGATGATTTTGGCCATGTTTGTTTTAATTTTGCCAGTAGTTTCAGAAGAGAAGATTTTTGTAAAAATTAATGACGACGACGAATAATGAGAAAATGAGAAAAGCTCACTTAGTCCTATGGTCCAGGTGAGCTAAAAAGCAAAACGGACAAAAAGCAACGGACAAAAAGCAAAAGTATCGGAAAAAAAGCAAAATTATCGGACAAAAAGCAAAACGGACAAAAAGCAACGGACAAAAAGCAAAAGTATCGGACAAAAAGCAAAATAATCGGACAAAAAGCAAAAGCGGACAAAAAGCAAATTGCGGACAAAAAGCACCGTATCAGACGCTTCACTATGGCAACAGACTACGCATGCTCGAAAATCCTTTCTGTGATTGGACAAAATGCTGTTTTGGTGGGTGATTTGGTTGTGTTTGAAAAAACGTCTCGAAAATTATATTGTGATGGAAAGCAAGTGAAAATCCATAAATATTTGAACTAGATCTTACAAAGATTTATTTTTTTATTAAAATAATTGTTTCTCCAATAGCCCTTTGCATCCATGACAGCTGTTTATTCGGGACAATTATATAATTTTTTATGTAAACTTTGTTGTACGAACGCACCTACGCATGTGAGATTTCCGCGGGGTTTTGGTGAATGTAAACAGAAATATACTACTTATACTACCAATAGTTTCTAGCTTTGTTAACCATGAATTAAGTTTAATGTAAACAGTAGTAAATGTATATTTGTTTCTTTTTATTTGCACTAGATTATTTGACAAATAAAAATTTTAGGTGTCATCGCAATATTCTTATATATTATTGCCTTAATATAACCAGGCTTAGTCAAGAATTTCTTGTAGTTACATTTAGATGGAGATTTTATTAAAGAGGTCCTGCATCATTAAGCCATTGTGGTTCTGACGGTTATCGAAATGATAGTTTTAAACATATACTCAAATTTAAATACGTCGGATATCTTTTTTAAAGATAGTTCTTGTTTTATTTCATGTCACTCAGGTCCCTTTATATGAAACTTGAAACCACTTCTCTGTCATATTGATATTTTATAACAACTCTGCCCATGACCCATATAATTTGATATTCATTCTTTAACCATATATCATAGTAAGCTAGTTTTTTATTTTACACTAATCCACAACCTTTCATGTTAAATTTTGTCTCCATTTAAGTTTATGCCATTGAACCATCATGGTATTAAACACAATTCCAAGTAATTATGCTGTTATAGAGGGTCACCATATATTCATCTTGGGTGGCATTCCAGTTATTGAAATTTGTGTCAGATTGGATAAGGAACTAGCTAGACCTTTAGGAATTGATCTCACAAATTAATATGGATCTATCGTATTCGACCCCTACTCGGTAACAAAAATAAACATGTCAAGCAGCAAAATTTATCACCAGAGATTACAAGTCAAAAGAGGATGGATAAGTCTCCAAAATGCTTGTCAAACTGGAACTACAACAAGATCTCCAGACAAGGACGAACAAGGCTTTGAAGCCAATTTAAAGTTAGTATTTATGTACAAAGAAGTTGAGGGGCTGATTCACGCTATTGAACCAGACGAATTCCTCTTAAAAGCATGTTCAAAGAGAACCATATCTGCCGAGAAATTCAAAGAATACCATGCAACAATTATTGTGGAAAAGCAAGTAAAGAATAACTCTTACTGTGAGTGTATTGACATTCCGCCAAGTAAAACACCGTACAATATTCAAACTCACTGTAGGGCCTTAATAATAGGGTACAAGTCAAATCGGTACCTGGTCAAATCGGCACCAATAGAAAAAGTCAAATCGGTACCTGGTTAAATCGACATCTAGTCAAATCGTAAGACAGTGATCGCGCCAAATCAGCTAGACAACACTGTTGTGCACGCATCAAACGTAGAGAGCTTCAAATCTGTTCTCCCGCCCCGCCAATAAAACCGTTGAATTAAAGCCAGCATCGATATCGACAATTTATTCACATATCATACAGATACAGTCTGTTACAGACTCTACTGTTGTAACTTTGTAAACAAAGATTGAGTCGGGTTTCCGGTACTTCGATCTGTCTTATAACCAGTAGAAAGTGGACCGACACAGACACCTTACATTTTCTTATAAAAAAGGCAGTTGTTTGTAAAAAGAAAAGACTATCAAGTTTTCCCCGATTAATTTTATATCTTTAATGTTTTAACAATGTTTTAATTTTACTTCACATAATCAATAAAGTTATAAAAATAGATTTATGAGGATCTTAACAACATTGGTTGGTACACTTCGATCTTTCTGGTAATAAGAAGCACCTGAGGTATGTAAACTGGTTCCCAGTTGATTATTACACAAAAATTATAATACAAGCAAATTGCAGTTTGTATGTGAAATAGTAAATATGAAAGCAAGCGTGGTAGACGGAGAAATGTAATGGAAAGTAAATACGAACCAAGTGCGGAAGACAGAGAAATGTAATGGAAGTTCGATTCACTAATATCGGAAACATGCCGCTGAAAGCGTCAATTTTCCAAAAATCACCATAAAATTTACTAGGGTGAGATTTTTGGTTTTACACGTCAAATTTTTGAACGTCTTGCGTTTCCCCTTAGACACAGGGTTAAATATTTTGCCCCATCACACCCACTTTTCTTTTCACAGAAATATTTTAATGATCATTAACAAAATCTAAGCAACCTGAAGATTTCTATTTGTGACCCAAATAATATTCATACCAAATATATAAGGTAAAAGTCAGAGAAATCCTTTCCCTGCCATTTTTTTAACATCAAATATCTTGATAAGGAGTTCTTAAACATATACAAATTTTCAGCTTATATTTTGTTCCTTAAGTAATGCTTTTCTTATTTATTTTCTGATTTATAAATTGTACATTTTTTTTTTCACCTCATACATTGTAAATAAATAAGAAGATGTGATATGCTGCCAATGAGACAACTATTCTTATAAATGATTTTTTTTTGTCAAACATGGACTGAATTACCTGCAAGAAACTTCTTACACACTGAATCAAATTATAAATGTACATGCATAAAATAAAAGTCTGCAAATTTATTAAGAATGTTTTGCATTACAGCTTTGTCTGGATAAATTCTTTTAATATAGATGTCCTTTTTTTGTATGGACTACAAAATCACAAAATTGAGAACCTGTTACAAGTAATTGACCTTCTGCCTGAATAAAATAATCATGATTGATTTTTAATCTAGGTCCATTTTCAGACAACTCTAAACATAAGTCTGCACCATGCATTGCGTCAGTGATTAGGTTATCTCTTTGGCTAAATGGACATTTAATCTCCATAATTCCAGTTACACCATTCTCACATATTTTGGCATCTGGAGTGGCACCAATAAAAGGGTACCTCGGGTTAACTACAAACCCACAATCATGAACATGATGGCCAGCAGTTTGAACATATAAGTTTCTTGCTTTTATTTCATTGTTTCTTCCGTACGATGTTGTTTTACTAGTGAAAGGCTTTGGCTTCATTATGGAAAGAATGAACTTGTCATTAATTGCAGCTTTTCTTTTGACAATTCTGTGAAAGTTTGATGCTGTTATTCTCTTTTCTCTTTCCTTGAACCTCTTTTCACATTGAGATTGTTCTCTGGTCTGTTCGTCTTTATTCTTACTTCATCATTTGAAATAGTGTCTATCAAAAGGTGGTATTTTTCTGATAAAACAGATTGACCATTTTCTTTCAGAAAAACTTAATCTCCACAAACGGTTTCCACTGGAACTATCTCTCTCTGAATAAAAGTCTGCCTAAAAAGAAAGGGGATTGTTAAAATTTTACTAATTTTAATATTTAAGGAATAACTGCAATAATTTTTCTGTCTATGAAGAAATAACATAAAAAAAATGGTGCACACTGAATTTTTTATTTTTAAGTGCACCACATTTTTTTATGTTATTTTAAATAGACAGATAAAATATATCAGTTTTTTCTTATAATTTAATTCTAAATTCCAATTTAAACCGGCGTAAACCATGAAAAAAAGTTGATGACATCACGCTCACATGACCAAATTATGTCTATCATTTGAGCTGATAGACAAAACACCGTCATCAAATCAGAAGACACGTTACATCCAAAATTAAATTATTTTCTGATCTGTGTGAAACTAAAAAAAAATCCAAGAAATTCATATTCCAACTTTTTTTTCAAATAAAGAAAATATATGCCCCACCACAACATATGAATGGTTGGAGCCTTAGCATGCGACAAACACAAATTTTGTTTTCCTTTAACAAACATATTTAAAACTAATAAGAATCTATTGAATTTTTTTGATATTTCAGGGGCTGACCCAATTGATAGTTTGTCTCTAACAGTGCAAAAGGAGATTTTGGAGAGAGACCTTGCAAGAAAAATATTAGATAATGAAAAGCTAACATTACATAATGCACCCAGGAAATCACATAACATTTATCAACAGAGGGAAAGGTCGATCTTTTCAGCAGAAAACTTCACCAAAGATGATAAAATGCTGAGATATAACTGTGGCTTTAACAATTCTGAATTTAATGCAGTTTTTGCAATATGAAGATAAAGATTAAAATCAAGGACCAACTATTTTTTACATTATGTAAATTGAGAAATAATTTGGACTTTACAGATTTGGGATACAGATTTCAAATATCTACACAAGACGAGTTCACTTTTTTGTGACTGGATAAATTTCATGTACTTAAGGTTTGGAGCAGTATGTATTTGGCCGCCACGTGACATAATTATTTAAAATATGCCTGAAAATTATAACTAGAGGCTCTAACGAGCCTGTGTCGCTCACCTTAGTATATGTGAACAAAGGAAGCAGACAGTTCATGACAAAATTGTGTTTAGGTGATTGTGATGTGTTTGTACATCTTACTTTACTGAACATTCTTGCTGCTTACAATTATCTTTATCTATAATGAACTTGTTCGTGTAGTTTCAGTGGAAAATTTTAGTAAAAATTTACAAATTTTATGAAAATTGTTAAAAATTGATTATCATGATTATAAAGGACAATAACTTCTTAGGGGGTCATTTTGACTTATTTTTGAGTCTTAAATTGCTGTACATTATTGCTGTTTACAGTTTATCTCTATCTATAATAATATTCAAGATAATAACCCAAAACAGCAAAAATTCCTTAAAATTACCAATTTAGGGGCAGCAACCTAACAACAGGTTGTCCGATTCGTCTGAAAATTTCAGGGCAGATAGATCTTGACCAGATAAACAATTTTCCCCTTTGTCAGATTTGCTCTAAATGCTTTGGTTTTTGAGTTATGAGCCAAAAACTGCATTTTACCCCTATGTTCTATTTTTAGCCATAGCGGTCATCTTGGTTGGTTTGCCCGGTCACAAAACACCATTTTATAAACTAGATAGCCTAATAATTATTCTAGCTATGTTTGGTAAAATTTGGCCCAGTAGTTTCAGAATAGAAGATTTTTGTAAAAGTTAACTAAGATTTTAGAAAAATGGTTAAAAATTGACTATAAAGGGCAATAACTCCTTAAGGGGTCAACTGACCATTTTGGTCATGTTGACTTATTTGTAAATCTTACTTTGCTGAACATTATTGCTGTTTACAGTTTATCTCCATCTATAATAATATTCAAGATAATAACCAAAAACAGTAAAACTTCCTTAAAATTACCAATTTAGGGGCAGCAACCCAACAATGGGTTGTCTGATTCATCTAAAAATTTCAGGGCAGATAGATCTTGACCAGACAAACACTTTTACCCCATGTCAGATTTGCTCTAAATGCTTTGGTTTTTGAGTTATAAGCCAAAAACTGCATTTTACCCCTATGTTCTATTTTTAGCCGTAGTGGATCTTGGTTGGTTTGCCCGGTCACAAAACACAAATTTTAAACTAGATAGCCTAATAATGATTCTGGCTATATTTGGTAAAATTTGGCCAAGTAGTTTCAGAGGAGAAGAATTTTGTAAAAGTTAACTAAGATTTACGAAAAATGGTTAAAAATTGACTATAAAGGGCAATAACTCCTAAAGGGGTCAACTGACCATTTTGGTCATTTGACTCATTTGTAAATCTTACTTTGCTGAACATTATTGCTGTTTACAGTTTATCTCTATCTATAATAATACTCAAGATAATAACCAAAAACAGTAAAATTTCCTTAAAATTACCAATTTAGGGGCAGCAACCCATCAACAGGTTGTCCGATTCGTCTGAAAATTTCAGAGCAGATAGATCTTGACCTGATAAACAATTTTACCCCCATGTCAGATTTGCTCTAAATGCTTTGGTTTTTGAGTTATAAGCCAAAAACTGCATTTTCCCCCTATGTTCTATTTTTAGCTATGGCGGCCATCTTGGTTGGTTGGCTGGGTGAAAAAACACAAATTTTAAACTAGATACATCAAGGATGATTGTGGCCAAGTTTGGTTTAATTTTGCCAAGTAGTTTCAGAGGAGAAGATTGTTAACGACAGACGACAGACGACGGACGACGGACGCCAAGTGATGAGAAAAGCTCACTTGGCCCTTCGGGCCGGGTCAGCTAAAAAGGATTTTCCTAGTAATTTGGCAATTACTGATGGTACTGAAATCAAAATACAGAAGCCTTCTTCTCTGCATGCACAGTCACAGTCATATTGAAATTACAAGTCTACAAACACTTTAAAAGCTTTAGTTGCAGTAGATCCAAGAGGGTCACTTTTATTTACATCATGTTTATTTTCTGGTGCTATATCAGACAAAGATATATTTGAACAATCGGGATTAAAGAAGATGTTACAAAACTTAGTACAGCATGGTCATATCAAGGAAGGTGATGGTATTATGGCAGACAAGGGTTTTAATATTCATAAAGAAGTTGAAGATTGCAAACTAAAGTTAAACATCCCACCTTTTGCTAATGCTGGATTACAAATGACTCAAGCAGATGCACTTTTAACAAAGAAGATTGCTGCACATCGAGTTCATGTTGAGCGTACTATAGGTTCTGTGAAGAAGTTTAAAATAGTTGGACAAAAAGTACCTTTATCCTTGTTTGGACATGTGAACCAGATTTGGAATGTTTGTTGTTTTCTGACAACTTTTCAAAAACCAATTTTTTAGCCGAAAATAATAACATGTATTTTAGTACAATGAACATGTGTCTGTTTCTGTTCATATTATCAATTAAATTAAAATTTAGCTAATTCATTTACTTTAAATTCAGGACCTAGGGATTTCATGTTTTTAATCCTAGGATTTTCAGGATCAGGACCCCTCCTATCCTCCCTCATTATCATATTGCATTAAACATTTAAGTATAGTATGCACTAGTTCAACCAATAACTTGAAACAAAAGACATGTACAGATTACAAGTATTTAATTCACAGTCACAGTGGCAGAATCAGAGTGGGTTTCTGGGGGTCAGTTATATTCAGCATATCCAAGAACCCCAGAAATCAATTTTTGTTGAAGATTAGTTTTCGACCTTAATTTGGACCAACTTGAAAACTTGGTTCATAATTAAAAATCTTAATACATGTGTTCATGCAGCATATCAAATAACTCCCAAGAATTCTATTTTTGTTAAAATCAATCCAAGTTTAGTTTTGGACCCTTTGGACCTTAATGTAAACCAATATGAAAATTGGACCCAAAATTAGAAATCTAAATACACAATTAGATTCAGCTTATAAAAGAACCCCAAGAATTCAATTTTTGATGAAATCAAACTAAGTTTAATTTTGGATCCTTTGGACCTTAATTTACATGATGTAGACCAATTTATCAAAACGGTACTTAAATTTAACCTTTAGGCACACCGTTGGATTCAGCATATTAAAGAACCCAAATATATCAATTTTTAATAAAACCAAACAAGATATACAAATTATTAGAAAAGTATTGTTTATAATTTAATTTAACTTACTTGAGTACTTAATGCACTTCCAAGTGGAAAGGGTCCATAACTTATGTCCTACATGACTGCTGTGTTGTGTGCTAGGTAGCTGATAGGATAACCTGTTAAGCTGTTCAGATATGAAATATCTGATTCTTTTACTTGGATCTTCCTGCAATCATAGACATTATTTTATAAATATTACTTATTGTACTTCGAACAAACAATTTAAGACATTGTTAATTAAACTTACATGTACATTTAGGAGCACATCTATGGCATTTAGAGGAGCAGTTTTTAACCTACTTAATAATAATATGATCAGACTTAAGAGAAGACAATCAAGTTACACTATATTTTGTTGTTGAAAATGGAACATATATATATAACCTCACAGAAAATGATATGACATACTGTAAAGTGCCATTACAGCTGTTCTATAAAAGCCTGCAAAGCAAACCTTTGATTAACTGGCTTGCTACATTTGTTTGGATCTTGGTACACCAAAGTTAGGTAGTCTGTTTCAGTCTGTAACTATATACTTGAATTTGATTGGACAATAAACATACACTTCATTTTAAGATTAAGTTCCACATTGCATGTCAATTTTAATTTAGCATAGTTCGCAAAATCTTTTTTCCCTGGTGGTCCTTGAAGAAAATCTGCTGGTCTTCACTATTAACTCTATTGAAAAATACTGAAATTGTGTCAGTACTATGCAAAATTTTGGTGGTAAAATCCGGAGGACCACCACTTTTCGAAAACTCTGTAATTGTCCAATGAAATCCCAATAAATATAAAAAACAGACTGAAACTACATCTACCTATTGTTTGCAAACAGCCAAGCAAACATAGCAAGCAAGTCAATCATAGTTTTGTTTTGCATGCTTTTATAGAAGAGCTATATACATTTTGTACATGTTATATATATACGTAACATTAATGAAAAAAAATTCTTGTAATTAAATGTAATATGTTATTCCATATTTATTAAAAAGAACACACTACATTGTATTTTACCATGTCAAGTCTATAAAAATAAAATCTGTGCTTTTCATTTTGATTTTATGGAAAAATAAATTATGATCATCCCTTTATACAATGTAGTATGTAGTCGTAAAATCTTCTGATGGATTTTTTTTTTACATGATTACAGAAATAAAGTTTATTGAAATTTTACACTTCTTATTTATGTCAGTTTTAAACTATCTTACACATGTGGAGCAGGATCTGCTTTATACCTTTCAGGAGCACTTTAGTCTTAAGTTTTATATGTTGTGTCTTCTGTACTTTTATTTTTCTGATATCTTTAATTTTGTTTTAAGCTATGTCTTGTCAGTTTATTTTCAAACTATGAGTTTGACTGTCCCTCTGGTATCTCATTCCCTCTTTTGCAGACGACATTAAATTATATTGCAAAGCATGGTAAATAAACTGTACAGATATTATCCATATATCATAAGATGACAGATTTATAAATGTGTTTACATACAATGTAATGAAGGGCCAAAAATCAAGAAAATTAAAAGTGACACAATCCAAACTAGAACTTCATCTGTGTTAACTTTTGTGAAAATAAGGCTAAGCATCATGTTTGAGGTTCATAATACAATATAATGCTGAGGGAGACTTAAGTTTATGAACAGAAACAACAGATTTTGCAATCTCTCTATCAATAAAGGGGTATAACTCAAGAAAGGGAAAAGTGACACCACCTAGTTCGAAACTTTTTGTTTTGTGATAATGATTTGATTTTTTGTGTTTTAACGCCACTTTTAAGCACCACATTAAGGCTATTTCGTGGTGGACAATTTTGTTGGTAGAGGAAGCCGTAGTGCCCAGAGAAAACCACCGACCTTCAATAGGAAAACTGACATCATAGTCAATAAGATTGGAGTCAAGTGCACCCGTACGAGCGGGGTATAAACTCACAACCTCAGTGTTGACTGGCTAGTGATTACAGTAGTAACTACTTAAACCACTGAGGCCCCTTCTGTGATAATGAGCATTATGTATAAGTTGTACATAATATTTGGTTGATGCTAACTAGAGTCAGAGAATAGAAACAATATAAGAGTGTGGACAAAGGTAGACTTAATTCCCCCTTTGCATAGCAGGTAGTCATTAAAACAATATGTAATTTTCACACTACATGTTTGTTTTTTATTACTTTGCTCTTACCTATTGTCAATCAATGAATTTTTCAATGGCTTTCTTTTTCTGTCCATCTTTGGTTTGACAATAATCATGCTTGGAGCAGGAACAGCTTTAATCTCTTTCCCACGTGGCTTCCCCCATTGCTGTGGTAAACTAGTGCAGCATAATTCTGCAGGTGGCTCTGAAAGACCCATCATTTGCCATTGAACTAATCCTTGGATTAAGCCCACAATTTGGGAACAGCATCCACTCAAACTGTAATAAAATACAGAAACATGAAATGTGTTATTTTCATGACAAAATATACAAGAGTGCACAACCTAAAATGTCTCGCATTCTTTACTATTCATTGTTATTATGAAACTGTCACATAAACTTAACATTTTAACCAAGAAAACTAAAGAATGACCAATGAACCACGAAAATGAGGTCAAGGTCAGATGAACAATGCAAGGAAAACATGTACAACTAACAATTCTTCCATACAACAAATATAGTTGACCTATATGTATTGCTTATAAATGTAGTTTAAGAAAAATGGACCAAAGCACACAAACTTTACACTGAGTAATGAACCGTGAAAAGGGGTCTTGGTCAAATAGAACCTGCATGACTGACATAAAGATCATAAAATATTTCCATACACCAAATATAGTTGACCTATTGCATATGGAATTAGAAAAAAAGGCCAAACTCAAAAACTTAACTTTGACCCCTGAATTATGAAAATGAGGTCATGGTCAGATAACACCTGCCAGCTAGACATGTACACCTTACAATCATTCCATACACCAAATATAATAGACCTATTGCATACAGTATAAGAAAAACAGACCAAAACACAAAAACTTAACTATAACCACTGAACCATGAAAATGAGGTCAAGGTCAGATGACACCTGCCAGTTGGACATGTACATCTTACAGTCCTTCCAAACACTGAATATACTAGACCTATTGCTTATAGTATCTGAGAGATGGACTAGACCACCAAAACTTAACCTTGTTCAATGATCCATGAAATGAGGTCAAGGTCAAGTGAAAACTGTCTGACAGGCATGAGGACCTTGCAAGGTACGCACATACCAAATTATAGTTATCTTATTACTTATAATAAGAAGAGAATTTAATATTACAAAAAAATCTTAACTTTTTTTCAAGTAGTCACTGAACCATGAAAATGAGGTCAAGGACATGTGAATAACGGAAACTTTGTGATATGAGGCATCTATATACAAAGTATGAAGCATCCAGGTCTTCCACCTTGTTAAATATAAAGCTTTTAAGAAGTGGGCTAAAGCCGCCCCCGGATCACTATCCCTATATCGAGCTTTCTGCGATAAAAGTCGCAGGCTCAACAATAAATACATGTACAAGGTTGGCAAAAAAGAGGTCAATACTAGTATTGACCATGCTAGTGGTAATTACTAGTCAATTGAAATTTTACTATAAAAACCACTCTCTACCTGGTCAATTACTGTCAGTAATGAAATAGTGAAAGTGTTCAAGTCATATTCAATGCATTCATTTCTATTTTTATTTTAAATTCATATTTATACATATAATGAAAATTGATTTAAATTGATATATTAGAACATAAATTCATAAAATTAAAGTTAAAGATAAAAACTGTTTCGTCCCTGCCAAGGGTACTCATCACGTGGCTTTTAAAAGGCTACCACTACAGTTTTCTTTTCTTATTTTCTGATTCAAATATTTATATACCAATGTATTATGTATATTTAAGGAATTTAGTGGATAATCTTGTTTAATCCTACAATTTGATTGTTTGCCTTGACAAGGATATATATGGGTCCACATGCATGTACCCTCAACAGTCCCCCCCCCCAAAAAAAAACCCCCAAAAAACAAAAGGTTAAAAATTTTGAAATCTGGACACCAAACCAAATCTAATAAATTGTTATAAATCGTTTCGAAACCTGTCCAAAATGGATCATTAGATATATAACACTGACAGGAAGTATATTGAGCCTACATCATTATGATATATTGCATGTGAAGATATTGAATATAAAATATATACATATTATACAAATGTATGTCTCAATGCATCGTTCCCATCTTACACCAGATTATGAACAAACATTAATATTGTAAATAAAAAAAAACATAAATGCACAAGATGTCTCATAATATTAAACTTTTAGGCTTTTTGAACATGTTTTATCATTGATCAAAACTGAATTAATTTTTTCCTGAATCCCAACTCATGATTATATAACAGATTATGAAAATATAAAAAAAATACCCCAAAATAAATAATAATCATGGAGATAGGATGAAAATTGTAAACAAGGTAGCACAGGAGTTGTGATAAAGCAAACAGCAGACTGGGCATGCCAAAAATGGTAAAAATTGTCTCTCCCATAGACATGATGGACTCCATGTAAAACCCTAAAAAATTGGGAGGGGGAAATCCCTCCCTGCCCTATAATTTTCGAAGAAGTAGGAAACAAGCATATAACTTGGTTTTGACCGCAGGGATGATTCCAGTTGTTTTCAAATGGGTCCCTTGACCATGAAATTTGGGAATTTTCATCCAATTAGGATTTTTTTCCGCATACAATCTATGATGAAATAATATTATTTTCCTGGAAAAACGGAAATTGTATCAAGTTTCACCTGTTCCATAATGTGTGGATATCCTAGTGTTGGATAATCGGTTGAAATTACCAACCGATTATCTATTACAATCGGTTGACAGCAACCAACCGACTATCGGTTATAATCGGGTCATAACACCTTGTCCTCTTTTTTTAAAGGAAATCATGCATTTAGTCTCATTGTACTTGTCTAATGTGTATATCCATATCATTACAGAGTTTATATATTCATATTTGATCTTTTGTTTCCATTTCATATTCTGGTGTACTTACTACTATATTATAATTCTGGTACCTTTGATAATTATCTATTTAGCAGTTAAGTACAGCTCTTTGTAAAATGCAGGCAGAGGGTGATTCATGACCCTTTCAAAAAGACATGAAATTTTATCACAGTAGTAGGATTAACCTCTGAAAAAAAAATTTGGAACTTTTTTTCCAAAAATTGTACTGGTTGCCATGGTAACCAGGGCAGTACTTTTACCTAAAATGGAGGGCTAAATATGTCAAAAATCAACAAATTTCAAATGTCAATATATTTTATTAGGATTGACAATAAAAATAAAACAAAATATGTTTTGAGCAAACCAATTCATACATTTTCATATCATATTATCAACATTTAAGTAATCGATATCAATAAAATGAAATAATAGATGTGAAAATGTGAAATAAATGCAAATTTGCTATTTCTCAAAAACTGTGATTTTTTAGGCTTAAGATCGTTTAATTTCTTCAGTTACCAGATTCAATTACTTAATTGATGCTGTGCATGATACTATCCAAAGTATACTTGTTTAACAAAAACTTTTAAAATTTTGGGATCTGCGCCCATTTTTTGTTGCAATGGCAACAAAAATCTCTTATTTTAGAAAATCTCAAAAAATGTGAATTTTCCAAGAAAACCTATATTTTGTCACAAAATAATAGTATAAAAATAAAAAGTGTGCCTAATAATAATTTAAATATAGATATCACAGAAAGCTCTTAAAAAATGTGATATATTACAAATTTCTGTTGCCGTGGCAACAAAAAACTCATATTTGAAATAATTGTAAAAAAGTGAAATTCCCTTCTATTTTCAGTAAGATTATATTTTGTCATTAGATTATATTATGCAATTGGTGGTGTTCATAATAATGATATAAGTACAGACATTATTTGAAATTTATTTAGAAAAAATAATTTTAGAACCATTTCAGTTTCCATGGCAACAAAATCTATGTTATCAAATGTTGAAAGACACATGAATAGCACTACTTTTCCTGGTAAGATTTTACTTTGTCACAAAATCATAACATGAAATTGGTGTTGTGCCTTAAATTGATTAAAGTTTAAGACATATATGAACCCACTACAAAAGGTAGAATATAAAACCTGTTTTTGTTGTCATGGCAACAAAAACCTTAAATTTTAAAAATGTAAATGAAATGAATTTAACTGCTATTCCAAGTCACTAATATTTAAAACTATGCTTAATGACAATCAATATAATAAACAACAACGGTTTCAAAATGATTTTTGTCTCCTACTGATACTTTAAGAGCTTCTGCTCTTCACAAAAGAACCCCTAAGGGTGACTGGGGAATAGAAATATGGTCACTTGGTCTACTCCCGAACTACTCTTACATTATATACAAGCAATTATATTTCTCTATATTTACATTTGATTTCATGGACGGGTCATTTGGCAGGGGCGGATCCAGCCATTTTAAAAAGGGGTTTCTAACCCAGGACAAAAAGGGGGGGGGGTCTAATTGCATGTCCCCATTCAAATGCATTGATCGTCAAAAAAAGGGGGTTATATCATAAGTTTCACGCATGTCTGTCATTTTCTAATTTTAGTTTGCCTCAACCAAATGTTATGAAACATATACACAATGCTTATTACCACAAAACAGAGATCAAGTTTGAATTTAGTTGGCGTCACTTTAAATGTTCCCGAGATATGCCCGTTATGCGTTACTTTTCTTTGTTTGATACTTTAAAAATTGTTTAATTCGAGAAACAGATCAGTTTCATAGGCGGATCCTGGGTGGCCCGGGCCCCCTTTTGTGGGAAAAATTTGGTTGATTATATAGGGAATCACTGAAGTGTGGCTGGAGCGTCCCCCTTACAAAAAGTTATGGATCCGCCACTGAGTTTAGAACTCTATAGTTTACCTTAAGGGCATACGATACAGTTACAGGAAAGGTAATGGCGTTGCTAACGTAATTTGTTATTTTCGCGACGTCAAACTGTGAGATATCGGGAAAAGATGCATTTTTCGACTGATTTTTAGCTCACCTGGCCCGAAGGGCCAAGTGAGCTTTTCTCATCACTTGGCGTCCGGCGTCCGTCGTCCGTCGTCCGTCGTCCGTCGTCGTCGTCCGTCGTCGTTAACTTTTACAAAAATCTTCTCCTCTGAAACTACTGGGCCAAATCAAACCAAACTTGGCCACAATCATCATTGGGGTATCTAGTTTAAAAAATGTGTGGCGTGACCCGGTCAACCAACCAAGATGGCCGCCACGGTTAAAAATAGAACATAGGGGTAAAATGCAGTTTTTGGCTTATAACTCAAAAACCAAAGCATTTAGAGCAAATCTGACATGGGGTAAAAATGTTTATCAGGTCAAGATCTATCTGCCCTGAAATTTTCAGATGAATCGGTCAATCGGTTGTTGGGTTGCTGCCCCTGAATTGGTAATTTTGAGGAAATTTTGCTGTTTTTGGTTATTATCTTGAATATTATTATAGATAGAGATAAACTGTAAACAGCAATAATGTTCAGCAAAGTAAGATCTACAAATAAGTCAACATGACCAAAATGGTCAGTTGACCCGTTTAGGAGTTATTGCCCTTTATAGTCAATTTTTAACCATTTTTCGTTAATTAAAGTAATCTTTTACAAAAATCTTCTCATCTGAAACTACTGGGCCAAATTAATCCAAACTTGGCCACAATCATCTTTGGGGTATCTAGTTTATAAAATGTGTGGCGTGACCTGGTCAACCAACCAAGATGGCCGCCACGGCTAAAAATAGAACAAAGGGGTAAAATGCAGTTTTTGGCTTATAACTCAAAAACCAAAGCATTTTGAGGAAATCTGACATGGGATAAAAATGTTTATCAGGTCAAGTTCTATCTGCCCTGAAATTTTCAGATGAATCGGTCAATCTGTTGTTGGGTTGCTGCCCCTGAATTGGTAATTTTGAGGAAATTTTGCTGTTTTTGGTTATTATCTTGAATATTATTATAGATAGAGATAAATTGTAAACAGCAATAATGTTCAGCAAAGTAAGATCTACAAATAAGTCAACATGACCAAAATGGTCAGTTGACCCCTTTAGGAGTTATTGCCCTTTATAGTCAATCTTTAACCATTTTTCATAAATCTAAGTAATCTTTTACAAAATCTCCACTGAAACTACTAGGCCACAATCATCTTTGGGGTATCTAGTTTGAAAAATGTGTCCGATGACCTGGCCATTCAACCAAGATGGCCGCCACGGCTAAAAATAGAACATAGGGGTAAAATGCAGTTTTTGGCTTATAACTATGAATTCATCTAGAGCAAATCTGACAAGAAGTTAAATTGTTAATCAAGTCAATATCTATCTGCCCTGAATTTTTCAGATGAATTGGACAACTGGTTGTTGGGTTGCTGCCCTCCAATTGGTAATTTTTAAAGAAATTTTGCCGTTTTTGGTTATCTTGAATACTATTATAGATAGCGATAAACTGTAAACAGCAATAATGTTCAGCAAAGTAAGATCTACAAATAAGTCAACATGACCTAAATGGTCAATTGACCCCTTAAGGAGTTATTGCCCTTTATAGTCAATTTTTAACAATTTTCATTAATTTGGTAAATATATGTAAATTTTTACCAAATATAGTTCTCTGTTACTAATGGGCAAAGTTCATTATAGATATAATTGTAAGAAGCAAAATCGTTCAGTAAAGTAAGAACTTCAAACACATCACCATCAGCAAAATACAATTTTGTCATGAATTCATTTGTGTCCTTTGTTTAATATGCACATAGACCAAGGTGAGCGACACAGGCTCTTTAGAGCCTCTAGTTATCATTCAAACTGATTTAATTTGAAAACGAGTTCATGGACCCCTATTTTTCAAAACGGCATTTTGTTGCATTTTGCAGGGAGATTATGTGACCCAAATTTTATAAAACTGTAAATAGAGGATTTTTTTAAATTTTGATAAACATGCAGTAAAAAATTACGTTTTTTCCTCAATTCATGAACATTTGATAAATATGAGTTATTTCTGAATAAAAAAATGCATATTTTGTAGGATATTTATAAAATACAGAAATTACCGATTATTTAACAAAAAAACAATTTGTGTTTATCTTTTATAACAAAAAAGTTATGTCTTTCTTTCGAAAAAGAAATTACGGCCACAAATCTGAATTTTGGGCAAATGTAAAAAATGTCGACCTCATTTTACTCAAAAAGTAGCACATGAAGGTATATTTTTTTATTACATATTTAATTTAATCATGTAAAAAATAGCCTATATGCAAATTTTCATGAACTAAATACAGGATCAAAACTGTATCGTATGCCCTTAAATGACCTGATTAAGTGAAAAAATTTCTAAAAGTGACCATTTGATCTTGAAGGAAAAACTTTCATGACAACGATTTGGACTAACTTGAAAACTGGGCCAATAATCAAAACCTAAGAACATGTTTAGATTCAGCACATCAAAGAACCCCTAGAATTCAATTTTTGTTGAAATCAAACAAACTTTAATTTCGGACCCCGATTTGGACCAATTTGAAAACTGGGCCAATAATCGAAAATTTAAATACATGTTTAGATTCAGCATATCAAAGAACCCCAATTATTGACTTAGTTTAATTTTGGACCCTTTGGACCTTAATGTAGACCAATTTAAAAACGAGGACCAAAACATTAAGAATCTACATACACAGTTAGATTCGGCATATTAAAAAGAACCCCAATTATTCAATTTTTGATGAAATCAAACAAAGTTTAATTTTTGGACCCTTTGTGCCCCTTTTTCCTAAACTGTTGGGACCAAAACTCCCTAAATCAATCCCAATCTACCTTTTATGGTCATAAACCTTTTGTTTAAATTTCATAAATTTCTATTTAAGTTATGGTGCTAAAACCAAGAAAAATGCTTATTTTGGCCCCTTTTTTGGCCCCTAATTCCTAAATTGTTGGAACCGCAACTCCCAATCAATCCTAACCTTCCTTTTGTGTTCATAAACCTTGTGTTTAAATTTCATTTATTTCCATTTACTTATACTAAAGTTAAGGTGCAAAAACTAAGAAAAATGCTTATTTGGGCCCTTTTTTGGTCCCTAATTCCTAAATTGTTGGGACCTCAACTCCCAAAATCAATCCCTACCTTCTTTTTTGTGTTCATAAACCTTGTGATTAAATTTCATTGATTTCCATTCACTTATACTAAAGCTGTTGTGCAAAAACCAAGAATAATGCTTATCTGGGCCATTTTTGGTCCCTAATTCCTAAGCTGTTGGGACTAAAACTCCCAAAATCAATCCCAACCTTCCTTTTGTGGTCCTAAACCTTGTGTCAAAATTTCACAGATTTCTATTCACTTAAACTAAAATTATAGTGCGAAAACCATGAAAATGCTTATTTGGGCCCTTTTTAGCCCCCTAATTCCTAAACTGTTAGGACCAAAACTCCAAAAATCAATCTCAACCATCTTTTTATGGTCATAAACCCTGTGTTAAAGGTCAAAGACTTCTATATACCTATACTAAAGTTATAGTGCGAAAACCAAATGTCTTCGGAAGAAGACGACGCCGGACGACGACGCCAACGTTATACCTATATACGACCAAAAAATTTCAGTATTTGCGGTCGTATAAAAAGGGAGGATATTCCAGTTTTCAGACAATGTTTTGAACAGTTATCAAACTTTGGTGACGGGTGTATATCTTAAATCATAACCTCCCTTTAGTTTTCATGAACTTGTGATACTAGAACACAAACGTGAAATCGTGGGGAAATATACTGACTGGAGAATTTCAGGAGAGGTATCAAAAGTCAAAAGGTACTTAGGGACTGGGAACATTTTTTTCCCTCCCCCTATTTTTCAAATACCGGTTTTTATACCTTCTGTTTTTCTGTACTTTTTGAACATATTATAGATAACCATTGGAATTTATAGTAAATTATAACAAATACAGTTATTCATATTATTCATAGTAAATGTATGTAAGCATACAGAAATATATCCACAGTGACAGCCGTTGATAGTAAACCATAGGCGGATCTCAGGGAGGCCTGGGGGCCCTGTTCCCATTTCGTTGAAAGAAAATTGTTGCTTTTATGGGGAATCACTGAAGCATAAGAGGAACGCCCCCTCCCTCTTAGGTCAGTCAGCGCCCCCCCCCTCCCGTATGAAAAGTTCTGGATCCGCCACTGTATACTAATTGATAGTGAATAGCAAATATTATTCATTTTCGTTTCCCTCCTAAAATAACCCAAACTGAAACACATTAAGCAAGGATGATACATGCTAGAACTCAAAATGATAGCAGAAAGCAAATTTATATACTTTATTCATAGTCTTTGTATGTCAAAGAATATAAAAAACCAAAACTGGAAGTCTAATCTGGCTTAAAGTTTTGTCAAATGACGGGAAAATATTCGGACGCTTTCTTTTTCGTTTTTATCCAAAATTACCCAAACTGAATGATCATAAGAATGGATGACAAATGCGACTATAAATGTTACCTTTAGGACACCGAGGCATGATGATTAATTTATTGTGGAAGGAGGGGAAGCAACACACGAAATGAGGTATTTCGTTTAGTAGTATAGATGACACTGAGAAGTTATTATTCTTAGAAAAAGCGACGGGCGTAACATGCGCTGTTTATTTTAATTTTATGGAATTACACTGTTAGGATCAGTTAAGAGTACATTTGAACTTTGCAGTATATCTGAGGTAGTTAATGATTATTATGTACACCTTAGCTGTGCATGATCCTGATCTATAAAAGATTCAAACAAAAACGACTCAACCTCCACTCCTCCCCCAAAATGCAACAGGGTATATATTTAAATTTGTTGAGTCTTTTCAATAAGCAAAGACAGTGATGACAGTACTGAGAGTGAAACAAAGCAAAGCATGCAGTTATATTCCCCTTAGAAAACTGAATACTATTAACAGAATTATATGTAATTTTTTACATAAACTATATGATTATAATTTGATTGACTGGTATGGGTGATATGTGTTACCATGACAACTGTTGTAATACTACTTAACGTTTGTAGTTTATAGCTTTTATATGCTTCAATGCATGTCTTTTCATAAAGGTTTGGAAACAGTTGAGAACATTGAATTCTCTATCCTGCAGAATTCAACAAATAATAACCAAGGAGAAAATACGTTAACATGGTGATAAAATTTAAGAGAGCACCACGCAATGTTTTTTTTTGATCAGGTAGTATTCAAACTTGTAACTACAATGCTAGCCATGATTTACATATTTTCAATTTTTGGAAAAATGCATGAGAAAATTTGACAATTCCTAAATACCCGTACTTCATGATTCCGAAAAAAATGAATGTTTTTTTTAATTATTTTTTAACAAAAAATCTAAAAGTCGGGGTTGAACTGCAACATTAACTAAGCTCTGAAGCTAAACCAAAGCTATATGGATGAATTATTCATGTATATGAAATTTCTGAAAATAAAATTGATTCTATTCATAATATAATCATTATTCTATTCATAACCAGGCTTTCCGACAAAACGTTATCTTTTCAAAAATCTACATGTATGATTTTTTTTTAAATAAACCTACCCCCCCCTTTTTTTCCCTAACCTTCGGTTCTAATCTTAATGTTTCATTATATATTACATATGTTGAACCTTCTGAAAAGAACAGACAAGACTGTGAGTGAAGCAAAGCATGCAGTCATATTCCAACTTGATAATAAACAGCGTCTATATATAATATATGTATTTTTTTACATAAATTTCTATTGATACATTTTAAAATAGATGTTTCTATGGGTAATGTGCATTTCCATGGTAGCTTTTGAAGTCAGCAACTATTAACGATGGTAATTTAGAGTAAGCTTATGCTTAAATGTAATTTTTTAATCAGTTATGAAACAATTCGGTACATTTAAGCTCTAAAACTGCAATATTTTGCAAATAATAAGTCCGTTTCCAAGGAAAAAATCGGTTGCTATGGTGATAAAACTGAAGAAAGTCCCAAGCTTTTTTCTATTTAATTTGGTAAAGTAGTATCCAAACTTCATAACTATAGTGCTAACTATGCTATACACAGTTGCTCTTTTCTGAAAAACACCATAGAAAATTTGATAATTTCGCAAAAATCCCAAATTCAGAAAAGTTGAAAATATGCATTTTTTGACAAAAATTTTCAAAAAATTTACAAATTTAATTTACATGCAATCTTAACTAAAATGATGCTTAAACAAAGTTGTATCAATGTTACATATGAAAATTAATTAAAAATGCTTGATTCTATTCCTAATCAGGCTCTGAATTGTAGTGATCTAGCTGATTTTTGAAAGATTTTACTATGTCTAACAACCAAAAAATGGAGTGTCCGTTACCATGGCAACCACTCGTTTTTTCCCACTCACATTTATTTTTTGAGTAGTATTTAGTTACTGCTTCTTCTAGGCCATTTATAGATAAAATCTGAAACCCTCATAAATCACATGTATATGGCACCCTGCCTGGTTCTTACAAAGAGCTGTACTTAAAACAATGAATTAATAAGAATCAAGATTCATATTGAACATATTTTATCTCATAATTACAACATTAATTACCATCAGTGACACTAACATTTCTAAATTTAAATGGTGAAACTCACAAAAAAAAATCAATGACATAGCTGTATGAATATTTGAATGCTTCAAATTAGGAAAAGGTATATAAAGTTTTTTTTAACATTAAGAAATTTAAAATTAACAGAAAAAAAATAAAACAATACATTTGCATTTTACAGTAAACATGGGTATTAAGCCAATGTCTGTTAATTCGTGTACGTAGAACGCTTTTATTACTTTTGTAATCATTATTTTCTTTCAATTGTGTCATTCATGCGTCTGAACTTATAATTGCGAGAAAGCGGAATTTTTACATAGTTGAACCATATCCGATTCGTGATTCTTATATTTCTATAAATGGCGGACAAATTTCGGAAAATTTACAAAAGTAAACGATGTTTGGCAAGCAATCTGGAAAGGAATATGACGTTTTTTATGTTACAAATGGATGACACATTAATAAAAGGCAACTTGCAACACGTTTTAATGAAGCAACGGAATTATTTTGTCTCAAATCAGAATTATTTGTACGCTCTCAAGTAACAAGTACCGGTATTGACAGAAAGTATTTCATACAAAGTTATTAATCTTAAATACCATTCCATCAATCTGCAAATGCTTTTTGTCACGTTTATAAAGAAGGAAATTAGTTATTTCTTTAATTATAGGATGTTTGACATTGTTACTGTCATCGACTGATATTTTTTGTAAATATTGTTTGACTGCGCATATGAAATGCAAACAGTAAACGGACCTGAAGTTGACAAGCTCAAAGTCCGGAAACTTAAACGACAATCGATTGAACAAAATCCCAATCGATTATCGACATCGCCAGTCCCAACCAACTGATTTCCGACTTATTCCGATCATCGGAACAACACTAGGATATCCTATTTCATCATGCATGACTCTATCAACATGTATTTTCTAAAATGCTCAGACAGTTGGACTTTGATTTGAGAGCCAGGCAACAATTTTGATTTATATTTTTTATAAACATATTATAGAACCGGTTCTGTTGGGCGATGTGCTTTTACGAGATCGGCGCCCATTAAATTTATCAAAATTTACAAGTTTTACTCCATGCCGAGGTCTGCTTTTAAACGATCCATTTTGACAAAAAGCATCTATCAGTCTATTATCGATATGCTTTTACGAGATCAAATACTCCCATAGCATTTTCTTCAATTTAATTGAAGGAAATGCTATGGGAGTATTTGATCTAGTATTTTACAAGCATATTTAAGTTGAAGGTCTGCTTTTACGAGAACAAAGTTATTGAGAAAATCTGAAACGTCTCAGATAACCACATATAAAGGCAGCAACCATTTGATTTTCTGGGGGGGCTATGGTTTTTTTTCTGTACAAACTTTTTTTTTCGCTATCGGCGAAAAACAATCTATTTTTTTAGCGACAAACCGAAAACAAATTTTTCCTTTCAATTTTAGCATTACATAAAGTGGCAGCTGAGGGTGAAACAAACAATTTTGTTTTCTCAGGGTCCAAAACAAATTATTTTTTTCACCAAAAACTGGAAACAAACTTTTTTTTCCAAAAAAAAACATTGCCCCCCCCCCCCCCCCCGAAAATCAAATGGTTGCTGCCTAATAACAATTATGATAACATACCTTATCTTAGCAATCTTCCATTTACCATCATTTTTATTCGGATCTTAAAACACTTTGAAGACAAATGGGGAAAATTGTAACTGCCTGAATCGGTGACGAAAACATTTCCGGAAAAAACGATTTTTAAATAATTTTGAATTGGGAATTTGTTTTCACACATTTTTTTGGGGCCGCTGGACGAATTGAGGGCCGCTAAGCGGCCCTAAACTATATAGTAGAATCATCCCTGCTGACCTCTGGATAAATTAATACAGAAAAGGGGAGCTCTAAAAGAATTGAAAAGCTAGCCACACACCCAACCCCACCACCTAAAAAAATCAAATGGTATTTCCTTTACAATAGACAAAATCAATGTCATGCATAAATAAGCAATTTTTTTTTTATATGGTACTGTTTCTTAATTATTATAATAATCACAAAGAAATAGGACAGTTCCCCTTAACCAAAAGGAACATACTTCTTTGTGAAAAAAAGAGACAGACCATTTTTATAATTTCAGATACTTGATAGTTTCAAAATATAATATACAACTGAACCACAGGTATTTGGGGCATGAACCCCCCTTTTTTTGGACCTCACTAAAAAAAAATTGTTTTGTGTTTTTTATTTATTTACAGTTTTTGACAATGTATAAACATATATTAAGTCTCAACAATCCATTGCTAGTCGATTACAATACCTTTTTTACTATCCATACGAGCCCCAAGTGAAAAAACACTTGCAGCTCGTATGGATAGTGAAAAAGGTATTGATATATATATACATGGTAGAAAATTGTAAATAAATAAAAAACACCAAACAATTTTTTCTTATTGAGGTCCAAAAAAGGGGGGATTCATGCCCCAAATACCTGTGAACTGAACAGAGTTACAGACAGAATCATGATGTGGTTATGGCCTTGGAGTAAAAAAAAGGGGGCGTCACCTTTTAAGGTTGAGAGGAACATGATTACAGCTGAATTGACATTCAAATAAAAATCATGATTGAAATAAACCTACCCTACAGTGCATGAACAGTTGGAAAGTTCTATCTGTCCTCCATTTATATCGATCTCAACACTGTGTGGGATCTCGTTCTTCCTCTGACTTCTGTGACATTTCGCGGAGATGTTAACTGTCTGCTCAGCGACGTGTTTTAACATTTTCACATTATGAATGTATCCCTCGCTGAAATATTTGAAACCAGTCTGCTTGCATTTCAAAGAAATTTCACAACTAAGATACCCCAACTGAAAATTGTTTGGCAGATCAGACAAACCATCTTTTTCGCTTTGTTTGTCTGAGTCTCCGTGGTAATAGCTAATTAGCATAAATGGGCGGAGCATAACCCAATATGGGCGATAGGCGAATTGTCAGCATTTCAGTCTTATTCTCGCAAAATGATGTGCCCTCTGCAGTTGCTAGAATCTGAAACGCATCTCAGTTTACCTTTGATTAATAAATCAGTATAGTTTGTACGTCTTTGGTACTGCACGGTATCAAACGAACCCTTTGGTACAGGGTTTCAATTTCCATGTACAAAATGTATAAATATTATGTTAGATATGAATATACATATTACTATATAATGACTAAATTTTTTATTTTTAAAACAAAAAGAAAACCAAAATATGGACCCCAAGGTAGAACCACGTCCTCGTCAGATTTGCTCTAAATGCTTTGGTTTTAGAGTTATAAGCAACAAATCTACATTTTACCCCTATGTTCTAATTTTAGCCATGGCGGCCATCTTGGTTGTTGGCAGGGTCACGCCACTAATTTTTCAACTAGATACCCCAATGATGATTGTGGCCAAGTAGTTTCAGAGGAGAAGATTTATGTAAAAGAGTTTATGGATGAAGAACGAAGGACGAAGGTCGCCGGACAACAGACGCAAGGTGATGAGAAAAGCTCACTTGACCTTTCAGGTCAGGTGAGCTAAAAAAAACCATTAAATACAAATTTCTTTATATCTATTAAAAAAAAATGTTTTCTTGTTGCTAAATAGTCTTCTTGTCGCTAAATAGTCTTCTTGTCGCTAATTAGTGAGACCCCTTTAAGGCACTATAAAAACTATGTTTAATGTAACGGTACCCAAATTGCACCGAGTACCCAAATTGCACCTATTTAGCAAAAATAGCAGCTGAAATCTTACAAGATATCCTAGAGACTAATCCATTTGTATTTTTATGATTTGATACTATGCACATCTTTCAACATAGGTAAACATATTTAGATATGCACAAAACATTTACAGTATTTGTCAACAGATAAAGTGTTTACTGAAAAAGCAAAATGTACTGAAACATCGCGATGCGACGTCATCAAAACGTCATCTTTTTAAAATGAACAAATACAATATGTTACAAGTATCAATTTTTTTTAAAACGACAAGTAAGCAGGGACTAATATCCAATTGTTCAAAATATTTGAAGAAATTAAACAAAAGCTCTGATATTAGACTTTTGACGATGCGAATTTAAGCATAGATGCAATTTGGATACTCCTCATTTCAGAATCATTGATGGTTTGGAGGTCAGTTTAGACTAATTTTTCTATGATTCCATATGGATTAAAAATCAAATTGGTGTTACCCCGAAAGATTCTGAAAGTGTCAGTGACTGAAAAAGGCACTCACTTCAAATTATGATTTTATTATGATTATGGGAACATTTAATATTGTTAAATTGTAAGTGAATATAGCACACTAAAGACAGTTTTGAGTCATTATCGTTCCAGTCACTACACACGTGTTTAGGAATAGCTGATAATCAAGGGAAATAACACTTTGCATGAGTATAATTTGACACATGTGTTTTAAACCATTATATGATCATTATTTAGCAGCTTGTCACTAAAGTATGGAAATAAACAGACAAATATAATAAAGAAAAACATATTTTTACATTTTAATGTACATTAACAAATCACAAGATAGAAGGGGGAGGGTCAAACCTTTCCACCTAGTAAACTATAAAGCTACTATTGATTGTTCCTCATTTAACATGTTAAAATTTAAATTGTAAAACCACAAGGGAGAAGCAATTTGCTTTTTAGTGAAAAACTTCCAAGAGTGTGTTTTTTTCTCTCTATAAATAATACTGTTTTGTATTAAACAAAATGATATCACAACCTGAGGTTATTTTTGGTCTTATTTCAGTTTCAGACGTTTCGTTCCAGTTTAGCCTGAGACAGCAAATTAGAGGTTTTAAAAAGTCTGAATTACATGTGAGCATTAAAATGTATTAGGCAAGTTTTAAATTTTTTTTATTTTTTTATTTATGTCAAAGTTTTGAATATATGCTGATATGTAAACTGTTGCTATGGTCTTGCTATCATATTAAAATCCTTAGTTACTGATTTTTTCTACTCGACATTTCAAGTTAAACCATGAAGCAACTGTTGGTTACATGTATCTTGTACTTACAAATGTAGCATTATTTTAATCGATCGTTATTCAATGACATCATTATACATATGATGTCATTGTATTGTCTTAAAAACTTAAAAACTCATATGCATTTCTTATTAATAAAAAAGGGTGTCACTGTGAGCTGTAAAACATTTAAAAAACACTTTTTTTAAATAGATTTATGTAAAAGGACAAGTTTTGAAAATTTGCACTTCATTGCACTTTAATTATATGATGAATATGACATTCACAACAGAAAATCAGTATTTTAGTGAGAGTATACCCTCTCCACAACCTACCATATCAGGGGCGGATGCAGGAATTAAATTAAAGGGGGGTGCGCACCCCCGGAACCCCCCTCTGGATCCGCCACTGCATATCTGTATACCCAATCCCTGCACGCCTATATCTGTATACCCCCTCCACAACCTCCTATATCTATTTAACTAATCAACATCCTACATATGTACACCCCCTCCACAACCTCCTATATCTATTTAAGCAATCAACACCCTCCTATATCTGTATAACCAATCCACATATTGCCCCATCTGTATAAAGAAGACCTTTTTGTTCAATAAACTCAATGTGACTTTTTCCCTTTGTAATACTGGTTATTTCAAGCATTTCTGTCAAGTTTTGTCAAAATCAGTTCAATAGTTTGAGAAAAATCTAGTATAATGAAAGACGACATCTACAGCGATTCGAGCAAAATTTCTTCGACAAATCAAAACCAAGCTGCATCAAGATAGAATAGAGTGTGGACCAATAAATGATCAAATATCTATCTTATCTGCCTACAAACAGTTGCAAATGATACACAAGATGATTTTAGGAAGATAAAATACCACTTATTCACCTCTTTGTCTTCTTTATAAGGTCTCTTTGGATCAATTTATACCTCTCATTTCCTCAAAATTTCAACTTTTCAGGCCAATAAATAAAAATATTGGGATAACTTTCACTCATTTATGGTAGAAATGTTATAAGAAATGAGTAATTGAAGCATTTTAGCAAAATGAACAATCCATATAAAAGTTTGCTGTCTCCAAGGAGGTTTCAATAAGTCCTTACGTAAAAATTAAATTTACACTGCGTTCCAAAGAGGGACATAAAAGGCTTCTCTTTTAGTGAATAACTTGTCGTTGCAACATTAAAAATAATTTCATCTACTTATTACTATGTATTTATTAAAGTATTACCTAGGAAAATGTTATATCATAGCAAAACATAAGAAATAAGGAGAAAAAGCCCACCCCCTCCAACAAAATAAATATATGCACTTAGCATGGCTTGTTCTGTCAACTGAATATTCATAGTACAGTCCTATTTCAATACAATTTTCTCATAAAATGTGTTTCGAAGACTCAATCCACTCAGAATATTTCATTTTTTGTATTATTTCACCTAAATAGCAAGAAATTTTAACACATGAGATTACTCACAAGGCCATATGTGCATGTACAGCTTCCCATATTAGGTGTAATACCACCATTGATTTTCCCCTATTAGTCTTTGTTAAATTTGCACTTTTCAAAAAAATGTGCAGAATTTATCTTTGTTTCAAATAAAGAAATACTTGGCACGAGTAAAGTTTTATCCTGTCCAGTTCTATAGAAAAAGTTTCACATAACATTTCATTGCATATAAGAAAATAACCAGCATTGGAAGTTAACCAATCAAATTTCTCCCCTTATTCTATTTGTGTACAAGGTTTAGTCACCATGTAACCTCAAGATTACAAAATTTTCTATACAAATCACAAATAAAAAATAATGGTGTTTTGAAAAACCCAAGACATATGTTTATGACACAGAAATAGTTTTACTGCAATAAAATGTAGGATTAATTACCTACAACGGTCAAATTCAAGGGAATATTTTTTTAGACCTACTTTCGTATGCAACCGGATGTGACGTACCATGATTTGGTGGTATTACACCTATAACCAATCCACCCCCTCCTATATCTGTATACCCCTCCACAACTTCCTATATCTGGATACCCCCTGCACAACATCCTATATCTGATAATCTGCATACCCCCTCCACAACTTCCTATATCTGCATACCCCCTCCACATACTCCTATATCGGTATACCCCCCACAACCCTCTTATATCTGTTTAACCCCTCCACACCATCCTATATCTGTATACCCCCTCTACAACCTCCTATGTCTGTATAACCCTTCCTCAACCTCCTATATCTGTATACCCCCTTCACACCCTCCTATATCTGTATAACCAATCCATCCCCTCCACAACCACCTATATCTGTTTAACAAATCATAACCCTCCTATCTCATGTATCTCTGTATACCCCATCCACAACCTTCCTATATCGGTATATTCCCTCCAAACCCTCCCATATCTGTAAACCCACTCCCCAACCATCCTATATCTGTTTAACCCCTGCACACCCTCCTATATCTTTTTAACCCCTCCACAACCTCCTAAATCTGTATAGTCCCTCCACAACCTCCTATATCTGTATACCTCATCCAAACCCTCCTAGATCTGTATAATCCCTCCAAAACATCCTATATCTGTATAACCAATCCACCCCTTCAATATCTGTTTACCCCCTCAACAACCTCCTATATCTGTTTTACCCCTCCTCATCCTCCTATATCTGTATACCCCTCCACAACCTCCTATATCTGTATAATCAATCCACCCCCTCCTATTTCTGTATACCCCTCCAAAACCTCCTATATATGTATACTCCATCCACATCCTAATATATATGTGTACCCCATCCACACCCTCCTATATGTGTATGCATTATTTCTACCCTCCTACATCTTTATATTGTTATTTTACAGCAGTTTATAGTTTTTAGTGTTATCACTGATATTGTTAAAATTATATATAAATATACTAAATAAATAAATGATTTGGAAAATACATTGAAGGTATAAAAAGTCATGAGAATTCCGAATGCAATAAGGTTATATCCGGGCACTCTGGTTCTAAACCTTGGTTCTTTGGTTCGAAACCATGGTAACCCAACTTCTTGGTTCCATCTGGGTTCTATTCTAGATCATTCTAATGTTCCCGTTGAAAATAACAGAACAGAAGATAACCACAAGTCTCCGAATAAAAGGTAAAGTAGGTCAAAGACGCTAAAATTATTTTATAACATTAAACATTTTAGCATCGACGGTAAAGGAAGCTATAAGGTATTTATCTTCTCATTTTAATTATTTTGATAAGGAAACTAGATAAAAATAAAAGCATCGTATAGATTTTTAAAACAAACCGAAGCAACAGCAGGAACATATATATGTTAGATATACTGTTCCCAGGCTACATCGAACATCCTTTTATTTAATTCAGTCGGTTTTTTTTTTGTTTTTTTTTCTTTACTCATCCCTTATTTATGTAAATATGTCTAGACAGTGGCGGATCCAGAACTTTTCCAAAGGGGGGCCCGCTCCAGTCATGCTTCAATGATTCCCTATATAATCAACTAAATTTTTCCCACGAAAGGGGGGGCGGGGGAGGGGGGCCGCCCCCCTCTAGATCCGCCTATGCTAGAAGTTTTAAAACCACCCAATTAGGACATGTTGTTTATATGGCTAACGATATGTGCATCTAGCCACTTGACCAGTTGACAACTTGCATACATATTTGATTGCACATTTATTATCAAGTTCGACTGAATTTTATTTAATGGCTTTTTAATAATGTCAGATTTGAAAGAAATACATGTGAAGTATATGTAACAAATCTTTTTGTTCAAAACAGAATGTTAAAAGACATATAAAGGAAAGTGATGATCAATAAGTTGGTAAGCTTTAATTAGTTGGAAAAAAAGTTATAAAATATAATAAAATGTATAATTATGTACATTAAATTTGTCAAATTTGATACTCATTCAGTCATTGTGAAGGGCATGCATATAATCATTCTGCAAAAAATAAAGAAATCAAATTTAAGATTGAATATTTTTATAATAAAATTAAAGAACCTTAGTGAGCACGCTCACATACCCCACGTCCCCACATTGTCATTGGAGAAATTAAATAAGTGTAAGAAAAAAAAATTGTATAAGAAAAATTAATTTCCTGCCAATATGCACATCTAAATAGTATGTCCTTATTATCTACAAAATTTCATGAAATTCTGTTGTGTGGTTTCAGAGGAGTTGAGATGACAAACTGTTGCAGTAGTACATTAAAGTAAATAAGTTCAAAGGAACGTAACTCCTAGAAAAAAAAAATTGAATCGCAATTTCCCATCGATATGCACAACTACATAGTATGTCCTTATTATCTGAAAAGGTTTCTTGAAATTCTGTTGTGTGGTATGAGAGGAGTTGCGATGACAAACTGTTGCAGTAGTACATTAAACTTAATAAGTTCAAAGGGGCGTAACTCCTAGAAAACAAATTGAATCGCAATTTCCCGTCGATATGCACATCTACATAGTATGTCCTTATTATCTGAAAAGGTTTCGTGAAATTCTGTTGTGTGGTTTGAGAGGAGTTGCGATGACAAACTGTTGCAGTAGTACATTAAAGTTAATAAGTTCAAAGGGGCGTTACTCCTAGAAAACAAATTGAATCGCAATTTCCCGTCGATATGCACAACTACATAGTATGTCCTTATTATCTGAAAAGGTTTCGTGAAATTCTGTTGTGTGGTTTGAGAGGAGTTGCGATGGCAAACTGTTGCAGTAGTACATTAAAGTAAATAAGTTCAAAGGGGCGTAACTCCTAGAAATAAAATTGAATCGCAATTTCCCGTCGATATGCACAGCTACATAGTATGTCCTTATTATCTGAAAAGGTTTCGTGAAATTCTGTTGTGTGGTTTGAAAGGAGTTGCGATGACAAGAAACAGGACTGACGGACGGACGGACGGACGGACGGACTGACGGACTGACGGACGGACTGACAGACGGACGGGTCAAAAACATTATACCCTCTGCAACCCGTTGCGTCGGGTATAATTATGTGAACATGTGTTAATGACAGTGCTAGTGGGATGTGTATCACCAGCACAATAGTCAGAACTTCTGTGTTGGCGCCATGATTTAGGGGCATAAAGAGTTACACTAGTCCGTCTGTCCCGAACGTCCCATAAAAACAGGTTTCAGCTCTCCTAACTTTAGTTTGCCTCAACCAAATACTACAAATCTTATACAATATATAAAAGAAGCTGGTGCATTAGTGCCAATGAGAACTCTCCACAAGAGACTAAATGACACAGAAATTAACAATTATACAATGTAGCCTAGGTCACCACACGGTCTTCGTCAATGAGCAAGGTTCATACCGCAAAGTCAGCCAATAAAGGCACCGACATGACAATGTAAAACTATTCAAAAGATAAAACATACGGTCTAATTTATGTACAAAAAATAAACGAAAAACAAGATAGGCACGTGCATATGTTCCGGACCATATGAGTATTTGGACCATATACGTATGGTCATGACCGTATGCGTATACTCATATGGTCCGACCATACGCGTATGGTCCGACCGTACGCGTATGGTCGGACCATTTGAGTATAATACTCGTTTGGGTATTAACGGGCCGGACCATATGAGTATTTGGACCATATAGGTATATATACTTTTTTAAACTACATTATAAACGTTTCAATAATACAAAAACTTTATCTAAAAACACAGTGATGGTTTAAAACATGACAATTTTTTTAAATTTTATAATCCAAAAAACTACGTAAAAATTTAATATTGATGCCATAGTTAGTTCTCATCGCTAGTTACATTCGTGCATATAGGTTTGGATGACATTCACTTCCACACGGTATCATAGCTTTTTTTGCATTTGCAAGAATTTGTGCACGATCTTTTTCATTTACACATTTTCTTTGCGAGTGAAAAACAAGCCTTTTTTTGCAGCTGCGTTCAGTGATACCGAGGTCTTTGGCAATTCTGATGTCTACGGTGTTTTTAAGAAGCTCTAGATCTCAAATATCGTAAAATGACTGCAATACACCATCTTCACAACACAACTTAAATAAACTAATAGTATGCTACTTTCCAGTGACTTCTTATGTAACAGTTCATTAAGAAATTTTTGGAATTTAATTTTTTAGTCGACATATTCATGATATTGCCAATTACTCGTAATATCTAATCGGTAATGACCATCGGTATAAAATGTGTTTACTTTAAATTCGACAATTAAGTAAAATTAACTATGTGAAACTGCTTATTTTTATTTAGCTTATCTTTTTATTATAATATAATGATAGAATTACCTATGTGATAGCGTATTTTGAATGAACGGTCATACCATATGAAGAGTTTAGAAGTATTAAAAGTAAACTGTAACAGAGTGTTAATTACCCCGACCATACGCGTATGGTCCGACCATACGCGTATGGTCGGACCATATGAGTATATACCCATATGGTCATGACCATACGCGTATGGTCCAAATACTCATATGGTCTGGAACACATATAAAATAAGGAGGGGTTAAACATGTTAGCGGTATCCCAACCCTCCCCCTTATGTGGCATGAGTGCCAATGAGAACTCTCCACAAAAGACCAGATGACACAAACACTAACAACTATAGGTCATATACAGCTTTCAACAATGAGCAAAGTCAATACCACATATAGTCAGCAATAAAAGGCACTGAAATGACATTGTAAAACAATATTCAAACGAGAAAATAAACGAACAAATTTATGTACAAACAAGAATGTGTCCATAGTACACGGATGCCCCACTCGCACTATCATTTTCTATGTTCAGTGGACCGTGAAATTGGGTAAAAACTTTAATTTGGAATAAAAATTAGAAATATCATATCATAGGGAACATGTGTACTAAGTTTCAAGTTGACGTAACTTTAACCTCATCAAAAACTACCTTGACCAAAAGCTTTAACCTGAATTTCGCACTATCATTTTCTATGTTCAGTGGACCATGAAATTGGGGTCAAAACTATAATTTGGCATTAAAATAAGAAAGATCATATCATGGGGAACATGTGTACTAAGTTAGAAGTTGATTGGACTTCAACTTCATCAAAAACTACCTTGACCAAAAATTTTAACCTCAAGAGAACGAACGAACGAACGGACGCACAGACCAGAAAACATAATGCCCCGCTACTATCGTAGGTGGGGCATAAAAATGAACGAAAAACAAGTATGTAACACATAAAAATGACATTCATTGAACACAGGCCCCTGACTTACCACAGGCACATACATACCGAATAAGGCGGGGTTGAACATGTAAGCGGGATCCCCACCTCAACACAAAATCAAATTTGAAATTTTTAAGTGTCACTTTTACTGTTCAAGAGTTATATCCCTTTAAAAACATAAGAAGTGCTGACTCTTTCGTTTCCTTTCTCTTAAATAAGTCTGAATCAATCAAATGTTAGCAACCTTATACGCGATTCACATTACCCCAAAACACAGATCTATTAAGTTCGATATTGGGTCCCAATGGTGTCACTGTTCATGAGTTTTTAGATGTAAAAAGTTGTAATAAGAGTACCAATGATACAAATGTCAACCCGGAGCCTTGAGATAGGAAAAACTGCTAAATCTATTGTTTCCGTTCTTTAACTTACATTTGCCTCAACCAAATGTTTTTAAACTTAGTCACAATGCTTATGGTCACAAAATGGTCAAAATTACGCGAATCCTGCATCTATATGTGGAAGTTTACTAATTTTTTTCACAAGCAATTCAGTAATCAGCTTATTTACTTCCATTGAATTCTGCTTTAAAAAGACTTAACTTGCACATTTTTTTTCAGGATCTCGGTGCAGTTTGGTAACAGACAGTGATATTTCAAGTTAAATGTGACCAACTTAACAAAGTATTTCACTAGATTGAGCTCTCTGTCTAAGTGTACTTTAAAAGTTCTTAGCATTGAGTTCAGTTTATTGATATGCGTATACCTTCTGTGTGAATTTTTATGATGTAAAAGCAGACTATCCATACCTACATGTCCATGAAATGAAATCTAAGGTAAAATGATTGAAACATTTTGCATTATCTATCACAACTGGCAGCACACGATGCTACTGAAGCAGTTAATTTTCTTACTTGATATTCACGGAAATTAAAGGATTTAGTTTCATCTGAACCAAACATTCTTAAAAATTGAGAATGGAAATGTGGAATGTGTAAAAGAGACAGTAACCATGTCAAAAGAGCAGAAAGCAGTCAAAGGCCACTAATGGGCCTTCATAGCTGACTATGCGGTATGGGCTTTACTCATTGTTGAAGGCCGTACGGTGACCAATAGTTGTTAATGTCTGTGTCATTTTGGTCTTTTGTGGATAGTTGTCTCATTGGCAATCATACCACATCTTCTTTTTTATATCTTCAACAAAGCGAGAAAATCCCTCACCCAGAGGCGGGCTTCAGATGGCCCTTAACAAAATGTGTACCAGTTCAAACTCCAAATCATAAAATAAACTTACAATTAAAAACATACAAGACTAACAAAAACCAGAGACTCCTGACTTGACGTCAAGGTAATCATACCAAGAGACACACCCAATATGCAAAGGTCAAGAGTCAAAAAGTCATAGTCTGGTCAAGAGATCCTTTAAAAAAAAAAACACAAAGCGGATTTTGAGAAAAGGGTCATCGTGGTACACAAAACTAACAAATATATCTATATATTTTATAAAGATGTTAGAAGATGTTGTATGAGTGCCAATCAGACAATTCTCCATTTAATTGAAACAAAATATACAAGTTGTACATTGAGGGCAAAGGTCAAGCTCACATGAAGTTTCTCGTGCCACTAGACTCACCATCTTATGACAATAAATCATTATGCCACATATTCAGAAGCAAGGTCAATTGAAGTTATATTTTGAGGTCAAGGTAATATACAAAAGAACAAACTGTATCATGATGACAAACCCAACGTGCAAAGGTCAAGAGTCAAAAAGTCATAGTCTGGTCAAGAGTTCCATGTCAAAAATACACAGCAGTCCTGGACGAAAGTTCATCATGTTATGGTACATAGAACAATGTATTATGTCATGATGCACTACACATGCCAAATACAGAAAACCTAGGTCAGAGACAGAAACACAAGACATATAACTAAACTCAAATGAACGGTACTTGTATTGCAGGTCACTACAATTGCCTTCAACATAGAACATAAACCTCTCGCAACACTGCAAAGTTAAAACCGTTTTTCACAAAAGTTTGAGCAGTATTCTTTGCAATGGTTATCTTACTACAGTATAATTGTTAATTGAGAATCGAGTCCTGCAGTTATGTCAATAAATTAAAACGGTAAGATTAGACATTAAACACTTAACACTAGGGTTTACCATTAATTTCTAACCTAAGCATGTGATAGTACTATGGTAAACTGTTAGAAACACATGATACAGTCATGAAATTGAATATTTGCAGTAGTACGACCAGAACAATGCAAGACAGAGTTGTAAACAAATGAAAGTAATGATACATACGAATTTTTAATCGCAATGCACAAATAAGGAAATGTAGTTTTCATTCAATTTATTCATCTAAAATGTACGCTTGCGTTAAACATTGGAAATTAACACTGTATATTTATATAAACGATCAATCTTGTAAGGAAATAAATAAACGATGACAAAGATGATAGGTATCTCTGCCACTACACAATTTAAATACAGGAATTTGAAAAAAAAATATAGTCTTTATAGGATCATCTCTTTCAAATTATTTTCAAAGTGCCAACTCAATATAAAATTATTAAACAATTTTTATTTCCTCCTTATTGAACATACAGATATTGTCTAGTTATTAGTCTTTGTTATAACTGTCATGACAACGGATTGGTGTAAGTTTTGTTTGACAATTTGTTTGTTTACACTGACTTTAATTACAGCCAGTATGATAGTCTATTTGTTTTATAGTAAAATTTAGCCATTCAAGGCTATATAACTTTTTCATATTTTAAGTCCAATTTAAATAATCATATGACTTTTAACTATCGCCTTTAAATAGAATCCAACCATATCTTATACATCATTTTAGTGATTCATTACTTAATAGTTGAACACTGGTCATATACTATAAAATATTACCTCATGTGTTGTAACCAAAGGACTGGCACCTCTTTCTACCAGATATCTTGTGATCTGTAGATATCCCCACTCAGCAGCATAATGTAAAGCTGTGTATCCACCGTTCTATAATATAACCAAATAACATGTAACTATAATGTACAATACTTTGTTATCAATATCAATAATATACAACATATCCTACAACTGACATTAAAACTTGTCTGATAAACTGGACAATGTTGTGTAATAAATATAAACTAAATATATATCACATGAATCAGTGGTCAAAACTGAATAAAATGACCAGTCTTACTTGTATTTATATTGTATATAAACAATAAATAAACATGTTTTGTTGTGAAATGTCAAAACTTCCATTAAACCTGATATCTTAAAAAAATATTTTTTTCAAGAAATGTGTGAAATAATTATATCAATGGATTCAGTAGAACAAAACAAGTAAAATGAGACCCCACTTTATATGATTATTACAAATATTTGTCCAATTAACAACATGATTTTGTGTAGATTAATAGTAATGTGATCAGACTAAGTAGATAACATACTTGTGTGATGTCGATCTTACATCCTGTATCAATGAAGAGTCTACAGACCTCCAGGTTTCCTCCCTCGGCAGCAAACATTAATGCTGTCATTCCTCTACCCTGGAATAATACAACTGACATCAAAACTTGTCTGATAAACTGGACAATGTTATGTAATAAATATAAACAAAATATAGATCACATGAATCAGTGGTCAAAACTGAATACAATGACCAGTCACACTTGTATTTATATTCTATATAAACAATACATAAACATGTTTTGTTGTGAAATGTCAAAACTTCCATAAAACCTGATATATTAAAAAAATATTTTTTTCAAGAAATGTGTAAAATAATTTTATCAATGGATTCAGTAGAACAAAACAAACAAAATGAGACCCCACTTTATATGATTCTTACACATATTTGTTCATTAAAACTGTCTAATTACCAACAGGAATTAGTGTAGATTCAGTATAATTGTTCATTTTAATAAAATATTTTTTTCAAGAAATGTGTAAAATAATTATATCAATGGATTCAGTAGAACAAAACAAGTAAAATGAGACCCCACTTTATATGATTCTTACACATATTTGTTCATTAAACCTGTCTGATTAACAACATGATTTTGTGTAGATTAATAGTAATGTGATCAGACTAAGTAGATAACATACTGTTGATGTGATGTCGATCTTACATCTTCTATCAATGAGGAGTCTACAGATCTCCAGGTGTCCTCCCCAGGCAGCAAACATTAATGCTGTCCATCCACTACCCTGGAATAATACAACTGTCATCAAAACTTGTCTGATAAACTGGACAATGTTGTGTAATAAATATAAACTAAATATATATCACATGAATCAGTGGTCAAAACTGAATAAAATGACCAGTCACACTTGTATTTATATTGATCATAAACAACAAATAAACAACATGTTTTTGTGTGAGATGTCAAAACTTTCATCAGAACTGTCATGTATTAATTTTTTTTTAGTTTTTTTTTAAGAAATGAATTAAATATTTATATCAATGGATTCATTAAAATTCTCTGAGTAAAATAACATCTCACTTTATATGATCCTAACAAGAATTTGTTAATATAATGACTAAATCTGTCTGATTAACATGATTCAGAATAATGATCAATTTTTTAAAAAGTAACTTTTTCAAAGAAATATGAAAAATAGTTACATTTCCTGATTTAGTACAAGGAGACAAACAAAATGAGACCCCACTTTATATGATTCTTGTCTAATTAACAATATAATTTTGTATATATTAAGGAATGTGGTCAAAGTGAAGCAATAACATACATGTGTGATATTTGTTTTACTTCCGCTGTTAAACCTTGGTGTAAAAAATGGTCTTGTAAAGAACTTTATCAACTATAATTCAAAACAAACAAAGACAATTAACGAGAGAAAAAAAAAATTCTCTCATTAAAACTGTTAAATTAAAAACAGATTTTGATTTAATATCGAATTCAGTATAATGATATAAATATCAGTTTCCATACAGATTTATAGATTATCGTTGGTTATCTCAACAAGATTAATTTTCTCGCTTGAGCCAGTCACGGCGAAAGCGAGAAAAGCAATCGAGTTGAGATGACCAATGATAATCTGTTTATCGCTATTTTACCTATGACAACGTTGTCAATTTCATGTCAATTTCATTAGCAACGCCACGTGGCTCCTTAGTTTCTAGCAATACATTTCCATCTCAAGTGAGTAGCATGGTATGAAAATTATCACAAAAAAATATCAAAGGAAAAATGCACAAAATAGCGATAAATATTATTATATTATTTCAGAAGTAACTTGTAGTTATGTGTTTTATACTGCTAATGTACAATCTGTTATGTTCTGGAGTAACATGTAGTTGTGTGTTTTATACTGCTGGTGTACAATCTGTTATGTTCTGAAGTAACTTGTTGTTATGTGTTTTATACTGCTTGTGTACAATCTGTTATGTTCTAAGTTAACTTGCAGTTGTATATTTTATACTGCTGATGTACAATCTGTTATGTTCTGAAGTAACCTGTGGTTGAGTGTTTTATACTGCTTATGTACAATCTGTTATGTTCTGATGTAACTTGTTATGTGTTTTATACCGCTAATGTACAATCTGTTATGTTCTGAAGTAATTTGTAGTTGTGTGTTTTATATTTCTTATGTACAATTTGTTCTGTTCTGAAGTAACTTGTAGTTGTGTGTTTAATACTGCTTGTGTACAATTTGTTATGTTCTGAAGTAATTTTTAGAACTTTGTTTGTTTTATACTGCTTATGTACAATCTGTTATGTTCTGAAGCAACTTGTTTTTTATTTTTTATACTTCTGTTATTATAGTTCTAAAGTAAATTGTTGTCGTGTGTTTATGTACAATATTCAACATTTTGAAGTTACTTGTAGTTTTCTCTGTTTCACTGTGCTTTAATTTTAAGTTACATGTAGTTTTGTGTCTTTTTTTTGTTCATGTACCATAAAATGCTGTATCTTCAAATGATTTTTCTATGAATTATTAAAATAAGGTAGTTTTGAATGTGACTATTTTACTTACATCTCGATAATCAATGTCTGCACCATTCTGTAGGCTTAAAATTAAGGCTTCTATATCTCCATCCCTAGCAGCTGTAGTTAGTTTCTGTAAGTATAACATAGGAATTACATTTAATCTTGATAATCAATGTCTGCACCATTCTGTAGACATAATTTTAAGGCTTCTACAAAATGTATATCTCTATTCCCAGCAGCTGTAGTAAAATTCTGTCAAAAAACAGACAGAGAGGAATTCTTTAAATATCATATAATTGTTGGGAATTTGCATTTTATGTTATCAAGAAAAACACCAAGAGTGCACACACTGAAATGTCTCGCCTTCTTTACTAATCATTGATATTATGTTGATAGTCCTAAATAAAAAGCTTTATCACAACTGTCACATAAACTTAACATTAACCAAGAAAACTAAACATTGACCAATGAACCATGAAAATGAGGTCAAGGCATGTACAGCTAACAATTCTTCCAAACAACAGATATAGTTGACCTATTGGTTATAGTCTAAGAAAACCAGACCAAAACACAAAAACTTAACACTGAGCAATGAACCGTGAAAATGAGGTCAAGGTCAAATAAAACCTGTGCCATTGACATATACATCAAAGAATATTTCCATACAGCAAATATAGTTGACATATATTGCATAATGTATTAAATAAAAAGACCAAAACTCAAAAACTGAACTTTGACCACTGAACCATGAAAATGAGGTCACGGTCAGATGACACCTGCCAGCTAGACATGTACACCTTACAATCATTCATACACCAAATATGGTAGACCTATTGCATACAGTATAAGAAAAACAGACCAAAACACAAAAACCTTACTGTAACCACTGAACCATGAAAATGAGTTCAAGGTCAGATAACACCTGTCAGTTGGAAATATACACTTTACAGTCCTTCCATACACTGAATATATACTAGATCTATTGCTTATAGTATCTGAGATATGGACCTGACCACCAAAACTGATTCATGAAATGAGGTCGAGGTCAAGTGAAAACTGTCTAACGGGCATGAAGACCTTGTAAGGTACACACATACCAAATATAGTAATCCTATTAATTCTAATAAGAGAGAATTTAACATTACAAAAAACATTTTTTTCAAGTAGTCACTGAACCATGGAAATGAGGTCAAGGACATTGGACATGTGACTGACGGAAACTTCATAACATTAGGCATCTATATACAAAGTATGAAGCATCCAGGTCTTCAACCTTCTAAAATATGAAGCTTTTAAGACATTAGCCGCCGTCGGATCACTATCCCTATGTCGAGCTTTCTGCGACTTAAGTCGCAGGCTCGACAAAAATTGTTAACCTTCAAATTTTTTTTTTTTATAGAATCATGAACTAGATTTGGCATATCCTTGATTTTTCTTTCTTGTAGTGTTTTCTGGACTTTGACCTTTGTCCTTTTAAAGACATGTAATACACTTAGTCCTTTAGTTGCCCCTACTTTTGTCCTTTTGGAGACATGTAGTTGTGTTTCATTCACTTAGTCCTTTAATTGCCTTTTGAAGACATGTAATTGTGTTTCATTCACTTAGTCCTTTGATTGCCTTTTGAAGACATGTAATTGTGTTTCATTCACTTAGTCCTTTAATTGCCTTTTGAAGACATGTAATTGTGTTTCATTCACTTAGTCCTTTAATTGCCCCTTGGTACTGACTCATCCTTTTTTATATCAACTAGTAGAAATCTCTCTATTAACTTACATAAAGAGATACATAATAAATGTATGTAGACTGAATAAATGTAGATGTGGGATATAATAAAGCAATGAGACTGTAATCTAACAAGACAAAAAAGTGTGTTGTATCAGTCGGCTCTTTATACCATAAAATAGATTGGTCTTATTCAACTCACATGAACTTAACAATGGCAAGGGGAGATAACTTCTGTATTATTTTTTTTTATGTAGAAAAATTGTCCCAATATTTTTTTCAAATAACTCTACAGACCTACTTAGAGTTACAAATAAACAAGGATTATGAAGGTACTACATAAATAATACACAATCTCCCACCACTCACTTTTAGAATCTTTTTTTCACCTTCCACCTTGCTTTGTCCCAGTTTTGTATTTTTTTGTTTTTGGAATTAGTTTGGTAGTTCACTTAGAATTCTACTAGTTTTTACTTGTATCTAATTGTACACTAATGGGGAACAAAACTACAAATGACAAGAAGACTATTAAGTAAATCTTACCTCATTCCAGCTTTCCATTATAGCCTAAAAATAGAAAAGTAAAGTTATATTTAATATATACTGTTGAGTTTTAATTGAGGTATTTGTGTTATTGTCAATTGAAAAAAACATGATCACTAAAAAATACTGACCTAATATTTCTATCTTCTTATTTCATTCAAATAATATATAATAGCATTGAAACAGTCATTTATCTCAACTTGTCTGCACTATTTAAAGTTAATGAACTGAACTACCTTAAAAATCTAATCACATACCTGAATGAGGTACAAATGTATTCTACAAACAGGGTGTGACTCTTTCCATCGAACACCAGAACATCTATTGCACTTTCTTTCAAGTTTTATTTACCAGCATTAAGACACACATAAAGAACAATATTAAATATCATATTGCAGCTTCTCAAAACACTGTCTATGATCAACTATTCCAGTCACATTAAATTCAATCATTTTTTATTCTGTATGTGCCTGTCCACAGCCAGGACCTATAATGTAGTGGATGTAGTTAGAAGCTGTGTACCATATTTGTTTTTCCTTCATTGTTGTAGTACAAAGTAGGCTGTTGATGTTTTCTTTTGAAATGTTTCACATTTTATCATACAATGTCTTTTTATAGATGATTATATGGTATGGGTTTTGGCTTTTGCTCATTGTTGAAGGCTATTGGACGACCTGTAATTGTTTATATCTTTGTCCTATGGTCTAGGAATAATTGTATCATTGTTAATCATACCACACCTCCTTAGGTAACTTCAAACTAGACAAATAGACTTGTGTCGCTGCATGCAAGTGATAGGCCATTTCTGGAATCATGTCTTTCACCGGAAAATATCCTCAATTTCGCACCCTTTTGTGACATCATTTACCAGATAGAAGGTGGGCCTGTATCCCTGCTCTATTAAAGTTTCAAGCATTTTCAGAATCGTCATTCTGCAGAGTAGTTTAGAAATACTTTATTTTCCGTAAGGACGCAATCTTAATTCCCATACCACTTAAGGAGGGTCACAAACTTATTAAATTTTAATTCTCCAAATATTTTGTGCAATATACGATCAAACTTTTTCACCCGTTCGCTCAACATGTGTTGGAAGTGACGATGCCTACATTTTAGTTATGTGGTGATGGAAGTCATATGACAGATTCAACTAACTACCGTATCCCGGAACTGGCCTATTGAGGCAACATATTCACTAAGGCATAAATGATCACTCCCTTAAATCTTTAATTATAAAGCCAAGAAAACTTTCATGAAAATTTTCTTTGTACAATGCACAACAGAAACTACAAGAATGTGTCAATAGTCATGATAGTACATGGATGCCCCACTAACACTATCATTTTCTATGTTCAGTGGACTGTGAAATTGGGGTCAAAACTAGTAAGCAACATGTGTAAGAAGTTTCAAGTTGATAGGACTTCAACTTCATCAAAAAATATCTTGACAAAAAGCTTTAACCTGAAGTGGGACAGACGCATTTTCTATGTTCAGTGGACCGTGAAATGGATTCAGCTCTATATTTGGATTGTGATTAAATAGTTGACACAGCATAGGTTTCTGACACAGAATGAATGTGGTCTAATGAACTTAAAATATTTGTTTGCCTTTGAGCAATTCACTATGCTGTTGAATATTAATCCTCTCAAAAAAATGTTTGAAGAAATTTTCTTTTTATTGATGAAATCTGAAATGAGAAAAAAATTTAACCCCATTTTTTTTCACATCCCCCTTTCCCTTTTTCCAAAACTGATCGCATTTCAAATTTCTAATGGAGTTTGCAACAATAACTACTCATTTAAATACATCATAAAATATTAAAATGTAAAATAAAGTGCTTGTTATCACTGAATGGTAAAGATTGTTTTAATTTATCAGTTGGTAGTAAAAGTGAATATACATTGCATATTGTATGAAACAATGATTTAAGTTGATTCAACTACTATTCTGGACAAAGAAAGATAACTCAAATTGAAAATTTCTTAATTAGATATTTCTTGCTATTGCACAATACTGTGCAATTGAAAATATTTGCTATTGCACAAAACTAAGTTTCAAGTTGATTGGACTTCAGCTTCATCAAAAACTACCTTGACCCAAAACTTTAACCTGAACGGACGAACGGACGCACAGACGGACGAACAAACGGAGCCACAGACCAGAAAACATAATGCCCCTCTATTATCGTAGGTGGGGCATCAAAATCGAAGTACATGTTTAGATTCAGCATATCAAAAAAGCCCAAGAATTCAATTTTTGTTAAAATCAAACTTAGTTTAATTTTGGACCCTTTGGACTTTACTGTAGACCAATTTGAAAACGGGACCAAAAATTAAGAATCTACATACACAGTTAGATTTGGCATATCAAAGAACCCCAATTATTCAATTTTTTATGAAATCAAACAAAGTTTAATTTTGGACCCTGATTTGGACCAACTTGAAAACTGGGCCAATAATCAAAAATCTAAGTACATTTTTAGATTCAGCATATCAAAGAACCCCAATGATATCATATACCGAAAAAGTAAGCGACATCTTGTGAAACATTTTTACACCGCCAGAAAAAAATTAGGCGGAAGAAAAAAAAAAAAAATAATAATCAGAACAAATCCACCAGGAAAGGTGGAAAGACCTAATAAATTAACAAAGAACTACTATATATAAAGCTAGCAGTTACTGCCATACGCCAGCTCCAGACCTCAATTCATGAAACTGATTGCAAGGTTATGTCTTCATTATGCACACTCTCTCCCTGTTGTATTTATTGCTAATTTATTTCGGAACATTCATGAAATATGCGTCACTGGCAAACAAAAATCGATAATTTAAAATAGGTTGTTTACGTTCAAATTACGAAGAAACTTAGGATTCAACTCCCTCGGACAAAGTAGCCCTTATAGATGGATTTTGATATGTTTTAACTTCACTTTGACCAAACACCTCTTCAATTGTTTTCGGTTCTTATTTTTCTTGACTTTCAATTTCAGTTTTCAGCGTTCCGTTGTTGAATTCTTTACTTAAAATTCAGCGTTTTACATTGTACTGGTTTTTCGAGAGCAACATTGGTGTACGGCCAAATATGGAAAAATCCATCATGCAGCTGACACTGTGCCTTCTCTTTACACGCCCCTTTCTGACTGAATGTACCTGTGTTCTTTTAGTTTGCTAAAAGTCGATTGTCGTACGATAATTCAAAAATGTTCAAATAACAAAATGCAAAACGGAACAAAAATATCCCTTATTACATAAAAGTCCCTTTCCTTTTGTTTACTATTTAAAAACAGTGGTTGATCTAGGACCCATAATGGAGCTACATGTACGTATATAGGATAACCAGTCCAAATGTGTATATAAGGGAGCAACCATTTAACTTTAAAAGTGGGTGTGGTTGTTTTGTCGAAGTGCGAACAATTTTATTAAGTTTATCGCTGATATCAATTTTAATTTGAGAAGAATTTTCAATTTTCAAAATTCCGACACCTGCAAATAGATAGATGGGCGCTTAATGTAGTACAGCGGCAACTATTACATACATATGAATGCTGAAAATAATGTTTATGGTATATGTTTATATATGATATGAATGGTTTCAACTTTTATAAAACCAGAGCTATAAGTTTGATATAAACGTTTAATTTATTTGGCCTTTGATGACAAATTATCAGTACCACTCCACATAAAAAGCAAGCAAATTAAGTTCATGTACGAAAACCTGCATATTTGTATTTCTTTTTTGTTATTTCAATTGAAAAGTTCAAAACAAAAACTACCCATATTTTACTTATACTCTTTGACCTGACAGACAGGAATTAAGGTGTCGTAGCAAATTAGCACTTGCTTTGAATCTAACAAATCGTACAAAAGGCTCACAAGAACAATTGCTTTGGATCGAACAAATCGTACAAAAGGCTTACATGAACCCTTGCTTTGGATCTAACAAATCGTACAAAAGGCTCACACGAACCCTTGATTTGGATCAAACCAATCGTAAAATAGGCTCACATGAACCCTTGCTTTGGATCTTACAAATCGTACAAAAGGCTCACACGAACCCTTGCTTTGGATCAAACCAATCGTACAAAAGGCTCACATAAACCCTTGCTTTGGATCTTACAAATCGTACAAAAGGCTTACACGAATCCTTGCTTTGGATCGAACTAATCGTACAAAAGGCTCACACAATCCCTTGCTTTGGATCGAACCAATCGTACAAAAGACCTACACGAACCCTTACTTTGGATCGAACCAATCGTACAAAAGGCTCACACGAACCCTTGCTTTGGGTCGAACCAGTCATACAAAAGGCTCACACGAACTGTTGCGTAACGAACCTAGGTATCAGTACTCTATCAAAATGTAGCGTACATTACTGTCAAAGTTAAACCTATTTAAAGGACCACCTAACAAGAATTAAACATAACTTCCTTATTCATTAGACACGCAAACGTACCATTGATTATAACATTTGAAGGATCGAGTCATGTGGCCTAGATATAAATTATTTTTCTGAATGTGACCTACCAAATTAGACTTATTACCAGATGTGTACTAACATGAGCTACATGACGGATGCCAAATGTGGAGCAGGATCTGTTTACCCTTCGGAAACACCTGATTTCAACCTCAATTTTATGGGGTTGCTCAGTCTTTAGTTTTCTATGTTGTTTCTTGTTTACTATTATTTGCCTGTTTGTCTTTTTCTTTTTTAGCCGTGGATTTGTCAGTTTGTTTTCTGCTTATGAGTTTGAATGTCCATCTTGTATATTTCGCCTCTCTTTTATTGATTTATTTCCTCTGGATGACAACACCCACACTAAAACAACAATTTATGCACAAATCATTCGTCATTTTTTGAGGTATAGTTAAACATTGTTCATTAAAAAAAATATTTAAAAAAGTAAACAACATTGACATGACATAGTATGCGTAGTAAAGACGGAAAATTAGCATCTATCTAGAGTACTATTTTTAGTAGCAGACGCCTTCCAGAGTGTCATTGAACTTATAGACAGGACATTTTTTATGCCCTCCTCCTTATTTAAAAATCCCTTATTTTTTGTTTTCTTCTAATTGCTTGAATTATTTATTTTTTTTGCATTTCTGTAAAATAATTTCATTAGATGTATGTTTCATTATGATACTTTATTCTGTTTGGCTTCCGCGCTTCATACAAATTGTACTTCGGTCAACGCTTGTACACCCCAATAAAGTTACAAAAAGAAGCATTCAATTCTTAAGCAAATAATTTTTTGAATGCAACATTTTTTGTTTTCTTTCAAGAAAACTGTTCACATGATCACATTTAGTACTAGTATCAGACTTGGATTTCTGAGTTATATGGTCTGTTGTTTGACTGTTATGGTTGGACTTAATCAACAGCACACCTTACGGACTTAGGGAGATGAGTAAGAGCCTGAAAATAGTTATAACAAAAACAGTGAAGTAGGTATTAGATCTTTTATCTTCAAAAGCGCATGAGAAAGTCTAATAATTAATAACAATATAATAGCATATAATGCAAATAAAAGAAACATATAATTCATATAATTTTCCAATATAAATGATCAAATAATATCTATAGTATACAAACTTTACGTAAATGCATGAGCATATGCATTTAAACTGACGAACACGTATGCTTACAATATTATTTTAAATAAAAGCTTATTTAGCATTCGAATATATGAGCAAGATGCGGACTAACTCTTAAATGTATCAGTCTATGGAAGAAGCGATGCGATAAAACATTTTCTTATATCAACGAGCGATATTGTCTTATATCAACGAGTTGCATTGTGGGAAATTTCAGAAGAATGTTAGCATTTGTACGAAGAAAGGCAGATTTCTTGGTATAAAGTAATGACTATTTTCTTCAAACAGGGTGATATTTAACACGACATACGTCTGTTGTATAATTTCCATGAATTATTTCATTTAATAACAAGCAAGGTTTATTTAAACAAGAAAATTGAATTGTTGAATAAATGCATCATAATGCACGATTTATCATTTGTAGATGTACACATTCAATCAATGTCACGTAGCAAATTTAGTGGAATGCAATTGAGATGAATTCAATTATTTGCTTAGCCAAAATCACCTACACAGGCAAATTTCACTCACATCAATTTCACGTGAATTTAAATTCATGTGAATCTCACGTGAAATTCACATTAATTTCACCTCAAACGAGCTTATACGTGAAACTCACGTGAAAACAGTTTTTGTGAGTTTCACGTGATTCTCATGTGAAACTCATGTGAATTTCACATGAAAAGCACATAAATTTTTTTTATGAATTTATGAATATTTAAAATAGAGAAATTCAAATAACATATAAATTTTCAAATTTAATTAAAATCATGAAAAACATCAAATTTTGTTGTTGTAAATTTCACGTGAAATTCCTGTGAAAAATTTCACATCAATTTCACGTGAATCTCAATTCCTGTGAAATTCACATGAAAATTTTCACGTGAGTTTCATGTACACATAAGCTCGATTGAGGTGAATCTCAAGTAATGATTTGATTGCGGAATTTAAATGCGGTTGTAAATAGTCTACCGACCTATTAGATTCTAATATAGGTCCAGTGGTGGATCCAAAAGTGGGGGTAGTTCCGGCGGTTGGAAACTCCCTTTTTTTGGCCGATCAATGCATTTGAATGGGTACATATGGTTGGACCCCCCTTTTGACCTGGGTTAACCCCCTTTTGAAAACGGCTGAATCTACCATTGAGGTCACACTGCTATAGCCTTTCTACATGGGTAATATCGAAATAGACAAAAAATGTCATTACTAAAAAGATTTAAAAAAAAAACATTCATTCAAACAATCCAATCAAATACAGCTCCAAATAACAATCAATATTCAAATGGTAAAATAAATATTTCATACAAATTAAAATGTGCAAAATTAATGCTTATTTTCCGAACTTTCAAAATACCATCTGAGTAGCCTCAGACTATAAATTGAACAACTTCAGATACAACGAAAATCAAAAATCTTGTCAAACAGAAAATGTGTTTATTATTAACATAGAAAAAAATATTGACAAGGAAAACAGTTCTTTTTGGATATCAAAGACTTTTCCTGTTGGTAAATCGATATCTCTATGAACATAATCAGCTCGCCACAAGGACGCTCTTTTACATCGCGATGACCGTGAGGGCATTCCGATGTATTGTTGCCACAGAGATTTGACTTTCGTTTTTGACTAGAAACCGATCGTATAAATACGCGAACATTTCTTAGTGCAAAATAACAATCCGTATCTTTTCTTTATTAATCAATTTAGATCGTTCAGTGCTGTTTATTTGGTCATTTTATTGACGTAATCGTTCTTGAACCATCATAACTGTCGTTACCGTTAAAGCTTTAGAATTGTGCTAGTTGATATTTCACTTCACAAAAGATTCAGCACCCAAATGAAGTTTTTGGAGGACTGGAAAGCAGTTGTTTATAAGGGGAAATTTTAAAGATTTATAAACATAAGAAGATGATGCATGAGTTCGAATGAGACAACTTTCCATAAAAGTAATGATTTGTTTCAAGTAAACCATTATAGATCAAAGTAGGGCATTAAACACGGAGCCTTGGCTCACAGCGAACACCACGCTATATAGGAACAAAAACATTACTAGTGTTAAACCATTCAGACAGGAAAACCAACGGTCTAATCTATACTATTAAACGAGAAGACCTCATTTTGTGTGTCGCTTCTCTTCCTTCCACGATAAATTAATCATCATGCCTCTGTGTTCTATAGGTAACATGCATAGTCGCATTTGTCATCAATTCTTATGATTATTCAGATTGAGTTATTTTTTGGAGAAAAACGACAAAAACGGAGTCCGGATATTGATTCCGTCATCAGACTGAATTTTAGTGACTGTCATAGATAGACTTCCGGTTTAAACCATGCACACATACAACCAATCGTATGATTGATAACAAAAATGGAAAAAAAAAGAAGCCAATCAGAGCGTTCTCAATATCATGGTGTTTAGATCGCAAGAATCACAACTATTATACCTCCTTATAGAGGACAATTATTTTTTGCGTTTATCTACATGTAAACTACGATTATACTACTTCAATATATAGAGACTCTCTGTATTCTGTCTACTGTTTTATTTGAAATGTTAACGTTTACTATCTAAGGGGTCATACCAGTTGTGTATATATTAAAATAAGTAAAACATGTGACACAAGTTCAACCAATCGTATTATAGATAACAAAAATGAAAAATAAATAAGCCATTCAGAGCGTTTTCCATATCATGGTGTTTAGATCGCAAGAATCACAACTATTATACCTCCTTAGAGAGGACAATTATTTTTCGCGTTTCATGTCATGGTGTTTAGATCGCAAGAACCACAATTATACCTCTTAGAGAGGAGAATTATTTTCGCCGTTTATCTCAAGTAAACTACGATTATACTACTTTAATATATAGAGACTCTCTGTATTCTGTCAGGGACTTTCTATGTTAGTATAGAAAGTCCCTGATTCTGTCTACTGTTTTCTTTGAAATGTTTACTATTTAAGGGGTCACACCACTTGCAAATATATTAATAAGTAAAACATGCTCAACTTCATCTAAAACTACCTCGACCAAAAACTTTAACCTGAAGCGGGACAGACGGACAAACGGACGGACGGACGACCGAACGAAAGAAAGAAAGAACGCACGGATGCACAGACTAGAAAAAATAATGCTCATAAATGGGGCATAAAAACTTATGGTTGAAAGGGAAATTTAGTTAGTGATTTGGCAAAAATGAAAGTAAGGTAGAGATTAGAGGGAGGCTAGACCTTTTTCGGGCCGTCGGGATCGGGTGTTTTTAAGCTCGGGATTTGGGGATTGATCCTTACGGAATCTGGGAATATGTTTTTCTATTTCGGGATTTCGGGATTTCGGGATATGAATTTCTTTAAATTCTGCATTTCGGGATTTTATGATTTTAAGCCCGGAATTTCGGGATCAGGACCCCTCCGACCACCCCTCAAATTAGCCTAAGTCGGTCTTAGTCATTTATACATGATTCATATCCTACCATTGGTATGTTAATAAGGCTCTCAAAAGAAAAGGCACTGATGGGTTGTCCTATAAGCATATTTTATTAGACTAATAATGGTCTATATATATAAGCAGTTACATGTATTTCATGTTTGAAGCGGTTCAATTTGATTTGAGTTTTACTGAAAGAAGCATTGTAGCAAAGGAGAAGAATAATTGTGGTCTGAGGCCAGAAGCACGAAAATAATTGAATTTAACAGAAAGGAAACAAATATCGGACTTTGGAAAAAGGGAGAGGGCTTTTGATACCTTTTATGAAATTCTCCATACATAATATCTTTTACAAAAAATCATCCTACAACAGTTCACAAGCTGTATATGCCCGCGATTACGCGGGTGTGTTCTAGTTTGTATACAAAAAGGAGATTCAAAAGTACAGGTCAGATATTGTCGAATCAATCTGAACGAGGACAGTATGATTCATCTCTGTCACAAGTTAGTTTTATTGTTTTCAATAAAGAAAGCCTTCCATGCGTGCGTTGCGAGCATATCAGATATATGTTATTTTGGTGCGTTCATTATAAAACTTGCTAAATATTGTATATATGTGAACAATAATTTTGATACTTCGCTATTTGATTACGACATTGTTTATAAAACCCTATCGGTACTGGCATTTCATTGAAAATGTTGGATTGAACCTGGTTTTATAGCGCTTAACCTCTCACGTGTATGACAGTCTCATCATGCAAATTCTGTCATACTAGAACACACCCGCGTAATCGCGGGCATATACAGCTTGTGAACTGTTGTAGGATGATTTTTTACAACGATGTGTGAACAAAACAGACATAATAGGTAAAATTGTCAAAATATGGGTACAGCAGTCAAATAGTAATACTAATAAGTACTAATATTGATATAAGAAAAAGACCGCTATGATTTTTTAACGAATCGACAAAAACTTTTTTTATATCACAAAGCGATATTGTCTAATATCAATTGTAAATATGCAGACATTCCATGCGGGAAATGTTGTTTTCGGCAAAGAAAGAGTAAGAAAATATTAATTTTAAAACGTATTAATCAAATATAAACAACAATTGAGTCTAAATATACATTCAGAAGTTAGTTAGAAGCAAACGTTTCTGTCCGTGTAAAATTTGAAGTGCTGTGTTTTTCTTATATACATAAATATACAAATGCTATTATTTCTAATATCAATGCGATATTTTTAAAAAAATCATAGCGGTCTTTTTCTTATATCAATATTAGTACTTATTAGTATTACTATTTGACTGCTGTACCCATATTTTGACAATTTTACCTATTATGTCTGTTTTGTTCACACATCGTTGTAAAAAATCATCCTACAACAGTTCACAAGCTGTATATGCCCGCGATTACGCGGGTGTGTTCTAGTATGACAGAATTTGCATGATGAGACTGTCATACACGTGAGAGGTTAAGCGCTATAAAACCAGGTTCAATCCAACATTTTCAATGAAATGCCAGTACCGATAGGGTTTTATAAACAATGTCGTAATCAAATAGCGAAGTATCAAAATTATTGTTCACATATATACAATATTTAGCAAGTTTTATAATGAACGCACCAAAATAACATATATCTGATATGCTCGCAACGCACGCATGGAAGGCTTTCTTTATTGAAAACAATAAAACTAACTTGTGACAGAGATGAATCATACTGTCCTCGTTCAGATTGATTCGACAATATCTGACCTGTACTTTTGAATCTCCTTTTTGTATACAAACTAGAACACACCCGCGTAATCGCGGGCATATACAGCTTGTGAACTGTTGTAGGATGATTTTTTGTAAAAGATATTATGTATGGAGAATTTCATAAAAGGTATCAAAAGCCCTCTCCCTTTTTCCAAAGTCCGATATTTGTTTCCTTTCTGTTAAATTCAATTATTTTCGTGCTTCTGGCCTCAGACCACAATTATTCTTCTCCTTTGCTACAATGCTTCTTTTAGTAAAACTCAAATCAAATTGAACCGCTTCAAACATGAAATACATGTAACTGCTTATATATATAGACCATTATTAGTCTAATAAAATATGCTTATAGGACAACCCATCAGTGCCTTTTCTTTTGAGAGCCTTATTAACATACCAATGGTAGGATATGAATCATGTATAAATGACTAAGACCGACTTAGGCTAATTTGAGGGGTGGTCGGAGGGGTCCTGATCCCAAAATTCCGGGCTTAAAATCATAAAATCCCGAAATGCAGAATTTAAAGAAATTCATATCCCGAAATCCCGAAATCCCGAAATAGAAAAACATATTCCCAGATTCCGTAAGGATCAATCCCCAAATCCCGAGCTTAAAAACACCCGATCCCGACGGCCCGAAAAAGGTCTAGCCTCCCTCTAATCTCTACCTTACTTTCATTTTTGCCAAATCACTAACTAAATTTCCCTTTCAACCATAAGTTTTTATGCCCCATTTATGAGCATTATGTTTTCTAGTCTGTGCATCCGTGCGTTCTTTCTTTCTTTCGTTCGGTCGTCCGTCCGTCCGTTTGTCCGTCTGTCCCGCTTCAGGTTAAAGTTTTTGGTCGAGGTAGTTTTAGATGAAGTTGAGCATATTTTACTTATTAATATATTTGCAAGTGGTGTGACCCCTTAAATAGTAAACATTTCAAAGAAAACAGTAGACAGAATCAGGGACTTTCTATACTAACATAGAAAGTCCCTGACAGAATACAGAGAGTCTCTATATATTAAAGTAGTATAATCGTAGTTTACTTGAGATAAACGGCGAAAATAATTCTCCTCTCTAAGAGGTATAATTGTGGTTCTTGCGATCTAAACACCATGACATGAAACGCGAAAAATAATTGTCCTCTCTAAGGAGGTATAATAGTTGTGATTCTTGCGATCTAAACACCATGATATGGAAAACGCTCTGAATGGCTTATTTATTTTTCATTTTTGTTATCTATAATACGATTGGTTGAACTTGTGTCACATGTTTTACTTATTTTAATATATACGCAACTGGTATGACCCCTTAGATAGTAAACGTTAACATTTCAAATAAAACAGTAGACAGAATACAGAGAGTCTCTATATATTGAAGTAGTATAATCGTAGTTTACATGTAGATAAACGCAAAAAATAATTGTCCTCTATAAGGAGGTATAATAGTTGTGATTCTTGCGATCTAAACACCATGATATTGAGAACGCTCTGATTGGCTTCTTTTTTTTTCCATTTTTGTTATCAATCATACGATTGGTTGTATGTGTGCATGGTTTAAACCGGAAGTCTATCTATGACAGTCACTAAAATTCAGTCTGATGACGGAATCAATATCCGGACTCCGTTTTTGTCGTTTTTCTCCAAAAAATAACTCAATCTGAATAATCATAAGAATTGATGACAAATGCGACTATGCATGTTACCTATAGAACACAGAGGCATGATGATTAATTTATCGTGGAAGGAAGAGAAGCGACACACAAAATGAGGTCTTCTCGTTTAATAGTATAGATTAGACCGTTGGTTTTCCTGTCTGAATGGTTTAACACTAGTAATGTTTTTGTTCATATATAGCGTGGTGTTCGCTGTGAGCCAAGGCTCCGTGTTAAATGCCCTACTTTGATCTATAATGGTTTACTTGAAACAAATCATTACTTTTATGGAAAGTTGTCTCATTCGAACTCATGCATCATCTTCTTATGTTTATAAATCTTTAAAATTTCCCCTTATAAACAACTGCTTTCCAGTCCTCCAAAAACTTCATTTGGGTGCTGAATCTTTTGTGAAGTGAAATATCAACTAGCACAATTCTAAAGCTTTAACGGTAACGACAGTTATGATGGTTCAAGAACGATTACGTCAATAAAATGACCAAATAAACAGCACTGAACGATCTAAATTGATTAATAAAGAAAAGATACGGATTGTTATTTTGCACTAAGAAATGTTCGCGTATTTATACGATCGGTTTCTAGTCAAAAACGAAAGTCAAATCTCTGTGGCAACAATACATCGGAATGCCCTCACGGTCATCGCGATGTAAAAGAGCGTCCTTGTGGCGAGCTGATTATGTTCATAGAGATATCGATTTACCAACAGGAAAAGTCTTTGATATCCAAAAAGAACTGTTTTCCTTGTCAATATTTTTTTTCTATGTTAATAATAAACACATTTTCTGTTTGACAAGATTTTTGATTTTCGTTGTATCTGAAGTTGTTCAATTTATAGTCTGAGGCTACTCAGATGGTATTTTGAAAGTTCGGAAAATAAGCATTAATTTTGTACATTTTCATTTGTTTGGAATATTTATTTTACCATTTGAATATTCATTGTTATTTGGAGCTGTATTTGATTGGATTGTTTGAATGAATGTTTTTTTTAAATCTTTTTAGTAATGACATTTTTTGTCTATTTCGATATTACCCATGTAGAAAGGCTATAGCAGTGTGACCTCCATGGTAGATTCAGCCGTTTTCAAAAGGGGGTTAACCCAGGTCAAAAGGGGGGTCCAACCATATGTACCCATTCAAATGCATTGATCGGCCAAAAAAAGGGAGTTTCCAACCGCCGGAACTACCCCCACTTTTGGATCCACCACTGGACCTATATTAGAATCTAATAGGTCGGTAGACTATTTACAACCGCATTTAAATTCCGCAATTAAATCATTACTTGAGATTCACCTCAATCGAGCTTATGTGTACATGAAACTCACGTGAAAATTTTCATGTGAATTTCACAGGAATTGAGATTCACGTGAAATTGATGTGAAATTTTTCACATGAATTTCACGTGAAATTTACAACAACATAATTTGATGTTTTTCATGATTTTAATTAAATTTGAAAATTTATATGTTATTTGAATTTCTCTATTTTAAATATTCATAAATTCATAAAAAAAATGTATGTGCTTTTCATGTGAAATTCACATGAGTTTCACATGAGAATCACGTGAAACTCACAAAAACTGTTTTCACGTGAGTTTCACGTATAAGCTCGTTTGAGGTGAAATTAATGTGAATTTCACGTGAGATTCACATGAATTTAAATTCACGTGAAATTGATGTGAGTGAAATTTGCCTGTGTAGGTGATTTTGGCTTAGCAAATAATTGAATTCATCTCAATTGCATTCCACTAAATTTGCTACGTGACATTTATTGAATGTGTACATCTACAAATGATAAATCGTGCATTATGATGCATTTATTCAACAATTCAATTTTCTTGTTTAAATAAACCTTGCTTGTTATTAAATGAAATAATTCATGGAAATTATACAACAGACGTATGTCGTGTTAAATATCACCCTGTTTGAAGAAAATAGTCATTACTTTATACCAAGAAATCTGCCTTTCTTCGTACAAATGCTAACATTCTTCTGAAATTTCCCACAATGCAACTCGTTGATATAAGACAATATCGCTCGTTGATATAAGAAAATGTTTTATCGCATCGCTTCTTCCATAGACTGATACATTTAAGAGTTAGTCCGCATCTTGCTCATATATTCCAGGGGCGTAGCTACCCGGAGGCACGACAGCACGTGCATCCACGTCGTTTTCACAAATAAAAAAAAAAATAAAAAAATAAAAAAATAAAAAAATAAAAAAAGCAGAAGAGAGAGAGATGAGTTGGTCAATCGGAATCGGAGACTGTTGGTGTCTTTCCGTCTCCGAAGTTGCGTGCACATTGATTCGGCATGCAAAAAAAGAAATCGCAAAATAAAAATTTATAAATTGAATGTTAAAGGAAACGCCTATGTTGTCAATTTTTTAATTGATCATTAAATAACGACATTTGGTTTCAAAATAAAAAAAAATGAAGATTATGACAAAATCGGAAGGTTAATTGTATTTTTTACAAGATTTTTACTTTTGAATTTGTAATACTCAGTCTAAGATAATGTAGTTTTGGAGCACATTTTACAGTGAACAGTTCATCAGTTTGGAATGAGATGTACCAATCGACATAAGAATTGTCAGATCCCTTCGATATCGTTGAAAATATGCCGAGGCGATGTGGTTGACAGACTACCGGAGCCAATCACCCTGCAACCACGCCAAAACAGTATTGGAAAGTCTCATTATTTTTTGCGTTCATAGACCATATGATAAGGCAACTGGAGAGTAGAGTCGCATCAGAAAATCGCTTCTTTGTGCTGTATCTGCTTCATCGTGTTGTAGGAAATATCACAAACGAACAAATATCAATATTGTCTGAAACATACGAAACTGACCTAGCATGTAATTTTGACGAATTCAATTGGGAGATCGCTCGATGCCGAACACGAACGCTGGTTTATAACATCTCGCGAGTGCTACCATGCCATGATGGCCCTGAGATCTATCAGTCACGGTACTATGTATGTAATTGAAAACAAATGTACGATCAACAATGAACAACGAAAGATACATAGCATTACTGCATATTCATCGGGATTTCAGTGTGAATGTTGACAAAGTAATAGAGAAGTGTAAATTGTTTCTGCCCAGACCCGAAGAGCAGATTTCGGACAATTTTGAGTAAATTCTGTATCACAAATATGTGTTGTTTATGTATTACTATATTCAGAAGATTTATTAATAGTTTTACATTCATAAATTTTTATCTACATATAGCTCCTCTTTTAACCGTCCTATGACCGAAAACCGAAAAAAAAATAATTGCATAATAGGGTCCCGCTCGGCAGTAGTTGCTTCCACATCGTTTCTTTCTAGCTACGCCCCTGTATTCGAATGCTAAATAAGCTTTTATTTATAATAATATTGTAAGCATACGTGTTCGTCAGTTTAAATGCATATGCTCATGCATTTACGTAAAGTTTGTATACTATAGATATTATTTGATCATTTATATTGGAAAATTATATGAATTATATGTTTCTTTTATTTGCATTATATGCTATTATATTGTTATTAATTATTAGACTTTCTCATGCGCTTTTGAAGATAAAAGATCTAATACCTACTTCACTGTTTTTATAACTATTTTCAGGCTCTTACTCATCTCCCTAAGTCCGTAAGGTGTGCTGTTGATTAAGTCCAACCATAACAGTCAAACAACAGACCATATAACTCAGAAATCCAAGTCTGATACTAGTACTAAATGTGATCATGTGAACAGTTTTCTTGAAAGAAAACAAAAAATGTTGCATTCAAAAAATCATTTGCTTAAGAATTGAATGCTTCTTTTTGTAACTTTATTGGGGTGTACAAGCGTTGACCGAAGTACAATTTGTATGAAGCGCGGAAGCCAAACAGAATAAAGTATCATAATGAAACATACATCTAATGTAATTATTTTACAGAAATGCAAAAAAAATAAATAATTCAAGCAATTAGAAGAAAACAAAAAATAAGGGATTTTTAAATAAGGAGGAGGGCATAAAAAATGTCCTGTCTATAAGTTCAATGACACTCTGGAAGGCGTCTGCTACTAAAAATAGTACTCTAGATAGATGCTAATTTTCCGTCTTTACTACGCATACTATGTCATGTCAATGTTGTTTACTTTTTTAAATATTTTTTTTAATGAACAATGTTTAACTATACCTCAAAAAATGACGAATGATTTGTGCATAAATTGTTGTTTTAGTGTAGGTGTTGTCATCCAGAGGAAATAAATCAATAAAAGAGAGGCGAAATATACAAGATGGACATTCAAACTCATAAGCAGAAAACAAACTGACAAATCCACGGCTAAAAAAGAAAAAGACAAACAGGCAAATAATAGTAAACAAGAAACAACATAGAAAACTAAAGACTGAGCAACCCCATAAAATTGAGGTTGAAATCAGGTGTTTCCGAAGGGTAAACAGATCCTGCTCCACATTTGGCATCCGTCATGTAGCTCATGTTAGTACACATCTGGTAATAAGTCTAATTTGGTAGGTCACATTCAGAAAAATAATTTATATCTAGGCCACATGACTGGATCCTTCAAATGTTATAATCAATGGTACGTTTGCGTGTCCAATGAATAAGGAAGTTATGTTTAATTCTTGTTAGGTGGTCCTTTAAATAGGTTTAACTTTGACAGTAATGTACGCTACCTTTTGATAGAGTACTGATACCTAGGTTCGTTACGCAACAGTTCGTGTGAGCCTTTTGTATGACTGGTTCGACCCAAAGCAAGGGTTCGTGTGAGCCTTTTGTACGATTGGTTCGATCCAAAGTAAGGGTTCGTGTGAGTCTTTTGTACGATTGGTTCGATCCAAAGCAAGGGATTGTGTGAGCCTTTTGTACGATTAGTTCGATCCAAAGCAAGGATTCGTGTAAGCCTTTTGTACGATTTTTAAGATCCAAAGCAAGGGTTCATATGAGCCTTTTGTACGATTGGTTTGATCCAAAGCAAGGGTTCGTGTGAGCCTTTTGTACGATTTGTAAGATCCAAAGCAAGGGTTCATGTGAGCCTATTTTACGATTGGTTTGATCCAAATCAAGGGTTCGTGTGAGCCTTTTGTACGATTTGTTAGATCCAAAGCAAGGGTTCATGTAAGCCTTTTGTACGATTTGTTCGATCCAAAGCAATTGTTCTTGTGAGCCTTTTGTACGATTTGTTAGATTCAAAGCAAGTGCTAATTTGCTACGACATCTTAATTCCTGTCTGTCAGGTCAAAGAGTATAAGTAAAATATGGGTAGTTTTTGTTTTGAACTTTTCAATCGAAATAACAAAAAAGAAATACAAATATGCAGGTTTTCGTACATGAACTTAATTTGCTTGCTTTTTATGTGGAGTGGTACTGATAATTTGTCATCAAAGGCCAAATAAATTAAACGTTTATATCAAACTTATAGCTCTGGTTTTATAAAAGTTGAAACCATTCATATCATATATAAACATATACCATAAACATTATTTTCAGCATTCATATGTATGTAATAGTTGCCGCTGTACTACATTAAGCGCCCATCTATCTATTTGCAGGTGTCGGAATTTTGAAAATTGAAAATTCTTCTCAAATTAAAATTGATATCAGCGATAAACTTAATAAAATTGTTCGCACTTCGACAAAACAACCACACCCACTTTTAAAGTTAAATGGTTGCTCCCTTATATACACATTTGGACTTGTTATCATATACGTACATGTAGCTCCATTATGGGTCCTAAATCAACCACTGTTTTTAAATAGTAAACAAAAGGAAAGGGACTTTTATGTAATAAGGGATATTTTTGTTCCGTTTTGCATTTTGTTATTTGAACATTTTTAAATTATCGTACGACAATCGACTTTTAGCAAACTAAAAGAACACAGGTACATCCAGTCAGAAAGGGGCGTGTAAAGAGAAGGCACAGTGTCAGCTGCATGATGGATTTTTCCATATTTGGCCGTACACCAATGTTGCTCTCGAAAAACCAGTACAATGTAAAACGCTGAATTTTAAGTAATAATTCAACAACGGAACGCTGAAAACTGACATTGAAAGTCAAGAAAAATAAGAACCGAAAACAATTGAAGAGGTGTTTGGTCAAAGTGAAGTTAAACATACCAAATCCATCTATAAGGGCTACTTTGTCCGAGGGAGTTGAATCCTAAATTTCTTCGTAATTTGTACGTAAACAACCTATTTTAAATTATCGATTTGTTGTTGCCAGTGACGCATATTTCATGAATGTTCCGAAATAAATTAGCAATAAATACAACAGGGAGAGAGTGTGCATAATGAAGACATAACCTTGCAATCAGTTTCATGAATTGAGGTCTGGAGCTGGCGTATGGCAGTAACTGCTAGCTTTATATATAGTAGTTCTTTGTTAATTTATTAGGTCTTTCCACCTTTCCTGGTGGATTTGTTCTGATTATTTTTTTTTTATTATTTTTTTTTTCTTCCGCCTAATTTTTTTCTGGCGGTGTAAAAATGTTTCAAAAGATGTCGCTTAGTTTTTTTGTATATGATATCATACAGTCTTTACGCATTTGAAACTGACCCTGTTTAACCGAACACTTTTCTTTGTAAGAGTTATCTCCCAAAACACTGGTTTTCTTGTTATCAGATCTCCTCCTCTTGAAATAAATGAAATAAATTTGCAACTGGAAAACCATAAGTGATAGAGGCATAGGGTCTTTTGATTTGAGGCCCTTGGTAAAAAAGTATGAAAATGAGGTCAAGGTCATAGGTCAAGGTCATGTTCAAATTTTTGATTTTGGCTTGTTATCTCTTATTTTCAGAAATCATACAAGATATCGACAAAATATTTTCAGACAATTGTTAGTTGCGACATGTCGTAACATGTAAATTTTACTTAAAAGGGTACGTAACATTTAATGCGAGTTTTGCCCCCTTTTATATCTAATATTAGTTGAATGGTAATATAACTCATTAACAATATAAAGTAGAGGCCTAGAATCTTTTGAATTGAGGTCCTTGGTTGATGACATTGAAATTGAGCTCAAGGTCATAGGTAAATTTAACGTTCTAGATTTTGACCTTTGCTTTTTCCTCTTAAATATACATGAAAAGCCATGGGACTTTTGGCAAAAGATTGCAAGCAATGTGACCTTGAAAAATCCAACCGGAAGTGATCTTTTGTAAACCGGAAGTAGCCATTTTTTGTACTAATTTATTGTAAAAGTATATAGAATCATCTATTTTTGGAATCAGTGTCAAGTAAATTATCAAAACATACCGAAAGTAACATCTTTTAAACCGGAAGTAAAAAATGATCTCCTTATTTATATCTTTTTGTATAGAAACCATACATTTTTGGAATCAGCGTTCAATAAGCTGTCATTTGACGCTAAAATTGACATTTAAAATCGAATTTTAATATTTTCATATAAAAAAGATCCTTACTGGTGGAAAGACCATCAATGGTTCTCTGAACAATTGGTTTTTAATTATCATTGTCATTTTGACTAGTTTCGTTTGTTTCCTATTTTGAAATAGGACTTGCATTTCTTTCCAAGTGCGTTTTACTGTTCGTATTACTGTGTGTTTTTCATTCTTTATTGGCTAGAGGTATAGAGGAGGGTTGTGATCTCACGAAACATGTTTTACCCCGTCGCATTTGTGCGCCTGTCCCTATTCAGGAGCCTCTGTCCTTTTAAGTCTTGTATGATTTTAATTTTAGTTCATTGTTATATTTCGAAGTTTAGTATGACATCTATAATCACTGAACCTGTACACTTTTTTGTCTAGGGGCCAGCTGAAGCGCGCCTAGCACAACGTTCATTGCGACGCTATACATTAAGTATTCCTTCCGTGTTATTTCTTGGAACTGAAATAAATCAAAACAGGCAATATATTATCGTCATACAATCGATAAAAAAGAAAACAAAACGTTTAAAGTTGCATGCGACCGATGCGCTTTTTCTGGATCTACCTTCATCAGGAACGTCAAAAAGGCGAATAATACTATTTGGTTCACTGCGAGTTGGTCAGTTTTCACTGTTACTTCTAAATGTTGGGCACTGGGAACACTAAATAGCTCTTAATTATTTATCTCAAACGCTAACCTTATATGAGAGATTTAAATCAACTTATTTAATTCCAGTTTAAATAGGTTTAAATTTTTTTTTTTGATAGATGCACAACCTTAAAATTTCAGGATACTGTTATCCCATGTGATGTCTAATATGTTTTATATAAAAAAAAAAAAAAAAGGCTTCTTCTTTCCATTATTTATTTTGTAATTAAAAATGATTTGATACATGTATATATTCGTGCTATTTATTTATAACTAAGAATGATTGTTATCAGAGCCGTGTTTACATCAGTGTTTACAGGTACCCCTCTTTTCGCCCCTTTTCTATTTTTGATATTTTAATCAAAAATTTAAAAAATCAAACTTTCAAAAAGTGAAATAATCAAAATTGCACGTTAGGTTTAGTATTTTAAAAGTTTGATCAAATTCCTAAACTTCTTCTGACATCAGACTCGGACTTCTCTTGAACTGAATTTTAATGTGCGTATTGTTATGCGTTTACTTTTCTACATTGGTTAGAGGTATAGGGGGAGGGTTGAGATCTCACAAACATGTTTAACCCCGCCGCATTTTTGCGCCTGTCCCAAGTCAGGAGCCTCTGGCCTTTGTTAGCCTTGTATTATTTTAATTTTAGTTTCTTGTGTACAATTTGGAAATTAGTATGGCGTTCATTATCACTGAACTAGTATATATTTGTTTAGGGGCCAGCTGAAGGACGCCTCTGGGTGCGGGAATTTCTCGCTACATTGAAGACCTGTTGGTGACCGACTGCTGTTGTTTTTTTATTTGGTCGGGTTGTTGTCTCTTTGACACATTCCCCATTTCCATTCTCAATTTTATTTTATTTTATCAAATTTATAAACGATATTTAGAATTTTAATATTTTAATAAATTGGTTAAAATTTAAAAATCTAAAGTTTCAAAACTTTTTAAAACTTTGAATTGATAAGTGTTACACGGACCCTCATAATACTGATCCATTACAATAATTAATGATGGGTTGCACATTCCTCTTTTATTATTTTCGTGCTACACACAGTAGCTAAGCGTTTGGTCATTTCAGAAATAACGTATCATAAACAGAGAAATGTCTTAGTTTATAAGGAATACTACAAATGTATTGTTTTCGATTTTATTGGATGACCAGTTATCTTTTAATTTCATACCGTAAGAATAGAGCTTCTGTGGGGCTTATTTCTACTGTATATGGATCAATCACGGAGTAAAATTGAAAAATTGTCGAAACTTATTGGACTTTTATGTATAGCATAGTCCGAATTATATACTTAATAGGATACAATTCAGATAATAGTTATTTTGCACTAAAAATTGCTGTGCCATGCCTTTTTCAAATAAGATTAAAACTCGTATATGTTTAAGTAAAACTATATTTCGAATAACATCGCTGACCAACATAAATTAAAAAAATCCAAAATGCAATGAACGGTTTACTCCTGACAGATATTTTGTTCTCCTTGAAAAATACTGGGTAATTATATGTCTAAATTTCAGTCCCGAGTAATCTGATGATGTTTATTTAGAGTTAAATGATCAGAAATGCACAATAACATATATGTATAAATATATATGTTTTTAGATACTTAAAGTATATATGTAATGTTACAGGGAATTTGTAAAATCAAGGATTTTGTAAAATCACTGAAATTTCAGGGAATTTGTAAAATCACTGAACTGATTTGTGATTTTATAATATCCCTGATTTTGACCAGTGATTTTATAAAATCCCTGATTTTGACCAGTGATTTTGTAAAATCCCCGATTTTGACCAGTGATTTTGTAAAATCCCTGATTTTGACCAATGAGTTTACAAAATCCCTGAAATAATTAAGATCTTTTTTCACTGATTGTTTTCAGGGAATTTGTAAAAATAAATTCATTCTTATTGATTGAAAAATTTCTGTGAAAAAAGCCTACAGCAGTAACACTCAATAAGTTTAAGGTTAATCTAAGTGAGAAGTATTCATGCACTTTACAACTAACACACTGTAGAAAAATGGCTCTGGCACAGATGTCTTTAAATCAAAAGCAAACATACACACAGAAGTTACTCCAAATGATTGAGGGAAAATTAAAGTGCAACATATGGCACAGGGAAAAATATGATGAAATTTTAAAACTTATTGTCAAAGAGCCACAGAAAGAAGACAAAACAAGCTCTTATTACTACCTGGTTTTAAAAAAAGTAAGTTACTGTTTATTATAGTTTTTTTCTGTAATTACTATAAAAAACGTAATTATTTCATTTTTTTAAAAATAATATAAAAATCAAATATAAAAACGTTTATATTCACAAAATGAAAATAAAAAAGACAACAGAGAATAAAGGTAAGAATACGGATTTGCATGTCAACGTTTTATTTACTTTGGTCATATCTCAAATACATGTAACCTATCACAAAGTGATAAAAGTTTAAATAAATTTCTAAACTTTCTCATCTCTTTCAATCCAAATAAAAGTAAAGTAAATATTTGTTTAATGTAGGTATGAAGTTCTTCAATGTGGAGATGTGAAAAAAAATCGTTAAAAACGGTATTCATCAGATGAAAATGTAAAATATTATGTATGTCTTGAAGACATGTACAGCATAGTGCAGAAAATTTACATATCAATAGGTCATGGTGGTAGGGACAAAATGGGAAAGTACGCAAATGTTTGATTTGAAGCTTTAGAACTTTACAAGGAACTGTGCGAGGAATGCCAACTTGAAAAACGTAGAACTGCTAGTAAAGGCATTGTCGTTAAGCCTATAATAAGCAAGAGTTGAATTCCCGAGGACAGGTTGATTTGATAGACATGCAATCATTCAAATACAACGGTTATAGATTTTTAATTGTATACCAAGATCATTTAACAAAATTTGTAATTTTACACCCACTTACACCAAAGCGTGCATATGAAGTAGCAATACAAATACTTGATATCTTTCTTATTTTTGGTGCTCCAAACATCCTTCAAAGTGATAATGGTGCCGAATAACTGCAAACATCATAAGTGAGCTTAAAAACTTATGGCCAGAATGTAAAATTATTCATGGTAAAATTCGACACAGGGCAGCATTGAGCGAGGTAATGCTGATGTCAAGGATATGGTTATCACATGGATGCGAGATAACCTTTGTAAAGACTGGCCTGTCGGTGTCAAATTTGTACAATTTGAGAAAAACAGAAGTCATTATTCAGACATAAACAGAGCTCCCTACAAAGCTATGTTTGGGGTAGACGCAAGAGTTGGGCTAACATCATATTCACTCCCTGATAAATGTATAGCTAAAACTGACAGCGAAGAACATTTGTCAGATTTAGCAAACATGGCGCTTAATATAAATACTGATGACGAAAACATATGCACAACTAATGATGAACAAATGGAGATTTCTGAGCCACAACCTACTGAACCAAAAACTGACCTGTGTGTTGTATGTGAAGCAACTGCATTGAATGCAACTTCTTGTGCTTCTGGTAACAAAACTGTACATGTTTTATGTGGAAAATCTATCATAACAGAAGACTTTCTGTTAAAAGTAATTTGCTCTCTGTGTGATACAGAAACAGTCATTGAAAAAGAACGTGCAAATGCTTCCGAGTCAATGGTAAAACAAGCCAATTGTATGTTAAGTCGGTCTAATAGAGTTTTAGAAGAAGTAGACATTGGATGTAATGTTGTTATTCCTATCCCAGTCGTTGATCGTGGAAAAGGTTATCCCCGAAATATAATGGCTATTGTCCAAGGAAAGTCAGAGAAAGGCTATCGTCTTGCTACCAGGCATAATATTCTGTTAGGGTTATACACAAGAAACAAGTTTAAACCCACTGATTTCTTGTTTTTGAGTCCATCAGCTGTTTCAATGGAAAATTTTACATTTTTTCGACAAGCTGTTAAACTCTCTTCTATTTGTGATGGACAAGGATTTTTTAAATGTGGATGTTCTGGAAAGAACAGATGTGAACAAAACAGGTGTGCCTGTAGAAAAGCAGGACAATTATGTAATAGTAGAAGCATCAATAAAACTTGTCATGCAAAAATAAGTAAATTGTGGTCTAAATATCTGTCTATATGCCTTTGAGCCATTATCAATATACACTAGTTTTAGCTCATAGTATTTACTAAACAAATGCATTTCAAATTATTAATCTATTTTTATATTAAGAAAAACACATTTCTAATAGCAAGTTAAACTTGTAATCAGGGATTTTACAAAATCCATAGCTCTATTTTCAGTGATTTTGTAAAATCTCTAACAATTTTAGGGATTTTACAAAACCACTGAAACTGTTAGTGATTTTACAAATTCCCTGTAACATATACATAATAAGTTTTGAATATGATGAAAGTTATCATCAAAATGAGATCAAAATAAGAAAAAAATGCCTTGGTGCGGAAAATTTTGTGGTAAATTTATCATACTTCTTAATTTTCTTATTTCAATCAGAGTTTTAAATATTGTATATTGCCTTAATGATAACATGACTTTTTTAACTGTTCTAATTTGTTTGCTGGGCATTACCAATTATGACTGGATTCGGTAATTTCTGCTAAAAAAAATCCGAAGTTAACTGAATCTGAACCACCACCATCACATACATCAAGCATCATCATCACCATCACTGATCATCAACTTCATCAACAAAAAACGTATAAATGTTGTGACCACTGCATATAATGTTGTGACCACTGCATATAATGTTGTGACCACTGCATGTAATGTCCCGGCAACTGCACATATTGTTGGGACTATTGCGTATGATATTGTGAGCACTGCATATGATGATGTGACCACTGCATATAATGTTGTGACCACTGCATGTAATGTTGTGACCACTGCATGTAATGTTGTGACCACTGCATGTAATGTTGTGACCACTGCATGTAATGTCCCGGCAACTGCACATATTGGTGGGACTATTGCGTATGATATTGTGAGCACTGCATATGATGATGTGACCACTGCATATAATGTTGTGACCACTGCATGTAATGTCCCGGCAACTGCACATATTGTTGGGACTATTGCGTATAATATTGTGAGCACTGCATATATTGTTGTGAACATTGCATATAATGATGTGAGCACTGCATATAATGTTGTGAGCACTGCATATGATGATGTGACCACTGCATATAATGGTGTGACCACTGCTTATAATGTTGTGACCACTGCATATAATGCTGATCATGAACATAAGGCAGTCATGGCGTTCCATACATATTTGTACGAGAACATGTTAATGTGATACGAATATTAACCCTGCTTTTTAGCTCACCTGGCCTAAAAGGCCATGTGAGCTTTTCTCATCACTTGGCGTCCGTCGTCGTCGTCGTCGTCGTCTGTCGTCGTTAACAATTTTTCAAACATCTTCTCCTCTGAAACTACTGAATGGATTTGAATGAAACTTAGCATGATTGTTCCTTTGTATATCCTGCACAAAGTGTGCGCTTCGATTTTTGATCCGTCAAAAAACATGGCCGCCGTTAATTAAAATAGAACATAGGGGTCAAATGCAGTTTTTGGCTTATATCTCAAAAACGAAAGCATTTAGAGCAAATCTGACATGGGGTAAAAATGTTCATTAGATCAAGATCTATCAGCCCTAAAATTTTCAGATGAATCAAACAAATCATTGTTGGGTTGCTGACACTTAATTGGTAATTTTAAGGAAATTTTGCAGTTTTTGGTCATTATCTTGAATATTATTATAGATAAAGATAAACTGTAAACAGCAAAAATGATCAGCAAAGTAAGATCTACAAATAAGTTAATATGACCAAAATTGTCAATTGACCCCTTAAGGGGTTATTGTCCTTTAATGACAATTTTTCACAATTTGTTCATCATATTTGCTAACTTTAAAAAATCTTCTCCTCTGAAACTACTGAATGCATTTGGATGAAACTTAGCATGATTGTTCCTTAGAATATCCTGCACAAAGTGTGCGCTTCGATTTTTGATCTGTCAAAAAACATGGCCGCCGTTACTTAAAATAGAACATAGGGGTCAAATGCAGTTTTTGGCTTGTATCTCAAAAACGAAAGCATTTAGAGCAAATCTGACATGGGGTAAAAGTGTTCATTAGATCAAGATCTATCAGCCTTAAAATTTTCAGATGAATCAAACAAACCACAGTAATTTTAAGGAAATTTTGCAGTTTTTGGTCATTATCTTGAATATTATTATAGATACAATAAAACTGTTAATAGCAAAAATGTTAAGCAAAGTAAGATCTACAAATAAGTCAATTTGACCAAAATTGTCAATTAACTTCTTAAGGAGTTATTGCCCTTTATAGACTTTTTTTCACAGTTTGTTCATCATGTTGACTTACTTTAAAAAATCTTCTCCTTTGAAACTGCTGTATCAATTTCAGCCAAACTTAGGCTAAATGAGTTTCAGAGTATCTAGTATAAATTTTATATTTCATTTCCTTGTATGTCAAGAAACATAGCTCCTATGGCTAAAATAGAACATAGGAGAAATTTTATTTTTTTTTGCTTTTGAAGAAAATAGGACGGTTCAAAGAACATTTAAATAAATTGAAAAGCCAAAATAATTATTGATGAGAGATTAAAGCAAAAAAATTCAGGTGAGCGATTCAGGCTCTTGAGAGCCTCTTGTTACTAGACCGACACCCTGAGCCGGATTTTTAATATGCTAGTTCTCAGGGTAACAGTCCGAAGGAAGACATGTCACCTTGACCGGACTCATTATTCTGATCCCGAGCCGAGCAACCTTTGGCTTACTCTTTAATGTAGCGTGCTTAGCAGGGAAGCAGCAAATATCAATTTGAAAGTCTTTGGGTTTTTTTCCGGCCAAAGTTCGAAACCACGACCTCCTGCACTCGAGCCAACCATTGTACCACGAAAGGACTGTCAATAGACAGTAACCCGTAATATAAAAGGTTTCGTGGGAAGCCGCTCACATATACACCTCCAGTCTCAAGTAAACAGGGCTAACGTACCAACTATTTTTTTTTTGTCATTGGGCGGAATGTTTTTTTTTTTTGTAAATGTTTGATTCCAAATTTCTTGAGAGAGATTTTATCTATTTCAGAAGGGAAGCGAAATAGTTTGTGTCCATTTAAAATGAGGGAAAAAATAAAACAATAATGAAATTAAAAAAAAAACACATGTTATTTTTTATTAAAGTCGAAATATTTGTTTGTCATGAGCACACGGAAATACAAGTGCTCCTACGCACAATAAATGAAGAGTCGGTACATAACCAATCTGATTAAGATACAAATGTACAGATCATCTGTCTAAGCTTTGGTTACAAGGATCTGACGGTTCATTTTACTTTCTGTTCTGGTAAATATAACATCAGCCAATGAAATTTCAGCCTTCATATTTTTGAAGGTGCGGATCAATCCGACAAAACCAGAGAATCCCAAATGGTCTTAAAAACAGAAAATAGAATGGAGCGTCTTCCGATCGGCGTAAGCAAAGCTTGAACATATAATTTCTATAATTCATTTAGATTGATGTCTAAATGAACATGAAAAACTGCATTATTTTATTGTTTACTGAGACCTGTTGGTCTCTTACAGATAGAGAGTTGTGTTTCAAATTAAAAAAAGTGAAGATTTACTGCAGCAGCTTTTTACATTTTGCGTTTATCCTGGAAACTTCAATTGATTGCAATGCGTCTGAATATACTCTATAGTAATTTCATAGTAATCTTGATAACTTATCTATAGAAAAACCTTTCCTTGCAAAATAGTATAGACAAGAACAGATTTGAAAATAAATAATTTATAGTTATGGTCATTTCCTTTATTTAGGGGTTGGGACGTGTTGTTCAAGTTGCCTACTGTGAAAACGTTTACAAAATGGGGAGTCCTTAATAAATGTAAACACAATACGATAGAGGAAAAGTTACTGCTGTTAAAATCGAAATTTATAATTAGGAGGTGGGAAGAAACATTGGAATTTCTCTTATTTGTTTCAAGTCTACACCTTGAAGAAGGAAAAATAATCAAGACCCCCCTTTCCAAAGACATAAGTATTTCAACCCCTCCGCCCCAAAAAAAGGCCACCACCGAACAATCACACACACACACATCCACACACATTTCCAATACTTTTGTTTGTAATAACAACAAAAAAACCAACGCATTAAGTTTCTATTGCATTATAAGTTTAAAATATCGCGTCAGTAGTTGATCTAGAACTTCAAGCGTGGAAGTTGTTTGCGCCTTCAGGGAACTTAATTTGTATATGCCGGTTATGGTCTTATTGATATTTTCCACACCACCTTCATTCAATATTAGCTTCAGATGAAAAATACTCTGCTAGAAGAAATTGTTGAAACTAAGGATTTAGCTGCGTAACAATTGATGTCTACGGATATGCTGGATGACGAAGATATCACCATAACATTATACGGTGGCAAAACTATTAATAATTGAATACCACCTTTCCATTCTAAAAAATAATAAAATTAAAGGCCCCCTTTATTTCTCCCTTTTTGGGTTACAAATGACCGGTCCTTTATATGAGCCATTACTCTACCAAAGTCTGATTGTTGCCCATTTTTTGTGTCTGACTATCTTGAGAAAGTAATATATAAAGAGAAACTTGAACAGCTAAAATGATCAGCAAGGCAAAATTTACAAAAATGAACATACTGGAAATTCATGTATTAACTTCTTATAGAAAAAACACTAACGCTAGGTTTAAAGATATTGACAAATATAATGTCTTCCCGTGTTTCTTAATCCACGAAAATTGGTACCCACGAAAATAAATGAATCCACAGTAAGGATACTTGCACATACTATGAAAATATTTGCACATCATATATAAAGGTGTTTGAACGTCATGTATATAATGACACGTGCACATCATATAGAGGTAAATGCACATCATATAATGACAAGTGCACATCATATAATGACAAGTGCACATCATATAATGACAAGTGCACATCATATAAAGGTAAATGCACATCGTTTAATGAAAATGGTCATAACAAGACACTGTTGGCGTTCCATACTATGGACATGTGCATCAGTGTTAATCTATTAAGTCATTTCTGTCCTATTTTTTTAAGTTAAAAAATGTTCAGAAACCTGAGCTTCATATATAAACACTGACATTCTCAACTGCATTGTTACACTTATCGTGCTCCCAAACATTAAAAAATGGCAGATGTTTAGAAACTCAAGCGTGTTGTTTTTTCTGAAAACTTTATTGCTTTGACTTTGGTTATAGTGGTTTTGAATTTGGCCAAGCACACCATACTTTTACTTCGAGATTCACTTCTTCTCGAGTATCGAGTTGCGAGTTACAAAAGTCGAGTTGCGAGTGACGAAAGTCGAGTTGCGATTTACGAAAACGGGGATAACTATTTTTATTTTTGGTGTACCTCTTTAACATTTTTTAATGACGATTGCTTATAGCATTGTATACAGTATTGTTGATTCTTTTTGTTCTTTGGACTTAATCGGAGTCTTGTGTAAAAAAAAATGAATAGATTGCTTACATAATCACTACGCAAAGTATTGTTATTTTCTGAAGAAACCGATAGCCTTTTGAAATACAGTAGATGGCTTGTAGTTTAATTATTATTAAATTTCATAGTTAGCACCGTCATATTAAACGTAAAGGGAGATTGCAGCTAGCCTATAGTACATATGTAAAATACCCCTTCTGCAGATTTAGTTAAGAGTGGACTTTTTGGGGCAGCTGCAGAGGCAATATTTGTTAGGGACCCCGAAATTTATTCTTTGGCAGTGACACTCAAAGTTGTGGACGTTTAAGTTATATATGTCTACATTGGCTAGAGGTAAAGGGGGAGGTTGAGCCCTCATAAAACCTGTTTAACCCCGCCGCATTTTTGCGTCTGTCCTAAGTCAGGAACCTCTAGCCTTTGTTCGTCTTGCATATTTTTTAATTTTGGTTCATCTATATGTTTCGGAGCATATACTGGCGTCAATTTTCTTTATCTAGTGAATATAGTGTTAAGTGGCCTTCTCATATAGTCTTTGCATATCGTAATTAAACGCATTTATTCTTAAGCCAGTGTTTAGCATAATACGGGTAATGTTTGTCTCGTATTATTTATGAGGGCATGATACAAATGGAATTTAGATTGGAATTATAAGGAAAGCCTGTAATAGTTGTTCTGTCTATTCGAAATAACCTAAAAAATGTTGTGCACACAATATTTTGAAGGCCGTACGGTTGCCTATAACTGCTTACATCCACGTCATTTGAACTTAAGGGAATAGTTGTCTCATTTGCAATCATACCACTTCTACTTATTTTATTTTAATATTTATACAGTAACGAATATGCATACACTCTTACGGTTTGCATTTAGCAAGGATGTGTAATGGAACGTGTATATTGATAATGTTATGTCACTTGTATAATACATGTTATACGGACACCAATTATGTATTTTAAACAACACATATAGTTTTATTTTTTTAGTTAATGAAGTATGTGGTACTGGTCATTGTGCGTTTTGACTACTCAAAGTCGATCAGTATGGTAGACGTATGTATATTACCACTGCTTTTCAAATTTTCAAAGCTTATTTCAATGGAAATTCGCCATACAAATGTTATGCTGTATTAAAAGAGTTTCTACTCCAGTGTTTTTCTTTCGAATCAACAGTTCACTATAAACAAACTCAACGAATATCTTTGAACGTTCACGATGGTTACCGCTAACGAAAATAATGGTACTGCAATATTCTTCAACTTTAAGTGATTTGGTTGATTGATTGATAATTGATGAAAGTCCAGTGGCAAATATATCATTCATATTTATGAACGTTTTGTGTTTTTTACTTTTGCTGTGTTATTTGTATAACCATGTCAGGCCAATAACTTTTTTTATATATCATTTAAACATGTTTGCTTTCAACATTTAAGTCGTGTATATTTTTAACTGTTTTAATTTATAACTGTTATCAAACTCGTGGAGAAGAGGTTTATGTCAGTGAAATTGCGATGTGGCAAAACAAAATAAATATAATATCTTGCATACGGTCTACAAAAATGTGAAATTTCGTAAAGAAAAATAAAAACTCTTCACTTCAGAATATAGGTACTTTACTCTGTACATGATAACAAAAAATCAAGACAATTACTATGTGTTACAGTAAAAGTATAATCAGTAATACGGTGTCTAAAGAATGCTCGTCGTTTAATGATTATTGACATTAAGCAAAAAGAAGTATAAATGGAACACTACTAAGAAGAATCAATTTTATTAGAAGCAGGTTTGATCCATAAATAAACTATATATATAGATATTTTGACATAATTTTACATGCCGTTAAGTTGTTTTTCGTGTCCTTGGGTTATTATCAAATAGATGTATACCCCACATCCCAAATCATACTTAATATTCAGGGTATTAAATACAGATCAGAATCATTATATTATATGTTCCCAGTTCCCTTGTTATAACAAGAAAACTTAACATCGTTCATGACCGAGAGTTGAAATCGTTCCTCAATAAAGGACCTAAATATCGTTCCCCGTCACTTATTTAGGGGAATAAGTGTCGTAACATGATCCACGACTCACTCCATATTTACAGCTCGAAATGGATAAAACGAGAAAAAGATGACAAAAAATCCTTAGATTTTTTTTTACCGAATTCAGTGATGAACATAGTTGATATTCGTTTTAATCATTTCAAAGATCATTTTATTCCCAACAACAACCATAATAGTCGTATTTCTCGTATCAATAATAATCTAAAGGAACTCGCCAAGGAATTGGTTTTTTTTTTGTCTCGGCTTATAAGGCTACTTATAATACCATTATTGTATGACGTGAATTTTACATTGAGGTTCTGTAAAAGGAAATCACCAATTCACCAACATTCTAACTGAATCCATTTTCGGAAAATGACATTTATAACAAACAAGCTTTTAGCTACCTCTTTACAGGCAGAACCAAATGCAATGAAAGTTCAAACTATGTACTGGCTTCCGAAGCTGCACATAACATCTTACAAGTAGAGATTTATTTCGTCTTCAGGCAATTGTTCCACTACTAAACTGTCTATTCTACTTACTAGTACGCTTGGTACAATCCAAAACCTGATAATAAATTGTTCAAATAAGGCCTTTGAAAATAGTGGAATAAAATACTTTTGGAGTGTTAAACATTCGTTGGAAGTACTTGATACATTGCATGCTTATATTGCTGATTTCGAATCTGTTCACAATTTTGATTTTCTACACTATATACTTCTTTGCCTGATAATCTCGTTAATAAAAAAAAAGTCACACACCTACTTAAATAGGCATCTAAAAATTCAGAATGCGAATATATATGTTCAAAGTCTTTAATGTCATTTTCTAGTAACAACAAACAAAAAAACTATATGTCACTGGACCTGTTTTGATACTATAACTGCCCTTGAATTTTTACTAGATAAAATAATTGTTTGCTAGGGAGATTCCTAATTCCATCAAGTTATCAGAATTCCAATAGGGATTAACTGTGCACCACTAATTACAGACCTGTTTCTGTATTGTTATGCTTTACAATTGATGACTAAATTCAGCCATCGACGCAACATCCGATCAAAAAATTTAGATACTTGGACGATATGTGGCTCTCAATAAATATGACTTCATTTTAAATGCTAATACTAACAGTGAAAACTTCCTTTCCTGGATCTTGATATCTATATCTTTAACAGGACGCTTAATACCAAAATTAACGACAAAGAGATGATGTTCATTTTCTATTGTAACTTATCCATTTTTAGATGGTGACGTTCCCTTGTCACCATCTTATTGTGTTGATGTATCTCAACTTGTTCGATTATCTCGTGTTTGTAACGACGTATTTAAGTTTACTGAAAGAAATCACCGTACTACTGAAAAATTATAACACCATGATTTTCGATATCACAAACTAGTCAAATATTTACTAAATGATATCATCGGTACAAAGGACATTATTCGTAAATATAAATCAACATGCAGACATCTTATACGTTCTGGTATTTCACACATCCAATATTTTATACAAAGCACAAACATGTCGTCATTCACCTTAATAGCTAACCAAACCTTTAAACAGACCAATTCAGAAGGGATATATTTACGATACTGCTGTCAAGTCATGAAAGATTGCATATTTTGATATTACTATTGATTTATTTTTGCGCCTGCCCCAAGTCAGGAGCCTTTTCCCTTTTTTTAGTCTTGTATGGTGTTTTTTAAATTTTGTTTCATTTAATACCTGCAAATGTTTAACCCGAATAATTCAGTGATTAATCCGGTGATCTACGATTACACTTTTAGTACACAATCAGTCCTAAACTGAGATACTGGTGTTGTATTTATTCATATTTCATCATATAATTTATCTGGAAAAAATCAGATTTGACCGTTATATCATTATAATAACTGTTATATCATTATAATAACTGTTATATCATTATAATAACTGTTATATCATTATAATAACTGTTATATTATTATAATAACTGTTATATCATTATAATAACTGTTATATCATTATAATAACTGTTATATCATTATAATAACTGTTATATCATTATAATAAGATCATCTGATTTTTAAATCATGACTGAGTGTAAAGTTCAACAATTTGTTCAACTGATAAACGACCTGTATCATATATGTATAATCAATATTAATTTCTGATTAGTTAAACGCGCTTATAACAGCTTTAGTCATACAAATAATTTCACGTTTGTCATGTTCTTTGAAAAACATTCTTCAAAGGACTATTGACCTCCTCCCTAAGTATCGAACATCACTAGCAGTCGTTATAAGAGTTCATGAGAAGGTATTTACATTTTTTTCAAAATTTCTCAAGATGATAAAATAAACAAGCACCTGAATTGTACTTGACTAATAAGTTACACAGTGTTAATCACTTACTTTTCTACAGATGTGTATTTCCGCTCTATCGAATACCAATACAGTTCATAACAACCATTTCATGACGGGAACCTCTCATAAATTGCTGTAGGAACACACAAAAATGCACATCAAAATGAAGGAAAAAGTTTATAAATACATCTAAAAGTTTTATACCGAGGTTCTGTTATGCCTTTTAATATTTCCTGATGTAAGAAATTGTGTGCACAGTTAAACACGTGTATCAATATATACGATAACAAAACCTGTTACCATTCAATACTAACGTAGATAAACTGGATCTGTGTTCCCGATTGCGAACATTACACAATTGTTGCTATCGTATTGTTCCTGCTGGTCCGATTGCCATTGTAGTACAAAGATCATAAAAACGTCTAAGTTCGATTCCCGGTACTAGTGTGTTTGTGTGTGGGTTCGTTAGTGTATTATGTATTGTTTTAAAACTAGATATTTGCATGTGCACTTTATGCATTTATTACGAATCATTCCTTAAAGTGTTATTAATTAATAGGCACAATAAGTCTTCGATTACACAAAATTTCTATGTATCCCCAAAATTGATGGTGAGATCATGAAATACGCCCATCGATATTCGTTGACTAGGTACAATTGTTCACTTATCAATAAAGTGGGACAAAATAGTATGCTTTATTTGCGACAAGTCTGATGTATTCTACAAAAGTCTTTTAACTTACCTTATAAGCTTAATAAGTCTTGTTTACATAACCACATTTTCTTGATAATGATCATACGAAGTTAGAAGGACTAAAACGATTGTCGACACGTGATGTATAACATACGGGTATGATTATATAATTGGACTTTATTACTTTCGTCAATCTTACATTATCTCCCCCGTTAGATTTATGTATATTTATATATTTCGTTCTAATAACCGATATAATATATATTATGACACGCACATCTGTCGAACACTATTCAAATCCTGGTATCTATAATTGATGTTTTTGCAAATTCTGAGTCGATGACACTGTGGATGTTTCCTTTACGAGGTATCAAATGCCAATTGTCAAAATTTCTGTCTTCCAATGAATCATCATTGATATGGTCAGAATTATAAATTTATTATTTCAAAACACTTAAACTTTTCTACCCTAGGAAAAGATTAGCTGATCTGTTATTGGCAAAACTTTGTAGAATGTTTCATTCTGAATTATCTCCTACTTCGTACTCTATTTGGCCTTTTGAACTGTTTTTATTTGACGTCACAGATGTGTCTATTTTAAACGTGACCCGCATCTTGTGTTTAATTTGAGCTATTGTATTTTTTTTTATATAAAAACTAGAATGTTTTGTTTAGTTGTTTTTAAAGCAATATTTTTTAAAAGCTATAAACAATTTATATTCATTAATAATCAATATTACGCAAAAGGTTACTATACACTGAACAAATTTGAATAGCGAAATGAGATTTTTCAATATCTATTTTATAAAATGTACAAGGGTAAAATATTAACAAATTGAAAAAAAGTATTTAGTGTGTTCTGATGCCTTTTTTGTCAAACAATTATCAATGTTAATTAAATATATATTTAGCATCAACTTCAATTTACCTCATCAATTAACTTTGATTATTTTTGAAATTAACTTAAAAAAGTTAGCTTTTCAAAATAATAGACTTAAGTATAATGATCATGATAATACATTACATAACAAGTCTGAAAGGGTACAACATCACCAAAAAACACAATAAAACGAACAATATGTTAGATATTTCGGATAACAGATATCCTTCTTCGGTATAGCACGATGTCAAATGAATCATGTCAATTCGAATTAAGACTCTATCAAAAAGTCCATAATCACATGGCAAAATCAAATAACAATACGCATAAAAACGAATGGACAATAACTGTCATATTCCACTGACTTAAAGTTATTTCTTGACACGTATATTTACCGATCCTTTTTGAATTTCGTTAGCTGTGAAAAAACTAACTGAAATTATAAAAGTGTACAGCTATTTCAAACCAATGCTAACAATTTTACAGATTAAGTGATGACAACAACATGGTTATTGATAAGACATTTAAGATTAAATGTTCGTCATTCTTTGGTATATGATAAGTCCCTGTCGTTAAAGTTGAGAATATGAATGACAGGTTTATCCAAATTCCAACTGTGAATAGATCCTTCTCAATTGACTTGTGTTATCAAAGTAATAATCTAGTAGGTATTAACCTTGTTGACAAAGTGAAGTGATCGTATTATCTCCGTTGTTTACACCGATCATAACAGCTTTATAAAAGTCGAACAATACGATACAATGTTCAAATCTCGTTAGTTTGTCTATATTGTAAGGTACTTTTTTATATTGCTCTTTAACTGTGTGTGTTTCTTTTAATCTATATGGCTTTCTTTAACAATTCGTTGAGCGTTCCTGATAAAGACAAATTCAGTAAGCGCTTTGAACACATTGTATTAATACCGTTTTGTTTTTCAATTTTTTATGCCCCACCTACGATAGTAAAGGGACATTATGTTTTCTGATCTGTGGGTCCGTTCTTCCGTCCGTTCGTTCGTTCGTCCGTCTGTCCCGCTTCAGGTTAAAGTTTTTGGTCAAGGTAGTTTTTGATGAAGTTAAAGTCCAATCAACTTGAAACTTAGTAAACATGTTCCTTATGATATGATCTTTCTAATTGTAATGCCAAATTATAGTATTTATTCCAATTTCTGCGTCAACTGAATATATACAATGATAGTGCGAGTGGGGCATTCGTGTACTGAGGACACATTCTTGTTAAATGAATAAATGGAGTTTAGAAAATTATCCAAAAAAGTTGGGATTCCAATTTATGCATCGGAAAGTATGTAACTAAGTAACTTTATTAACTTTTTCGTCGATTGTGTTGAAAAAAAAATGAAACGTCAGTTTTATTCGTTCCGATTTGTAAATTTGCTTTGAAGAACATTAACCAATATGTAAAACTACTCTTGCACAATAGAAACATACAGAAAACCGAAACAAATAATAAATAATTGAAACAGTAAATACTTACTCAATTAAAACTTTTATTTATTTCAGCTGTTTAAATGTTCTCTATCAAAAGAGCAGTTTTATCGAATGAATTATAAAATTGAGATGATCAAGTGATGCAATGTGACATCTGTGTTGATTGCTACTTCTCACAATCTTGGTAAATTGTACAACATTAACTGAACATCATTATTCGGTTTCACAATAGAAACATACGGGAAAAACGGAACAAATGATGAATAATATTTGGGAGAGTTCAATGAAACAGTTAACACTTACTTAAATTATTGTTTATACCATTTAATTCAGAAATCAATTTAGAAGTATATTTGCAGAGTAATAAAAAGATATCGGAAATAATAACTGTTCATTATGACAACAGCATATTTACGGATAAGGGTTTAAAGATAAAATGTCCTGTGATGAGACAGTTATGTTACACTGGAGAATATCAAAGTTTAGGATGTTTAAATTATTGCTATTAAAAGAACAGTTTTATCGAAGGAATTATAAAATTGAGATGATCAAGTGATGCAATGTGACAATTGTGTTGATTGCTACTTCTCGTAATCTTGGTAAATTGTACAACATTAACTTAAATTGTCCTTACTATTGCTTGAGTCTAGTTGTGTCAATTTCAGATTTATTAACATTAACACTTCAGTTTTTCCTAAACGAAACACCAATGTCATCTCTACAATACCTATTGTTGTGGTCCAATGAATTCTCTTTAAATTGATCCAAAAACAAATAGCAATGACATTGATGTGTTTTCTTTTTTGATTTTGCCATGTGATTATGTACTTTCCGAATTGATTTTCCTCTAAGTTTTGTGATTTTACTTTTTCCTCCTCCTTTTCCTCAAAAATCTCATTTTGTCAATTTTAGTTGTCAATCTTAACTACCGATTTTTGGACATATACTTTGACAATATAATGTGAAGCGTTTCTCTAAAGACCGTGGCCTACCTGATTAATGGACTTTTCTTCTCTTTTTGTCAATGTAACTGTATTTAAACTGTTGGTTGCCCCTGAAGTGGTGCATGTTTAGTAGGGAGACTATCAGAAATCAAAGACGGGCTTCAAAGTTATTGTGAAACTGCCTATTCTAGAGGTGGCGTGAATCAGATGTGGATACTTAAAAATTCCAAAGATCTTTTAGAATACATTCAATCTAACTCTATTTCATCTTGTAACAGTATTAAAACATTTGACTTTTTCTACTCTTTACACAAGTATTCCACATTCCAAACTAAAGGACAAATTAAAAGAGTTGGTATTACTTTGCTTCATAAAAAAGAAGGTCAACGTAGATACAAGTATCTTGTCTTAGGGAGGGATAAATCCTACTTTGTGAAGAATCACTCTGATTCAAACAAAAAATTCTCTGAAACCGTTATTATCAAGATGCTTGATTTCTTGATTGACAACATATTTGTTACGTTTGGAGGACGTGTTTTCAACAGATTGTCGGCATCCCAATGGGAACAAACTGTGCCCCTCTACTTGCCGACTTGTTTCTTTATTATTATGAGGCTGACTTCATGCAGGAACTTCTTAGGAAGAAAGATAAGAAGTTAGCGATATCCTTTAACTCTAATTTCCGCTATATAGATGACATTCTTTCACTAAACAATTCAAAATTTGGTGACTATGTGGATCACATGAATCCCATTTGAAGACAAAACTTTACGACAAAAGAGATGATTTCAGCTTTCCAATTGTGAACTTTCCATTTCTAAGTAGCAACATTCCAGCAGCACCTGCATACGGGGTATATATCTCCCAATTGATACGATATTCCCGTGCTTGCATTTCCTATCATGATTTTCTTGATAGAGTGTTACTGCTCACAAGGAAGCTATTAAACCAAGAGTTCCAAATGGTGAAGTTGAAATCATCCCTTCGTAAATTTTACGGACGCCATCACGAGTTGGTTGACCGTTATGGAAAAACCGTTTCACAAATGATATCGGATATGTTCCTTACGTCGTAACTACAATCCCCTTCCCTTTCATGAATTTGACCTACCGAATTAGACTATTTACCGAATTTGTAACCACATAAGCAACACGACGGGTGCCGCATGTGGAGCAGGATCTGCTTACCCTTCCGGAGCACCTAAGATCACCCCTAGTTTTTGGTGGGGTTCGTGGTGTTTTTTTTTTTAGTTTTCTATGTTGTGTCATGTGTACTATTGTTTTTCTGTTTGTCTTTTTCATTTTTAGCCATGGCGTTGTCAGTTTGTTTTAGATTTATGAGTTTGACTGTCCCTTTGGTATCTTTCGTCCCTCTTTTTTTAACAAAGCATTTTCTGATAAGCTAAACTTATGACAGCTTTACTCGTGCAAATAATTTCACGTTTGTCATGATCTTGAACAAAATTTGCTTTGAAGAGCTCTTGACCTCCTACTTAAGTATTAAGTATTGAATATCACTAACAATCGTTATAAGAGTTCATGAGAAGGTGTTGACAATCCTTTTCGAAACTTCTCAAGATGGTTAAATACACAAATACCTTGATTGTACTTGAATAAACAGTTACACAGTGTTAATCATTTACTTTGGTACATATGTCTATTGCCTCTCTATCGAAAACAAATGCACTTCATAACACCCATTTAATGACAGGAACCTCCCATAAATTTCTGTTGGAACAAACAAAAACATTTAAAGGATTTATACCTAAGCACTGTAATGCCTTACAATTTTTCCAGATATACGGGTGTGTCATCACTCCAAAGTAAATGCTGGGTACAGTTTATCACGTATTTCAATATATACAGTATAACGACTATCGTAGATAATCTTCATCTGTATTCCCGATTGAAAATAGAAACAACTGTTTCTATCTTATTTTTCCTTTTGCCGTTACAGTACGCTGGGCATAATAAAGCCTGTTTTCCTTTACGGAAATTTAATTTCTGTGTTAAACCTATTAAAATCGCTGAATCAACTTGTCATCTTATGGGAGTCATTTCGCTTTGAAAATTTAAGATATGTTGGATACATTCACACAGATTTAATTCGTATAGGTTTAAATTATTTTGATCTGGAGTCCTTGGTCCATTTGGCGGAAATTGAGGTCAAGGTCAGGGTCATGTTCTAAATTTTGAAATTTGCTTGTTATTTTTATTCAAAAGAAATTGTAATAGTTAATGATATGATGTGTTTTCCAAATAACTGTTTACAATAAGGCGCAAATTCAACCCAGTAAGTCGAAGCGTTTTGATCAACCCTTATATGAGATTTCTCCCTTATTGTATTTGCAATTGGTATTTCTCCACAATCATACAAGTCATTGACCTGAGGTTTTTAATCAAATATGTGTTTATAATTAAAAGTAAGTAACGTGCTCAAAAAAGAGTCTTGTTGAGATGATTCGTGCGTCTGGCGCACAAAATGTCAATCTCCTGGTATCTTGGAGTTCATATACAACCAATCAGTCAAAGCCACTGCTGGTTGAGTTTTTTTTTCTCCTCGAGGGTATCCACAGCCAAGTAATCAGATCTTCTGTCTTGTCATTAATCTTTGTTGATATTTCCTTGATTATAATTTAACTGTTTACGAAATACTTAATATGGAAATGATAACCGTAGCTGTTTTTTGCAAAATTTTTAAGAATGGTTTGTTCTCAATTCACTTCAATCGCGTATAATGTTTGGTCTTTTTTTATTTAATTTGTGTGTCTTTCTTTAACGAAATGCGCATCTGACATGTCTGATGTACATCTCGAGTTACTGTCTAAAATATAAAAGGTTATATGTCTTGTTTGGGTTTATCTGAAAGGAAATATATAAACCACGTATCTGTCGAATCAAACACTATGACTGGCATCTCTGACAAGTTTTATTTTAGGTAATTACATTTGTTGTATTCATAGATATATTTTGAATTATTTTAGCTTCTTTGGTCTTGTTCTGTGAAAGTGAAGCGTTGTGAATAAATCAACGTTCGGTTTTCTTGAGAACTATAAATCGAAGCTAATTTTGTGTTCCATAAAGTTAGTTTAAGCGTATCTTTCGTAATGCTAACTCGCTTGCAAACATTTAATTTACGACGTTTTCTTTCTAAATTTCTAATTTGCTGGAATAAAGTAATTTTGTCCAAACCATATAAACGTTAAACCCATATTACCCCTTAACTAATGTTTTGTATTCGAAAGTAATTTTTTAACAATAATCTTTTGTTAAAAGATTATATACTTACTCCCAGAAATCATGAGAAAGTTTTAACCGGTTTGTCAGGTCTTTTTGCTGCCCTTAATTCAGGGACGATCTCATCGATTTGACCTATTTTGGGGCTATTATTGTGAGAAAAAAAATCACAGTTCCACAATTAAACTTGTTTTCATACTTTCTATAATGATGAAGTGGATCGATCTGAAAAAAAATTACTGAAAAGAACTATAGGAAGTTATTAATATAAGACAGTTTTATCATATTTTGACGTTTTTTTGTGTAAAATTTACCATGCAGTCATTTTTGTATTTTTTGTGATTTTTCTCAGTTTTAAGAACAAAATGCATATTATTGATTTGTTTTATATAAATGATTGAAAAAAAAATATCTAAGAAATTTGAATAGACCAAAATTATATGGGATGTACATGATTCTTTCAAAATCATTTTTTGTATCCCTCACCCATTTTCTCAAAATTTTGGCTAAAAATACAGACTCGATTGGTCGTAAAATTTAAAAACTGAATTACTCAAAAGCCATTCATTGTAAATACACAATATAATGTTTGATTATCATATTTTTAAAATTCATTGATATTTTCCACTTGTATTACATGTTTTGGAAATCATTTAAGAACGAGATTTCAACGAGACGGAACGAGACTTAAAAGTTAGACGAATACATATGTAAGGTGATCCTTGAAAGATTCCTCTGATTTGTCAAAAATGTTAAATACTCATCAATCATTTATTTCAATAGTCCAAATAATTATGACGTCTTGAAAGGCTATTATATTTTTTTTTCTTTGACGCCTTACTTCGACGTCATTATGCTGAAGCCGCCATTTTCGGTTGGACTTTGAGAGCATATTTTGCTCTCAACTTTGAGACCCAATTAAGCCATCAAATTTTCAAAGAAGGCTAAAACAAAATGCATATATAAAAATTCTTACCTTTTATGTGTTTGTTTTACGAAAATATTTCCAATTAATCCCTACAGAAATAATAATATAAGTAACAATTCCATCCGAGGCGGGAACATGTCGACTGCATTTTTTAAAACGTTTGTCGGATTTCTTTTTAGGAGATTATAAAATAATTTTTACACCAAACTCGGTAAAAACCGAATTTCCGGAACAATTGTTTTACATTATCCGGAAATACAGGTTGGTCAAAATGTACCGAGTTTGGTTCAAAAATATATTTTATACACCTTAAATGAAGCATCTTGAGGAGAAATCAGCTAAACGTTTTTATAAAGCAGTAAATTCCCTTTCAAAGTCCAACTGAATATATGAGTTTGGCGTTATGACGTTGATGTAAGGCGTCAAAGAAAAAAATTATAATAGCCTTTCAAGACGTCATAATTATTTGGACTATCATTTCAAGTGTTATTTCCTAATACCATGTAATAAAGTGGTGTCAACCATTATATTGATAATTCATTTACACCAAAAGGCTTTAGAATGCTAAACGTGAGATCCAGTTACAAAGAATCAACAACATTAGTTAAATCGTCAAACATAATAGTTATATCTACATTGTGTGATTCTGCATATGAAATTATATTTTCGGTTTGCCTCTAGCATATCTTTGTACCAACACATATGATAGTATTTTCAAATCTACGTGTGTACGTAATTGTAATTATCGATTCGACAAAAAAAAATCATGTTCAGCTATTTTTACCCGCTGTTATCAACTGCCAGTACTCTCAAATCGAATCGTCTTGTTAATTCGACCGGTTGATACTGCTTATAATGCTATTATGTCTTCTAATGTTTACTTTTTAGAGTTATATCTGGTCTATATACAAGCTTTAATAAGTGTGTGGTATTACTTTAATTTTTCACTTCTCCGGACAATAAACTTTTGTAAAAATATTCCCTTTCTCCATTAAAACTGTATAGCTAACAACAAAAGTATTTGATTTTTTTCGTGTATTATATTATGGTAATTGGCGGATTTTTTTTTCAAGTTATTTTTGTTTGTCTGAAACTTTTTAAAATTCACAGTGGTATACTACTGTTTAATTAGTCATGACTTTGTTTTACTGATTTTGTATTTACATTGTATTATAAATTAAATGTATTTTTTCGGTATATGTTCACTTGTGCTGGTATGTCTTTTGGTTGATTTCACTCCCGGCTTTTAGTGGAGTTCGTGTTGTTTCTTAATTATTATTTATAACTGTTGATGTAAATGTTTTTGTTTACTCCTTGGTTTTGATTGCTATTGTCTAAATTGATACTTCTGTACCCATTTTTTGACTTTTTTATTCATTATGTCTGTTTTATTCATGCATTGTTTAAAATATAACGAAATTTGATACCACTGTCATACAAGTGAGAGGTTTAGTGCTATAAAACCGGATTCAATCCACCATTTTCTACATTTGAAAATGCCTGTACCAAGACAGGAATGTGACAGTTTATGGGCACAGCAGTCATCACAGTTTTAAAGAAACAATCTTACAAAAGAGCACAAAAGCATCTATCAAATTAAAAACACATTCTTCATTGTGTCGCATGCCCGACGTCAGACAGGATTACATTTTGTCGTTAAATGTTTATACCAAACTATTTAATAGTTTCGCATGGGGAATGTTGGCATACAGGGTTAAAAAGTATGTTATAACTAATTTCAGAAATAGACCGAGATTTAGAATTGTCCCGAATTTCTTTGGAATTTCTAAGAATCCACAAATGGTTAATACCACTACGCGATTAAAAACAATTTTGTCGTTTGTCGTTCAAGGTATTTTCTAATTTATAATAGAACTATAACATAATGACGGGATCTTTTAAAGTACTGATTCATACAAGCCCAATCAAGGCTAGTTGCAAGTATCTGCTCTGAAATTTACTTTTAGTAAGATGCTTTTGAAAAAATGATATTAAGGGTACCTTTTTTTCGGCAACAAATCCGCGATTCGACAATTAATATATCTTCAGTGATGCACGATGTCAAAATATCAAAAAAAGTCCATAACGTACAACAATCGTCGAAGAGCGAATCAGACTGATGGAAACTGAACAAGTAATCAGAGGTATACTTAAGGGAGATACATTTCTTAAGTTGATACATATTATGACAATTCAGTCAAGCTTAACACAGACAAATTAGAAATTGGAGCAATACCTGAGGTAGTTATAATCCTCAATTGTAATTCAATTCTAAATTAATAACGGCAGATTTAAAAAAGACATAGATATAATCATAGGTACCTGTGTTAATGAATAAACAATTTGTATCTTTAAGATTTTGTATAATACTAAAACATGTAAGATAAAGGCCTTTTTGTGATCACAAACAGTTTTGGTTGGTTGATGAAAAAAATGAAACAATGATGAATATATAGTGTGATGTAGCAAGTAGTGATGTTAATTTCCATACATTTATTGGTTAGAATAGATATATACATAGACATAAAAGATAATATGTCTTGCTTCATAAAAATATCTTTCAAATGCAATCTCTACGCGGTTAAACTGAAGATCAAGTTAAAAAATATATACATATATACATATATAAAAAAATACTATTTGATAAGGCTGAGTTATAGATACTCACATCTTAATTATCTATATAAGACGAATGGCTCGCATGCATATTTTACTTCATAAAATAAATGTATTTGCATGCGCCTATACCGAACAAATAAGTGTCTGATCTATCTATATGACTCATTACTAATACTTTTAAATTTCTTAACAAATAATTGTATTTACATGCGTCTATACCGAACAAATAAGTGTCTAATCTATCTATATGACTCATTACTAATACTTCTAATTTCTTAACAAATAAATGTATTTACATGCGACGATACCATATAATCAAGTGTCTCATTTATCGTAATAAGACTAATGACTCACATTTTCATATTACTTTAGAAATAAAATGTATTTACTAATAATAAAGAATAACATACCTCAATACTATATATAAAATGGAAGGATGAACTATTGAATGATTTAAGAATCTGCATGTTACAACTCTTTGCAATTAAATTACCCATAAATTTCAAAGTTGAAAATTAACCCAAGTATTTAAATTAGAATACACTGACTAAATCCCAAACTGTGTAAAAATTTACGGATTAAAAGAGTAAACCATCAATCTTTTGCATGATGAAGAGAGCAATCAATTGATTGACGAATCTTTAAATATTCATTGAAAACACAATAATAATCAAACATCTAGATATAAGTTAACACCAAGCAAACCCACAACTCATGATTCAGGACAAGAAAACACTGTACAATACAAATAAAGTACATTTCAAAACACTTATAAGTTAGTGTAAAAGTCCAAGATTGCAGTTTCGAACTGTTTATTCTAATTTGGAAGTCAACCAATTTACCCCTCATTCAATATTAAGACCATTGTTTGGGGGTGATAAAATAAATACACTTATATATCGATATATACGAAAGAGAAAAAAAAGATTTTTAAGTGATCCATTCGTTCAAAGGAATGCACTGTTACTCCAAAAAAGGCAATGGATTTTCCATTTGGCAGAACTGAAGAAAAGAGTCCTTTTATAAAATATAGAAAACTAAAATATGCTATAAAAAATGTCTGTTCACATTAAAGAACTAGCATTTACCATAACATGTTACTTCCAATTATATTTATTTATTTATTTATTTATTTATAAATCAGATAAATGTATGGTATATTTTTCAGCAAGTCTTTTCTTGATGTAATTCATTTGTTTTTATTTACTTTGTATACATTTTGAATACCAGAATGTGTCTATTGAACTCGGGTGCCCAAATTGCTCTTGCTATGTTTAGTGGACCAGGAAATTTGGATCAAAACTCTAATTTGCGTTACAACGAGACAGATAATAGCATAGGGAACATGTGTACAAAGTTTGAAGTTGATTAAATTTCAATTTCTTCAAAAACTGCCTCGACCAAAAACTGAAAACCTGAAGCATGACAGACGGACGGACAAACGAACGGATGGACGAACAAACAGACATACTGAAAACATAGTGCCCTTCTTCTATCGTACGTTTGGCATCATCATATATCAGTAGATTTGGAAAAGTAAGTTAATATTTTATCCGTTACGAAAAAGTGTCTGTAGTTTTTCACATGTTCATATGCATTTGACATTCTACTGGTCGTTGTGTAGGTTGTATTTTAACGTCTTGATTATTTCTAAGTAATTCTTCTGTAGACGTATTTTGTAATCTGAAACATCTTCTAATCCTACACATATAATTGTCTGTTAAAAATAGTCCACTCTGATCATTACATCTAAATAATTTTACTTTTATATTAAATGTATAATGATCCTTTGAATTAATTTGCCTAATTCTAATATATTTGTTTGTCTTTACTCTATGACTTTTAAAGGACGGAATGTATGTTTCAGTCCGTATTAACATTTGTTAACATGTTTAAGGTAACGTTTTCTTAACCATTTTTGCACTTTTTTCTTCTCTGTTTCAGGAATAACAATCATATATAATATATAATACAAACATCATACATTTTTTTGGGAATCAACCATCCATAAATTAACGTTTTAATGAGATTAATTAGTGGTTGAACTTTATAGAACGGTTTCGGAAAAGATCCTTATTGACAAAAAGCTTTAGATGGGAGATGCATAGGCCAATATAGACTGGAGTAGATAACAAGTATTGAAACTATAAAAAAAAATACATAAATATCAAATTCCAAAAACAGTTAAAATCGGAAAACAAATGCTCAGATAGATAAAAAAAAATGAAACAACTGTTTTATATCTGACTTGGTATAGGCATTTCCTTATGTAAAATATAGTGGATTAAACATGGTTTTATACCTAGCTAAACCTCTCATTTGTATGTCAGTCGCATACAATTCCATTATATTGATATGTGTGAGCAAATCAAACAGACATCAAAGGTGGAAATGTGAAAAATTGGTATGCAGCAATTAGTACCACTCTACAAAAGAATTTTCTACTTCATAATTCTCTTTCTAAACTCTTGCATTTGATGATGTTAAGTAATACAGTTGCATCAAAATATGTGAATGACAAATTAACATGACTCGGAGAACAGTTGTGTTAAACAGTCATCAAAATAATTCGCTTATGAGGTTGATGGAATCATTGTTTCACCTATGACCATTTTTTTACTAATTATTCAGCACTTAGCAATCATTGATATTGACCTAATTTTAGATTAATAGTTTTCAAAAATTTTCATTTTTCCGAAAACTTAAACTTTTTGAGCCCAGCAATATAGCATGTATAGTATCTTAGCTGTATTTAGCAAAAACTCTTGGAATTTTGGGTCCCAAATACTCTTCATCTTTGAATTTTATTTGGCCTTTGACACTGTTTTGAGTCGAGCGTCAGTGATAAGTATTTTGAAGACAAATCACGTGACATTCATACAAAATGTTGATCTTTGTTATTTAGACATGTATGATGAGTTTATTTTAAGTATTAGAAAATTCATATATCTGATCGTTTAAGAATCATATGACGTCTAAGGGACAATGGGGGTTATACCAATTCGCTATTGCGTGCTGCCTTAACACATGGTTCTTTTTGATATATATATCTATAGCGTTTAAATGGCCAGGGGGTTAAAATAAAACCATTGGGCTACAAATTGATGGAAAATGGTTCAACAATATGATAGTGCAAACAAAGACCTCATGATAATGGTATATTCATATAACTGTTTCTATATTAAGTTAAAGCTAAATACCCTAGGATTTACAGCTGACAAACGAAATTACGAATGTTCAATTCCAGTTACAACTGTTTTTAAAAAAGACATTTATTATCATAGGTTAATGACATTAAGTTTCACATTTTAATAGAAACTATGCACACATACATATCATACCTATTTTTGAACTTTCACTTTTATTCTCGGACTCTTTTTTCAAATTGTTTGCGAGTTCGTTGTAATCACATTCTGCTAATGCATCAATAAACACATTGTTGGTTGTACCTCCCTTTTAATCACCATATCTAGCAATGGTTTGGTCTGCTCATCTTGCCTTTTGTTATGATCAATGCAGTGTCTGTCTTTGACTTATACTACCAAATGTGTCATCATTCGATCTAATATATCAATTATATCTAATCGTTGCTGCACGATGTAGTCATATTTATCTGCGATGGTGCCTTAAATCAGATTGTATAACAGTTTTAATAAGATACATTTCACAACTGTAGTTGTATCATCACTTTTTTATTATACTGTTTTTTTTATTGTATTTTTATACTAAAGTAATACAAGGCAATATATTTCATTGAGATTACTCGTAATTGAAGAGATTATCACGTTTTTCAAACTTTTGTCATCTTTTTCAAACTTTTGTCATCTTTTTCAAACTTTTTCAATTTTCTATAAAATGTAACTCTTGGTTGGTAGGCGGGGTCATTTTTTTTTAAATAGATACCCTAGTAATGATTGCGGCCAAGATTGGTTAAATTTGGTCCATAGTTTTAGAAAAGAAGATTGTTGTACAAGTTACAAAAATGACGAAAAGTTGTTCAATATTGACTATAAAGGGCAATAACTCCTTAAGGGGTCTTCTAACAATTTTGATCATGTGCACTTATTTGTAGATCTTACTTTGCTGAACATTATTGCTGTTTAAAGTTTATCTCTATCTCTATCTATAATAGTATTCAAGATAATAACAAAAAAACTGCAAAATTTCCTTAAAATTACCAATTTGAGGGCAGCAACCCAACAACGGGTTGTCCGATTCATCTGAAAGTTTGTGAGGGGATAGATCTTATTCTGATGGACAGACATTTAAATCTTGAAAGATTTGCCCTTAATGTCTTAGTTCTAAAGATATAAAGCAAAAACTGCATTTTACCACTATGTTCTAATTTTAGCCGTGTCGGCCATTTTGTTTGGTAGGCGGGGTCATCGGACACATTTTTTAAAGTTTATACCACAATCATAATTAGCCAAGTAGTTTCAGAGAAGAAGATTTTTGTAGAAGCTACAAAAAAAGACAAAAAGGTGTTAAAAATTGACTATAAAAGGCAATAACTCCTTAAGGGGTTGACTGACAATTTCGGTCATGTTGACTTATTTGTAGGCCTTGCTTTGCTGAACATTATTGCTGTTTACAGTTTATCTCTATCTATAATAGTATTCAAGATCATAACCAAAAAACTGCAAATTTTTTTTTTAAATAACCAATTCAGGGGCAGCAACCAAACAACAGGTTGTCCGATTCGTCTGAAAATTTCAGGGCAAATAGATGTTGACCTCATCAACAATTTTACCCAAAATCAGATTTGCTCTAATTGCTTTGGTTTTTGAGTTATAAGCCAAAAACTGCATTTTACCCCTATGTTCTATTTTTAGACGTAGCGGCCATCTTCATTAGTTGGCCAGGTCATAGGACACATTTTTAAAACTAGATACCCCAAGGATAATTGTGACCAAGTCTGGTTAAACTTGGCCCGTTTAGTTAAACTTGGCCCAGTAGTTTCAGAGGAGAAGATTTTTGTAAAAGTTTACGGACGACGGACGCCAAGTGATGTAAAAATGTGAATTAAAAATGACACATAACATGATGTGAAAATGTGAATTAAAGTGAGAAATAATATGATGTGAAAATGTGAATTAAAAGTGACAAATAACATGATGTGAAAATGGGAATTAAAAGTGACAAATAACATGATGTGAAAATGTGAATTAAAAGTGACAAATATCATGATGTGAAAATGTGAATTAAAGTGAGAAATAATATGATGTGAAAATGTGAACAAAAAGTAACAAATACCATGATGTGAAAATGAGAATTAAAGTGAGAAATTATATGATGTCATCCCTTAAATGTTAATCACACAATGAGAATTAACAAGATATGGACCATAACATGTAATCATACAGTAACAAACAAAACGATTTTGAACACTGAAATGTAATATTGAGACAATGAGACGATGTCAGGAAAATACGAACTAACATCAATATAATTTGACCCACCATGTGTGAATTCTAACGTAAATTATGTTATGACAAAAATACATTATATGAACGCTAAATATTAGCAGTTCCGTGTCAAAAGTACACAATATGACTTCTAAAATGAGAACAATAAGATGGCAATGTAATATGATGTAAACTCTAAATGAAAATTGTCAAAATTATACAATATAAACCTTTAAATGTGCGGCGAAGTAAACGTGTTTCACTGTGTTTCACCCTCCTCTGACCTGAACTTAAGGTATCCGTAGTAGTGTGAATATTTTATAAACATACCGAGAAAATTGCGACCTAGTGCGATGCCAAGTTGTAAGTATCTGCAGGTTGTAACATTACTAGTTAGTATCATTTCTACTTATTATACATTAAATTAACAATTTGGAAATCTGCCAAATCAATAAGGACGAGAAAATCGATATAAAACAAACACAAACATGGAATCACATTAACTACAACAAGAGAAAGACCGACTGCCTTAACAAGATAATATATAGTTGATAGACTATTATCTAAAACTATAAAACGATTCATAACACAATTCATTTAATAACAATTATTACAGAAAATCAACGTGTTTCTCACATTTAATTTTATTACAGTTTGAGTACTGGCAATTGTTGAAGAAACTGTAAACATTTTCTACCATTTGACAGTTCTACTTTCAGCATATTTGCAGTCCGAAAAGTAAGCACTATTCTTCCTGTTTCAGTTCTTTAGATCGTTTAGGATTTAAGGCTGTCATATGTTTATAACATTGGAGTTCAAAACATTTGATCATCAAAATGTATCAGATACATATAGATTTCTACACTGCAACAAATTTATTTCGATATTTCTCAACCCGAGACAGTTAAATTTTATTATTCAAAGCGCGACGCTTGCCGAGCTTTTTAAATAATTTAAATGTAACTGTCGAGAGTGGAGAAATATCGTATTACACGTGTTATAGTGTAGGAATCTGTTGCTCTGATGATTTTTATCCTTCTTTTTCAAAGATTTTTAGAAACTTGTGCTCTTTATAAGCGACGTCATCAGACATGGTTGCCTATTTTCAAAACATCACAATAGGAAAATTTAGAAGACAACAAAACATTTTGACGACATTATCAAATTTTGACTAATCATTTGCCGAGAACAGATATTTCACTAGTGCGGAGAAATATTTTTTTCACACCGATCAAAAAATGTGAAGATAGCACAAACATTAGAGAAAGGATATTGAAGCATCTACCTAAGTTCCAAAACATTGTTCGACTTCTTGCAGTCAGGTGCAGACTTGAAGTTAACTACATTGTAATGTAATGCATTACATTACAATTACTTGAAAAAACATGCATTCAATTACAATGAAAGAGGGGCGAAAGATACCAGAGGATCAGTTAATTGCATGCATTAATGAATCAAAGTAATGAATTAAATTGCAATTACTTTTGCGAAGTAATTTATTGAATTACACATTACATGTAAATAGTATCATCAAGTGAAAATATCAATCAAACATTTTGAAAAACAAGGTAAAGTCTCAAAGATTGTATCATATGCAGTATCTGTTTCATGTATTGAATTTAAATATACATGTACAAGATCTGTTCAATTAGAACTTCACGTTTAAACATTATGAGGGTTTAAGCCTGTACCAAGTCAGGAATATGACAGTTCTTGTCCATTCGTTTTTGATGTGTTTTGTTATTTGATTTTGACATTTGATTATGGAGTTTCCGAATTGATTTTCCTCTAAGTTCAGTATTTTTGTGATTGTACTTTTTTTTTAACCTTCTATACTTTTTTAACTTATTGTTAACAGGTTTACATGTATAAATATATATTTCTTTCCTAATAATATGATAAACATAGAGCATCAACAAGTGTCAACATGGTGAAAAGAATGACTGTAAAACAAACTTATTGGTGTTTGTTTTGACAATGTTCAATTATTTGTTAATTTATCATGACAAGGTACTGTACCTATTAAGTGCTTGACAACAGGCACACTTTTACATTTATGCTTTTCAAATGTTTATCTTGTAATGTTAGAAAATATATGAAATAAAGAAAAAAACTGATATACAGTGTAGTGTCATTGATTTAGAATCATATTTGGTCATATTTATAAAAAATTATTGTAATCAATCACACTTCAATTCTGCTTTAGTTAAATAAACAACAATCTATTTAACATAATAATATTTGAAAAAAGTAATGCATTGAAACGCATAAAATTAAATAACATTTCATCTGAAGTAAAACAAACATTGCTGCATTACACAATATATTTAGTTACTTGGATAAAGGTTATGCATTACCTTGCATTACAAATACAAGTAAACATTACTCCATACCTGGTCAGGTATTTAGAGTACTGTCTTTTAAAACATTGAAGCCACAAAAACAAGTTCTCCCAGTGACATTTATATGCATGTTTGCTGTTTTAATTGAGACTTTTAGTGTTAATATACAGTAACATTTTATATGAGTAATATGATGTCAAAACTAGATTTAATATTTTATCACATATTTGTTACGAATACGTCTGGTTTTGCATATGCAATAACCTCAAAATTGCCCGGGGCAAAAAAGAGCATATTGATATTGTGCCCTGATTCTAAATGACGTGACGTCACTGCGTCCTTAACGACACGTTTGTGATAAAATGTTTAAGATTTTACCTTTTATCTTTCATTAAATTGTTATAATTGACCTTTTTTTCTCTTTTCTGCAGAAATTAAATATATGATAAAAATATTATAACATGTCTTTTCCTCATTGGCCCTGGTATCATCCCTCGACCCATATCGGCCCTCGGCTAAAGCTTCGAGGCCGATATGGGAGTCTCGGGATGATACCAGGGCCCCTATGGAAAAGGGCATGTTATAATCTATACATATAATCAAAAAGCAGTTAGGTGAAGTTATCCATTAGTTAAGCTTTCGTTCAGTTTTTGAAGTGAAACTAAAATTGTAATTCCAGTTAAATACCTCAACTTTCACTGGAAACACACATATTACATGTATCATATCAGTATAAAACTTCAGTTGTTTGGGTTGGAGCGGAGTTGGACCGTTCATAGGAAAGGTTTATCCAGAAAAGACGAACCGAATCTATGATTTTTTATTTCAATATGCTATCAATATCTTTGTTGAGGAGAATTTCAACTCAGTAGTTAGTGTTCAAGTATTGACATAATTTAAAAAGGAAAAATAATTCTAAATTCTGTATATATAAATTCAGACATCATTAAAAAACTAAGGTTCTAACTCCATCAGGCAAAATTGATCTACATGATTTGGCCAATTTTTATGTCACTTTTGCAAATATAGCCTAGGTTTGTGTAGGAATCCTACATCATCGGTTTTCATTATTTTTTTAGTTTGTTCACTGACTAAAGTATGCCGTTTCTTGCTATAACAGTTACCTGCCTTCAAGAGCAGTTTTATACAATGGTGATTACGAGTTAATGTTCTCTTTTTGTGATACATTCATTGTTGTTCAATTTCAATATCAATTGCCATTTCTGAAAGTAAATTAAAGTAACAAATCAACAATGTATACACGATTATACAAATTACATTCATTGTTGTTCAATTTCAATATCAATTGCCATTTCTGAGAGTAAAGTAAAAAAAACTTATACAAATTACTGTTCAGGATAATGGGTTTGCAGTACACTAATCCTGCCTACACTATCACATTCTAATGATTAGTGAACAGTGAAGTTAGGATCAAACTAATCGTATACATTTAATTTGACTGTTGACCATACTAATCATGTCTACAAAGATATGAGCTAATGTGACCACAATTTCATTATTATATACTTTAACATGAGAATGTACTGGTTTTACATTATCAAATTTCAAATGTCACTGAACCATACAAGAGAACACACAGACAAACAATAGTACACATGACACAACATAGAAAACTAAAGAATAAACAACATGAACCCCACCAAAAACTAGGGATGATATCAAGTGCTCCGGAATGGTAAGATCCTGCTCCACATGTGGCACCATCGCGTTGCTAATGTGATAACAATTTCTGTCAAAAGCTTAATTCTTCATTTAGTGTCGTTGTTATATATTGTTGACATTAGTTTTTCGGGTAATGTGGGAAATTTGTATTTTTGTGGATATTTAACTTTATGGTTTTTAGTATTCATTTGTTTATAAAAAGTTAAGATATTCAAAATACTTGTTCTACTGCAGGGTAACATTGTCTAAGTTATTTTAGGCACAACATTCTGAAATTGTCAATTTAATAGTATTTTTGAATCCCCTTCCCTTGTCACGAATGTGACCTACCCAATTAGATTATTTACCGGGTTTTTAATTAAATGAGCATCACGATAGGTGCTAAATGTGGAGCAGGATCTGATTACTATTCCGGGGCACTGGAGATCAACCCCGTTTTTGGTGGGGTTCGTGTTGCTTAGTCTTATGTTTTCCATGTTGTGTCTTTTGTACTCTTATTTGTCTGATTGTCTTTGTCTTTTGTAGCCATAGCGTTGTCAGTTTATTTTCGATCGATGAGTTTGATTGTCCCTCTGGTATCTTTCTTTCCTCCTTAAATTTGTAATTATTTTGTAATTCCAAGAAAATTTCTCATTCGAGCGCTACTGGTGACTTACCAAATTATAAGTATCGTATCTTTAATCGATTTTTCGTTTTCTTGTGACTTGAGTAACACCAGTATCACTCAGATTACAATTCTACCTTGACAGGTAAGTTTGTATTTAGCCTATATAATACTTTTGGAATTTTCATAGCTCATGTAGCTTAATTTTTGAAAGTCATTAATGTATACGAAACAAACATTTGAAACGGTATACATGTCTGACCAAACAAGTCATAAAATTTACAGCCAAATTCATCTGTCATTTTGTCAAGCAGTTGGGTTTCTCTAAATAATACTTGGCTATCGCATTTGTTCTCTGAGTTTTTGTTACCTCTAAGAATATTCTATGAAAACAGTTTAAAGGCTTGTAAATGTTAAGTTCACATTTTTTTTTACTATAGACATGTATATCAAGAAGTCAAGAACTGTGACAATATACCAATCAACAGTTTGTTTTTGTTAGTGAGCTTTCTTGAAATGAAAACATGTACTGAATGTATTACCATAAAAAGATATAAGTAAATATACTAGATCAAAGTCTAGAACTCTGTCTCAAAATACTGATTCAACATGTTAGATATCAAAGAGTGAGTATTTGTTCATAATTTAATACATCTGTTTATTTATTGAGTTACTGCAGCATAAATCACTGATAGTTTTTTAAAACAAAATCAATCATGGCTTGTTACCTTCGTGGAAAATGTTTTTACTGGACGTCTCTGGATGAGGATTTTGGTGTTGATCATCGTCAGAACCCGGAAGCAACTGAAATGATATGCAGATATAAGAGTAAAGTAAATCCGGTATTTCAATGTCAACAAATGTCTGCAATGAATATATGTACAATCAAAACTCTTTAAACTGTAAAAAATTGATGAATTATTCCTCTTGCACACTAAAATTGGTCACAATGGCACTTCTGAAACATTAGTTTTCTCCATGGAAGATTTTTTTTGGTCTGTAGGCTTTCGCATTGTGTTTCCCTTGTTGACATACCAACGTTTTTCGGCAATACTTCATACCTCAACCTATGTAATCTAAACGTTAGAGGTTATGCTTTCAAAGGTATGTTTTTCATATAGTTGTCTCTCTTTGAAAGATAATCTAACGAGACCTGATACATGTGATACTGGCAAAAAATATTGTTTTAATATAGATATCAATTTTTCACTTACACATAGAGATGTCCTTTGTAAACCTGACCATTCATGCATGAACTTGTGGGTTTTTATACATGTTTCACAGTAGTATTCTGTCATCTGCTCTCCACCAAAGTAATTGATACCTGTTACAAACTCTGGTTTTGTAAGACCACATTCCCACTTTTTTTCAAATTTTACATTTGACATGTTGAATCTCGTATGAATTATCTTTTCTAATTCCATCTCAACAAAGTCAGCGATGTCCTTTAACAAACCTCTTTCAATACCTTTCCCAAATTCTAAAACTTGTATCTGTATTGCATTTGGACATGTCGTTACCAGCAATTTTCTCAATTTCGTCTTTTGTAACTCAAAGACCACAATGTTCCGGAAAATAGCAATCTACATTTTCTTCTGATTTGATATACCGACTTGTGCTATAGCATACCTCCGGCTCAGTGATGCAATTAAATGAATCATAAGATGTGGCGGTAGAAACCTAAATTTGAAACACAACCAAGTGGACCTATGATGTGTATCTTCTGGCACTTTAAACATTTGGTAGATGTCACACGGGCATTGTTCTTTTATCATACAGGGTACATAGTAACAATGGTGTTCATCAACATCCTCTGATTTGTTTGGATGTATAATTATATCAAATTTCTCCATAACTTTCAAGATAAAGTCTGTATGTTCATACACAATTGTTGTTTCATTTCTAAATATATCTTCTAAAACTGCATTTTTTAATTTGCCTCGATGGAAAAAATCATTTCATTCTGTTTGATTTCTGATATTAATTCGAAATTTCTGTGCTATTACTATACATCTAAAAGCATCAGACAACCATTGTGTATCTAAAATGATATATTCGGATAGATCCTTGAAATACACTAAAGCTCTGAGTTCATGGTGAAATTTTAGAAATAATATCAGTTCTTCCTCACTTAAAGGCTCTGGTGTATTAGTTGAAATGTCTTTAATTTCATGATAGGAAATTATTGGTATCTCTTCTTTCTTCTTTTGAAGTCGTTGTTCCAGTTGAATGAATTTTAACGGATATTTTATGTTCCAGGTTCTCATTCCTCTGGCTAAATTTAGAATGTTCTGACGTATCTGCTGACATACAATGCATTCATCGTCTTTATTGGAAATGAAGTATTCATACCTTAAATGACCACGTTCATCATCTGCTAGTTCATTGGTGTATTTTAACAGGCTTTCTTTGTATGCTTTCTCGACCTACAAAACATAATATTAGCATTCTTGGTATTTTGTGTGGTTTTCTATTGCTAAGTTTTTAAAGAAGAATATTATACAAATGAATCTTTGAAAATATCGTAAATATAAAAAAGAACATGTGGTATGATTGCCAATGAGATAACTGTTTTTGAAGCTCAATGTTAAGAACATATTACAATAATACTTATAAAACACATAATAAAAGAATTCAAATAGAGAAAAAGGTCAACAAGTGACCGAACAAAACATTTTTTTTTTATTAAGGTAGATTATAGGTAAATATTTCTTAAAATAGAATTTTCTAATACGTTGTCAAAATGAAGTTTTAACTATGGTTCTTTCCATAATTATAATAAAAAGTATGGTTTACCGTGCTTTTTTCCAAGCTATGAGTCGTGGAAAATTGCTTAAATTTGGTTAGACTATGAATGAATATTTGTGTGCATAAACAGAATTTTTAAATAAATTGTGTGAGCAGATAGGTTTCATAATACGTTTAAAAAAAATAAAGAGAAAAATTGTGTCATCAAACTTGTTTTCTTGCTACAAGAAAAAATATTAAGATTTCTTATCAAATCAGTATGTATGTTTTACTAATGGAATTATCTCCCCTTTAAAAACACAAAGTTTGATATTTGTTTAAATATTTTAAGTTAGTATACCACCAAGTATTCTTTATTTAGATAAGAATTCTAACCAATAAATTGCAAATCTGTCTTCAATTTTGCAGATTTGGACAAATAACTAGACTGATTTTGTACACAGATTGTACAATCCAATATGTCAGTATAACATGAATCTACTCTAATTATTCTTTATATTATAATTACATAGGCAAATGGCGTTTTCTGAAATAATTAGAAAATGCAAGGCACTCACTATCTTTTTCTTTGCATTCACATTTTTATCCGACGTCATGGCAACGCCTGTTGTTGTATGACGTCAGAGTAGCGAAATAACCACGTTTATTTCACATGGTAAATTATCGGTTTTCATTTCACTGGGAAATCAATGTAATAAATACATACACTGTGTGTAAAAAAGGTGAAAAACTATAACTGACATGCAGTGTGCGTAATTAAGATGAAATAATATAATTTACAGCAATCTCTTTAGTTCGCCAGAAGACCTGAAATGAATTCACCAATGTGGACCGCTATCAGTGACCTTCGGAAAACAAATGTTCACATTTGCCGCAATCTCGTAGCCGATTTTCGGAAAAGGCAGATCTTGAATTATTGCTTCTGCACGATTTACAAAATATGTTTTATACCCTTATAAGAGGGATGAAAGATACCAGAGGGACAGTCAAACTCATAAATCGAAAATAAACTGACAATACCATGGCTAAAAATGAAAAGGACAAACAGAAAAACAATAGTACGCATAACACAACATAGAAAACTACAGGTTAACAACACGAACCCCACTTAAAAAACGCAAACACTTCTTACATAAAATAATTAATCATTTAAAAGCAGAACAAACACAATACATGAAACAGTGGCGAAGTGTCTTTATCTTTACAAATTTGTAAACATCATATACCGTTTCTGCTTCTGAGGCATCTACAGCATCTTTCCATGTACCAACAATAACTATTGGTGGATCAAGATAACCTGACTTTGTAGTCTTGTCATCCGATATGATATTTCCCTCTTCTAGTCTACTGTAGCAATGTATTGAGTCAATCCAGAGTCAGAATAAAGCTACAAAGTCATAGTACAACAATTTCATATCAGCATTTATTCAAGTATAATTGTATTGACATGAATATTAATTATATGGTTATTTTCATAGATGTCCTGTTACGAAACTTTACATTTTTTTTTCGAAAAACTAAGGATTTTCTTATCCCAGGAATAGATTACCTTAGCCATATATGACACAACATTTAGACTTTTGGGTCCTCAATACTCTTCAACTTTGTACTTGTTTGGCTTTATTACTATTTTGATCTGAGCGTCACTGATGAGACTTGTGTAGACGAAACGCGCGTCTAGCGTATCAAATTATTAACCTGGTACCTTTGATATTTAATTAAATAAGACTTTACCTCAGAGTTCAGTATGTTTGTGCTTTTACTTTTTTGTTCATACTAAATCTAGCATATCTGTTTTCATTATACATCAAACTCATCCGAATTTGACCAGATAAAACTTCTCAAAACCCTAACACTATAACTATAACTATCATCATAAGTATGTTTCGAAACAGGTTTATTATTGACATTCCTGAATGTTGATTTCTCTGACCAATCTGCCACTTTTAAAATTGTATCAATTAAAGTAGCACATGTACTGGCTGATCTAGTACTAAGTGGTTTATATATAATTATGTCTACATCAGCCATTTGCAAAACATTTTTAACCCAAGGTCAAAGAGTGTTATAGACTCATTAGAATATGGTTTTATACAGCTCAAGATTATTTTTTTCCGAAAACATGATGTTCTAACTAAGTACTCTTTTAGAACATTTACAATACACCTCCTCTGTCCTCAATAAAAGCTGGCAACTCAATTGCTGGTACATGCCTCCCTGGCTTCGAACATTTCTATAAACTTTCAACATCTATATAGATGTTACTATCTGTAACAGATATGACAGTTGCTATCCATTCGTTTGATGCGTTTGGACTTTTGATTTTGCCTTTTGATTTTGGACTTTCCTTATTGAATTTTCCTCGGAGTTCAGTATTTTTGTGTTTTTACTTTTTATATCATCTAAATCTAAAGTATGATCTAAAATTAAAAACAAATAACATGTATATAAATCACAGAATTACATGCTCTTGATTACTTTAGACAAGTGAATTAGTGACATAGTACACTCAGAGAGTTGATATGAAAATGTTAATAAAAAAAAACAATTGTTGATAAATATATTTTCAGTGTAACTTTTCCACTTCTGTTCTGTATAAACAATTAAAGAAACAGGAAACAAATACTGGCAAATAAACTTACCTTACAGAATGAGATGATGATACCAGTTTCTTTTTACTTCTTAGTCAGTTAGTGATCTTCTGAGATTTCTTGTTCAGTTATATTACGTTTCATGTTTCCGGTACTCACTTTTTAAATCATCATGCAATCCGTGAATTAAAGGTGTAAGCGATATATATGAGATATAGAAGTAAAAAAAAATCTTCCAGTTAATCAAATTAAGAACTCATTTTATGGAATGTCAGTTCCTGATCCTAATAATAGAATCAAGAAGTCAGGAAGACTCAACTTGCTTATTATTCCCAAATTTCTATAAAATTAAATGGTTTAATAAATAAGAATTTAAAAAGACCCTTCCACCCATCTGATGTTAATATTTCCCTATTGTGGCTAACATTGGACACCATCTAAAAAAGGGAGATAATTGAATCTTTTATGCAATAAGATAACAGTTATCATTATTGTTATTTTAAAAACCTTTGTTGTTGTTAACAGTTCAATATTTTAAGTTATATACTAGTGAAAGGGTGTATTATAATGCAGCATATTCTGAAATGTTGGTGCATTAGTCATAACAGCTAAAACAAAATAATAACATTTCAGATGCCGAGTTAACTATATAAAAAACAAATTACTTATAAAAAGAAAATCGATCTGTATAAATATTTACAAACTTAGGTTTATAGAAGTACAAAGATACTAATTATTTATTTTTTTATTTCAGAGAGTTAGCCATAGCGACTGGCGGTAGTGTTAGACAGTTGCAATGGAAGAAAGCCAGAGAGGCAGTAATACCACCAAAAAAACCCAGGGCATCCGTCAACCAAAGAAACATTTCTATTGTGAGTTCCTCAACAACATCACCGATATCTTCTCCTGCCGCATCTCCTGTATCTTCTCCTGCACATACTCCAGAAACTTCACCCACTCAACCTCCAATGATTTCTCCTGCTTCGTCAGTCACTTCTGATACACCAGTTTTGACAGAACAACTTCCACAGACCAACAGTATAGGAATTCATTTTAAAGTTGGAGACAATGTCTGCATTGCAAGTGGCGGCAAGACTTATGACTTTGCAACCGTGGAAAAGATATGGAGCTCAAGAGTGGACATTACCTACGTAAAAAAAGCCGGGCCTAAGCTATCAACATGGAAGTTAGGTAGTGGTAAATCCTACAAAGACAGTATCCATAAGAACAGTGTCTTTCATTGCTTGGGCAAAGTAGATCAAGTAGAGGTTCAGCTAATGCAGACAATAAAGAAAAAACTAAATAGCCATTTTTAGTAGACAATTTGGTAAAAACATGTAAAGTTTGACTTTTGAAATATGTTATCTTATTGTCATTGAAATTTTATTTTCAGATTTTCTCAAAATTTACTAGTAATTTAGGGGCCCTTTATGAGTTAAGGCTTCGTGTTGAAGGCTTTTCATTGACATAAAATGGTTTACTTATTTAAATTGTTATTTTGATATATAGTTAAGTTGTCTCATTGGCACTACCGCATCTTCCTATATCTATAAATTAACAGTTTTAATTATAGGTTAAGCTAGCTGATTGTTTTTTGTATATATTTATGTAAATATTTCAGGTTCGATTAGATATATAATATAAAGTACTCATTGAATTAAAATATATTTAATTCTTTAAGACTGTTCTCTTCTCTTCTATCTTAAAACTTGCCAGTAATTGGGATCCTATAGCTTTGTTTAAAGTTTATCCATGAACTATCATTTAAAAATTTTGCACACTAACTTTTTCCCCTTAATTGTATCACATATAGTTAAAAATGTCTTGTTTAAAATCTATGAAAACCTTGTTATTTTTTCATGGTTTTTGAAAGAAAAAATGTGCCAATGTTAAATGTAGGAAAAGTTGAGAACAATATTTATTTTCTGTCAAATTTTCTATGTCTTTATCTTGAAAAGACGCACACAGACCAATTATTTGTTTTCTGCTTTTTCAGTTCCTTTATTTATATTAAATCAATTTGTAATAGTATTGTAAAAAGCTGGTTATTTCTACATAGAGTAGAAAATACCCTTAATGTAAAGAGATAAGAAATACAAAAAAATACTTTGTTTATTGTTTAACCTAATTGTCTTGTATTTTTATTGTTGAAAGGCAAATATGTTTTGAATGATGAATTGTCACTTTACTGTTTGTCATCTTGAAGGATAAAATTAAATTTCTTTTTGTTGAGACTTGGGATTTTCCCAGTGTTATTGTTATAGTATTTATGTTCAGAGTGAGAGTAGTTGTATAATAGGTTCTTGTTTTGGGGTAAATATATATAGGTAAAATATGCAAAGACATACTTTGGCGGTTCAAAAGGTGGGGTTCAGATATGTTATATTATTTTTTTCACAGAAAGTGCACGGAGTAACTTAAGACAGTCAGTTCACATAATAATGTATGATTAAAATATCAAATATGACTTCAGTTTATTTAAAAAATGTATTGGACATTTTGTAATTTGTTTTGTTTAAATATTGTTCTATAATATATTTGTTTATTTATAATGTTATTAACATGATTAAAATTGCTAGCTAGAAAAGAGAAATGTTATTGCTAGCAAATAAACCTATACCTAGAGTTTTGTTTTATTCATTATACTGAGGATTAACAAATGCCGAAAAAAAACTGTATATAGATTTACATATTACTGTCTACACTTACACTTCCGAAGAAAAAATAATCTGCTTTAACTCATTAAGGGGAATAACTCTAACTAAACAATTGGACAACTAGTTTGACCTAGTGTTAAGTACATTCAAGACAGATTTTAGCATGTTGAGAATATATCAAGAAAAATTAAGACACAATTCAAAATGTTCAGAATGTGTCGAGACATAATGAGGAAAAAAAAGAATGTCGAGAATCCGTCGAGACATAATGAGGAAAAAAAAGAATGTCGAGAATCCGTCGAGACATAATGAGGGAAAAAAAGAATGTCGAGAATCTGTCGAGAAATTTTAAGACAGTATTCAAATGTCGAGAATTTGTCAAGAATTTTTTAGACATTATTCAGAATGTCGAGAATATGTCGAGTAAATTTCATACTTATTTAATATAAGTCAGAATTTGTCAAGAAAAATTCAGACATAATTCATTCTTTTTGAGATTGTCGAGTAAAAGTTCATGCAAATCGAGACAAAAACTGGTCTTTTCAGACTTTTGGACTTTTGTAGTGTTTGTAACCTTTGAACTGTTAACAAGTGTAGCTGGCTTTATGATCAAACACGTAAATACAACATATACACTGGTGTCAATGTCTTTAAGCACGACTTCAACGTCTAAGGTTATCTGATATCTTGGTAATGATGGCTTAATATTGAATATATCTTTAAGAACTCGCTTCATAATAAAATTAACGGTACCAACTTTCTTGCACCAGATGCGCATTTCGACAATACATGTCTCTTCAGTGATGCTCGTAGCCAAAATATTTGAAATCCAAAACTTATACAAAAGATGAAGAGCTATAATCCATAAGTGGCAATTGACCAACAATTTTCTCTTGATTCAAACACATAAATGAAGATACCATACTTCTAGCAGTGTTAATAGCACTGTTTTCTAAACCTTTGATATAACGAAGTAAAAAATGATTGGCCGTTAATGAGTGAATTTTCCTTCCACTGCAAAATAACAACAATCTCTTGCAATATGTCCTAGTTTGCGTTTTACACCTCCCAATTTCCCCTTTCACACTGGATTTTTTTCAAACACTCGCCGGGTATTTAAATAATCCAAGATTTCAAGCCCTGAAAATGCAAAACTTAATCACCTATAGAGGCTATACAGCATACCAGTGACCTATGGTGTACTGATGGCATGGCACCCTAGACCCCAACCCAGGATTTCATAGGAAAGTGGGTGAAACAAAGGGTACCAGTAGTTAAGTGTTGGTAAAAAGTTCTATCTTTACACGTACTAAGTCTGCGGTTCATTCAAAAAATGTAAACTATCATGTCATTCTTCTTTTAATTTTTATTGTTGAATCCATCGGCATCACACATAATCATTGTTTATCACTATCGTTAGTTTTGTTGGATAGTAATTGAAAATACATTTAGGCTATCTCCTAATGCTAGTATGAATGATTGAAAACCTTGACGCTTACTAAATATTTGTCACTTAAATATTGCTATCAATGTTAACAAAGTTAATATAAAATTACAGAACAATCAGTATTTTAAATTGAATATCACATATAACTAAAAGATCGATTTAAGGGTGATAGGGCAAACTATTAAATGAATGACAAAGACACATATGCATTATACTCCTTTTAAATATATGAACTAATAACCATTTTGAAACTTCAATCAAGCTTTCCATATCAACCAATTTTGTAGAAGCTAAATTGCAATTAACAAAATTTAAAATTACAGCAGTCTGCTTGAGGACAAGAGTTTTGGTAAAAGTATCTTTAAAGCTAACAACAATATGAAATCTAATTGTAAAACTTACTCATTGATCAATATGAGATATTACCTTGTGCATTAGAATCATCTGCTTCATTGAGTTTTGCTACAACAAGATAAATTGCATCTTGGGACAGAAAGGTTTGATGTGTGTGGTAAAATTCTTCTTCCCCTGCAAAATCCCATAGCAAAAATGTGGCATATTCCTCTTTGTCATGTCTATCAACTTTAGACTTGGCGGTTAGCATGGTTTCAAAATCCCTTGCTGCTTGTTCAGAGGATTGGCTTGACTGTTGAGGTGTTACTAGAGGTTCTTCTAGAGGTTTTATATTTTTAGGTTGCATGGATACTGTCTCTGATTTCATTGATTCATCATAAAATATTGCTTGTCTTTTTCCCTTAATGGCCATGTGTGATTCTACTGGTTTTTCATTAGTTCCTTTGTCCTGAAGTTGTTCCTCACATTCTTTCAATAGTCTTCCAAGAGTTTCAGTTACTTCATATTTGTCTATCATTAAAAAATAAAAATATCAGTTTATTTCTGAGTCAGTAGAAATAAGGAAACGTTTAGTACAAAGGAATAAAAAAAGCAATAAACCGTTACACAGTGGACTTTGTCTATCCTAATATATTCAAACTTTAAAAATACAACTGAAAGTTGTACATAGTCAACATAATAAAGGTGTACATAGTCAAAATAATAAAGGTGTACATAGTCAAAATAATAAAGGTGCACATAGTCAAAATAATAAAGGTGTACATAGTCAAAATAATAAAGGTGTACATAGTCAAAATAATAAAGGTGCACATAGTCAAAATAATAAAGGTGTACATAGTCAAAATAATAAAGGTGGTTTCTGTAATTGGTTGTTTAAGAGAGGCAAAAGATATCAAAGGGAAAACATGAATTTTGAAAACAAACTGACAATGGCATAAAAAATAACAAACAACAGTAAACCAAACACAGCATAGAAAACGAGACTGAGCAACATGAAACCTACCAAAAACCAGGAGTGATCTATAGAAGGATAAGCAGATCCTGCTGCACATGTGGCAATCACCGTGATGCTTATGTAAATACCAACCCTGGTGACAAGTAAAACTATCTCCAGATACATCACTGGCAGAATCATTTTAATTCAGATTTCAGGTGCTCCGGAATTTTGTAAGATTAATGAAGAAATTGGTTGGTTTGGTGAAAAACAAATAAAGCTAAATGCAAGTTCACACATACAAAAATTATCAATATCTAGAGTAATACAATTTCATACTGCTGTGAATAAATACATGTATTTCAATAAGCATCCACATTAAACGTTAGCTTGTCTTCGGCTAAGGAGTGTGAATACCACTCTGATATAATTTTGCGTCTTTTCTTTAGAGGTCTAGTCTTGCTCATCATGTTTGCTGTTAAACTTGATCATTACCTTTGATAGTTTTAAGGGAAGAAGAGACATGTATTGTCGAAATCCGCATCTGGTGCAAGAAAATTGGTACCGTTAATTTTTTTTTAAGATAATTGTAGAAAAACCTATTGATTAACATCGTTTTTTAGGGTAAATAATTCAAATGAGTAGTCTTCTGAAAAAAATTTGTAGATCTTTCTTTGCTGCCAATTATTGGTATTAAACGTTTTTTTCTATCGATTATAGTTTTCAAGACCATATGTAAAAAAAAAAAAACCAAGAGCTTGTGTTCTTGTATGGGTCAATGTGCACCAATGAACATTGTAGACTAGCTGGATGGATGTTTAATGTCCAGTGGCAATAAAGTGCATATCCAGGACGAGAACATGATTAAGTATCAGATATGAAATATAAACCGTACTTTGTACTTGACTGACATGCTAAGCATTGAGTCCAGTCTTTGCTCTTATCTTAAATGCTGTATAGCTTAGCGGAGAAAAGGCAAATACCAATTTTCAGGTCTTGGGGGAACTTACTACTATGCCACTGAGGGGGGTTTGTAGTCTAACTGTGAATATGTTAATCAATTGTTTATCCTCCACACATAAAAAGAGTAAAAATTGTCATTTAAATGCACCAACTCATATAAAGGGTTGAGACAAACGATTTCAATGATTCAACTTATTTGTAGATGTAGATATTGCCTTGCGGATCATTTTTGCTCTCTAAAATCCTTTCTTTCTATCATATTAACAATATAATATAAAGAGTCCTTATTTATGAGCAATAAACCCTATTAGTAGTCAGCGTCCACAGTTATAATTGACAAAAAAATCACAGAGTAGGTACACATTTACTATAAAATAGAGGCAAAGGATACTAAAGGAATATTCAAACCCATAAGTTAAAAAAAATCGCCATGGCAAAAAAAACCCAATAAATTATTAAATAACAAATAATAATATACACAATATATCATAGAAAAACTAAAGACTAGTCAACACAAACGCCACTGAAAACTGGAGGCGATCTTAGGTGTTCAAAAAGGATATGCATAACTACTCTAGATATCAGCACAACAATGTTAAATCAAATTGTTGTTCTTCCCTCACCGGGATTTGAACTCATACTATTGGGATATCGAGACAACACGGCCTGCACTGTGTCCATCACTAACACTACGCTATGTAGAGAAGTTATGAATATTATATGTGTTTGAGCCATGAATTACCTTCATTGATGATTCAATGGATGGATGTGTCGTAGAGTTGTCACTTGTTTAGACGTACTTTATTTATGTGACTGTACATGCTGTATCATACAATCCTTTATTATAGATATTTTGCTAATCTGCAATCAATTCCATCATCATGTCTTATATATCATGTACTGTGTTACAACTCTAGATTCTACTGACGAGGAAAGATAACACTAGGCCTCCGAAAGCTAAATTATTAAGTTCAGTCTATATGGCTGAGTAGTCTATAGCGATGGACAAAGTGCAGGCGGTGTATAGTTTTAGTAAAGAAGATGTTCGGAAATAATCACAGATGATGCTGGATGCGAAGTAATGAGATTAAATCACTTGATCACATGGGTCAGGCGGGCTAAAATAAATAGGGGGTCTAGTTTAAAACTCTAAATTTGCACAAAATCAGCCATTTACAAGAAATCACTCTACTACTGGGTCATTATATGATTTTGTAAGAAATTAAAAGGAGGTAATGTTTTACCCAAGTAGTCAGATGAGCTAACAAGAGTGCATACTAAAATATCTAGCCTGCTGAATTGATAGGATTGTATTTGAAGTTGAATGCCTCAAAGATTTATGTCTTGATACATGTATTAAATAAACTTAGCACAATAATAAATGATCCACTAAATAAGGTCAACATTGTTTAACCCAATTATATTGAGATGTACACACCACAGTTGTTCTATACAATAAAGTTGGCTCATCAGTTTAAGTAACTAATAACAGACCTAATCACGATAAGTACCGATTAGCAGGTTATCTGCATGTTGATATCGTAAAATATCAGCTGTGAGACATAATATGAATCTTTTTGTCGAGTGAGCGTAGCGAAAAGCCTGCATATGATGTCAAGCAGCTGATATTTTACAATATCAATATGCAGATAATCTGATAATCGATTTATCGTGCTATATTTACGTGTTTCGGAAGTGTTTTCTTTGTTTCGCCAGCACACAAACGATGACTTGATAAGTTCGGGTCAAAGTTATTAACGTCGGTACAAACATTATAACGTCGCTGATATGTCCGGGTCAAAGTTATAAAGGCCGGGTCTATGTATTTGACGTCACAAAGACATGATACGGAATAATATTAAGAGCTGAACAGAGGGATATAGACAGAAGGACGACCGATAATATCAATATTGACCAAAGAATCATGATAAGCTGAGATGAACCCTGTCCCCAAAAACGTCAACCCCTATATGAGTCAATTTCCATAATGCGTCTAGAACTTGAAATAGAGCTAAACAAATGCATGTAATGATATTTGACATGATGCTATTTTAGTAGCTGACTGAACTTTACCATTTTAGTCTTGTTTTCGAAGGTAGGGCAGTAAACACTGAACCCGACATTGGCGTTTACAGGGTTTGCTCTTCTTCATATTTAAGATCACTGTTTGTCTGATCCTAACTTGCAATTAATAAGGGATACCAAAAGGAAATTCAAACTCATAAGTCGAAAATTAACTGACAACAGTACACAACACACAACATAGAAAACTAAAGGCTTATCAACACGAATTCCACCAATAACTGGGGGTGCTCTCAGGTGCTCCAAAATGGTAAGCAAATCCTGCTCCACATATGGCACCCACCATGTTGCTTATATTAATACAAACCCGGTGATAAATGTAACTCAGGTGGTAACATTCAAGGAACAAGGGACGGGATTGTAGTTACGAAAATAGGAACAAATCCGTTGTCAACTAAGAAACAGATCTTCCATAATTGTTAACCAACTCCTCATGGCAGTCTTAAAATTTACAAAAGGACGATTTGAACTTCACCACTTGGAACTCTTGCAATAAGTCGGAAAATTAAAAACTGTAAATATTTTCTTTTTTAAGAGTTAACATCATACCATCTAATTTATTCCATATTCCATCATCAGACATTGCTTTGCATTTTATTTTGTGAATTTTGATTCCATTTGTACTGGTTATATCTGTAATGTCTTCACCAAACAATCTTCTAATCAATGATGTCTTTCCAGCACCTTGTTTTCAAACAACTACTAAACGTATGTCTCTCTTTTTCTCAGATCCTGAGTCGAGTAATTTGAGGTACAAATCAATAGATCTTTTGTCAGCCATTAATTTTATTTCAGTTGGAACTACATCATCTACAAAGATATGGTATAGAGTTTTTCATAAATAAGAACATTATAACTTCACTTTTTTTTAAACTAAGTTTACACATTTCTCTTATTCTTACACAGTTTATCCTTTGCCTGACCTATTAATTATTTTTATTTAGACCACCTAAAAGGGACAACTGCTTCTTGTCAACATATACATTTGGGTACAGACGTGCGGCTGGGGTTTGATTAACACACCCAATGCATGTATAGATTTATGCTAAAATCCCTACCCATTCATGCATTTCATAAGAAAATCACAACCCATTTATATACATTTTTAAGCTATCATGCATGCATGAGTCATCTTATCTTAAGGCCATGGGATCCCTGATTTATATTAAGAGATAAACAGATCAGAACACTGTTTTTACAGACTTCAGAACAGAAGATTAACATGTATGACCCATTGACATATAATAAATGAGGGCACCTTGATGTATTACCTCCTTAAAATAACACACCATTGATATATTTGACATTCCAAAAACAGTGACCCATACCGGCATTTTGTGCGTGTAAACCTTTATATAGAATTAGATCCCACGTGTTCTGTAATCTTTCTGCATGTGTCTGTCATCATGTCAGGAGCATATAGTTCAGTGGTTTTCCTTTATTGCTGTATATTATATCTGGGTTTTTTTGTTGTTTATTTTGCTGTACATTAATCAGGCCATTAGTTTTTTCCTTTGAATTATTTAACATTTGTCATTTCAGGACCTTTTATAGTAAACTTTGTGGTATTTTTGTTTGTTGTAGAAGACTGTAAGGTGACCTGTAGTTGTTTAACTTCTACGTCATTTGTTATCTGGTAATCATACTGCATCTATATATTAACTATATCAACAGCAACAGTATGAATGGTAATACTTAAATGACTCTCGTTGGCAATTATACCACATCTTCTTATTGTTGTACTAATCACATTTTTAACAAATTGATGACACCACCAATACCAGGCCTAAGTAACAACGCCTTGACTTTGCCAAGGCAAAACAAAAGGTAAATATGATCTTTTCACACTTCAGAATACATTGTTTTCATATTAAAATATATCATAAATATTAATCTGATAACAATAAACATTTTTACAAAACCAAATACTTGAGTTCTCAAAAGAGAGAAAGTGGGCAAAACACAAACAAGAAAGCACACAATGTTGTGCTAAGCACAGTCGGAAAGCTGACCCCGGTTTGACCCACTTACTAAGAAAATAATGGAAATCAGGTGTTTGCCATATTTGGGCATTTATTTTCATTTACTACTAAACTGAAACACGTTGGTTTCATTAAAAAGGTCATAGCAAATGAAACCAAAGCATGCTGTTCGCTATAAATGACAACTGCGTATTTTCATAAGTTCTAACATAACATATGTTTTAATAAAATTTAATAATAAGAATACAACGCCTTCAAACGCGAGCTCGTCATGATCTGTCGAGGAAATATTTTTTCTGCAAAGAAAGTTCTTTCTTAACTTATGAGCTATGCTGAATTTAAATTATGTGGTTAGACTTTTTTCTGAACTGGCCAGTGTCAAAGTGCCACTTAATACGCTGTAATACGCATGTGCCACTTCAATCACCCAAACTTTCTTACGAAGCGGTTGCAATAGTTATTTACGAATTACATCCCTTTAATGACATTTCAAACAAATTAGAATAATTATTATCTTAGCACTATATGCCGTTATTTACAAATATTATTCGGAGTTTAGTATGATGATCATTGTCACTGAACCGGTATAGATATTTGTTTGGGCCCAGCTGAAGGACACATCCGGGTGCAGGAATTTCTCGCTGCATTGAAAACATGTTGGTGACCTTCTGCTGTTGTCTGTTCTATGGTCGGGTTGTTGTCTCTTTGACACACTCCCCATTTCCATTTTCAATTTTATAATTAAAATTATTGATTGAAACACGGTAAATGTTGTGTACATTTATTCACATGCATATTGACATCCATGTTTGAGACAAAAAAAATACAATGTCAAAAAATGTCTTTCTTTTGCGTTAAGTTCAAATAGGGTTTCATAAGGGGTGACAGATCTTTAGACTTTAAATAGTGTTTTTTTTTACTTTGAGATATGTATTATTTTCAGTATTTCTGTTTAATTTATTTAATGCAAGTTTATATTTGAAAATAGAAGAAAAAACTAAGAGACAATTCGCATAATTTTGAATGTATTTGTTTTAGGAAATCCAATTCGAATTATATTTTCTAACAAGACACATGCTTAAGACATTAATTTCTGACTCCAACAGAAAGTAAGAAACAGAAAACAGAAAATTTCTAAATTGCCGCCAATTTCATTTTCCTGCAGAATAAGGCAATTTCAGAATGGCGGGTGTCATGGATTTTGAAGAAGCAAATAACAATTGGTCTAGATCTTTAATGAAATGTACAAATTTTGAGAGTAGTGTGTAATACATGTGTAAGACTTTTCATGTTGATATAGAAAATTATTAATGTTTGATTCAGTTTTATTCAACTTTGCCACATAAGATACTTAACTCAGATAGTAGGGGAAACACCTTGTTTAAGTAGTTTTCATAATAGAAAGTGTTGTGAATTTACGTATTTTAATATGTAGCAAGAACACAAGTCTGGCGATCCCATTTTTTCTGATCTAAAAGCATGTTATTAGAGCTATCTTCTCACATGTTATCTTAAAATCATATGGTGTTGTTTTCTTTTTATCGCACAAAATTGGATTTTCCATGCATAATCTATACAAAATCTAACAATTTTGCACAACCTGTAGCTTGGAAAAAAGTCCTGTGACCCATACTTGTTATAATATTTTGGAAAAAAAGCATGATTAAAAACTACATTTTGACAAATTATAAAAAAATTCTATGGATTTTAATGAAGACCCCCATCCAGCTTAATATCAGTCCCATTGTTGTCTTTAGAAAGTAGTAACAACGGTCGTCTCTAGGGGCTTGCTTTTCGACTGAGTATACCTCCACTCTTAACTCAAAGTATTGGAAAACAAGAAGTAGGTGTCTGACGATCAGAAAAGTGCAAACACATTAGAACTTTAAAGTTCATTCAAAATATTGAAAAATCAAGTATCTGCAAGCAGGTAGTAAATATCTGCCATGTAAGCCTTACAATCATTCCATAAAAATATATAGTTAACCTTTTACTAAAAGTATCTGTGAAATAGAACTTACCAGGAAAACTAAACTTGAACCAATAAACAATGAAAATTGAGGTCAATAAAATAAAGGAGATGTGGTAGGATTGCCAATGAGACAACGATTGGTCACTGCAAGTCATTCAACGATGAGAAAAGCACACACCATATATAATTTGGCACAAAATACCCTGACATAAAAAGTTTAAATGAACTCTGCCAGACATACATGCTCACCATACCTTATTTTAAATACGTTGTATCAAATATAGATGACTTAATGCTTATAGTACCCGGAAACAGACCCTAGAATGAAAAAACATCGATAAAAGAACCATAAATATGAGGTCAAGGTCAGATAAATCCTGCCAGACATACTTGTACCTCTAACAATCATCTAATTTAAAATATATAGTTGACTTTTTGTTTACAGGATCAAATAAACAGACAAAACACAACTTAACATTGACCAATGAACCATGAAAATGAGGTCAAGGTCAGTTGAAAACTGCCTGACAAACATGTTCACCTTACAACTATTCTATAAATCATATATAGTTGACCTACTGCGTACATGATTCGAGTAACAGACTTAACACAACAACTCAACATTGACCAATACACGATGATAATGAGGTCAAGGTCAGATAAAAACTGCCAGACAGACATGTTCACCTTACAATCATTTTATACATCAAATACAGTTGACCTTCTGTTTATAGCATTTAAGATACCGACTTGACATCAAACACTTAACCTTGATCACTGAGCCATGCCATGATTGGAGTGTGATCCTTATATCTCACATTCTTAGACTTTAGTCGCATGTGAGACATAATTATTGATTTCTAACAGCGTTTATGTCAGCGTGTCATCTATACAATGGCTACCTTTTGCTTGGTGAAATAATTCTATCAAAGTGGAATTTTGCTTGTACTACAGCATTCTAAAGAAGACCATATAATTGGTGGTACTTACTATCTCGTGTATATCATATATTTGGTGTTACTTACTATGTCTTGTATATCATATATGTGGTGGTACTTACTCTGTCGTGTATATCATATATGTGGTGGTACTAACTATGACCTGTACATCATATATTTGGTGGTACTTACTATGTCGTGTATATCATATATGTGGTGGTACTTACTACGTAGTGTATATCTTATATTTGGTGTTACTTACTATGTCGTGTATATCATGTATGTGGTGGTACTTACTATGTCGTGTATATCATATTTGTGGTGGTACTTACTATGTCGTGTATACCATATATGTGGTGGTACTTACTATGTCGTGTATATCATATATTTGGATTGTATTTACTATGTAGTGTATACCATATATTTGGTGGTACTTACTATGTCGTGTATACCATATATTTGTTGGTACTTACTATGTAGTGTATACCATATATTTGGTGGTACTTACTATGTCGTGTATACCATAAATTTGTTGGTACTTACTATGTCGTGTATACCATATATTTGTTGGTACTTACTATGTAGTGTATACCATATATTTGGTGGTACTTACTATGTCGTGTATACCATAAATTTGTTGGTACTTACTATGTAGTGTATACCATATATTTGGTGGTACTTACTATGTCGTGTATACCATAAATTTGTTGGTACTTACTATGTCGTGTATACCATATATTTGGTGGTACTTACTATGTCGTGTATACCATATATTTGGTGGTACTTACTATGTCGTGCGTATCATATATTTGGTGGTACTAACTATGTTGTGTATATCATACATTTGGTGGTATACTTACTATGTCGTGTATATCATATATGTGGTGGTACTTACTATGTCGTGCATATCATATATTTGTTGGTACTTACTATGTCGTGTATATCATATATTTGGTGGTACTTACTATGTCGTGTATATCATAAAATAACTGTTACTTACTATGTCGTGTATATCATATATTTGAAAGGTGCTATAGCTCCATAGTTTATTATCTATTATAGTTATTAATCTTATTTCCAATGTTTTGATTGGTCTAACTGTATGATATTTTGTCCTTTTAAGTAGTATTTGGGGTATAAATAAACTATTTCGGGTCGAAGGAGCCTGTTTATCGCTAACCCAGCAAAAAATTATGCAATGCAACAAGAATATTTGTGTTTAATGGAAACTGTGTGCCAAAACCTGTCTTGCTGATCATTTTGGATCTACCATGTTTTAAAGATGTAAACCAGAAATGAAAAAAAAAACAAGATACTCAAACAAGAGCGTATCACTCGGAATCACTTATCATAGTCCGAGATAGGTCTGACATCCAACGGCTGTTTTGCCAGACGAGCTGGGTGGTGAAACAGCCGTTGGACGTCAGAGTAATTTCGGACTACACCTCGCAATGTTGGCACTGACATGGATATTTCTGTGTTGGGAGATTTAAACTGTAAATTTGTGACTTTTGAAATAGATAGAAGAACACCCTCCAATTCAATGTGTTTGCAGTGTTAATGAAAAAAACAATAAAACTTCCTAATAAAAACTAACCCAAAATCGTGTAAACAGGGCAAGGAGAAATTGATAGGCCCAGAGAAACTGTTGTTCGACCTTATTGACCTGGCTAGTACTATAGAGTGTTGGTGGTCTTCAGATCCTTTAGAATCAGGGACAATTGTGCAGAAAAAACTTTAAAATACTTTTTGGTATATAGACTGCATCCATAAAAGACTGCAATTTAATGTGAAATATGTCAAAATCCTACTATCAAAATAAAATCTATCCGATATTAAAATGTATTCATTCCCAGAGTGCATCTTAAAATTCACAGTAGTAGCTAGTTTTGATGAGAACGCATATCTGTCTGTTTGTCTTTAAGTTTCCAAGCACAGCTCTTAATATAACAATAAGGAGATGTGGTTAATTGCCGATGAGACAATTATCCACCAAAATTCATAAGAAGTAGATGTAAACAATTATAGGCAACCAAACATGCTTCAGCCATGAGAAAATGCCATGTTTTTTTAGGGAATTTCCAAAATTAATTGTATGGGGGGAGGAAGGCACCTGTATTCAAATTTGATGGGTTGTGGTTATTTAAGAAAGATTGCTTGAACATTTATATAAAATATCCAATTTAAAATGTATGCATGGTCATGATGGTGGGGTCAAATAAAAAGTGCCTTCCTTTCGTACCCCCATACATGTACATTCATTTTTGGAACAGTCGTTGGTGGAATTTAATTAAACTTCAAACATTGTCAAAAAAGTCTGTTTACCAAAAAGTTACAAACTGAAAGTATCAATTTAATAATTGTCATGTGTTTTGTAGGATCTTTACATTTATGAAGGTCACTAGTATATTGCCATTTTTAAGTCACATTTAACAGTTTTTTTTTTAATATTTGCTGCTGCAAGGTGAAAGAGTCTACAGTCGTATGCTTAGAGTCAGAATAATATATTCAAATGGGATAATAGGCCTTATGCATCAAAACATCTGTGCTTGTCCCTTTTATTTTGTTTGATAAGCGTAGCATGTATCACTTTTGAAAAAATAGATATCGCTCGCTCCTCTTGCAGACCACTTGCCTGTCAAAAACTCATTTATCAAGAATTTTTAAAAACAAAAAAAAAATCGCTCGCTCGCCCCATTTTTGTTAGAGCAAATATCCAAAGAACAATTGATCAAATTGGTGTGGCCTTAGACTGCGGCATTGATTTTATTGTGTCATTGTGCAATGCTGAATAAAAATATGAAATAAAAAAAAATATATATAATACCTGTACAGGTGCAAATAAAGATATACAAAGGTAAACATTTATGATTTAATATATTTCAACAATTCAATAAACATAACACTTTGTAAAACAAGAACATTTGTAATTATTAGATATTTGTAAAAAAAATATTTGGCAAAAAACTTGTAAAAGTCACAGTTAATATTGCAGGTATCACACAGGTGAGTAAAAAAAAACTCATTAAGGACAAAAAACACATTAAATTGTAATAAACAGTATGAACATAACACAATGAATGTTACTAAATTAAATGTTCAAAATAACTGGTCAAGCAACTATAACAACTGTTTATCTAGAATCTGCAGAATTTTTACCGGCAGGCAAGAGGATTGCTCAATAGTTCTGGCGTGTATGGTACACCTGAAACATTTTCGTACACACAATTCAACTTTGCAGTCGGGGAGCACTCATAGTCTTCTAAATGAGAGCATTTACTGCAGATGTTCTTTTCTGGTTTTATTAACTGGTGGATACTTTTTGTTCAAAATAAAAGTATTGATAAGACATAAGTTCAGCTTCAGATTGTCTTTTTTCAGGGCATCGGGTACCCCCAAACAATTGTTTCTCAATGTGCCACAGGAATAAGTATTTAATACTCCAAGTTCTGTAAATAGTTCTGGCGACACGTAATAATTGTCCATGTATACATGGTGACCATTTTCCAAAAGTCCATACCGGCTCAACAAACCAATAACCACTTTTGTGCAGGTTGTATTGCATTAATTCTCGCTAAGAATAAGGTCGGCTTGTTTAGAAATCTGCCCTCAAATCCTATGGAATATCCCCTCCTGGCTTCACACACTTGATAGAGTTTTATACTGAATTTTGTGGGCTTTGACGGATTATATACTTTAAATCTCAAGTTGCCTCATCAAAGTCGAGTTCTTTTATAGGCCAATACACATTAGCTAACCTTTCCGTAATTGATGTAACAATTTACAAATGGACAAATTTTGATCAAAGGGTCAAATCCTACCCGTCCCCTTTGTACCTGTCTCTTGTTATCAACCAGGTGCAAGTTGCTGTGGATAGCAAGAAAACAATCCCTGCTCATATAGTTCAGGAAGAATGGAGTGTCCATGACTTTGAATTTGACCAATATTGTTGGATATTATTGCGATGATTAGGGATAAAAAAACTCATTTCGTCGAGAGTGACCGGTTGCCATTTTTTTATGCGGCTATTTACTTTCAGACTTTCATCGTCATTGGCTTTAACCTTGGCAAATTTATTGGTTTGAAATACAAGTTCATTTATAAAATCATCATTTATAAATAATTTTTAAAAATCCAAAGGTTCATTACTTTGCATAACATTGTTTAATTTAGATTCATATGTAAACGGGGCAATGATTACATCACTGTCCTGACATGAGTCGACCATCCATTTTCGAGATTGTCTGGAAATTCCCTCTCATTCTCAGGTGAAAAGTCAAATATTGGCAGGTTTGCAAGTATGTTACGATTAATATCGTAAAACATTCAGGACTGAATCCCTCAAAATTGTCTTCACTATCGCCATCATCTGTATGCTGCAATCCCACTGACCCCTACATGGTAACCGCATAAACAGGCAAGTCACGTAAACAACAAAAGACGCGCATAGCAATCTAAGAGTTAACTGTACTTGCATCACTATTGGTTACATTGTGGCGGTCAGTTTTTATTGGACTGGAAAATGTCTGAGTGCCCTCAGGGAACCACCAACCTTCGGCAGGACAATTAAGATTGAAGTTAAAAGCACTTCACAAGCTCACAATTGGATGCAATGTAACAAGATTGTTTGGTGAAAATGGAGGCAGGTAGATCTTAACAATCAGAGCATTATTAGTCCTGAAAGTTTTTTCAGTCTATTGTGGTTTTCAAGATATAAGACAATTAATGTAAGTTACCCGTATGTACTATTTTTAACTATGGCAGCCATCTTTTGTCGTTTAAGGCAATGACTCCTTAAGAAGTCATCTTTTTTTTTTATTATTTCTACCCTGAAGTATCTTGGTTCTGCGGCATTTGATTTGTTAGTTTTATATTTCTTTACATTTTGTAAATTACTTTCTACTTGATTCATTATAAGTGTAAGCATTTGCAATTCAACACCATATCTCTCACAATATGTACCTGTAAGTATTCCATCACTTCTTTATACTGCCCCTTTTTTCTTGCTGCTGCTAGATCGTATGGAGTCTCACCCTGAAATACAGATAAATCTTTATATTGCTTTCATCTGATAACTACAAAGAAGACTTTTGTCACACATATCTTACAATTAGTATTGTAGCAACTGAGTGGTGTTTTTTTTTATAGACGCTAACCAGATTATATTCCTTCATTAAATATAACTGATGAGACGACATTCAGATATTTTTCACAATTGTTTGAAGACTTTAAATAGGCTTTTTACTTTTGTTTATAAAGTATATGAATAAAAGCTTCATTTGATCTTTGTAGTTTTCTTTCCAGTTTAAAGATCGGTAAATGCATCCTTATGTCTACATAAGGGGTGTGGGACTTAGGGGGTCTTCATTTTAAACTATCTTTTCTAATTTTTTAGACAAATTATTGATAGTCCTTTATATTTCAACACCCAAATATTATTCTCTAATCTTTATATTTTTGCACCCAATTCTTTTCTATTCATAAATTTGTCGCCCTTTTCTCACTATTTTCAATGTTTTTTTATTTCCATTCAAGATTTTCTAATCTGCATATCCCATCCAGACCCTCCTATATCGTTATACCCCTCCACAACCTCCTATATCTGTATATCTAATCCGCACTTCCGATATTTGTATAACCAATCCACACCCTCCTATATCTGTATACCCCATCCATATTACCCTATATCTGTATATCCCATCCACATCCTACTATATCTGTAAACCCCCAACACACCCTCCTATATTTGTATATCCGATTTACACCCTCCTATATCTGTATACCCCATCCACACCCTCCTATATCTGTATACAACATCCTGAGCCTTCTATATCTGTATACCCTATCCACACCCTCCTATATGTGTTTACCCATCCACACCCTCCTATATGTGTTTACCCATCCACACCCTCCTATATCTGTATACCCTATCCACACCAAACTATATCTGTATACCCCATCCACACCCTCCTATATATGTATACCCCATCCACACCCTCCTATATCTGTATACCCAATCCACATCCCCCTATATCTGTATATCCCATCCACATCCCCTCCTATATCTGTATACTCCATCAACCCCCTCCTATATCTGTATACCCCATCCTTAACTTCCTATATCTGTATACCCCATCCACACCCTCCTATAAAACTTATTCATATTTTAAATTCAATTCAAATTATCATATGACTTACACTATAGTCTTGAACAAAATCCATTTGACCAAACATACATCATTTTAGTGATTTATAACTTAATAGTTGATCACTGGTCATATATTATAAAATATTACCTCATGTGTTGTAACCAAGGGACTGGTACCTCCTCGTTCTACTATACATCTTGTGGTCTGTAGATATCCCTCCTTAGCAGCCCAATGTAAAGCTGTGTATCCATCTCTCTATAATATAACAAAATAACATGTAAATATTATGTACAATACTTTGTTATCAATATCAAAAATATACAACATATCCTACAACTGACATTAAATCTTGTCTGATAAACTGGACAATGTTGTGTAATAAATATAAACAAAATATATATCACATGAATCAGTGGTCAAAACTGAATAAAATGACCAGTCAAACTTGTATTTATATTGTACCTAAACAACAAATAAACGAAATGTTTTTTTTTGTGAGATGTCAAAACTTCCATCCAAATTGTTTTTGAAGAAATAAATAAAATATTTACATCAATGGATTCATTACCACTCTCTGAGTTAAATGACGTCATATAATCCTGACAAGTATTTGTTGATATAATGATTAAATCTTTTTGATTAACATGATTCAGAATAATGATCAATTTTTTTAAAAGTAAATTTTTCAAAGAAATATGAAAAAAAGTTACATTTCCAGATTTAGATTGAGGAGACAAACAAAATGAGACACCACTTGATATAATTCTGACAAATATTTGTTGTCAATTAAACCTGTCTAATCAACAACATAATTTTGTGTAAATTAAGGAATGTGATCAGAGAGTGAAGTGATAACATACATCTGTGATATCTGTGTTACACCGGCTGTCCAGGAGTAATCGGGTAATCTCCAGGTGTCCTCCCTCGGCAGCCCACATTAATGCTGTCTCTCCTAAAACCTGGAATAATACAACTGACATCAAAACTTGTCTGATAAACTGGACAATGTTGTGTAATAAATATAAACCTAATATATACTAGTATCACACGAATCAGTGGTCAAAACTGAATTAAATGACCAGTCACACTTTTAGCTATATTGTACATAAACAACAAATAAACAACATATTTGTTTGTGAGATATAAAAACTTCCATCAGAATTGTCATGTTAAAAAAAATATTTTGTAAGAAATGAATACAGTATTAACATCAATGGATTCATTACAACTCTCTTAGTAAAATGACATCTCACTTGATATAATCCTTATAAGTATTTGTTGATATAATGATTAAATCTCTGAGCAAAATGACATCTCACTTTATATAATCATAACACGTATTTGTTGATATGATGATTAAATCTCTGAGTAAAATGACATCTCACTTTATATAATCCTAACAAGTATTTGTTGATATAATGATTAAATCTGTCTGATTAACAGGATTCAGAACAATGATCAATTTTTTAAAAAGTAACTTTTGCAAAGAAATATGAGAAAAAGTTACATATCCTGATTTCGTACGAGGAGACAAACAAAATGAGACCCCGCTTTATATGATTCTTACAAATATTTGTTGTCCATTAAACCTGTCTAATTAACAACATAACTTTGTGTAGATTACTGAATGTGGTCAGAGAGTGAAGTTATAACATACATCTGTGATATCTGTGTTACACCGGCTGTCCAGGAGTAATCGAGTAATCTCCAGGTGTCCTCTATCGGCAGCAAACATCAATGCCGTCCATCCATTACCCTAGAATAATACAACCGACATTAAAACTTGTATGATAAACTGGACAATGTTGTGTAATAAATATAAACAAAATATATATCACATGAATCAGTGGTCAAAACTGAATTAAATGACCAGTCACACTTTTATTTATACTGTACATAAACAACAAATAAACAACATACTTTTTTGTGAGATATCAAAACTTCCATCAGAACTGTCATGTTAAAAAAAATATTTTGTAAGAAATGAATAAAATATTAACATCAATGGATTCATTACAACTCTCTGAGTAAAATGACATCTTACTTTATATAATCCTAATAAGTATTTGTTGATATAATGATTAAATCTCTGAATAAAATGACATCTCACTTTATATAATCCTAATAAGTATTTGTTGATATAATAATTAAATCTCTGAGTAAAATGACATCTTACTTTATATAATCCTAATAAGTATTTGTTGATATAATGATTAAATCTCTGAATAAAATGACATCTCACTTTATATAATCCTAACAAGTATTTGTTGATAAAATGATTAAATCTGTCTGATTAACATGATTTAAAATAATCAGCAATTTTTTAAAAAGTAACTTTCTCAAAGAAATATGAGAAAAAGTTACATTTCCTGATTTAGGTCGAGGAGACAAACAAAATGAGACCCCACTTTATATGATTCTTACAAATATTTGTTGTCCATTATACCTGTCTAATTAACAACATAATTTTGTGTTGATTAAGGAATGTGATCAGAGTGAAGTGATAACATACTGTTGTGATATCTGTATTACAGCGGCTGTCCAGGAGTATTCGAAAAATCTCCAGGTGTCCTCTCTGGGCAGCCTCCATTAATGCTGTATATCCACCAAACTGGAATAAAACAACTGACATCAAAACTTGTCTGATTAACAGGACAATGTTGTGTAATAAATATAAACAAAATATATATCACATGAATCAGTGGTCAAAACTGAATAAAATGACCAGTCAGACTTGTATTTATATTGTACATAAACAACATGTTTTTTTGTGACATGTCAAAACTTCCATCAGAACTGTCATGTTAAAACATTATTTTTTTTTGAAGAAATGAATAAAATATTAACATCCTGATTTAGAACGAGGAGACAAACAAAATGAGAACCCACTTTATATAATTCTGACAAATATTTGTTGTTCATTTAATCTGTCTTATTAAGATTATAATTTCCAATAAGATGAAGAAATTGGATCAGAGAGTGAAGAGATAACATAATCTTCGTTCATTTTTTTTGTACATTAATAAATTCGTTAGTTTTTTCGTTTGAATTGTTTTACATTTGTCATTTCGGGGCCTATTATAGCTGACTATGCGGTATTGGCTTTGTTCATTGTTGAAGGACGTTCGATGAGCTAAAGTTGTTAATTTCCGTGTCATTTGGTCTGAGGATAATAGGTCAAAATGTATATAAATCTAATGACTATTTATCCTTTATAAAATGTTTTTACAGAAGTTCTGTATTAATATAACTATCTAACTACAGTTCTTAACACACCATCAAGTAAACCGATGGTGTTAAAAAGGGTTTCTTGTTAAGAAACAAAATAAGAACTTTGTCAACTATAATTCAAAACAAAAAAAACCCAATTATTTATAAAAAAATACCTATACACATTTTTTTCACTAAAACTGTCTTATTTAAAACAGATTTTTATTTAATATCGATCAGTATAATGATACAAATACCAGTTTTCATACAGACATATTATTTTTTATTAGTGAACTACTTATATACAATCTATCATGTTTTGTAACTTGTAGTTGTGTGTTTTATATTGCTTGTGTACAATCGGTTATGTTTTGAAGTAACTTGCAGTTGTGTGTTTTATACTGTTTATGTACAATCTGTTATGTTCTGAAGTAACTTGTAGTTATGTGTTTTATACTACTTAGGTACAATCTGTTATGTTCTAAAGTAACTTGTAGTTGTGTGTTTTATATTGCTTGTGTACAATCTGTTATGTTCTGAATTTACTTGTAGTTGTGTGTTTTATACTACTTATGTACAATCTGTTATGTTCTGAAGTTACTTTTAGTGTGTGCTTTATAACTTACAATGTATGTACAATCTGTTATGTTCTAAAGTTACTTGTAGTTGTGTGTTTAATACTGTTTATATACAATCTTGTGTCTTTTAAGTAGTCCGTTTCTGTGTGTGTTACATTGTAGTCTTGTGTCGTTGTTCTCCTCTTATATTTAATGCGTTTCCCTCAGTTTTAGTTTGTTACCCCGATTTTGTTTTTTGTCCATGGATTTATGAGTTTGAACATCGGTATACTACTGTTGCCTTTATTTATAAAGTTGTGTTTTAATACTAGTATGTACAATTTGCCATATTCTAAAGTAATTTTTTGTAGTTTTTAGTTTATAATTGATATGAACACATTGCATTAATTTTGAATAAACTTGGAGCTGCGTGTGTCATTGATTTGATTTACAACTTATCTTGTTACTAAGTTACTTGAAGTTGTGTGTTTTATACTGTTTATGTTCAAATTAGTAACATGTAGTTTTATACTGTTTTAAAGGGTTTTATTTTAAATATTGTGTAGTTTTGTACTGTTTTACTGTTGTTTATTTTGAAGTAACTTTTAGTTTAATACTGTTTTACGGTGCTTTATTTTGAATTCACTATTGTTTTATACTTTTTTACTGTGATTTATTTAGAAGTAACTTGTAGTTTTATACTGTTTTACTGGGGTTTATTTTGAAGTAACATGTAGTTTTTTACTGTTTTACTGTGGTTTATTTATAAGTAACTTGTAGTTTTATACTGTGCTTCATTTAGAAGAAACTTGTAGTTGTATACTGTTTTACTGTGCTTAATTTAGAAGTAACTTGTAGTTTTATACTGTTTCACTGTGCTCCATTTAAAAGTAACTTGTAGTTTTATACTGTTTTACTGTGCTTCATTTAGAAGTAACTTGTAGTTTTATACTGGTTTACTGTGCTTTATTTGGAAGTTATGTGTAGTTTTATACTGTTTTACTGTGTTTTATTTTAAAGTAACGTTTAGTTTCATACTGTTATACTGTGATTTATTTTGAAGTAACTTGTAGTTTTATACTGTTTAACTGTGCTTTATTTAGAAGTAACTTGTAGTTTTAAGCTGTTTTACTGTGCTTTATTTTGAAGTTATGTGTAATTTTATACTGTTTTACTGTGTTTTATTTTGAAGTAACGTGTAGTTTCATACTGTTATACTGTGATTTATTTAGAAGTAACGTGTAGTTTTATACTGTTTTACTGTGCTTTAATCTTAAAGTAACGTTTAGTTTCATACTGTTATACTGTGATTTATTTTGAAGTAACTTGTAGTTTTATACTCTTTAACTGTGCTTTATTTAGAAGTAACTTGTAGTTTTAAGCTGTTTTACTGTGCTTTATTTTGAAGTTATGTGTAATTTTATACTGTTTTACTGTGTTTTATTTTGAAGTAACGTGTAGTTTCATACTGTTATACTGTGCTTTATTTAGAAGTAACGTGTAGTTTTATACTGTTTTACTGTGCTTTAATCTTAAAGTAACGTTTAGTTTCATACTGTTATACTGTGATTTATTTTGAAGTAACTTGTATTTTTATACTCTTTAACTGTGCTTTATTTAGAAGTAACTTGTAGTTTTAAGCTGTTTTACTGTGCTTTATTTTGAAGTTATGTGTAATTTTATACTCTTTTACTGTGCTTTATTTTGAAGTTATGTGTAATTTTATACTGTTTTACTGTGTTTTATTTTGAAGTAACGTGTAGTTTCATACTGTTATACTGTGATTTATTTAGAAGTAACGTGTAGTTTTATACTGTTTTACTGTGCTTTAATTTGAAGCAACTTAGGAGATAACTGTATTGTATTTAAGCTTGGCCTTCGAAAAACGTAGATTTTACTGTCACAAATTGAGTTTACCTATAGACGGCCAAGCTTAAAATACAATACAGCTATCTCCATTCTAATGCCACATATTAACATAATTTCAATTCAATAAATATTTTGGCTTAAAAATACCATAAATGAAAAAGTCCACGAAACTGTTACAAAAATAATGTGACGTCATATATATATACTACCGATGTCAAACATAAACACTAGACATATGTGTACTTCTCGTACGCTTCTGAATATTTGCAATATTGACAAAAAAAAAGATTTTGAGGCACAAAATGTTACTTTCTTGTTTATTTTTTGAGATATTAGATACCAAAAAAATAAACTGTTAACACAGAAATATGTCTCGCCTTTTTGTACTTTTGACAATGCAAATATTGAAATTAAAATAGCAATACTTTAACATGTAAACTAAGCAAAAGTTTCAAGTCAATAGACCATGACTGAGGGGTCGGGACTAAATATTCTCCATGGAATGAGATGTGTTAATGCTTATTCAATTGCATACCAGTTAACATTGGCCTACCACTAATTATTCCCCTTGAACTGACCTTATCACAAACTAATACATGTAAACTAAGCAAAAGTTTCCAAGTCAATAGACCATTGCTGCGGGGCGGGATCAAATATTATCAATGGAAACGAGATATGCCAATGCTTATGCAACTGCATATCAAATATCATTGACTTACCACTAGTGGTTTCCTTTGAACTGACCTAATCACAAACTAATACATGTAAATTAAGCAAAAGTTTCAAAGTCAATATACTATGACTGAGGGGGCAGGGCTAACTAATCTCCATGGAAATGAGATGTGCCAGTGCTAATAAAACTACAAACCACATATCATTGACCAACCACTAGTGGTTCTCCTCAAACTAGACCTAATCACATACTAATACATTGTTGACGCCGACGCCTCCGGAAACAGCATGCATATGTCTCGCGTTTTGACTCTGTCAAGGCGAGACATAAATCAAAATTCAAAATGGTGGCTTTCTTAGTTACAGACTGGTAGAACATGGAATCTAACCCTTCAAAATATTTGTCAATGTCCAATGAAAATTATCGTTACAAATGACTTGCATTAGAATCGTAGTTTCCAACTGTTATACTGTGCTTTATTTTGAAGTAATTTATGACAGTTCTTGTCCATTCGTTTTTGATACGTTTTGTAATTTGATTTTGCCATGTAATATGGACTTTCCGAATTGATTTTCCTCTAAGTTCAGTATTTTTGTGATTTTACTTTTTACGAACAATCTGCCATATTTTGAAGTAAATATTGTGTGTGTGTTTATATTGTTTATGTACAATATCCTGTATTTCGAAGTAAATATTTTGTGTGGTTTTTATAGTTTATGTACAATATCCTGTATTTTGAGGTATTAATGTTTTGTGAGTTTTACATTGTTTATGTACAATATCCTGTATCATGAAGTCATTATGTTTTGTGTGTTTTATATTGTTTATGTACAATATCCTGTCCTTCGAAGTAAATATTTTGTGTGTTTTATGTTGTATATGTACAAATTTCCTGTATTTGAAGTAACTTGTAGTTTTACACTGTTTCACTGTGCTCTATTTTTAAGTAACTTGTAGTGTTGTGTCTTTTATTGTACATGTACCATAAGACGACGCATGTTAAAATGATTTTTCTATGAAGTATTAAATTAAAGTAGTTTTGAATGTGACCAATTCACTTACACTTCGATAATCAATGTATGCACCATTCTGTAGGCTTAATGTTAAGGCTTCTATATCTCCATATCTAGCAGCTGTAATAAGATTCTGTAAGTAAAACATAGATAGTACATTTAATCTTGATAATCAATGTCTGCACCATTCTGTAGACATAATTTTAAGGCTTCTATATCTCCATCCCCAACAGTTGAAATCAGTTTCTGTAAGTAAAACATAGATTTTACATTTAATAAATTGTATTAAATAATTGCTGTTAAATTAGGTAATAATTATGTCTTCCTCTGTATAGCAATGACTACATAAATCAGTAGTATCCTTCCTTCATATAATATTTAGAGAGAAAGAAAAACTAAATGGAATTTATGCATTTTTAACCTTTAAAAAATATTTTTTGATAGAATAATGGACTAGATTTGGCATATCCCTGAATTTTCTTTCTAGTAGTGCTTTGGAAACTTTGACTTTTGTCCTTTTGAAGACAGTTGTTTTTCATTAACTAAGTCCTTGAATGGCCCATAGGTACTTTCTCATCCTTTATATCAGATAGTAGAAATCTCTCTATTAACTTACTAAATGTCAGAGAAAATTATATAAATGTTTGTAGACTGAATAAATGTAGATGTGGGTTATAATAAAGTAATGAGACTGTAACCTTAACACTTTTGGATTAAAATGGTGTGTTGTATCACTTGGCACTTTATACCATAAAATAGAAATGTCTTATTTAACTTACATGTACTTACAAAGGCAAGGGAGATAACTTCTGTATTGTTTTTTTTTTATTTTGAAAAATTGTCCAATTCTGAAGGTACTACATAAATAATACACTGTCTACTACTGGAAAGAATTTTACAGAGTATACACTCATACTTGAAAATTATTCGATAAATGTCTTACTAAAAAAACTTACAAGTTACTCAATACTGATTCAAATGTTTTTTGTGTAACTAAACTGCTACTCAGTATTGTATGACAAAAAACAGAGCACTCCCATGTAAGTAACTGTCATCCTAACCTATAATAATAAGCAGAGCACTCCCATGTAAGTAACTGACATCCTAACCTATAATAATAAGCAGAGCACTCCCATGTAAGTTAATGACATCCCAACTTCAGAAGATATATTTCAAGTTACTAGGAAATCGTGTGCGAGTGTCAACCGTGTAATGAGTAGAGAAGTCAAATGTTTTGAATGCACCTGTTTTTGTCCCAGTTTTGTATTTTTTGTTTGATCTGTGTTCTTGGAATAATAAGTTTTGTAGTTCTCCTAGAATTCTATTAGTTTTTATCTCAAATTATCACATACTTGTATCTAATTGTACAATAATGGGGAACAAAACGAAATGTGACAAGGGGACTATTTAAAAGTAAATCTTACCTCATTCCAATCCTCCATTATAGCCTAAAAATACAAAAAAAAAATGATATTCAATATATACTGTGTGTGTGTGTATTGAGGTATTATTGTTACTGTCAAATGTATTTATTGATTGTAAAATAATGAATCAGACCAAATATTTTCAGATACTAATTTCATTCAAATAATAATAGCATTGAAACAGTGATTTGTCTCAACTTTTCTGCACTATTAATATTTGAGGTTAATGAACTGAACTAAAAACCTTGAAGATCTGATCACATACCTAAATGAGGTACAAATGTATTCTACAAGGAGGATGCAACTCTTTCCATCGAACACCAGAACATCTATTGCACTTTCCCAGACCTAAGAATGTCAAAAGTTTTATTTACCAGCATTAAGACACACATAAAGAACAATATCAAATATCATATTGCAGCTTCTCGAAACACTGTCTATAATCAACTAGACCAGTCACATTAAATTTAATATATTTTCTTATTCTTTATATGTGCCTATCTTGGTTGAACTAAAGAGAACATATACTTGTTAATTCGACCTGTTGATACTGTTTATAATGCTTTTTTGTTATTTTTTATTTATATAGATCTTGTCTGTACACCAGCTTTGATTATTTGTAATATCTTCAATTTTTCACTTATTCTTACAACATTTGTATAAACTTCAAGATTATAAAAAAAACGGTTTTTTTCTAAAGTGAACATTGATTGGTTGAATATTTCTCAGTCATGTCCTGTGTTTGAATTTGTTTGTTAGCTTTTTGGTCATGAATGTTTGTCTCTAATATTTAATTAACTGTGCATTTGTATTCAGATATCGCAGATCAAATTTATTCGTTCATTGTTTAATCATAGGTTTTTTGATTGAGTTAAGTCTGCCAATTGATATTTTATCGTATGTTTTTCTTTGTTGTGATGTTATGCTATTGTTTCAGAAAAAGGGAGAAGGTTTGGATCCATTAAAACGTTTAATCCCGCTGCAAATGTTTGCACCTGTCCTAAGTCAGGAATCTGATGTACAGTAGTTGTCGTTTGTTTATGTAGTATATACGTGTTTCTCGTTTCTCGTTTTGTTTATATAGATTAGACCGTTGGTTTTCTCGTTTGAATGGTTTTACACTAGTAATTTTGGGGCCCTTTATAGCTTGTTGTTCGGTGTGAGCCAAGGCTCCGTGTTGAAGGCCGTACTTTAACCTATAATGGTTTACTTTTTAAATTGTTATTTGTATGGAGAGTTGTCTCATTGGCACTCACACCACATCTTCCTATATCTATATAGGATTTCACCAAATCAGGTTTATCTCAAGAGATTTTAATGAAATCAACTCAAATAAAATTCATTTTTATAAATATTTCATGAAGACTGAGAAAATCCTGGGCCTTAATTATGATGACTCAGCATAAATTCACAGTTTACAGTATTCATAGTTTACTTAAGTCCCTGAATGCACAATAAATTCATAATATATGCATATTTGTAATCTCAATTGCCAGTAAGTGCTTTTTTTCACTCTTCGCAGTCATTGAAACTCAGAGATCCTTGATGAATATTGTTGTTGTTGTTTTTTTGTCCTGTCGATAACCTAAAAGTAAGCCGTAACACCTGAATTTTCTTTTTTTTTTTTTGTGACTGCGGCAAAAAAATACAAGCTAAAAATACAAGAATACCTTAATAAAACTAACAATAGTATGTTCTATCATTAATATGTACTAAATTTTCCATATTCACAGAAACAACATAAAAAGTTAGCAAATTTGAGGCCCCAGTGGCAAAAACAGAGAAAAATGCCTACCCCTGGGTCATAAAACAGATAATTTAACCTGTAAATGCTATTATTTTAAGTCTTTTGTATAGAAAACAATAACTGTGCTTGGAAGTTATGCAAAAAAACAGATGTTAGCAGTCAGTTCTATAAAACTTTTAGTGAATTCATACATCAGACTGGTAACTTCATACAATTTTTGCAAATATGGCTTTGTTTAACACTTCTAGATCATATATTAGCTAAATGATGTTAGATATATGGTTAGAGATGATATTGTTGTGACAAGATTTTTAAACTGACCATTTCAGGCAGAAATTGTGAACTTTTATTGACTAATAGGGAAACAGTAAGATGTGGGCTGGGGACAGCGGCAGGATTGGATACTTTATATAAACTTTAATGTTGGAATGATAAACTACTAAACTTTACATTTATAGTATTCTGAAATGATTTCAATTTGTTATCAGAATGGTTTCAAACAGGTTCTAGCCATTTCATGTCAGCAAACATGCACATAGGGTAAGCTGACAATAATTAAAGTCTTGTTTTCAAATTCTTTAAAAATTGAAACAGGTGTGAGGTTATAAAATGTACTGTAAAAGAAAAGTGTATGCAGTGATTTCTTTAAGGCTTTAATTCTGATAAATAAGCATTGTTGTGAGAAAAGGTGTTTTTCAAGAGTTTTCTATTTGAATAAATGTTAGTATAGGTTGCACTTTGTAAATACAGCTGTTTCACAAGCCACGCCTCTTTTGGGGATAATATTCATAGATATTTTGTTGTGTTTACATACTAGTTCCAAGATATGATCTATATGTTTCATCTCATAGAGAAATAACTTTGGAATCTTACCAGTATAAAAACACATTGTAGAGGGGAAAAATGAATTCTGAGAAAGACTCAAAGGGAAGGTTGTACTGAATTTTAGTATGCGTTTAAACTCTTAGAAGTTCGGGGCATATAAATGTTGAAAATATGCCGCACAGCCCTATGTTTTGACCTTTGAATAAAAAAGAAGGGCATATCAACTTTCCATTCTAGGATACAATTTTCACGAAACTTCATAGTAAAAGTGGTACAGCTTTAGCCGCAAAGGGAGTTCTTCTCGGAAATTGCATTGCCTATATTTACAGAAGTGCAACCTGAAGGCTGTTGGACGACCTGTAATTTTTTATATCTTTGATCTTTGGTCCAGGAATAATTGTATCATTGTTAATTATACCACACATCCCTTTTTTATATGGTATGAGTTTTACTCATTGTTGAAGGCTGTTGGACAACCTGTAATTGTTTATATCTTTGTTTGGCCTATGGATACTTGCATCATTGTTAATCATAACATGAACTTTCATGAAAATTTTCTTTGTACAATGAATGTTGTATAATTTCAAACTAATGGTTAACAGAAAGAAGTTGCAGAGCAGAAACAAAAATTGCTAACATTCTATAAATCTACATTTTCAAGCTGTTCATCAAATATAAACTCATTCCCTTCCATAGAAGCCAAGAAAAAGAAATTGTCCTTAAACAATGAGTGTTGTATAATTTCAAACTATCAGCCAATAGGAAGTGGCTGTATGGCAAATGTGAAAACAGGAAGTGGCTGTATGGCAGATGTGAAAAAAAAGGAAGTGGATGTATTACAGATTTGAAAACAGGAAGTGGCTGTATTTCAGATGTAAAAATAGGAAGTGGCTGTATGGCAGATGTGAAAACAGGAAATGAATGTTTGGCAGATGTGAAAACAGTAAGTGGCTGTATGGCAGATGTGAAAACAGGAAGTGGATGTATGGCAACAGGAAGTGGATGTATGACAGATGTGAAAACAGGAAGTGGCTGTATGGCAGATTTGAAAACTACTTACTCTGTATTGATTTACCTCATTTTGGAGAAGCAACAGATATTAATTTTCAAGTCTTTGGTTTTACTGTCCATGGTTCAAACCCACCACCTCCCACACTAAAAGTGAACACAATACCACACCACCGCGAAGATCAACGAGGCAGTCTTTATGGATTGATTTGTTTTGTTCTCGTAAAAAAAACATATATTATACAATACATACTAATAAATAAATACTGATGAATGTACCTCTGAGGTCAGCCTAATTTATAAGTAAGGTTGTGCCATCATCTAAAGCATCTGTGAAAAATAACTATAAGTGATATTTACTTGTTTAAGACCGATATATATATGTAAAGTTTAAGTATCAATTAAAAATACTTCATTCGTACTTGTTATGAATGTTTCTTATAAACATATCAATGTGTGTGTGTTATCTCCATGTTTCAATAAAATAAACTTACATTTATAAGTTATATGGTTCGCTACTGACCCCCTACGGATCCATAGAGGTTTAGTAAAATCAATAAGGGGTGAGGCCGAAGGGGGTAAGTAGTGAACCGTATATACGATATAACAAATTTATCGCACAAGGGGCTTTTCCTGCTGCGTTCTGTATAAAACTAAACAATGAAATACAACAACATCAATAGATGACGTCACCATTAACAATAGACAGACGTCATGAACCCATATGAAATTTACTAACCCCATACAGATCCATAGGGGGTCACCAAGTGACGGCGTTAAACTAATCACAACGTCATAATTTACCTGTGGTGCGATAAAAAGATAGAATGTGCAATTATTTCATTAACATGAATAAATCCTAAAATTTATGGCCAGCTTCATGAAAATGTAGACCTTGTCATATGAGGTTAAATTTGAATTGTTGACTATATATTGACCTTTACACATCTCCTATATATTGACCTGTACACATCTCCTATATATTGACCTGTACACATCTCCTATATATTGACCTGTACATATCTCCTATATATTGACCTGTACATATTACCTATATATTGACCCTTAAACATCTATATATTGACCTGTACACATCTCATATATTTTGACCTGTACACATCTCCTATATATTGACCTGTACATATATATATATTGACCTGTACACATCTATATATTGACCTGTACACATCTCCTATATATTGTATTGACCTGTACACATCTCCTATATATTGACCTGCTCCTATATATTGACCTGTACGCATCATCTCCTATATATTGACCTGTACAAATCTCCTATATATTGACCTGTACACATTTGCTATACATTGACCTTTAAACATCTATATATATTGACCTTTACACATCTATATATATTGACCTGTACACATCTCCTATATATTGACCTGTACACATCTCCTCTATATTGACCTTTACATATCTCCTATATATTGACCTGTACATATTTCCTATATATTGACCTTTAAACATCTATATATTGACCTGTACACATCTCATATATATTGACCTGTACACATCTCCTATATATTGACCTGTACACATCTCCTATATATTGACCTGTACATATCTATATATTGACCTGTACACATCTATATATTGACCTGTACACATCTTTTTATTGACCTGTACACATCTCCTATATATTGACCTGTACACATCTCCTATATATTGACCTGTACACATCTATATATTGACCTTTACACATCTCCTATATATTGACCTGTACATATCTCCTATATATTGATCTGTACACATCTCCTAAATATTGACCTGTACACATCTCCTATATATTGACCTGTACGCATCTCCTATATATTGACCTGTACACGTCTCCTATATATTGACCTTTACACATCTCCTACATATTGACCTGTACACATCTCCTATATATTGACCTGTACACATTTCCTATACATTGACCTTTAAACATCTATATATATTGACCTGTACACATCTCCTATATATTGACCTGTACACATCTCCTATATATTGACCTGTACACATCTCCTATATATTTACCTCTAAACGTCTCCTATATATTGACCTATACACATCTCCTATATATTGACCTTAACACATCTCCATTCTTACTTTGTTGGATTGCTGTCTCATTGACATTTATCCCACTTTATTTTTCTTTAGCACAAGTTCAATGCTTAAGTTCAACCAATCTATTTTTGAAGTCAAATACATTGTAACGATGTCATCATATTCTTTGTGTCTTGTTTACTATTAAAACATTGGTGTTATAGTATTTTGAATGTAAAACTATATGTTGATTATCTCCCTTTATGGAGTTTGAATATTTTACATTGGAAACGAATTTCAATAGTACATGAACGTATATAGTTCACATATACTGTACACTTACCTATAATAGTAACTTGACTGGACAAGGATCACAAGGACTGGACACAGATCTAATAAATGCAAATAATAGATGTTCAATATAAAAATAAAGCTAAAAAAGATACTAGAGGCTCTAAAGAGCATGTATCACTCACCTAGGTCTATGTGCATATTAAACAAAGGACACAGATGGATTCATGACAAAATTGTGTTTTGGTGATGGTGAGGTGTTTGTAGATCTTACTTTACTGAACATTCTTGCTACTTACAATTTTCTCTATCTGTATAGACTTGGCCCTTTAGATACAGAGGAAAATATTTGTAAAAAATTACAAAAATTTACCAAATAAATGAAAATTGTTAAAAATTGACTTTAAAGGGTAATAACTCCTCAAGGGGTCAACTGACCATTGTGGTTCTGTTCACTTTTTATTATATCTTACTTTGCTGAACATTATTGCTGTTTACAGTTTATCTCTATCTATAATAGTATTCAAGATAACCAAAAAACCACAACATTTATTTAAAAATTACCAATTGGAGCAACCCAACAAACAGTCAATATTTCAAGGCAGTGACTTGATAAACAATTTAACCCCATGTCAGATTTGCTCTAAATGCTTTGATTGCAGAGTTATAAGCCAATAAACCAAATATCGCTCACCTTGGTCTATTAGTCCAGTCGATTTGTGCAGATGTTTGACAAAATTGCTCAGATTGTGGTAAAAGCTCGAAATTGGGCATAGGAGTAGTATATGTCATGGACAACATTTTAAGCTATGGACCCACCCAGAAAGTCGAAATTGGCGGAAGAGGCGGCCATTTTAAAATGGCGGCCGTTTGATCTCTATAGATTAATAAAAAAAATCATGAAACTGATATAAGAGAAGATATTGACATGAAACCTGGTTAATAGAATAACAGTGCTGATTCCAATTGTCTTGTTGAACAAAATTTTTGGAAATATTACCCATATTGAATGGCGGCCATCTTGAAAAATCTTGATTTTTTTAAAACTCAAAATAGGTAGTCATTATTCGATCAAAAATTAAAAAATACATTGTCGAAGATATACAAATGTATTTATTTGAACTATATAAACAGGACAAAAAGCGAGCCTATCCACTCTCCCCGAGTTGTTCTTCTGTTTCGTAGCGGGTAAAATTACTTTATATTTTCCGACAATGTACATTTATTGGTATTTTCTAAAAGTTCACACCCAACACTTGAAACTTTAGTTGTTGAAATCTGAATCATTGTCTCCAATGTCCAAAAGTAATCGACATAGTTAAAACGCGGACCACGAAGAGGATCATAAAATGATCTATTGCCCTACAGGTACAAATAAAGCATTCATACTTTTTTTACTAATTTAAATTGGATATTCACAAAGTGGCCAGATAAGGCATGCATATGTTTACAACAGGTAAGATATTAGCCACAGGATTTCTGACTGTTACTTACCATTTGCCTAAATAACTTTTTAAAACAGAAATTACGTATATATGATATAATTTATGATCGAAAGTTGTTGTTGGAAAAGATCAAAATTGTAGACTTCGAAAACACTGCAGCTAGATATCAAAAGAACATAATGGGCGATTAGACTGGACGGAATGTGTGAAACGGCAAGAGAGACCGTGTGAAGGTTTGCAATGCCAAGCAGATACAAACAGAACAGACATGGACATTTGAGCTGGCAACCACTTTTTTGATGCAAGCATACGAAGATATGTCATCAGTAAATGGGAAAACCTACTTCTGATGTTGAAGATAAGTTGTCAATTGAAAGAAAACAATAAGTAACCAGACACGGTTACGTGTAAAGTGGTATTGAATCAACAAAAACAATGACTGCAATGTTTTTTTCTGTGGTGATGTATCTGAGATGATACATCGACATTTTCAAATGGACAAAAATAGGGCATGACTGCGTACCTGTACTACAAGACACATTCCCTTGGCAAAAGTAAAAGCTGGAGATGTCAAATCACTAGTATCCTGTTTGATGATTGATAAAACTCATAAAAAAATCATAGCAAAAAGGCAGAATGACAATAACAATCAAAACCAAGGAGTAAACCAAGGAGTAAACAGAATAAAAGCCAGAAATCTTTTATCCTTGGAGTTGTGCTTTCCAAAAAAATAAAATACATTGCCAGCACACGGTCTGGTACCAACCTTCAAGTTTTCAGAATACGCTTAATTGTACAGTAAACTCCTGGAACAACTTGGAGATATCATGAAAGGAAGAACTGATACAACGCATCTAACAAAATTGGAATGTAGCTGTCACAGGATATCTGTAAGCATACAAGTAAGATAAATTAGTTCTCTTGATTTTCAACAAAGGTATTCGTGAAGCTCTGAAACCGACCTCATAATAAAAGGGTAAAAATGAAGGCATCACCATAGCCATAGCAGGCAAAATATGTATGCTTGATAATAAGAATAGCTTTACAGGGACACTCAATAACAGCTGTTGACACGAATCAGTTCAACATACATGAGTTTCCACAGTAAGAATGATACAGGATGGCCAAACATCGACACACAGTCCAGTAATATCGTTGAGTGGCAGACAACACTAACCATTGCTCAGCTATAATAGTTCAATTGTTCAACTCGTCGTCGAAAGGATACAACTACAACGTATCAGTCCTCAGATAGAGCATGTAGAGAGTAAGATGTCTCAAAGATTGTGGAACAGATTCATTTTGAAGGCCTACATTGAATGTCCCTGTTAACTTTTTGATAGTAGCAAGCCTAACTCTTCAAATTATTACTGTTACTTTGACTATGAAGAGGCCTTCACCAACACTACTAAAAGACATGGCCTGTTTCAGAACTTCCCCAACATATTCGTGGACAATCCGGAGAAAGACTCAACTTTTCGTGTGTGCTTGCATATCATCTATGGAAGCTCGTATTCAATTTTTCAGAAGTGTTGTATTAATTATTCCCTCCATGACAACTCATATTTACTAAGAACGTTTACTGTACAATTTACCGATATCATCAATTTCAAATATTAAAACAATAGCTGTTCCAGACTGTGAGCCGTCACTGTTTTCTATCATTTTGGCAAGCCCCATTCCATGGGTAACATATTTTTGACTTTCTTTCTGTGTCTCGAATTGTGTCTAATTGCTTTGTCGTGCAGTTTAAACAAACATTAAGCATGATATCTGCTTCTGAAATATTAATCTCCAGCACCGAATCTGGCTAAAGGAACAATGGTTCGTAGTTCAAGTGACAGTCACATACTCTGTTGTCGATCATAAGTTTCGATGCTTCATGATGATAGTCAGATACCTCATCACAAAGAAAGAAAAACATCCCTGCAATCATTGTTCTTGTTGATTCATCACAACTGTGGCTGGTTATTTACTGGTATTTTCAATCTGTGACTCATAGTTTTTCCGGACAAATAATATTTTGATCTTAAGATTTGCTTTGACAGGATTTGTACCTTTTGTCTTGTGATTCTCTCATTACATGGCCTTCATCAACTTGGAACAGTAAAAAAAACTGATTACCAGCTCAAATGTCTATGCCTGCTCTTTTTGTATTTGCTTGGCATTGTAAATCCTCACGTGTCCTCTCTTGGCGTTACGGAATTCTTTCCATCTATTTATTTATTATTTTTTTCAGCTCCAGTGATTTTAATACCAACGTATTTTTCCTTTTCAACATACAGTGGTCATAACTCATATTGTATATACGCATTTTTTGGTGGTAAAAAAATAACTAAACCCTACATTCTAAACTGCAATTAAAAGAATTTACGTATTTCTTTAAATACATTTATTTGTTAACATATGCATGCCTTATTCGAGCACTTGGTGAATATATCCTATATGAATAGCAACAGTCATAAATAAATGATTAGCTAAACTAGTTGTAAATGCATATACAACTTAGTATTAATTAAAAAACAATTTAAAATAGCGAATAATAATATATTGGAAATTTACGTTTCAAAAATGGCCACCATTCAAGATGGCCACTAAATACTACAATAGTCCTCAGTTGATATTCTTTGTCCGAAGAAATACGAAAGTTTATCAAAATTGGTAAAGGAATATATTTTTTATATTTTTTCTTATAATTTGTATTAATTTTTTGGACATGCTTGCAAAATGGCCACCCATAGCCGCCATTTTGATTTGCTGAATTGGGTCCATAGCTATAAATGTTACTTATGACCTCAACTAACACTAACAAGTTTGATGTTTTACCACAAACTGAACAATTGTTTTACAAATCGACTGGACTATATGTGCATATTAAACAATGGACACAGAAAAATTCTTGACAAATTGTGTTTTGGTGATGGTGATGTGTTTGTAGATCTTACTTTACTGAACATTCTATAGCTACAATTATCTATATCTACAATGAACTTTGCCCAGTAATCACAGTGGAAAATATTTTCTAAAAATTTACAAAAATTTACAAAAATTTACAAAAATTGTTAAAAAATGACTATAAAGGGCGATAACTCCTCAAATGGGTCAACTGACTTAATTGTAGACCTTTCTTTGCTGAACATTATTGCTGTTTGCAGTTCATCTCTATCTATACTAATATTCAAGATAATAACCAAAAACTGCAAAAGTTTATTTAAAATTACTATTATGGGGCAGAAACCCAACAAGTGGTTGTCTGAATTGTCTGAAACTTTCAGGGCAGATAGATCATGATCTGATAACAATTTTATACCTCCACAGATTTGCTGTAAATGCTTTGGTTTCAGAGATATAAGCCAAAATCTACATATCACCCCTATGTACTATTTTTACCCACGGCGGCCATCGTGGTTGGTTGGCCAGGTCACACCACATATTTTTTTAAACCAGATACCCCAATGACGATTGTGGCCAAGTAGTTTATTTTTTGAAAAATGGTTAAAAATTGACTATAAAGGGCAATAACTCCTTAAGGGGTCAACTTAATTTTGGTCATGTAACTTTTTTTGTAGATCTTACCTGGCTGAACATTAATGCTGTTTACAGTTTATCTCTATCAATAATAGTATTCAAGATAATAACCAAAAACTGCAAAATTTTCCTAAAAATTACTTATTTGGTGGCAACAACCCAACAACAGGTTGTTTGATTTGTCTGAAATTTCAGGTCTTATAGATTTTGACCTAATAAACAATTCTACCCAGTCAGATTTGCTGTAAATGCTTTGGTTTTAGAGTTATAAGCCAAAATCTACATTTTACCCCTATGTTCTATTTTTAACCATGTCGTCCATCTTGGTTGGTTAGCCGGGTCACGCCACACATTTGTTAAACAAGATACCCCAATGATGATTGTGGCCAAGTTTGGTTAAATTTGGCCCAGTAGTTTCAGAGGAGAAGATTTTTGTAAAAGTTAACGACGACGGACGACGACGGACACCGGACGCAAAGTGATGAGAAAAGCTCACTTGGCTCTTCGGGCTAGGTGAGCTAATAATAACGGACAGTAGATCTTTAAACTAAAAATATAAGATAGCTCAATTTCAGTTTCAGATAAATATCGGTTGAATCATTTCTGAACATGTATATAATTTTTTAGCTTGTGACAAGTAACTTGTCGTGTAGATTGCGTGGTTTACTTTTTTCCTACATATAAAAAAACAACTTTATACAAGAAATTATTGTAACAGGATGCTGCTATGAAACAAATCTCCCAAACAAAGCGTTCAAAATTAGTCATTCCCACGGTCGCCTGACATTGGGCAAAGTCCAATACAAATTGGTCTGGTCCAGTAAAGTGATATGAACAAGTGACGTCTATAGTCTGGCTCAGGGGGTCCTGTCTGCCTTAAAAACATTATATGTTTTTTACCGCTATGATTTAAATCATTTGACCAAGAAATAACATTCGATAACTGTCCATCCATTCCATTTTTAACATTATTTCTTAACTAACCACTCCATTGATCATCATGTACCGCCCACATTCCGATCCTTAAGGAGGTTTAACATTGTTATGCCGGTTTAACATTGTTATGCCGGCCATTTTCCGTCTCCTGGTAAAAACAGGGAGTCATTATTGTGATTATCACTTCGACAGTTTCCGCTATTTCCGTAACATTCTGTCAACTAATCAGCGAAACCGGTAACTTCCATCTTCTTCCCGCAGTTTATGTAGCAGACACGCCCATCAAAAATCAGAAACAGTAACTGAGATTGCATATACATGTTCACATAATGTTGTCATTCTCTCTCTTGCTCTCTCCTTGATGTTTGTGCAGACAAAAAAAAACTTGTGAAATTAATGTTATTAGTCAGACGACATTAACTCACTCTTATGTAACTTTTAGCATTTAAATCTAATTGCATGTGGGGTACAATTTAATAGTTTTCTTATCACATTTGCAGATGACCTTAATGATGCTTACCTCTTAATTTTATTTTTAAATCATATATTATACACACTTTTAAAACTCTTCCAGTCCCAAATAATTATCAAAACCCTATTTTATCGAAGTAAAGTGCATATTTTCCGCATACTCTGCATACACTTTCAAGACCTAATATATATATATATGCCTTTAGTAATGTCTTTGACTTTGTAAACATTAAGTTTACATGGTTGACATTATAAACACATTGTTATTCTATTTTCAAACTGTACGGTTAAAGAGTATGACGTCATTAAATAAGATTATTATTTGTGACGTTTATGTGTAAGACGTCGAAATGAAGTAACTTGCACGTACTTGAAAATACGCAAATAAAAGGCAGATGGCAGCTAGGTCCGCTGCTGTATGCCCTGAGGTAATCGGTGCCCTCAGGTAATCGTGGCAATAGTGCCCATATGCGTAGTAATAACATGATCTAAAAATAGAATAAACTAAAAATACATCATTGTACTTTCTATTTCGACTGACAGTATATATATATATATATATATGTGCGAAAAATAGGAGAAAACAGGAACACATACAATTTTTTACAATAAGTTACGACAAATAATTCACGAAAAAAATCCAAATATTTGGTTTATTTGTGATCATTGCAACGTGAACAGATATTTATTTAGTGAAACGTAAATGACTTAAAATAATTAAAAAGAAAACACTTTTTGAATGGCGATTTAAACTTAAAACTGGTTTCATAGAGATTTATGTAAATAAATGTATTATACAATTATTTAAACTAACTATTAAAGAATAACAGTTATCCACACATGCCTAAGGCAGCAAACATTTGATTTTCGGGGGGTGGGGGTGGGCTATGGATTTTTTTCCTTCGGCGAAAGACAATATTTTTTGGAGACAGGTCGAAAACATTTTTTTCTTTCATTTCAATTTTAGCATTACATATAGTGGCAGAACAATAAGAAACAAACTTTAAAAAAAAAATACACCATAGCCCCCCACCCCCTGAAAATGAAATGATTGCTGCCTAAGTTTCGTGAATGTCCTGTTGAAACTTTTGACTATCATTGTGTTTGGTAATATATGATACTTACATATGGACAGATTACGCATATATTGATTTTGGTTACTTCTTTTAAAGTAGCATAAGTAGAAAATGATAACATTTAATAGATAGGTTATTAAAATCAGTCCATCTTGTTCGACTGCATGAGGGGCAGTGGCGGATCCATTCATTTAAAAAAAAGGGGGGTCCCCAATCCAGGACACAAGGAGGGGGTTCCAACTATATGTTCCCATTCAAATGCATTGATCTCCAAAAAAAAAGGATTCCTATCCCCAGAACACCCCTGGACCTGTTACTGAGCTGTTACAAAAAATATCGCTATAAACTGTCACGGCATTATTTGATTTCAAGTGTACTGCATGCATCTTGCACTGTAAGATTAGCATTAACACTAATTCAAAATTGTTAAATAATTACCACTTTCGTTGTTTTTTTCTTATCTTTGTTTGAAATGTATTTTATTTAAAGCTTCTTTGTGTACAATTCTTTGTTTATTCGAAAGGGGTATTAGATATAATATATATATATATACAATTAAGATAGAAGAACCTAGATAACGATATGTATGCGTTCAATAATGATACATATAAAAAGAAGCTGTGGTATAAATCCCAATGAGACAACTGTCCACAAAAGGACACAGAAATTAACAACTGTAGGTCACCGTACGGCCTTCAACAATGAGCAAAGTCCATATCGCATTGTCATTTATAAAAGGTTCAGAAATAACAATGAAATCCAATTCAAACGAGAAAACTAACGGCCTTAATTATATAAAACAAATGAACAAAAACAAATATGTAGCACATACTAGTAAACAAACGACAACCACTGAATTACAGGCTCCTGACTTGGGGCAGGCACATCGTGACGGGTTTTTTTTCTGATAAAAGTTGTACAAACAATCGATATGTGAAAAGTATTCCATCAATTTTATCAAAGTATAAATAATCATAAATCTTTATCATTTAAGCAAAGCATACATTTATAGATCCGTATTTTACTCGATTGGCTTTAAAATAGTTAATAATATATGACACTAACATATGGACAGATTACGCATATATTGATTTTGGTTACTTCTTTTAAAATAACATAAGTAGAAAATGATAACATTTAATAGATAGGTTATTGAAAATCAGTCCATCTTGTCCGACTGCATGAGGGGCAGTGGCGGATCTATCCATTTTAAAAAAAGGGGGTTCCCAATCAAGGACACAAGGAGGGGGTTCCAACTATATGTTTCCATTCAAATGCATTGATCTCCAAAAAAAAAAAGGGTTCCTATACCCAAAACACCCCTGGACCCGCCACTGTCCATTGTTCAACTACTTAATTGTCTGTTTTACTCACTAGTACACTTGGTACAATAAAAAAAAACTGATAATAAATTGTTCAAATAAGGCCTTTGAAAATAGTGGAATTAATTACTTTTGAAGTGTCAAAAACTCGTTGGAAGTACTTGATAAATTGTATTCATATATTGGTCATTTTAAATCTGTTCAAAGTTTTGATTTTTCTACCCCCATATACCACTTTGACTCATATTCTTATTAAGAAAAAATTCACATCCCTAATTAACTGGGCATTTAAAAAGTCGGAATGCGAGTACATATGTTCAAACTCTTTGCGATCATTTTTTAGTAGCAATAAACAAAAGAACTATGACAATTGGACATGCTTTGATACTATTTATGCGGTTGAATTTTTATTTAATAACATTTTTGCTCGCTTTAGAGATTCCTCATTTCGTCAAGTTATTGGAATTCCAATGGGGACTAACTGTGAACCAATTATTGCGGACCTGTTTTTGTATTGTTATGAGTTACAAATTTATGACTTAAATTAGTAAAGACCCATCAAAACAATATTTGATACAAAAATTTAACAATACTTTTAGATATTTGGATGATATATTGGCTCTCAATAATAACGACTTCCGTATGTATACTAAAGAAATTTATCCTGTAGAACTTACTTTAATTAAAGCTGATGATAACAATGACCACTGCCCTTTCCTCCATCTTGATATCTATATCATAAACGGGAAGATAAATAAAAAAATTGTTGATAAGAAAGATGTTTTTTTCATTTCCTATTGTTAATTATCCATTTGTAGATGGTGACGTTCCCTTGTCATCAACTTATGGTGTTTATATATTTCAACTTGTACGATTCTCTCGTGTATGCAACAACGTATTAGATTTTAGCGAGAGAAATCTATGTATTACTAAAAAATTATTAAACCAGGGTTTTCGATATTACAAACTGGTCAACACATTTACTAAATTTTATTATCGGTAAAAGGAAATAATTCGTAAATATAACTCAACATGCAGACATCTTATACGTTCAGGTATTTCACATCCAATTTTTTATGGAAATATTCTATATAAAGAACAAAAATGTCAGTATTCTCCTCAGAAACTTACAAAACCTTTAAATAGACTTATTAAAAAGGTATATAGTTACAATACTGTTGTCAGGTCATTAAAGATTGCATATTTTGGCTTTAATATTGATTCACTGATAGAGTCTTTGCCTGAATCGGAACTAAACACATCTATTTCTAAAAAACAGTTGTTGGCATGACACGGGTTATGTTCCTCTCATATATTTTATGATAGTATGATACTAAACCCCTAAAGGGAGGGATTGTGCCTGATATTCATATGATGAACACATAATCTTTCAATCAGTTTAATTGAGGTCTGGAGCTGGCATGTAAGTTAACTACTAGTAGTCTGTTGTTATTTATGTACTATTGTCATTTTATTTCTTTTCTTTTGTTACATCTTTTGACATCGGACTCGGACTTCTCTTGAACTGAATTATAATGTGCGTATTGTTATGCTTTTACTTTTATACACTGGCTAGATGTATAGGGGGGTTGAGATCTCATAAACATGTTTAACCACGCCGCAATTTTGCGCATGTCCCAAGTCAGGAGCGTCTGGCCTTTGTTAGGCTTGTATGATTTTAAATTTAGTTTCTTGTGTATAATTCGGAGTTTAGTATGACGTCCATTATCACTGAACTATTATGCATATGTTTAGGGGCCAGCTGAAGGACACCTACAGCTGCGGAAATTCTCGCTACATTGGAGACCCATTGGTTGCCTTCGACTGTTGTCTGCTCTATGGTCGGGCGGTTGTCGCTTTGACATATTCACCATTTCCTTTCTCTATTTTAATAACTGTGCATGGTCAGGCTACTTCAGGGAACCATTGTGCTTCTGTGCATTGTCAGGTTTCCTCAGGGAACCATTGTACTACTGTACATGGTCATGTTACCTCAGGGAACCACAGTACTACTGTGCATGGTCAGGTTACCTCAGGGAACCATTGTACTACTGTGCATTGTCATGTTACCTCAGGGAACCATTGTACTACTGTGCATGGTCAGGTTTCCCCAGGGAACCATTGTACTACTGTACATGGTCAGATTACTTTGTATTGTTTATACGATTATATGTAAATGTTACATGAGTTCACTTGAGTTAAATGGGTTGTATTTGGTGTTATAATTGGGGTTACCTGAGGTAACCCTGTCATGAATGAATACTTCGTAGATACTTTGCTAGTCTTTACATTAATTGTAATAAACCAACTTATTCATTTTGAATGTAGGACTTCATTGAAGTTATATTGTTTATGGGATATATATGTAAAGGTGATCTCAAATAACTTCAGTTAAGTGGGTTATATTTGCAATTATATTTGGGGTTACCTCAGGTACCCCTGTTATGAAAGAGTGCTTATTAGATAGTTTTCTAGTGTAAACATTTATGTTGTAATCAAACAATTTCTTTATTTTACATGTAGGACTTCACAGATGTAAATTGCTTACGCGATATTTAGAAAATGCGATCTGTCTTAACTCGATTTAAATGGATTATACTTGTAGCTATTTTATGGGTTACCTGAGGTAACCCTGTCATGACAGAATACTTAGTAGATACTTTGTTAGTATATGTATTTATGGTGTAATAAACCAACTTCTTCATTTTCAATGTAGGAATTCATTGAAGTTATATTGTTTATGTGATGTAAATGTAAAGGTGATCTGAATTAACTTGAGTTAAATTGGTTGTAATTGCTGTTATTGCTTGGGTTACCTCAGGTAACCCTGTTATGAAGAAAATATTAGTAGATACTATGCTAATGTATACATTTGTATTTTAATCACACAATTTCTTAATTTAAAAATGTTGGACTTCATAGATTTGTATTTTTTATTTGATGTTATTGTTATGGTTACCCGAGGTTATCCTGTCATATAAGAATACTGTGTAGATAGTTTTCCAGAATATACATTTAAGTTGTAATAAACGATTTACTTTTTTATAAATTTGAACTTCATAGATGTGTATTGTTTATATGATATTTAGGAAAGGCAACTTAAGTTAACTTTATTTGAATTGATTATATTTACTGTTATTTTTGGGGTTACCTGAGGTAACCCTGTTATGAAAGAAAACTTCGTAGATACTTTGCTGGTATATGCATTGATGTTGTAAATACACATTTTCTTAATTTAAAATGTAGAACTTTATAGATTTGTATTGTTTATGCGATGTATAGATATATGTTACCTGAGTAAACTTGAGTTAAAAGGGTTGTATTTGTTGTTATTATTAGGTTACCTGAGGTAACCCTGTCTCTCAGGTAACCCTGTAATGAATGAATTCTTCGTAGATACTTTGCTAGTGTTTACATTAATTGTAATAAACAAACTTCTTTATTTCAAATGTAGGACTTCATGAAAGTTGTATTGCTTATGTGATGTACATGTAAAGGTGAACTCAGTTAACTTCAGTTAAGTGGGTTATATTTGTAATTATGTCTGGGGTTACCTCAGGTACCCATGACATGAAGAATGCTTTTTAGAAAGTTTGCTATTGTAAACATTTATATTTCTTTGTTTTAAATGTAGGACTTCATAGATGTGTATTGTTTATGTGATATACCGGAAAGGCGACGTAAGTAAACTTGATATGAATGGATAATACTTGTTGCTATTTTATGGGTTACCTGAGGTAACCCTGTCATGACAGAATACTTAGTAAATACTTTGCTAGTTTATGCATTTATGGTGTAATAAACCAATTTCTTCGTTTTTAATGTAGAAATTCATTGAAGTTATAATGTTTATGTGATGTATATGTAAAGGTGATCTGAATTAACTTGAGTTAAATAAGTTTTATTTGTTGTTATTGTATTGGATACCTCAGGTAACCCTGCTATGAAAGAATTCTTAGTATATACTTTGTAAGTGTATACATTTATTTTTTAATTACACAATTTCTTAATTTAAAAATGTAGGACTTCATAGATTTGTATTGTTTATGTGATGCATATATATTTAAAGGTGATACCTGAGTTAACTTGAATTATATGGGTTGTATTTGTTGTTATTATTGGGTTACCTGAGGTAACCCTGTAATGAATGAATTCTTTGTAGATACTTTGCTATTGTTTACATTAATTGTAATAAACAAACTTCTTTATTTCAAATGTAGGACTTCATGAAACTTGTATTGTTATGTGATGCACATGTTAAGGTGACCTCAGTTAACTTCAGTTAGATGGGTTATATTTGTAATTATGTCTGGGGTGACCTCAGGTACCCATGTTATGAAGAATGCTTTTGAGATAGTTTGCTAGTGTAAACATTTATGTTGTAATCGGACAATTTCTTTATTTTAAATGTAGGACTTCATAGATGTGTATTGTTTATGTGATATTTTTGAAAGGCGACTTAAGTTAACTTGATATGAATGAATAATACTTGTTTCTATTTCATGGGTTACCTGAGGTAACCCTGTCATGACAGAATATTTAGTAGATACTTTGCTAGTATATCCATTTATGGTGTTATAACCCAACTTTTTCTTTTTAAATGTAGGAATTCATTAAAGTTATATTGTTTATGTGATGTATATGTGTAGGACTCAAATCTATGGTGGGTTCCAAATCTATGGCAGATTCCTAATCTATGGCAAATGTGATGTCATGCCATCCCAAATCTATGGCAGATTTTTTATAATCCTAATCTATGGCAAGTTTTGTAATTTCCTAATCTATGGCGGATTTATGTTCACGGTTTCCAAATCTATTGCAAAAAACATGAATAATGAGCAAATGGAAAATAATGCAGTACCTATACGACCAATGATTTGTCTTAAATAAGTGGACATGTACGACAACGGAATCATATCTTTAAACATTTGTGAAATAAACATTCAATAATGGTCAACCAAATCGTGATGGTAAAAATAAAACGTAAATGATAAATTCATATACCTTAATACAGACTTCAAGATTGACATGATGTGCCCCGTAAAAATAAACATTTTCTAATCGTTGCACGGTACCTGTTTAACCCATTCATTAAACCAACTAGTCTAGTAAGTCCCTTAAGAAGGTATTTTTTTTTTTATAAAACAGAAATGATCAGTTTCAATTTTCAAGTAATATTTATTTCTTCGTTAATTCATCTTTTTTTATTATTGAATGACGATTTAAATCAAATTGATATCCGTTTTTTTTATCTTTCACTTTATAATCTTTGCCAGTCGTAGACAGTAAAATGTTTTCTATAACTCCTTTCTCTAAAAACTCGATGAAAAAATCGGTGCCGTTGTTCATCGCGGGCTTTGGCCGGTACAGCATATTTTGTCCGCCTTCCGAATACTAGTAATAGGTCACATCTTCCTTGAGACTATCTGCAAATTGTTGTCGAGGGAAATGCCTATATCTGGAATGGTGTTCAAATCTAAGGGTTCCGCCAACGTTTCCGGGAGCGACGATGTAATATGGCGTTATTTAATTGTGACGCAATTCAAAGATCTGCCATAGATTTGAGGAAAACAAAAATCTACCATAGATTTGAGTTGTTTGGCGTTTGTAACGTCACATTTGCCATAGATTAGGAATCTGCCATAGATTTTGAACCCGCCATAGATTTGAGTCCTACATATGTAAAGGTGATTTGAATTAACTTGAGTTAAATAGGTTGTATTGTTGTTTTTGTATTGGTTACCTCAGGTAACCCTGCTATGAAATAATTCCTAGTAGAGACTTTGCTAGTGTATATCTTTGTATTGTAACTCCACAATTTTTTAATTTGAAATGTAGAACTTAATAGATTTGTATTGTTTATTCGATTATATGAAAATGTTACATGAGTTCACTTGAGTTAAATGGGTTGTATTTGGTGTTATAATTAGGGTTACCTGAGATAACCCTGTCATAAATGAATACTTCGTAGAAACCTTGCTAGTGTTTACATTAATTGTAATAAACAAACTTCTTTATTTTAAATGTAGGATTTCATGAAAGTTGTATTGTTTATGTGATTCACATGTAAAGGTGACCTCAGTTTACTTCAGTTAAGTGGGTTATATTTGTAATTATGTCTGGGGTTACCTCAGGTACCCATGTTATGAAGAATGCTTTTGAGATAGTTTGCTAGTGTAAACATTTATGTTGTAATCGGACAATTTCTTTATTTTAAATGTAGGACTTCATAGATGTGTATTGTTTATGTAATATTTCTGAAATGCGACTTAAGTTAACTTGATATGAATGGATAACATTTTTTTCTATTTCATTGGTTACCTGAGGTAACCTGTCATGACAGAATATTTAGTAGATACTTTGCTAGTGTATCCATTTATGGTGTAATAAATCAACTTCTTCATTTTTAATGTAGGAATTTATTAAAGTTATATTGTTTATGTGATGTATATGTAAAGGTGATCTGAATTAACTTGAGTTAAATAGGTTGTTTTTGTTGTTTTTGTATTGGTTACCTCAGGTAACCCTGCTATGAAATAATTCCTAGTAGATACTTTGCTAGTGTATACCTTTGTATTGTAACTCCACAATTTTTTAATTTGAAATGTAGGACTTCATAGATTTGTATTGTTTATGCGATTATATGAAAATGTTACATGAGTTCACTTGAGTTAAATGGGTTGTATTTGGTGTTATAATTAGGATTACCTGAGATAACCCTGTCATAAATGAATACTTCGTAGAAACCTTGCTAGTGTTTACATTAATTGTAATAAACAAACTTCTTTATTTTAAATGTAGGATTTCATGAAAGTTGTTTTGTTTATGTGATTCACATGTAAAGGTGACCTCAGTTTACTTCAGTTAAGTGGGTTATATTTGTAATTATGTCTGGGGTTACCTCAGGTACCCATGTTATGAAGAATGCTTTTGAGATAGTTTGCTAGTGTAAACATTTATGTTGTAATCGGACAATTTCTTTATTTTAAATGTAGGACTTCATAGATGTGTATTGTTTATGTAATATTTCGGAAAGGCGACTTAAGTTAACTTGATATGAATGGATAACATTTTTTTCTATTTCATGGGTTACCTGAGGTAACCTGTCATGACAGAATATTTAGTAGATACTTTGCTAGTGTATCCATTTATGGTGTAATAAATCAACTTCTTCATTTTTAATGTAGGAATTTATTAAAGTTATATTGTTTATGTGATGTATATGTAAAGGTGATCTGAATTAACTTGAGTTAAATAGGTTGTTTTTGTTGTTTTTGTATTGGTTACCTCAGGTAACCCTGCTATGAAAGAATTCTTAGAATATACTTTGTAAGTGTATACATTTATATTCTAATTACACAATTTCTTAATTTAAAAATGTAGGACTTCATAGATTTGTATTGTTTATGTGATGCATATATATTTAAAGGTGATACCTGAGTTAACTTGAGTTATATGGGTTGTATTTGTTGTTATTATTGGGTTACCTGAGGTAACCCTGTAATGAATGATTTCTTTGTAGATACTTTGCTATTGTTAACATTAATTGTAATAAACAAACTTCTTTATTTCAAATGTAGGACTTAAAAAAACTTGTATTGTTATGTGATGCACATGTTAAGGTGACCTCAGTTAACTTCAGTTAGGTGGGTTATATTTGTAATTATGTCTGGGGTTACCTCAGGTACCCATGTTATGAAGAATGCTTTTGAGATAGTTTGCTAGTGTAAACATTTATGTTGTAATCGGACAATTTCTTTATTTTAAATGTAGGACTTCATAGATGTGTATTGTTTATGTAATATTTCGGAAAGGCGACTTAAGTTAACTTGATATGAATGGATAACATTTTTTTCTATTTCATGGGTTACCTGAGGTAACCTGCCATGACAGAATATTTAGTAGATACTTTGCTAGTGTATCCATTTATGGTGTAATAAATCAACTTCTTCATTTTTAATGTAGGAATTTATTAAAGTTATATTGTTTATGTGATGTATATGTAAAGGTGATCTGAATTAACTTGAGTTAAATAGGTTGTTTTTGTTGTTTTTGTATTGGTTACCTCAGGTAACCCTGCTATGAAAGAATTCTTAGAATATACTTTGTAAGTGTATACATTTATATTCTAATTACACAATTTCTTAATTTAAAAATGTAGGACTTCATAGATTTGTATTGTTTATGTGATGCATATATATTTAAAGGTGATACCTGAGTTAACTTGAGTTATATGGGTTGTATTTGTTGTTATTATTGGGTTACCTGAGGTAACCCTGTAATGAATGAATTCTTTGTAGATACTTTGCTATTGTTTACATTAATTGTAATAAACAAACTTCTTTATTTCAAATGTAGGACTTAAAAAAACTTGTATTGTTATGTGATGCACATGTTAAGGTGACCTCAGTTAACTTCAGTTAGGTGGGTTATATTTGTAATTATGTCTGGGGTTACCTCAGGTACCCATGTTATGAAGAATGCTTTTGAGAGAGTTTGCTAGTGTAAACATTTATGTTGTAATCGGACAATTTCTTTATTTTAAATGTAGGACTTCATAGATGTGTATAGTTTATGTGATATTTCTGAAAGGCGACTTAAGTTAACTTGATATGAATGAATAATACTTGTTTCTATTTCATGGGTTACCTGAGGTAACCCTGTCATGACAGAATATTTAGTAGATACTTTGCTAGTATATCCATTTATGGTGTTATAAACCAACTTCTCCCTTTTAAATGTAGGAATTCATTACAGTTATATTGTTTATGTGATGTATATGTAAAGGTGATTTGAATTAACTTGAGTTTAATAGGTTGTATTGTTGTTATTACCTCAGGTAACCCTGCTATGAAAGAATTCTTAGTAGATACTTTGCTAGTGTATACCTTTGTATTGTAACTCCACAATTTTTTAATTTGAAATGTAGGACTTCATAGATTTGTATTGTTTATGTGATGTATATATATTAAAAGGTGACCTCAGTGAACTTGAGTTAGATGGGTTATCTTTGTTATTATTGGTATGGTTACCTGAGGTAACCCTGTAATGAATGAATCCTTCGTAGACACTTTGCTAGTGTTTACATTAATTGTTATAAACAAACTTCTTTATTTTAAATGTAGGACTTCATGAAAGTTGTATTGTTTATGTGATGCACATGTAAAGGTGACCTCAGTTAACTTCAGTTAAGTGGTTTATATTTGTAAGTATGTCTGGGGTTACCTCAGGTACCCATGTTATGAAGATGCTTTTGAGATAGTTTGCTAGTGTAAACATTTATGTTTTAATCGGACAATTTCTTTATTTTGAATGTAGGACTTCATAGATGTGTATTGTTTATGTAATATTTCTGAAAGGCGACTTAAGTTAACTTGATATGAATGGATAATACTTGTTTCTATTTCATGGGTTACCTGAGGTAACCCTGTCATAACAAAATACTTAGTAGATACTTTGCTAGTATATGCATTTATGCTGTAATACACCACTTTCTTCTTTTGTTATGTTGGAATTCATTGAAATTATATTGTTTATGTGATGTATATGTAAAGGTGATCTGAATTAACTTGAGTTAAATATGTTGTATTTGCTGTTATTGTTTGGGCTACCTTAGGTAATCCTGTTATGAAAGAATTCTTAGTAGATACTTTGCTAGTGTATACATTTATATTTTAATTACACAATTTCTTAATTTAGAATGTAGGATTCATAGATTTGTTTTGTTTATGTGATGCATATATGAAGTTACCTCAGTTGACTTGAGTTTAATGGTTGTATTTGTTGTTATAATTGGGGTTACCTCAGGTAACCCTGTCATGAATGAATACTTCAGATCATTAATTGAACTTTTATAAAAAAAAAAAAAAAAAAAAAAAAATTATAATTTTACCAGCCATCCCCACCCTACACGTACATACGAAATGAATGATCGGTGAATACAAATAATAAAATCATTTGGGAAGTTTGTTGACATCTTTGGTATTTGGTCACATTAAAATTTGGTATCAAGATCTATCTAAATAAGAACTATATTTTCGTGCGTATTTAATCAATGACGCATTACCACGATTACCTCAGGGCACCGATTACCTCAGGGCATACAGCAGCGGACCTAACTGCCACCTGCAAATAAAAGGAACATCATATCAAAATCATTACATACGCAACTGAGCAATATGCCGTGTATGAATAAATTGGCGCATAATAATTCATTTCTACATAATTTTATGATTATTTTTATTATTTTTGTGTTGTATTATAAAATGTTTCACGTTTCACGTATGCCATCAATCCCGGCATTTGGGCAATATTTTTTTCAATAAAGTCCAATTACTTTTACTTCGCTAATACTTGACATTTGTCAGTCGACAGCATGGAGAACATTTCTGAAATTATACTCAGTGTGTAATTTTTTTTAAAATACATTATATTATATAACAAATTAAAAGTAAAGTGATCCGAATTCAATCCATACTTCTGAATGTTTTCTCATTTATTCAAGAGGAAAGAATCACCAAGAGCCTAGGCCTGAGACTATTTTACAAACGTTAGTATAATAGTTCCAGCTAAGGCATACCCTTTTGAGCTATAAAGCCTTAGCGATCCTTATCGGTAAGAATACACACAACACCTAACATTTTCGTGTCAATATGTACGGGATTTTTTTTCATCTTGATACAGATGCTTACGGAACTTCAATAAATTATTGGTATTTATTAAAATAATTATCATATTCGATTAAATTAATTAAAAAAAAACTATCAGATAAAAACTAACGTTGTATCAAACAAAATATATTCTATTGGAGTCGCAATTCTCTCGCCTATGGATTCATTCGCAAAGGAATAGAGTAGCCTCCGTAGCGGAACAACTTGAAAGTACTCCCGTCATTCTTTTTTTTTTAAATCCTGGAGAGTAAACAAAGTTCTATTGATAATTACTTTTTAGGAATTAATCTTTTAGACATACATATAAAAACGTTGAGGTGGATTCGCAATTATGGACGTCATGGAAATTGCAAATAAATCAGAGGAAATGCCGAATGTTGATAAGATACAGAACTGTAACAGTTATGGTAATCTTCAGTGAGGAAAAAAAGGGGGGGGGCCATTTACTATATACAAGGTGATAGAACGTGCAACTAGAATAGATAAAAGATTTATGCTTGGAAATATATGTGAATCGGTCGGGAAAACTATCAATAATATAAAATCAAGGGCAATAAAGTTCCCATAACCTCTTTGTCCGTCATCTTTCTGGGTGTTCCAACTGTATTTTTTCAACCAATTTCTGTCTTTTGAAACTTAAGTACCTGTATTACACTGTTACAGTACACACCACATAGAACCCAAACAATATGAGAAAAGATAACATTTTACGGAATGTTTGAAAAGGTAATCGTTTTTAAAATATTTTTTTTTAAAAGGATGGGGTAACAGAACCCTCATTACAGGCATCTACCGTTAATTTTTATTTTCTTTGCCAAAACACGTAGTTCATAGCGGCAGTGGTTACAATTCAAAGTCAGCGTTTTTCATAGGAGTTATTTCCCTTTGATTACTTTGCGTAACGTCGTGTGAACTATGATGACGTTAATCTGTTCTCCCAAGCAAATCATCCGGAAAAACAATGGCTTCCATTGCAATGTTAATTTCCCATAGAGAAATTTGTAATGTTACGTACACACATTTAGACAGTTTCGGTATGACAAGAGGTACGTGAAGCGTGTTGTAATTTAATTCTTTAAGAAAATCACTATTTGAAACAAATATTTGCTCAAATAAAAAAAATAGTCTCAATTTTTTGACGGACAGCAAAGCTTGAGCCAGACTATAGGTATTACACCTGTATGTCATTCAAATCTTCTTGAAATCATGTACAGCAATATTCATGATTTAGGGGTGGGGATCTAGACAGTTTACAAACAGACAGGAGATAGGGGTAAGAGTGACCCTAGGGGACTAGCCTTTTATTTCATCTGATTTGTGTTATTATCCAATACAAGAATATATATGGTTAAGGGGTGGGGATCACAATCGTTTACCAGTTTTCAAAAAGAAGGGTGTGGGTTCACCCCTCTGGACTTCTTCTATATTTCATTTGATTTATTTTATTAGCCAATTCAAAAATATATATGGTTTATCGGTGGGGATCTCAACCCTTTACGAGTTCTCAAACAAAAAGGGGTGTGAGTGACACCTGGAGACTTGCCTTCTATTTCATTTGATTTGTTTTATTGTCCCGTACAAGAATATATATGGTTAAGGGTAGGGGATCTTGACCATTTCCAAGTTCTCAAACAAGAGGGGTGGGGCTGACCCAAAGGGACTCCCACTTTATTTCATTTGATTTGTTTTGTTGCCCCATACACAATATATATGGTTTAGGGTGGGGATCTCGACCATTTCCATGTTCTCAAACATGAAGGGGTGGAGGCTGACTTGACTCCCACTTTATTTCATTTGATTTGTTTTGTTGCCACATAAAAAAATATATATGGTTTAGGGGTGGGGATCTTGACTGTTAACAAGTTTTCAGAAAGAAAGGGTTGGGATGACTGACCCCTCTGGAGTTCCTATATATTTCATTTGATTTATTTCATTGTCCAATACAAAAATATATATGGTTTATGGGTGGGGATCTCAACTGTTAACAAGTTCTCAAACAACAAGGGGGTGGGAGTGACCCTAGGGGACTTGCCTTTTATTTCATTTGATTTGTTTTAGTGTACCATATAAGAATATATATGGTTTAGGGGTGGGGATCTTGACTGTTTTTAAGTTCTCAAACATGAGGGGTTGGTTGCACAGGCACTTGTTTCTATCCATACGAAGGTCGACTATCCATATAAATAGAAGCTTCTATTTATATGGATAGTCGACCTTCGTATGGATAGAAACAAGTGCCTGTGGTTGGTTGGGGTGATTCCATGGACTAAACCTGAATTTAATTTGATTTGTTTTATGGTCCTGTGATCATTACTGAAAACCATGTGTGTCTGTCACTTACTGTTTTCAAGTTATAGTGGTCCGAGACCACAATTGTCTTCCCTTGATTTTCGTTGTCCACTATTAATCATGATTAATATAGTCCCTAGTGTTGACAGTGGGTTACTTGCTATTAATTTTTATACCCCTTCCAAATATATTTCTCCATATTAATGTTTAATGCATCAAATTGCAAGTAGGGGGTGAAATTACACTGTAAAAAAAAATTGGGTCCAGAATTTTTAAGGAAAGTAGTGATTTGGTCCAGCTGAAAAAGGTTAAAAATTAGCACTTCGGAAGCTGTCAAAAGACTCCAAGACGCCCTAAACATAAAATTGTCCATATTTTGAGTTAGAGCCGATGAAGTTTTCTATAATTTTGAAATAATTTGTCCCAAAAGTAGTACAACACACTGTAAAAATTTCATTGAGAAAGCGCTGGTAGGATTTTTTTTTAATTTTGATTTATGTTCTAAAAGAAATGCACTACGGAATAATTGTGGTCTCGGACATAAGTCATTCACTTTCAGGACCACACCGTGTTACTGCACGGGCTTTTAGTTTCATCTATGACAGTTCCATCTGCACTTTTAGGACCACATCGTGTTACTGCACGGGCTGTTAGTCTCATCTGTGACAGCTTCATCTGCATTAGGACCACACCGTGTTAATACAAGGGCTGTTAGTCCCATCTATGACAGTTCCATCTGCACTTTTATGACCAAACCGTATTACTGCACGGGCTGTTAGTCTCATCAATGACAATTTCATCTGCACTTTTAGGACCACACCGTGTTACTGCACGGGCTGTTAGTTTCATCTATGACAGTTCCATCTGATTTTTTAGGACCACATCGTGTTACTGCACGGGCTGTTAGTCTCATCTGTGACAGCTCCATCTGCATTAGGACCACACCATGTTACTGCACGGGCTGTTAGTCTCATCTATGACAGCTCCATCTGAATTATGACCACACCATGTTACTGCACGGGATGTTAGTCTCATCTATGACATATCCATCTGCATTAGGACCACACCGTGTTACTGCACGGGCTGTTAGTCTCATCTATGACAGCTCCATCTGCATTAAGACCACACCGTGTTACTGCACGGGCTGTTAGTCTCATCTATGACATATCCATCTGCATTAGGACCACACCGTGTTACTGCACGGGCTGTTAGTCTCATCTATGACAGTTCCATCTGCATTAGGACCGCACCGTGTTACTGCACGGGCTGTTAGTCTCATCTATGACAGCTCCATCTGCATCATGACCACATCATGTTACTGCACGGGCTGTTAGTCTCATTTATGATATATCCATCTGCATTAGGACCACACCGTGTTAATGCACGGGCTGTTAGTCTCATCTATTACATATCCACCTGCTTTAGGACCACACTGTGTTACTGCACGGGCTGTTAGTCTCATCTATGACAGTTCCATCTGCATTAGGACCACACCGTGTTACTGCACGGGCTGTTAGTCTCTATGACAGCTCCATCTGCATCACAACCACACCGTCTTACTGCACGGGCTGTTAGTCTCATCTATGACAGCTCCATCTGCATTAAGACCACACCGTGTTACTGCACGGCCTGTTAGTTTCATCTATGACAGTTCCATCTGCACTTTCAGGACCACACCGTGATACTGTACGGGCTGTTCGTCTCATCTATGGCAGTTCCATCTGCACATTAGGACCACATCGTGTTACTGCACGGGCTGTTAGTCTCATCTATGACAGCTCCATCTGCATTAGGACCTCACCGTGTTACTGCACGGGCTGTTAGTCTCATCTATGACAGCTCCATCTGCATTAGGACCACACCATGTTACTGCACGGGATGTTAGTCTCATCTATGACAGTTCCATCTTCACTTTCAGGACCACACCGTGTTACTGCACGGGCTTTTAGTCTCATCTATGACAGTTCCATCTGCACTTTTAGGACATCATTGTGTTACTGCACGGGCTGTTAGTCTCATCTGTGACAGCTTCATCTGCATTAGGACCACACCGTGTTAATACAAGGGATGTTAGTCCCATCTATGACAGTTCCTTCTGCACTTTTAGGACCACACCGTATTACTCCACGGGCTGTTAATCTCATCATTGACAGTTCCATCTGCACTTTTAGGACCACACCGTGTTACTGCACGGGCTGTTAGTCTCATCTTTGACAGTTCCATCTGCACTTTTAGGACCACATCGTGTTACTACACGGGCTGTTAGTCTCATCTGTGACAGCTCCATCTGCATTATGACCACACCGTGTTACTGCACGGGCTGTTAGTCTCATCTATGACAGCTCAATCTGCATTAGGACCACACCGTGTTAATACAAGGGATGTTAGTACCATCTATGACAGTTCCATCTGCACTTTTAGGACCACACCGTGTTACTGCACGGGCTGTTAGTCTCATCTATGACAGCGCCATCTGCATTAGGACCACACCGTGTTACTGTACGGGCTGTTAGTCTCATCTATGACAGCTCAATCTGCATTAGGACCACACCGTGTTACTGCACGGGCTGTTAGTCTCATCCATGACAGTTCCATCTGCAATAGGACCACACCATGTTACTGCACGGGCTGTTAGTCTCATCTATGACAGCTCCATCTGCATTAGGACCACACCGTGTTACTGCACGGGCTGTTAGTCTCATCCTTGACAGCTCCATCTGCAGTTGGACCACACCGTGGTACTGCACGGGCTGTTAGTCTCATTCATGACAGCTCCATCTGCATTAAGACCACACCATGTTACTGCAAGGGCTGTTAGTCTCATCTATGACAGCTCCAACTACATTAGGACCACATCGTGTTACTGCACGGGCTGTTATTCTCATCTATGACAGCTCCATCAGCATACACATTATCGCTAATCCCGGATGACCCGGCCGCTTGAATTTTGAACGCATACAACAATCACTTTTCTATTGTGGCGTCAGAGATTTTGTTTTGTGACGTCAAATTTTTACGGGAACATGTGTAATATCCAGTAATGGCGGACAAATAGCAATAAGTGTATTAGGAACACACCGTGTTACTGCACGGGCTGTTAGTCTCATCTATGACAGCTCCATCTGCATCATGACCACACCATGTTACTGCACGGCGCGGGCTGTTAATCTCATTTATGATATATCCATCTGCATTAGGACAACACCGTGTTAATGCACGAGCTCTTAGTCTCATCTATGACAGTTCCATCTGCATTAGGACCACACCGTGTTACTGCACGGGCTGTTAGTCTCATCTATGACAGCTCCATCTTCATTAGGACCACACCGTGTTACTGCATGGGCTGTTAGTCTCATCTATGACAGTTCCATCTGCATTAGGACCACACCGTGTTACTGCACGGGCTGTTAGTCTCATCTATGACAGCTCCATCTTCATTAGGACAACACCGTGTTACTATACGGGATGTTAGTCTAATCTATGACAGCTCCATCTGCATTAGGACCACACCGTGTTAATGCACGGGCTGTTAGTCTCATCTATGACAGCTCCATCTTCATTAGGACCACACCGTGTTACTGCATGGGCTGTTAGTCTCATCTATGACAGCTCCATCTGCATCACGACCACCCCGTGTTACTGCACGGGCTGTTAGTCTCATCTATGACAGTTCCATCTGCACTTTTAGGACCACACCGTGTTACTACACGGGCTGTTAGTCTCATCTGTGACAGCTCCATCTGCATTATGACCACACAATGTTACTGCACGGGCTGTTAGTCTCATCTATGACAGCTCAATCTGCATTAGGACCACACCGTGTTAATACAAGGGATGTTAGTACCATCTATGACAGTTCCATCTGCACTTTTAGGACCACACCGTGTTACTGCACGGGCTGTTAGTCTCATCTATGACAGCGCCATCTGCATTAGGACCACACCGTGTTACTGCACGGGCTGTTAGTCTCATCTATGACAGCTCAATCTGCATTAGGACCACACCGTGTTACTGCACGGGCTGTTAGTCTCATCCATGACAGTTCCATCTGCAATAGGACCACACCATGTTACTGCACGGGCTGTTAGTCTCATCCTTGACAGCTCCATCTGCATTTGGACCACACCGTGGTACTGCACGGGCTGTTAGTCTCATTCATGACAGCTCCATCTGCATTAAGACCACATCGTGTTACTGCAAGGGCTGTTAGTCTCATCTATGACAGCTCCAACTGCATTAGGACCACATCGTGTTACTGCACGGGCTGTTATTCTCATCTATGACAGCTCCATCAGCATACACATTATCGCTAATCCCGGATGACCCGGTCGCTTGAATTTTGAACGCATACAACAATCACTTTTCTATTGTGGCGTCAGAGATTTTGTTTTGTGACGTCAAATTTTTACGGGAACATGTGTAATATCCAGTAATGGCGGACAAATAGCAATAAGTGTATTAGGAACACACCGTGTTACTGCACGGGCTGTTAGTCTCATCTATGACAGCTCCATCTGCATCATGACCACACCATGTTACTGCACGGCGCGGGCTGTTAATCTCATTTATGATATATCCATCTGCATTAGGACATCACCGTGTTAATGCACGAGCTGTTAGTCTCATCTATGACAGTTCCATCTGCATTAGGGCCACACCGTGTTACTGCACGGGCTGTTAGTCTCATCTATGACAGCTCCATCTTCATTAGGACCACACCGTGTTACTGCATGGGCTGTTAGTCTCATCTATGACAGCTCCATCTGCATCACGACCACACCGTGTTACTGCACGGGCTGTTAGTCTCATTTATGACAGTTCCATCTGCACTTTTAGGACCACACCGTGTTACTGCACGGGCTGTTAGTCTCATCTATGACAGCTCCATCTGCATCATGACCACACCATTTTACTGCACGGGCTGTTAGTCTCATTTTTATATATCCATCTGCATTAGGACCACACCGTGTCAATGCACGGGCTGTTAGTCTCATCTATTACATATCCATCTGCATTAGGACCACACCGTGTTACTGCACGGGCTGTTAGTCTCATCTATGATAGTTCCATCTGCATTAGGACCACACCGTGTTACTGCACGGGCTATTAGTCTCATCTATGACAGCTCCATCTTTATTAGAACCACACTGTGTTACTGCACGGGCTGTAAGTCTCATCTATGACAGCTCCATCTGCATCACGACCACACCGTGTTACTGCACGGGCTGTTAGTCTCATCTATGACAGCTTCATCTGCATTATGACCACACGGTGTTACTGCACGGGCTGTTAGTCTCATCTATGACAGTTCCATCTGCACTTTTAGGACCACACCGTGTTATTGCACGGGGCTGTTAGTCTCATCTATGGCAGTTCCATCTGCACATTTAGGACCACATCGTGTTACTGCACGGGCTGTTAGTCTCATCTATGACAGCTCCATCTGCATTAGAACTACACCGAGCTACTGCACGGGCTGTTAGTCTCATCTATGACAGCTCCATCTGCATTAGGACCACACCATGTTACTGCACGGCATGTAAGTCTCATCTATGACAGTTCCATCTTCACTTTCAGGACCACACCGTGTTACTGCACGGGCTTTTAGTTTCATCTATGACAGTTCCATCTGCACTTTTAGGACCACATCGTGTTACTCCACGGGCTGTTAGTCTCATCTGTGACAGCTTCATCTGCATTAGGACCACACCGTGTTAATACAAGGGCTGTTAGTCCCATCTATGACAGTTCCATCTGCACTTTTAGGACCACACCGTGTTACTGCACGGGCTGTTAGTCTCATCTTTGACAGCGCCATCTGCATTAGGACCACACCGTGTTACTGCACGGGCTGTTAGTCTCATCTATGACAGCTCAATCTGCCTTAGGACCACACTGTGTTACTGCACGGGCTGTTAGTCTCATACATGACAGTTCCATCTGCAATAGGACCACACCATGTTACTGCACGGGCTGTTAGTCTCATCTGTGACAGCTTCATCTGCATTAGGACCACACCGTGTTAATACAAGGGATGTTACTCCCATCTATGACGGTTCCTTCTGCACTTTTAGGACCACACCGTGTTACTCCACGGGCTGTTAATCTCATCAATGACAGTTCCATCTGCACTTTTAGGACCACACAGTGTTACTGCACGGGCTGTTAGTCTCATCTTTGACAGTTCCATCTGCACTTTTAGGACCACATCGTGTTACTACACGGGCTGTTAGTCTCAACTGTGACAGCTCCATCTGCATTATGACCACACCGTGTTACTGCACGGGCTGTTAGTCTCATCTATGACAGCTCAATCTGCATTAGGACCACACCGTGTTAATACAAGGGATGTTAGTACCATCTATGACAGTTCCATCTGCACTTTTAGGACCACACCGTGTTACTGCACGGGCTGTTAGTCTCATCTATGACAGCGCCATCTGCATTAGGACGACACCGTGTTACTGCACGGGCTGTTAGTCTCATCTATGACAGCTCAATCTGCCTTAGGACCACACTGTGTTACTGCATGGGCTGTTAGTCTCATACATGACAGATCCATCTGCAATAGGACCACACCATGTTACTGCACGGGCTGTTAGTCTCATCTATGGCAGCTCCATCTGCATTAGGACCACACCGTGTTACTGCACGGGCTGTTAGTCTCATCCATGACAGCTCCATCTGCATTTGGACCACACCGTGGTATTGCACGGGCTGTTAGTCTCATCCATGACAGCTCTATCTGCATTAGGACCACACCGTGTTACTGCACGGGCTGTTAGTCTCATCTATGACAGTTCCATCTGCACTTTTAGGACAACACCGTGTTACTGCACGGGCTGTTAGTCTTATCAATGACAGCTCCATCTGCATTAGGACCACACCGTGTTACTGCACGGGCTGTTAGTCTCATCCATGACAGCTCTATCTGCATTACGACCACACCGTGTTACTGCACGGGCTGTTAGTCTCATCTATGACAGCTCCATCTGCATTAGGACCACACCGTGTTACTGCACGGGCTGTTAATCTCATGTATTACAGCTCCATCTGCATCAGGACCACACCGTGTTACTGTACGGGCTGTTAATCTCATCTATGACAGTTCCATCTGCATTAGAGCCACACCGTGTTACTGCACGGGCTGTTAGTCTCATCTATGACAGCTCCATCTGCATTAGGACCACACCGTGTTACTGCACGGGTTGTTAGTCTCATCTATGACAGCTCCATCTGCATCATGACCACACGATGTTACTGCACGGGCTGTTAGTCTCATCTATGACAGCTCCATCTGCATTAGAGCCACACCGTGTTACTGCACGGGCTGTTAGTCTCATCTATGACAGCTCAATCTGCATCATGACCACACGATGTTACTGCACGGGCTGTTAGTCTCATCCATGACAGTTCAATTTGCATTAGGACCACACGTGTTACTGCACGGGCTGTTAGTCTCATCTAAGACAGTTCCATCTGCAGTAGGACCACAACGTGTTACTGCACGGGCTGTTAGTCTCATCAATGACAACTCCATCAGCATTAGGACCACACCGTGTTACTGTACGGGCTGTTAGTCTCATCTATGACAGCTCCATCTGCATTAGGACCACACCGTGTAACTGCATGGGCTGTTAGTCTCATCCATGACAGCTCCATCTGCATTTGGACCACACCGTTTTACTGCACGGGCTGTTAGCCTCATCCATGACAGCTCTATCTGCATTAGGACCACACCGTGTTACTGCACGGGCTGTTAGTCTCATCTATGACAGTTCCATCTGCACTTTTAGGACCACACCGTGTTACTGCACGGGCTGTTAGTCTCATAAATAACAGCTCCATCTGCATTAGGACCACACCGTGTTACTGCACGGGCTGTTAGTCTCATCCATGACAGCTCTATCTGCATTAGGACCACACCGTGTTACTGCACGGGCTGTTAGTCTCATCTATGACAGCTCCATCTGCATTATGACCACACCGTGTTACTGCACGGGCTGTTAGTCTCATGTATGACAGCTCCATCTGCATTAGGACCACACCGTGTTACTGCACGGGCTGTTAGTCTCATCCATGACAGCTCTATCTGCATCAGGACCACACCGTGTTACTGTACGGGCTGTTAATCTCATCTATGACAGCTCCATCTGCATTAGAGCCACACCGTGTTTCTGCACGGGCTGTTAGTCTCATCTATGACAGCTCCATCTGCATTAGGACCACACCGTGTTACTGCACGGGTTGTTAGTCTCATCTATGACAGCTCCATCTGCATCATGACCACACGATGTTACTGCACGGACTGTTAGTCTCATCTATGACAGCTCCATCTTCATTAGGACCACACCGTGTTACTGCACGGGCTGTTAGTCTCATCCATGACAGTTCCATTTGCATTAGGACCACACGTGTTACTGCACGGGCTGTTAGTCTCATCTAAGACAGCTCCATCTGCAGTAGGACCACAACGTGTGACTGCACGGGCTGTTAGTCTCATCAATGACAACTCCATCAGCATTAGGACCACACCGTGTTACTGCACGGGCTGTTAGTCTCATCTATGACAGCTCCATCTGCATTAGGACCTCACCGTGTTACTGCACGGGCTGTTAGTCTCATGTATGACAGCTCCATCTGCATCAGGACCACACCGTGTTACTGTACGGGCTGTTAGTCTCATCTATGACAGCTCCATCTGCATTAGAGCCACACCGTGTTACTGCACGGGCTGTTAGTCTCATCTATGACAGCTCCGTCTGCATTAGGACCACACCGTGTTACTGAACGGGTTGTTAGTCTCATCTATGACAGCTTCATCTGCATCATGACCACACCATGTTACTGCACGGGCTGTTAGTCTCATCTATGACAGCTCCATCTTCATTAGGACCACACCGTGTTACTGCACGGGCTGTTAGTCTCATCCATGACAGTTCCATTTGCATTAGGACCACACGTGTTACTGCACGGGCTGTTAGTTTCATCTATGACAGCTCCATCTGCAGTAGGACCACAACGTGTTACTGCACGGGCTGTTAGTCTCATCAATGACAACTCCATCAGCATTAGGACCACACTGTATTACTGTACGGGCTGTTAATCTCATCTATGACAGCTCCATCTGCATTAGAGCCACACCGTGTTACTGCACGGGCTGTTAGTCTCATCTATGACAGCTCCATCTGCATTAGGACCACACCGTGTTACTGCACGAGCTGTTAGTCTCATCTATGACAGCTCCATCAGCATTGGGACCACATCGTGTTACTGCACGGGCTGTTAATCTCATCTATGACAGCTCCATCTTCATTAGGACCACACCGTGTTACTGCACGGGCTGTTAGTCTCATCTATGACAGCTCCAACTGCATTAGGACCACACCGTGTTACTGCACGGGCTGTTAGTCTTATCTATGACAGCTCCATCAGCATACACCTTATCGCTAATCCCGGCTGACCCAGCCGCTTATATTTTTGACGCATACAACAATCACTTTTCCATTATGGCGTCAGATATTTGTTTTGTGATGTCAAATTTTTACGGGAACATGTGTAATATCCAGTAATGGCGGACAAATATCGATATGTGTATTAGGACCACACCGTGTTACTTCACGGGCTGTTAGTCTAATCTATGACAGGTCCATCAGCATTATGTTAAACTGTATCGGTTGTCTGTTTTACGAATCAATGACAGCTCCATCTGCATTATGTTGAACTTTATCGGTTGTTTGTTTTACGAATCAATGACAGATTAATCTGTATTAGGAACACAATTGAGCTGTCATGGATGAGACAAACAACTCAGGCAGTGACAAGATGTGTTTCTAATGTAGATAGCGTTGGTATGGATCCGAACGAGGTGCAGTTGTTACATTCTTTCAATACGGTAATACTGTGTTCCTAATGAAGAGTGATCAGTCATGGATGAGAAAAACATCCCATGCAGTGACACGATGTGTTCCTAATGAAGATGGCGTTGGCATGGATCCGAACGAGGTGCAGTTGTTATATTCTTCCAATGCAGTAATACTGTGTTCCTAATGCAGAGTGATCAGTCATGGATGAGACAAACATCCCATACAGTATCACGATGTGTTCCTAATGCAGATGGCGTTGGCATGGATCCGAACGAGGTGCAGTTGTTACATTCTTCAAACGCGGTAATACTGTGTTCCTAATGCAGAGTGATCAGTCATGGATGAGACAAACATCCCATACAGTATCACGATGTGTTCCTAATGCAGATGGCGTTGGCATGGATCCGAACGAGGTGAAGTTGTTACATTCTTCCAAAGCAGTAATACTGTGTTCCTAGTACAGGGTGATTAGTAATGAATGAGACAAACATCACATGCAGTAACACGATGTGTTCCTAATGCAGATGGAGCAGTCGGGGTGTCGTGACACAAACAACCAATAAAGTTTAAACTGAGAAATGTTAACTTGGAAGTGGGCAATGATAAATTTAAACTGAAAATTTCAAGTTGGAAGTAAGAAATATCAAAATGGAAACGAGAAAAAAAAAATAGTGCCCCTACAAATATTTCGTATTAAAATTGAAAAATAATCTTGTGCTAACATAAACTTCAAATCCAGTTAGAACATTTTAGTATGTCAGCCTTTTAAACAACTGCCAATGACTGATTGGAATGTTATCTCGCAAAAGGCTAGAATCAAGGATTTGAGAACTAAAATTTGATGTTTACCGTTACATATTATATATACAAGTTAATGTTAGGTGACAGTTAATTAGACAGCAACCAAACAACAAACTCAGACATCTAGAGGTCAACGTCAGTTCTCCGTCACTGCTCTTGAGACTAACGAACCAAAGACATCTAGAGGTCAACGTACGTTCTCCATCACTGCTCATGAAACTAACGAACCAAAGACATATAGAGGTCAACATCCATTCTGCATCACTGCTCCTGAGACTATTGAAAAAATACATCTAGAGGTCAACGTCCATTCTGCATCACTGTTCCTGAGACTAACGAACCAAAGACATATAGAGGTAAACGTCAGTTCTCCGTCACTGCTCTTGAGACTAACGAACCAAAGACATCTAGAGGTCAACGTACGTACTTCATCACTGCTCCTGAAACTAACGAATCAAAGACATATATAGGTCATTGTCTGTTCTTCATCATTGCTCTGCTCTTGAAACTAACGAACCAAAGCCATCTATAGGTCAACGTCTGTTCATCACTGCTCTACTCTTGAAACTAACGAACCAAAGACATCTATAGGTCAACGTCTGTTCTTAATCACTGCTCTTGAAACTAACGAACCAAAGACATCTATAAGTCAACGTCTGTTTTTCATCACTGCTCTTGAGACTAACGAACCAGACTTCTAGAGGTCAACGTCCGTTCTTCATCACTGCTCTTGAGGCTAACGAACCAAAGACATCTAGAGGTCAACGTCTGTTCTTCATCACTGCTCCTGAAACTAACGAACCAAAAATATCTAAAGGTCAACGTCCGTTCTTCATCACTGCTCTTGAGACTAACGAACATAAGAAATCTATAGGTCAACGTCCGTTCTTCATCACTGCTTCTGAAACTAACGAACCAAAGACATCTAGAGGTCAACATCAGTTCTTCATCACTGTTCCTGAGACTAACGAACCAAAGACATCTGGGGGTCAACTTCCGTTCTTCATCACTGCTCCTGAGACTAACGAACCATATACACCTAGAGGTCAACGTCAGTTCTTCATCACTGCTCCTGAAACTAACGAACCAAAAATATCTATAGGTCAACGTCCGTTCTTCATCACTGCTCTTGAGACTAACGAACCAAAGACATCTAGAGGTCAACGTCAGTTCTTCATCACTGATCGTGAGACTAACGAATATAAGACATCTATAGGTCAACGTCCGTTCTTCATCACTGCTTCTGAAAATAACGAACCAAAGACAAATAGAGGTCAACGTTAGTTCTTCATCACTGCTCCTGAGACTTACGAACCAAAGACATCTGGAGGTCAACTTCCGTTCGTCATCACTGCTCTTGAGACTAACGAACCATAGACACCTAGAGGTCAACGTCAGTGCTAGCACTACTGGACGAAATAACAACTGTCCATACCAGTAACACTCGTTCTAAGACTGTAATTGTTTGTTAAAGTTGTAACAGTTGTAAAATTTGACTGTTTCGGTTATTTTGTGACTGTCCCAACTTTTCAAGTGTTTGTCTCAAACATAAATCGACTGCAACAACGCTAGAAATAGCTGTCACAAACATTAAAGGACTGATACAACTAATTTCAAGTTGTAACAGTTGGTTTACAACTGTCCCAACTCGAAAAACGTTGTAACAGTCATACATAAACTGTTTAAACGCCGAAAATGTTGTCACGGTTATAATACGATTGTTGCAACCTTTTGAAAGTTGTTACAGTTATTTGATAACTGTCCCAACACGCAAAACGTTGAAACAGTCGTAAATAAACTGTTTAAACGTCGAAAAGGTTGTTACAGTTAAAATATGATTCCTACAACCATTATACAGCAACAGTTTAATAATCCATAAGTGTCGCAACTTTCAAATATAGGTAGTCATTTTATAGACTTAAAAGTCACGGATACCAAATTTCTATCTGACAGTCCGGGATAGGTTAAATTATTTTAAATACAATTACATCGTGTGCAATTTTTTAAAAAGGCTGTTATAAAAAAAGACACAACTGCCATACCCATTTAATACATTAGTATAAATAGAAACTGATTGTAAAAACAAATAACATATTGAAATATCTGCCGCTGAAAATTTTGGGATTCCACGCTTATCTGGTAAATTAATAACTCAATTGACACTCCCTTGTCTCGCATCTCTTCGAAAAAAATCAGACCACCGTTAGATACCTGCAATTTCACATCGGACTGGTTTATGCGCATTTAATTCACAAACACAGTTACATGCACCTGTCAGATAAATTGAACAAGGTGTCTCAATTTATTTGTAAAAAACTATCTTATAACATGACACTTTTCGAAATTATCATGACAACGTTTTATTTTTTATAACCTAGTTGTGAAATCATTCATGCATATAAGGTTTTACCCGTAGATTTACGAATCACATTACTTCATAATAACGGTCAATATACTATAAACCCAGCGGGAATATACACACTTATCAAACTTATCCCAGTAGAAAACTGCCGAGGGCTTAGTTCATACGACATGGACACTTTTAGAATTCATTTTTTTGTTTTTAAGCTCTTGTGACTATTTGAAAAGTATAAAAGTTACCGTACTCGGTTCTAACAATTTTGATTTATAAATTAAAAAAAAATCTCAGTTATGCTGAACTTTCAACGCATCTTTTGTAGCTATGGAAAACACTGAAATATTCGTTAATGTCTTGTATCTAAATTCAATATATATTATTTTACCGGGTTTTTTTTTAATAGTCTAGTCAGATTTACTCAACTTTGTACTGTTATTGTACCGAGTGGTGTCTTATTTGAGGTTCAAATGTCTTAATTAATAGCTCTCCACATCACATGCACATGGACACAAAAATATTAACCATCGAGTTTAGATTTCGCCGGGTTTTCTCAACAAATTTATCACATATATAAACCTACATGTAAAAGTGAGGTAAATCTACCATGTGAACAGACATGACAGAGATATATTTTTCCTGAGACAAGTTCCTGGATGGACGATGTATAGATTAAATGACAGGGAATTACGTCACTGTAATAACTATTTTACATTGTAGTGATACAAATCAGTATACTCTGGTTTGTTGTTATATACATATTTGTATATTTGTTTATACAGTTACATGCATGTATGCATGTATATGATTTTCATCCATTTAAATATATATTATTCTATATACATGATATACATTACATATGATATTTTCATATCGATATATTCTGCTATCATACTATTCTAATACATGTAATATAAATGAAAGACTGCTGAACCCACGCCTCTAAAGTTTTGTGAAGGTAGAGAATCCTTAAATGGATAAGGATGTACATGTATGCAGGGTTGTCAAAAGAAATTCTAATATAAGTGCAGTGCAAGTGAATGGTAGACACTCTTCTGTACAAATGTAATAACTGATTTTTCTAATAGATTGGATTGAGTAGGCATTCATAAAGTCCTTCAAAACATTTTTTGAGATATTCTTCTGCATGTGTTAACATATTTTAACACTGATCTATTAAATATTGATTAAATTATGTTGGTAGTCATATATACATATATGGTATTTTGGTTTCATATGATATTTTTTTTGTGTATATCAGGTATTTTTTGAATATTTTTTCTTTATGCTAGAATTGTACATGTACATGAAGGTTGCACCACCCTGACACAGGTTTATTTTTCAATGTATGTAGTGTGTTTTGTTGCTTTGCTGTTTATCATATTTGTTTGTTTGTAGCTTTTGTATATAAATCAAACTGTCATCACTGTAGGGCTTCTCGTCTGATCTTTTTTTTTACATTGACAGTGTTGCTGCAAGGCTGAACCCTTTATATAGGGTGCTCATTATGAAGTATTAGTTTTGGTCATTGTTGAAGGGTGTGGAGTAACCTACTATATAGCTAACAAGCACATCACTTAGTCTACATGGTCTATGGTTGATGGTTGTCTCATGGAAATTCATACCACATCTCCTTATTCAAATTAATGACAAGAGTGCACACACTGAAATATCTCGCCTTCTTTACTAATCATTGATATTATGTTGATAGTCCTAAGTATAAAGCGTTATTACAACTGTCACATAAACTTAACATTAAACAAGATAGTTAAACAAAGACCAATGAACCATGAAAATGAGGTCAAGGTCAGATGAACCATGCCAGGCAGACATGTACAGCTAACAATGCTTCCATACAACACATATAGTTGACCTATTACTTATAGTTTAAGAAAAATAGACCAAAACACAAAAACTTAACACTGTCCAATGAACCGTGCAATTGAGGTCATGGTCAAATAAAACCTGCGGGACTGACATAAAGATCATAATATATTTCCATACACCAAATATAGTTGACCTTTGGCATATAATATTAGATAAAAAGATCAAAACTTAAAAACTTAACTATGACCACTGAACCATGAAAATGAGGTCAAGGTCAGATGACATCTGCCAGCTAGACTTGTACACCTTACAATCATTCCATACAACAAATATAGTAGACCTATTGCATAAAGTATGAGAAAAATAGACCAAAACACAAAAACTTAACTATAACCACTGAACCATGAAAATGAGGTCAAGGTCAGATGACACCTGCCAGTTGGACATATACACCTTCCAGTCCTTCCATGCACCAAATATACTAGCCCTATTGCTTACAGTATATGAGATATGGACTTGACCACGAAAACTTAACCTTGTTCACTGATCCATGAAATGAGGTCGAGGTCAAGTGAAAACTGTCTGACAGGCATAAGGACCTTGCAAGGTACGCACATACCAAATATAGTTATCCTATTACTTATAATAAGAGAGAATTCAACGTTACAAAAATTCTGAACTTTTTTTTCAAGTGGTCACTGAACCATAAAAATGAGGTCAAGGACATTGGACATGTGACTGATGGAAACTTCGTAACATGAGGCATCTATACATTGCTATATACAAAATATGAAGCATCCAGGTCTTCCACCTTCTAAAATATATAGCTTTTAAGAAGTGAGCTAACACCGCCGCCGCCGCCGGATCACTATCCCTATGTCGAGCTTTCTGCAACAAAAGTTGCAGGCTCGACAAAAGCCATGAAAATGTGCTCATTGTTAGATAAAACCGGCCAATCAAACATGTACACCTAACATTCATGTCATATGCCAAAAAAAATAGTGATCCTATACATGTACAAATTAGCTTATCGCATCTGAGAAACATTGAAAAATAGACAAAACCAATAAAATTCAACATTGTCCAATGAACCCATGACATTTAGCTTAATGTCTGATGAACCCTGCCAGTCAGACATACATGTACATGACATAGACTCAATTGTTCCATTCTGTCTATGATCAGAAACCAAACTTTGAAACGACTAAGACTGCAGTGTATTAGCTTTCAAATATGGGAAATGTTATCACAGTACAAAAATGTACATTAACCATGTTAACAGAAAAAGTATAGAAATTTAAAAACTAAATTTTTTAATCATGTTAATAGAATAAAATGTTCTGAATTTTTTGGAGAGTGAAATAGGAGACACAATTATTAATTTGGCCTAAACTGAAATTACTCTTAATCACTTATCCATGAAATTAAGTCAAGGTCAGGTCAGCTCAACCTCATAGACAAGTAGACCTTGCAAGATACTCATATTTCTCGTATGAATTGTTTTATATTGTCATTTCCGGGCCTTTTATAGCCGACTATGCAGTATGGGCTTTGCTCATTGTTGAAGGCTGTACAGTGACCTACATGTATATTTGTTAATTTGTGTGTCATTTTGGTCTCTTGTGGAGAGTTGTCTCATCATGCTCATTGGCAATCATACCAGTGTAACCACATCTTCTTTTTTTATATCATATATTGTATATACAAAAAATGTATCTAATTACAAAATGTACATGTACTCGTATAAGAGAGCATCTCACTTAGAAAAACAGTATTTTTTACATGCAGTCACTAAACCATGAAATGAGGTCAGGTGCAATGGACATATAATGACAGACTGAAACTTCATAACATATTAGCTATCTGAATACAAGATAAGAAGCATCCAGCTCTTGCTTTTAAAATGTAAAGCTTTATAAAAAAGTTTACCTCATCAGCCCAAGATTGTAATACCTATGTCCTGCATACAATCCAGGGTTGGCAAAGTATTACCCACTCGGGAATTCCCGGGCGGGAAAACCCGGGTTTTCCCGGTCTGGGCTATACTCCCAGAAATGGGTAATAGTGGGCATTACTGGGCAATATGATTTTTTAAGCTTATTTTAACACAAAATAGTAAAGACTTGTTATAGTTTCATAGTATAACAGCTAACAATGGCTAAATATATACTTTTTATACAGATAACCATTGACAGTCATTTCTAGAAAATTCAATTTCATTCTCTTCTCTATTAACATGATTAATTTTATATGTACATGTAGGCAGAATACAAGATTTGCACATTTAGTAAAATACCTTTTAGTTACCAAGTATTGTTTCAATAATCCAAACTTTGAAAAATGATTTTATTGCAGTGTTTAAGTGAATTGTTAATTTTAATTGTTATACATTCATATTGCTAAATAAACACCCTACAGGGTCATGCCATTAACACTTATAGACTTGAAAGGACTGATTATTGTTAAATAAACAAATCTGTGTTCTAATCTGAATAATTACTTTTAATTAGTGACAGTACATACATTATTTAAATGTGATGTTTCTTTAATACATGTAATTGTTAATTCTTAATAGGAGCTATCTTCATTTGAAAAAAAAATGATTTATTTGCTTTCTATTTACAGTTTGCCAATCTAGACAAATGCTACACAAACAATATAGGGTATAAATATCTTAATAAATGTATTGCATTTGTGTTTATCACTGAATCCTCTTTAAAATTCAGACAAATATTTTATATTACCCAGTATTGCCCAGTATTACCCACTAAAACCCAGTAAAACCCGGGTTTTCCCAGTATTTCCCACTGGGCTGGGCAATACTCATAAAACCCGGGATTTTGCCAACCCTGATACAATCAACTTTAAATGACTTTTGTGGAAGGCAAGACAATAAAATGATACTTTGAAGTACATGTATTGTTTAATATTTTTGACTAGTATAAAATGCCAGTTTCAGAATGAACATTAATTTAGATGATTGATTATATTTATATACTGTATGTACATTCAGACTCTTATATAAGTACAGCAAGCAGTCATTTTACATCAACCAACGTCCATGCAAGGGCTGTAAAGGCAGTCAAGGTCATTAAAAACTTCCGTCATCATGACACTTACCAATAGTGACGGACCCCGACAGACCCTCATGGGTAATCAAGGTTGTGTAACACCCCCTGGTGGTACATATAGCTAACAATAGGAATGCAAGCATTAACTTCTATAAATTTCACACAAACCAGGTATTCTCAATATCCAAATTCATATAAATTATTATCCAAGGTATTCATGAATTCAGATATGATGCACTATTGATATTCACTGAAACTGATTCTTTTTATTAATCCAATTTGCTATTCTTGAATAACTATCCAAGATATTTCATAGAATTCAAATATGATGCACTATGATATTAATATTCCCAGAAAACTTTGAATTCTCTTTAATTCCAAATTATTATTTCAATTTCAAATAAATTAATTATCAAAGGTATTCACTGTCATCAAATAATGTAGTCTTTCTTTCAAATTGTAAGTTTGCTATTTGTACAATGCACAATTTTCTGCTTGTCCAATTTGATATGAAATCCCATCAACATCATGGCATATTGCTGTAAGCCCTATTTGTTATTTCCAAAAACAATAAGTCCATTAATCCACTGTTTCACAATTTACAGCTACAGGTATGCGAGATACTTAGTGTCACCTATACATGCTATATGTACATGTATTTCCTTTTTATGTCGGCTTCATAATCTGGCTGGGAATCATGCTCAAACCAATGTGAATTCTACAAACGAAAAAACATAAATTAAGAATAAAGTATTGAATATTGTATAATTATCATGATTATAATAACTTTAAAATTCTTTAAATTTATATAGAAGATACATGTATACTCATGTATAAATACTAGCAATCATAATTTTCTTGACAACAAAGTTCTATGATGTACACAAATGAATTTATGAGACTTATACAATTCAATTGATAAGTCCGGTATGCGAAGAAGAATAAAACCCTTTTTTGGGGTTTTATTTCAAAAAAATACATTCTCTCTTTCTAAATTAATGTTTTCTTAAGTGTGTACTTCATTGAAGGGTTACTGTCTAATTGAGACTAGCACTATACAAGATTGTTTTGATCAATTATTTAAAGCCAGACAAAGTTATTTCTCTCTAAAACATAACAGGTGATTTCTTTGGATCATTTAATAATAGGAAATAAATACTACAAAGATGACCAAAAAAAAATGCACTGTTGACTGTCATTTTGTGTCATGAATGAATAAACCTTGTTTTTTATGTAAATCATGAAATGTAGAATCTTTGTTCAAAGGTTAACCCTTTCTTTAATTTAAACATTTTTAGCAACCTAAAAAAGCTAGTATTTCCTTCTTATGATTCGCAGTAAACTTGGAGTTTAATTTGACATCTTAAATGTTACCCAGTTTACTTTTTACTTATTGCAGCTTGTATTAAATAATGCTTTGTAGTTTATAATAACCAGACAACATACTTTCTTTATTTTATATTAGTTATTTACTCATTTTTATGTTGATAAATCAATATTTGGCTGCATGACTTAGACATGTTAGATAAACTTTTAAAACTTTTAATATAATATCCCAAAAAAAAGATTATATCATGTTGTTTCACATTTTTAAATTACTTTCAATTATAAATTTATCCACAATTTGAAAAGGACATTTAAAACTTATTGATATCATTATAAAATCATCTTCAATACCTATGACATTTTAATTTTCATCCCTCAAGGCAATAAACTCATGAAACTGTGGCAACACTCCTTTTGCGCCAATTACTGTTTTTCAGGGGTATCATTTGCGCCAAAGTTTTTTTCTTTAAATGTATCAATTGCGCCAGTTTTCGGAACTCATTTGCGCCAATTTACCTGAACACATATTGATCGTACATATTAAAGATTAATATATATTTAGTATCATTTTTGTCTGAGGGGAAGTCTTGCACATACACATGAGACAGACCCACAAAAGTTAGAGCGTCAAATACTACGAACAGCATGCAAAAGAAAAGCTACAGAAAATATATCCGAAAGACCAGCTAAGATCATATGTTCGGAGCTATTCCATCATGAAGAGGAACATCTACAGAAAAATGACTTGAAGTGCATAAGACAGTCTTTGTACAGAGAGAGAGAAGATAACTGTTCCCTGCCCAACCAAAAAGTTCAGTAGAATTTCAAAAAATTTAAGTGAGGTATAGTGATCACAAATAAAGAAGAAGAGTTTGTTTTAGTAAATGATATTGACAGTGGCATTGTTATTCTCGGTTGTGAAGCTAACTTGAAATTTCTTTGTATGCGGAGCAGAAGATGTTTTTGCATACAATACATGGATTCAGGAATGGACATTTAATTTATATTCCACTTTTAGATTGCCTTTTGCCTTCCAAATCAGGAAACTGTAATAGAAAACAATTTCTGTGTTTAAGGAATGTTTTTCTTTAAATTGGCGCAATCGTATATTTTATTTTTGGCGCAATTGATACCATGTAATTTTTAAACAGGTGGCGCAAACGTAGCATTAGAGAAAAAAAGTTGTGGCGCAAAAGGACGCATTTTTGGCGCAAACGGATCTCTCCCGAAACTGTTGTGTCTTAATCTGTTTATTACATATAACATGTATATAAGAAGTCCTGATAATTAACTTTTCAGTGTCAACATCCTGATTGTTACCTTTTCTAATATCACATTTACATGGTCATCTCAGTAAACATATTTTTAAAATTATTTATTTTGAAATTGAATTCAACATGTAAAACATGTTAAGTATCTTTTTTTAACCAAATTGATCTGAGCATGGAAGTAATATTTAAATATTACTTCCATGATCTGGGACATACCATGTAGTTAATTAAGTTAATTTTTGTAATTCAATATCTATAAAATTCATAAAATGCATAAGTATAGGCCATTGGAATAAATTAAAAGACACTTGAAATATGTTTAAAAGGAGATGATTGGTATATATGCAAAAGAGACAGCAGCCCCAAGACCAAAACAAGTTAAAAGGCATAATTGAATTTTGATTAACCATGCTAACCGGGAAAATATTATATTAATGTTAAACATGTTAAACTGACAGAGTTCACATGAAAATAAAAAGTTAAGGCCACACTGATTTGATTAATAGTTGTTTTAATTGATAATATAACATGTACAAGACATGCTTTAGAAATATAAAATATATCCATGTTTTGTTATTCATAAATCAGAAATTATTTTAAAAATATACTCAAACATGCTAGTTTCACATTTTAGGCTTAAATTAAAATATTGTTTGTTTGCCCTTTACCGACCGACCCTATCAATTCGTTCCGCCTGAAAATCTTTTATTTGCATTTACCAGCAAGATTTTATTTTATTTTATATTTTCGTTCCTACCAAAAATCTTATATTTGTATTTCCCGCTCAAAACTTTTTTTACCGGAATCCTCGGGTTTTATCTTTACGTATAAGGTCCAGTCCGTTTGGTATCACCTGAGTGTTTGACATGAACACTTCCATTTGAAGTTTCAAAGCATTTATTTGAAATCGATGTTGAACGCTTTCTGAAATCATGATATGAAGTACGTTACTCTGTACCTTGGGTTCATTTACAAAAAAGTTTGTTTGATACAAAAGTATTAACGTGTGTACAAACTAATTTGTAAACGGACGTTGTATTCTATGTAGGGATGGCCTTTTGTGATCCGCATATCAGAAAGATTATGTTAACGATGCCGCTAAATTATTTATATCTGACATGAACCAAAAGTGACAAAACCCTGTAAAGTGGAGAATATCTGGCAGTAAAATCGCCAAGTTTTCCATACAGATCATTTATAAATGTGATGCAAAATACGTGACAATTGAGTTTTAAGTCTTATAGCATTTTTATTGGGAAAAAAGGCACACACGAAATTTGTAACACTCTAGGGACTTTTTCTACTAGTAATATATGTCTGCCTGGACATTATCTTACCAGTACAAAGTTATCTCTTACATGTATATATTTTTTTTCAAAACTAATAGTCCCAGCGGAAAACTTATTTGCAAAAACAAAACGGACAAAAAAAATGACATTATGCAGATTTTGTATCTATAAAATAAAATATTTTACCTACCTGCCTACCCATGACAAATAATATACCGAGCCAAGTTATTTTTTTGGGGAAAAAAATAAAATATTTTACCTACCTACCTACCCTGTTTCAAAACATAGGGTCGGAAAAGGGCAAACAAACAATATTTTAATTTAGGCCTTACACATAAATAGTTTACTTTGTCATAATATTCAACTTGAATTTTCTCAATTTAAAAAAAATCCAGTTAGAAATAAATTTAGGATGCATATATGAGTCATGCAGTTTTCAATACATTAACATACAAGTCAGAACAGGAGCCTGTAATTCAGTGGTTGTCGTTTGTTTGTGTGTAACATATTTGTTTTTCGTTCATTTTTTTTTATATAAATAAGGCTGTTAGTTTTCTCGTTTGAATTGTTTTCCATTGTCTTATTGGGGCCTTTTATAGCGGACTATGCCTATGGGCTTTGCTCCTTGTTGAAGGCCATAAGGTGACCTATAGTTGTTAATTGCTGTGTCATTTTGGTCTCTTGTGCCGTGGACAGTTGTTTTATTGGCAATCATACCACATCTTCTTTTTTATATACAATATAAATATAGGTTTTGTAGTAAAAGGCCATCCAGCAAAACTAAAACCATTGTGAATGCCCCACATCATCATGAAGGGTTTAACACAGTAAGTTGATGAACACGGGTGGATCAAGCCATTTAAAGAAAGGGGGTCTCAACCCAGGATAAAGGGGGTTCAAACTAAATGTACCTTCAACTACAATTGATCTTCCAAAAAAAGGGGGTTACAATCCCGGGAACAATTTTTACAATCCCAAATTCTTACTTTGCATTTGAACATGCAACTATATATATATATATATATATAAAGATATGTAATATGCACGAGTGAGGTGATAAAGAACGTCGATTCATACCTGAAGCATGAGGGTAGGCCTGAGGGGTAGGCACGAACACAGGCGCTTGGGTCTATGATACAGATTTTTTTTTTTTTTTTTTTTTTTATTAAAATATTCAATTTTTTATATTTATAATACATATCTATCCCTTCTGTGCATGTCTCACCTAGTTTCGAGTGATTTAAACGACCCAGAGAAAAAACCCAATTTTACTATCCATACTAAGAAACAAAAAGGCAACTAACTCGACGCCATTTTTCTGCTATCTATAAATAAATAGATTGACCTACCTGGATTCCCCAACGATTTCTCTAGGGAAACGTGCCTTCCTTGCCGTCAGATCGCACACATCGTTGATATTTATCAAATTGGTATTGTTCGTAACATTTTTAGTCCATCTCCAGCATATAATAAAAAGATTTTAACTTTTTTGACTAATTTCAAATTTACGTGCCCGGAAGTTGACTGTTTTTCCCGAACTTTTGTTAAAGGGAAGTAATATTTTCCCGGACTTTTTCGGAACATCTCTCCAAGTACGTATGAAAATAATAAAGTGATACGATGATTTCCGAACTTTTACCAAAAAGGCGCAACTTTCCAATTGCCGGAAAAGAATCTGTCATCATATTCAGTATATTGATTCATGATAATTTATAAATATACAAATACTCACACAAAATTGACTTATGAGAGGCAGGGACATATATACACATGTGTATATATGTCTCTGTGAGAGGAACTTAAAAAAATTAAGCCATTAACCATTTGATCTGATATTTTTATTTATTTGGTGGAAAAAAGGGGGGTGCAAGGGAATTTACTAATATTTCCACGAAAATGTTATTGACATTGTTTTAATTATTACAAAACATGGGTCATGTTAACTGAAGTAAAAAAAAGGGGGGGACAATATTTCCAAATTTTGCAGTTCCCCTTTCTAACATAAAATCAAAACTGTGTGATTTTTGAAAATTAAAAGATTATGACCACTAACAATCAAATTAGGGGCTTGATCTTGTTCGTTGTTCATCATATCTGTTTGTTAACATATAGTATTAGTTCGGAAGTCATCGTATCACTTTGTTATTTTCATAAGTACTTGGAGAAATGTTCCGAAAAAGTCCGGGAAAATATTACTTCCCTTTAACAAAAGTTCGGGAAAAACAGTCAACTTCCGGGCACGTAAATTTGAAATTAGTCAAAAAAGTTAAAATCTTTTTATTATATGCTGGAGATGGACTAAAAATGTTACGAACAATACCAATTTGATAAATATCAACGATGTGTGCGATCTGACGGCAAGGAAGGCACGTTTCCCTAGAGAAATCGTTGGGGAATCCAGGTAGGTCAATCTATTTATTTATAGATAGCAGAAAAATGGCGTCGAGTTAGTTGCCTTTTTGTTTCTTAGTATGGATAGTAAAATAGGGTTTTTTCTCTGGGTCGTTTAAATCACTCGAAACTAGGTGAGACATGCACAGAAGTGATAGATATGTATTATAAATATAAAAAATTGAATATTTTAATAAAAAAAAAAAAAAAAAAAAAAATCTGTATCATAGACCCAAGCGCCTGTGGGCACGAAATGTGCACATTTTCGATTCAAAATCGTGGATCCATGATTATTCTGATAGACATGCTTTAAAATATTGTTCATTTCTACTCACCGATTGAAATGTCCAGGTCATCCGTTATATTATATGTAGTTTTCCTTCTACCATGGCATGTCTACGATTCTTTGTAAAATATAGTTTGCAGACCCGCTATTTCTGCCGACAAGGGTACAATAACGTCAAATCGTTTACGGGTGAAGAATATGATTTCCGTTTTTAATAAAACTTGACAGATTTGATTTATTATCGTCGGGAAATGTCTCTAATGGATATTAATTAAAATTAATCAGCTTGATTATTCTGTATGATATATGTAACTTAGTCATGTTCTTTTAAATTTACTTCAGGTACACCGACGTTTACATGATTATTTATCAAAGCAATTTGAAATATAAATTTCAATGAATTCATACGCTTCACAATTAAGACAATTGAAGCAATCTTCTGCAATAATATTTAAAACTCTATTTTTAAACGAAGGCTTTTGGTATAAAAATAGTTATAAAAGACTTTTGAATAGACTGAATAAAGATAAACCGTCAAACGCACAAGTCCGCCACAAATGAACAGACATAATTATAATGCCATAAACGGAATACGACAAAAGACAGAACGATCGCAAAATAATTAAAAAAAACAAAAAAACAACAGCAGATGTGGGATCATATAAATTATGGGTAATTTCACAACTGTATCATCAATACGTGACACTTAAATAAAATACATTTATCCATTTATCCTGTATCAAACTTTGAGAAGGTGCACCTGAGACGTGTACACATTTTTTTAACATTCGCAACCGTCACACTAAAATATTTGTATTACATATTTACCGACTGTAACAACCCATGAAATGTTTGTTTTAAACATTTTACGACTGTGGCAACCTTTTAAAAGTTTTAATAAACATTTAATGACTGTAACAACCTTTAAAAGTTGTAACAAACATTTTACGACTGTTACAACTCTTAAAACATTGTAACAAACATTTTTTGACTGCTTCAACGTCTGAAAAGTTGACACAAACAAATTTCAACTGTCCCAACTATAAAAAAGTTGGGACAAACATTATACAACTGCCACAACTTTTAGAAAGACTGTTATGAATAGTATTTGGCTGTGACAACGCCGTAAACCACTGCAACAGTCCTAAAATGACTGATGATAGCATTTAATGTTTTTCACAACCCATAAAAGTGTTGGGACAGACAAAATATAACTGTAACAACGAAATAAGGTTGATTTGACAGTCTTCTTCAGTCTTCCACAGACTAAAATAGTCGTACAATGACTGTTACTGGTATGGACAGTTGTTTTTTCGTCCAGTAGTGGCTTCATCACTGATCGTGAGACTAACGAATATAAGACATCTATAGGTCAACGTCCGTTCTTCATCACTGCTTCTGAGACTAACGAACCAAAGACATCTATAGGTCAATGTACGTTCTTCATATCTGCTCCTGAGAATAACGAAACAAAGACATCTAGGGGTCAACGTCCGTTTTTCATTACTGCTTCTGAAACTAACGAACCAAAGACATCTAGAGGTCAACATCAATTCTTCATCACTGTTCCTGAGACTAACGAACCAAAGACATCTCGGGGTCAACTTCCGTTCTTCATCACTGCTCCTGAGAATAACGAACCATATACACCTAGAGGTCAACGTCAGTTCTTCATCACTGCTCCTGAAACTAACGACTAACGAATCAAAGACATCAAGAGGTCAACGTCCGTTCTTCATCACTGCTCTTGAGACTAGCGAACCAAAAACATCTAGAGGTCAACGTCAGTTTTTCATCACTGCTCCCGGGACTAACTAACCAAAGACATATAGAGGTCAACGTCAGTTCTTCATCACTGCTCTTGAGACTAACAACAAAAGACATCTAGAGGTCAACGTCCGTTCTTCATCACTGCTCCTGAAACTAACGAACCAAAGATATCTATAGGTCAACGTCCGTTCTTCATCACTGCTCTTGAGACTAACGAACCAAAGACATCTAGAGGTCAACGTCAGTTCTTCATCACTGCTCGTGAGACTAACGAATATAAGACATCTATAGGTCAACGTCCGTTCTTCATCACTGCTTCTGAAACTAACGAACCAAAGACAAATAGAGGTCAACGTCAGTTCTTTATCACTGTTCCTGAGACTAACGAACCAAAGACATCTCGGGGTCAAATTCCGTTCTTTATCACTGCTCCTGAGAATAACGAACCATATACACCTAGAGGTCAACGTCAGTTCTTCATCACTGCTCCTGAAACTAACGACTAACGAATCAAAGACATCAAGAGGTTTACGTCCGTTCTTCATCACTGCTCTTGAGACTAGCGAACCAAAGACATCTAGAGGTTAACGTCAGTTTTTCATCACTGCTCCCGGGACTAACTAACCAAAGACATCTAGAGGTCAACGTCAGTTCTTCATCACTGCTCTTGAGACTAACAACAAAAGACATCTAGAGGTCAACGTCCGTTCTTCATCACTGCTCCTGAAACTAACGAACCAAAGATATCTATAGGTCAACGTCCGTTCTTCATCACTGCTCTTGAGACTAACGAACCAAAGACATCTAGAGGTCAACGTCAGTTCTTCATCACTGCTCGTGAGACTAACGAATATAAGACATCTATAGGTCAACGTCCGTTCTTCATCACTGCTTCTGAAACTAACGAACCAAAGACAAATAGAGGTCAACGTCAGTTCTTTATCACTGCTTTTGAGACTAACGAACCAAAGACATCTAGGGGTCAACGTCCGTTTTTCATCACTGCTCCTGAGACTAACTAACTTTTTGTCTAAAAAGTAAAATCACAAAAATACTGAACTGAGAGGAAAATCAATTCGGAAAGTCCATAATCACATGGCAAAATCAAATAACAAAACGCATAAAAAACGAATGGACAAGAACTGTCATATTCCTGACTTGGTACAGGCATTTTCAAATGTAGAAAATGGTGGATTGAACCTGGTTTTATAGCTAGCTAAACCTCTCACTTGTATGACAGTCGCAAATTCCATTATATTGTCACCGATGCGTGAACAAAACAAACAGACATAATAGGTAAAAATGTCAAAAATAGGGGTACAGCAGTCAACATTGTGTTATCATCTTAATCACTATAAAAACAACAAATGTAACAAAGAAGCACAAAAAGGCATACATCAAATTAACATCCTCAGTTTGATTATATTATACGAAGTGTTCCTGATGAAGGTTAAACTGTTTGTCTAAAGTGTTCCTGATGGAGGTTAAACTTTTTGTCTAAAGTGTTCCTGATGGAGGTTAAACTTTTTGTCTAAAGTGTTCCTGATGGAGGTTAAACTTTTTGCCTAAAGTGTTTCTGATGAAGGTTAAACTTTTTGTCTAAAGTGTTCCTGATGAAGGTTAAACTTTTTGTCTAAAGTGTCCCTGATGACGGTTAAACTGTTTGTCTAAAGTGTCCCTGATGACGGTTAAACTTGTTGTCTAAAGTGGTCCCGATGAAGGTTAAACTTTTTGTCTAAAGTGTTCCTGATGAAGGTTAAACTCTTTGCATAAAGTGTCTCTAATGGCGTTTTTTGTTTGTTTTAAGTGTGCTGTGATATTGAACTCAGATATATGGCTCTGTTGAAAAACATATATAAGGATTTTATACCATCAGGCCAGGGACTTTCTATACTTACGGGACTCGTCTCTATTGATTTTAACTGATTACTCAGCCGCCTGTTTAAAGCTACCACTCAACAATAAACTTAGTTTCGTATCTCTGATATACGATGCTAGTAGTTATTTGGGTATTTCACAGTACATTGTAGATTGTATAATTATTATGAGTTGTATATATAAAATCTGATTAATAGCGATCTAAGATGACAAAAATATAAGATTTTGAAAGAATGCTGAATTATCAAAGTTTTGAAGAACACCCCAGTTGTGTAAAATGGTTTACATTATCAAACAAGATGGTAGCCACTGAAAATTCAACGAACAAATTCCTCAAAGTTCAAAGATCAATATTTAAAAAACGATCCGAGAAATCTTTTGAAAAACAGCATTTTGCAATGACAAAATGTATAAAATTTCTTAAAAACATTTTTTTGTTAAACTTAAACATATAGTTCATTTGTAGATAATATGGAAAATACTTCGTAAATGTGAAATGATTTTCTATAAAGTCACGTGACATCAGCTACGGCCGAGATCATTTCCTAGATCTATGCTACAACTAAACCATCAATAAAGAGATATGGACAATTTCTCCTACATCTAATCTACACCTTAACCTTCAATAAAGAGGTATGGACAATTTCTCCTACATCTATTCTACGCCTTAACCATCAATAAAGAGATATGGACAATTTCTCCTACATCTATTCTACACATTAACCATCAATAAAGTGATATGGACAATTTCTCCTACATCTATTCTACACCTCAACCATCAATAAAGAGATATTGACAATTTCTCCTACATCTATTCTACACCTTAACAATCAAAAAGAGATATGGACAATTTCTCCTACATCTTTTCTACACCATAACCATCAATAAAGAGATATGGACAATTTCTCCTTCATCTATTCTACAACTTAACCATCAATAAAGAGATATGGACAATTTCTCCTTCATCTATTCTACAACTTAACCATCAATAAAGAGATATGGACAATTTCTCCTTCATCTATTCTACACCTCAACTATTAAAAAAAAAGATAAGAACATTTTCTCGTACATCTATTCTACACCTTAACTATCAATAAACAAATGATAAAGGGAAATGGACAATTTCTCCGTCATCTATTCTACACCTTAACCATCAATAAAGAGATATGGACAATTTCTCCTACATCTTTTCTACACCTTAACCATCAATAAAGAGATATGGACAATTTCTCCTACATATATTCTGCACCCTAACCATCAATAAAGAGATATGGACAATTTCTCCTTCATCTATTCTACACCTTAATTATAAATAAAGAGATAACGACATTTTCTCCTACATCTATTCTACACCTTAACCATCAATAAAAAGATATGGACAATTTATCCTACATCTATTCTACACCTTAACCATCAATAAAGAGATATTGACAATTTATCCTACATCTATTCTACACCTTAACCATCAATAAAGAGATATTGACAATTTCTCCTACATCTATTCTACACCTAAACCAGCAATAAAGAGATATGGACAATTTCTCCTACATCTTTTCTACACCTTAACCATCAATAAAGAGATATGGACAATTTCTCCTACATATATTCTGCACCCTAACCATCAATAAAGAGATATGGACAATTTCTCCTTCATCTATTCTACACCTTAATTATAAATAAAGAGATAACGACATTTTCTCCTACATCTATTCTACACCTTAACCATCAATAAAAAGATATGGACAATTTATCCTACATCTATTCTACACCTTAACCATCAATAAAGAGATATTGACAATTTATCCTACATCTATTCTACACCTTAACCATCAATAAAGAGATATTGACAATTTCTCCTACATCTATTCTACACCTAAACCAGCAATAAAGAGATATGGACAATTTCTCCTACATCTTTTCTACACCTTAACCATCAATAAAGAGATATGGACAATTTCTCCTACATCTTTTCTACACCTTAACCATCAATAAAGAGATATGGACAATTTCCCTTTCATCTATTCTACACCTTAACCATCAATAAAGAGATATGAACAATTTCTCCTTCATCTATTCCACACCTTAACCATCAATAAAGAGATAAGAACATTTTCTCCTACCGCTATTCTACACCTTAACAATCAATAAAGGGAAATGGACAATTTGTCCTTCATCTATTCTGCACCTTAACCATCAATAAAGAGATATGGACAATTTCTACTACATCTAATCTACATCTTAATCATCAATAAAGAGATATGGACAATTTCTCCTACATCTTTTCTACACCTTAACCATCAATAAAGAGATATTGACAATTTCTCCTACATCTAATCTACATCTTAATCATCAATAAAGAGATATGGACAATTTCTCCTACATCTAATCTACACCTTAACCTTCAATAAAGAGGTATGGACAATTTCTCCTACATCTATTCTACGCCTTAAACATCAATAAAGAGATATGGACAATTTCTCCTACATCTATTCTACACATTAACCATCAATAAAGTGATATGGACAATTTCTCCTACATCTATTCTACACCTTAACCATCAATAAAGAGATATTGACAATTTCTCCTACATCTATTCTACACCTTAACAATCAATAAAGAGATATGGACAATTTCTCCTACATCTTTTCTACACCATAACCATCAATAAAGAGATATGGACAATTTCTCCTTCATCTATTCTACAACTTAACCATCAATAAAGAGATATGGACAATTTCTCCTTCATCTATTCTACAACTTAACCATCAATAAAGAGATATGGACAATTTCTCCTTCATCTATTCTACACCTCAACTATTAAAAAAAAGATAAGAACATTTTCTCGTACATCTATTCTACACCTTAACTATCAATAAACAAATGATAAAGGGAAATGGACAATTTCTCCGTCATCTATTCTACACCTTAACCATCAATAAAGAGATATGGACAATTTCTCCTACATCTTTTCTACACCTTAACCATCAATAAAGAGATATGGACAATTTCTTCTACATATATTCTGCACCCTAACCATCAATAAAGAGATATGGACAATTTCTCCTTCATCTATTCTACACCTTAATTATAAATAAAGAGATAACGACATTTTCTCCTACATCTATTCTACACCTTAACCATCAATAAAAAGATATGGACAATTTATCCTACATCTATTCTACACCTTAACCATCAATAAAGAGATATTGACAATTTATCCTACATCTATTCTACACCTTAACCATCAATAAAGAGATATTGACAATTTCTCCTACATCTATTCTACACCTAAACCAGCAATAAAGAGATATGGACAATTTCTCCTACATCTTTTCTACACCTTTACCATCAATAAAGAGATATGGACAATTTCTCCTACATATATTCTGCACCCTAACCATCAATAAAGAGATATGGACAATTTCTCCTTCATCTATTCTACACCTTAATTATAAATAAAGAGATAACGACATTTTCTCCTACATCTATTCTACACCTTAACCATCAATAAAAAGATATGGACAATTTATCCTACATCTATTCTACACCTTAACCATCAATAAAGAGATATTGACAATTTATCCTACATCTATTCTACACCTTAACCATCAATAAAGAGATATTGACAATTTCTCCTACATCTATTCTACACCTAAACCAGCAATAAAGAGATATGGACAATTTCTCCTACATCTTTTCTACACCTTAACCATCAATAAAGAGATATGGACAATTTCTCCTACATCTTTTCTACACCGTAACCATCAATAAAGAGATATGGACAATTTCCCTTTCATCTATTCTACACCTTAACCATCAATAAAGAGATATGAACAATTTCTCCTTCATCTATTCTACACCTTAACCATCAATAAAGAGATAAGAACATTTTCTCCTACAGCTATTCTACACCTTAACAATCAATAAAGGGAAATGGACAATTTCTCCTTCATCTATTCTGCACCTTAACCATCAATAAAGAGATATGGACAATTTCTACTACATCTAATCTACATCTTAATCATCAATAAAGAGATATGGACAATTTCTCCTACATCTTTTCTACACCTTAACCATCAATAAAGAGATATTGACAATTACTCCTACATCTAATCTACATCTTAATCATCAATAAAGAGATATGGACAATTTCTCCTACATCTTTTCTACACCTTAACCATCAAGAAAGGGATATGGACAATTTCTCCTACATCTAGTCTACACCTTATCTATCAAGAAAGAGATATGGACAATTTCTCCTACATCTTTTCTACACCTTAACCATCAACAAACAGATATGGACAATTTCTCCTATATCTATTCTACACCTTAACCATCAATAAAGAGATATGGACAATTTCTCCTTCATCTATTCTACACCTTAATAATCAATAAAGGGAAATAGACAATTTCTCCTTCATCTATACTACACCTTTACCATCAATAAAAAGATATGGACAATTTCTCCTTCATCTATTCTACACCTTAACCATCAATAAAGAGATATGGACAATTTCTCCTTGATCTATTTTACACCTTAACCATCAATAAAGAGATAAGAACATTTTCTCCTACATCTATTCTACACCTTAATCATCAATAAAGAGATATGGATATTTTTTTCCTACATCTTTTCTACACCTTTATCATTGATAAAGAGATATGGACAATTTCTCCTACATCTTTTCTACACCTTAACCATCAAGAAAGGGAAATGGACAATTTCTTCTTCATCTATTCTACACCTTAATCATCAATAAAGAGATATGGACAATTTATCCTACATCTAGTCTACAACTTAACCATCAATAAAGAGATATGGACAATTTCTCCTACATCTATTCTACACCTTAACTATCAATAAAGAGATATGGACAATTTCTCCTACACCTTTTCTACACCTTAACCATCAAGAAAGAGATGTGGACAATTTCTCCTACATCTAGTCTACACCATAACCATCAATAAAGAGATATGGACAATTTCTCCTACATCTAGTCTACAACTTAACCATCAATAAAGAGATGTGGACAATTTCTCCTACATCTAGTCTACACCATAACCATCAATAAAGAGATATGGACAATTTCTCCTACATCTAGTCTACAACTTAACCATCAATAAAGAGATATGGACAATTTCTCCTACATCTAGTCTACACCATAACCATCAATAAAGAGATATGGACAATTTCTCCTACATCTATTCTACACCTTAACCATCAATTAAGAGATATTGACAATTTCTCCTACATCTAGTCTACAACTTAACCATCAAGAAAGAGATATGGACAATTTCTCCTACATCTAGTCTACACCATAACCATCAATAAAGAGATATGGACAATTTCTCCTACATCTAGTCTACAACTTAACCATCAAGAAAGAGATATGGACAATTTCTCCTACATCTAGTCTACACCATAACCATCAATAAAGAGATATGGACAATTTCTCCTACATCTAGTCTACAACTTAACCATCAATAAAGAGATATGGACAATTTCTCCTACATCTAGTCTACAACTTAACCATCAAGAAAGAGATATGGACAATTTCTCCTACATCTAGTCTACACCATAACCATCAATAAAGAGATATGGACAATTTCTCCTACATCTAGTCTACAACTTAACCATCAAGAAAGGGAAATGGACAACTTCTCCTACATCTAGTCTACACCATAACCATCAATAAAGAGATATGGACAATTTCTCCTACATCTAGTCTACAACTTAACCATCAAGAAAGAGATATGGACAATTTCTCCTACATCTAGTCTACACCTTAACCATCAATAAAGAGATATGGACAATTTCTCCTACATCTAGTCTACAACTTAACCATCAAGAAAGAGATATGGACAATTTCTCCTACATCTAGTCTACACCATAACCATCAATAAAGAGATATGGACAATTTCTCCTACATCTTTTCTACACCTTAACCATCAATAAAGAGATATGGACAATTTCTCCTTCATCTATTCTACAACTTAACCATCAATAAAGAGATATGGACAATTTCTCCTTCATCTATTCTACAACTTAACCATCAATAAAGAGATATGGACAATTTCTCCTTCATCTATTCTACACCTCAACTATTACAAAAAAGATAAGAACATTTTCTCGTACATCTATTCTACACCTTAACAATCAATAAACAAATGATAAAGGGAAATGGACAATTTCTCCTTCATCTATTCTACACCTTAACCATCAATAAAGAGATATTGACAATTTCTCCTTCATCTATTCTACACCTTAACCATCAATAAAGAGATATTGACAATTTCTCCTACATCTAATCTACATCTTAATCATCAATAAAGAGATATGGACAATTTCTCCTACATCTTTTCTACACCTTAACCATCAAGAAAGGGATATGGACAATTTCTCCTACATCTAGTCTACACCTTATCTATCAAGAAAGAGATATGGACAATTTCTCCTACATCTTTTCTACACCTTAACCATCAACAAACAGATATGGACAATTTCTCCTATATCTATTCTACACCTTAACCATCAATAAAGAGATATGGACAATTTCTCCTTCATCTATTCTACACCTTAATAATCAATAAAGGGAAATAGACAATTTCTCCTTCATCTATACTACACCTTTACCATCAATAAAAAGATATGGACAATTTCTCCTTGATCTATTTTACACCTTAACCATCAATAAAGAGATAAGAACATTTTCTCCTACATCTATTCTACACCTTAATCATCAATAAAGAGATATGGATATTTTTTTCCTACATCTTTTCTACACCTTTACCATTGATAAAGAGATATGGACAATTTCTCCTACATCTTTTCTACACCTTAACCATCAAGAAAGGGAAATGGACAATTTCTTCTTCATCTATTCTACACCTTAATCATCAATAAAGAGATATGGACAATTTATCCTACATCTAGTCTACAACTTAACCATCAATAAAGAGATATGGACAATTTCTCCTACATCTATTCTACACCTTAACTATCAAGAAAGAGATGTGGACAATTTCTCCTACATCTAGTCTACACCATAACCATCAATAAAGAGATATGGACAATTTCTCCTACATCTAGTCTACAACTTAACCATCAATAAAGAGATGTGGACAATTTCTCCTACATCTAGTCTACACCATAACCATCAATAAAGAGATATGGACAATTTCTCCTACATCTAGTCTACAACTTAACCATCAATAAAGAGATATGGACAATTTCTCCTACATCTAGTCTACACCATAACCATCAATAAAGAGATATGGACAATTTCTCCTACATCTATTCTACACCTTAACCATCAATTAAGAGATATTGACAATTTCTCCTACATCTAGTCTACAACTTAACCATCAAGAAAGAGATATGGACAATTTCTCCTACATCTAGTCTACACCATAACCATCAATAAAGAGATATGGACAATTTCTCCTACATCTAGTCTACAACTTAACCATCAAGAAAGAGATATGGACAATTTCTCCTACATCTAGTCTACACCATAACCATCAATAAAGAGATATGGACAATTTCTCCTACATCTAGTCTACAACTTAACCATCAATAAAGAGATATGGACAATTTCTCCTACATCTAGTCTACAACTTAACCATCAAGAAAGAGATATGGACAATTTCTCCTACATCTAGTCTACACCATAACCATCAATAAAGAGATATGGACAATTTCTCCTACATCTAGTCTACAACTTAACCATCAAGAAAGGGAAATGGACAACTTCTCCTACATCTAGTCTACACCATAACCATCAATAAAGAGATATGGACAATTTCTCCTACATCTAGTCTACAACTTAACCATCAAGAAAGAGATATGGACAATTTCTCCTACATCTAGTCTACACCTTAACCATCAATAAAGAGATATGGACAATTTCTCCTACATCTAGTCTACAACTTAACCATCAAGAAAGAGATATGGACAATTTCTCCTACATCTAGTCTACACCATAACCATCAATAAAGAGATATGGACAATTTCTCCTACATCTTTTCTACACCTTAACCATCAATAAAGAGATATGGACAATTTCTCCTTCATCTATTCTACAACTTAACCATCAATAAAGAGATATGGACAATTTCTCCTTCATCTATTCTACAACTTAACCATCAATAAAGAGATATGGACAATTTCTCCTTCATCTATTCTACACCTCAACTATTACAAAAAAGATAAGAACATTTTCTCGTACATCTATTCTACACCTTAACAATCAATAAACAAATGATAAAGGGAAATGGACAATTTCTCCTTCATCTATTCTACACCTTAACCATCAATAAAGAGATATTGACAATTTCTCCTTCATCTATTCTACACCTTAACCATCAATAAAGAGATATTGACAATTTCTCCTACATCTAATCTACATCTTAATCATCAATAAAGAGATATGGACAATTTCTCCTACATCTTTTCTACACCTTAACCATCAAGAAAGGGATATGGACAATTTCTCCTACATCTAGTCTACACCTTATCTATCAAGAAAGAGATATGGACAATTTCTCCTACATCTTTTCTACACCTTAACCATCAACAAACAGATATGGACAATTTCTCCTATATCTATTCTACACCTTAACCATCAATAAAGAGATATGGACAATTTCTCCTTCATCTATTCTACACCTTAATAATCAATAAAGGGAAATAGACAATTTCTCCTTCATCTATACTACACCTTTACCATCAATAAAAAGATATGGACAATTTCTCCTTGATCTATTTTACACCTTAACCATCAATAAAGAGATAAGAACATTTTCTCCTACATCTATTCTACACCTTAATCATCAATAAAGAGATATGGATATTTTTTTCCTACATCTTTTCTACACCTTTACCATTGATAAAGAGATATGGACAATTTCTCCTACATCTTTTCTACACCTTAACCATCAAGAAAGGGAAATGGACAATTTCTTCTTCATCTATTCTACACCTTAATCATCAATAAAGAGATATGGACAATTTATCCTACATCTAGTCTACAACTTAACCATCAATAAAGAGATATGGACAATTTCTCCTACATCTATTCTACACCTTAACTATCAATAAAGAGATATGGACAATTTCTCCTACACCTTTTATACACCTTAACCATCAAGAAAGAGATGTGGACAATTTCTAATACATCTAGTCTACACCTTAACCATCAATAAAGAGATATGGACAATTTCTCCTACATCTAGTCTACACCATAACCATCAATAAAGAGATATGGACAATTTCTCCTACATCTAGTCTACAACTTAACCATCAATAAAGAGATGTGGACAATTTCTCCTACATCTATTCTACACCATAACCATCAATAAAGAGATATGGACAATTTCTCCTACATCTAGTCTACAACTTAACCATCAATAAAGAGATATGGACAATTTCTCCTACATCTAGTCTACAACTTAACCATCAAGAAAGAGATATGGACAATTTCTCCTACATCTAGTCTACACCATAACCATCAATAAAGAGATGTGGACAATTTCTCCTACATCTAGTCTACACCATAACCATCAATAAAGAGATATGGACAATTTCTCCTACATCTAGTCTACAACTTAACCATCAAGAAAGAGATATGGACAATTTCTCCTACATCTAGTCTACACCATAACCATCAATAAAGAAATATTGACAATTTCTCCTTCATCTATTCTACAACTTAACCATCAATAAAGAGATATGGACAATTTCTCCTACATCTAGTCTACAACTTAACCATCAAGAAAGAGATATGGACAATTTCTCCTACATCTAGTCTACAACTTAACCATCAATAAAGAGATATGGACAATTTCTCCTACATCTAGTCTACAACTTAACCATCAAGAAAGAGATATGGACAATTTCTCCTACATCTAGTCTACACCATAACCATCAATAAAGAGATATGGACAATTTCTCCTACATCTAGTCTACAACTTAACCATCAATAAAGAGATATGGACAATTTCTCCTACATCTTGTCTACACCATAACCATCAATAAAGAGATATGGACAATTTCTCCTACATCTATTCTACACCTTAACCATCAATTAAGAGATATTGACAATTTCTCCTACATCTAGTCTACAACTTAACCATCAAGAAAGAGATATGGACAATTTCTCCTACATCTAGTCTACACCATAACCATCAATAAAGAGATATGGACAATTTCTCCTACATCTAGTCTACAACTTAACCATCAAGAAAGAGATATGGACAATTTCTCCTACATCTAGTCTACACCATAACCATCAATAAAGAGATATGGACAATTTCTCCTACATCTAGTCTACAACTTAACCATCAATAAAGAGATATGGACAATTTCTCCTACATCTAGTCTACAACTTAACCATCAAGAAAGAGATATGGACAATTTCTCCTACATCTAGTCTACACCATAACCATCAATAAAGAGATATGGACAATTTCTCCTACATCTAGTCTACAACTTAACCATCAAGAAAGGGAAATGGACAACTTCTCCTACATCTAGTCTACACCATAACCATCAATAAAGAGATATGGACAATTTCTCCTACATCTAGTCTACAACTTAACCATCAAGAAAGAGATATGGACAATTTCTCCTACATCTAGTCTACACCTTAACCATCAATAAAGAGATATGGACAATTTCTCCTACATCTAGTCTACAACTTAACCATCAAGAAAGAGATATGGACAATTTCTCCTACATCTAGTCTACACCATAACCATCAATAAAGAGATATGGACAATTTCTCCTACATCTTTTCTACACCTTAACCATCAATAAAGAGATATGGACAATTTCTCCTTCATCTATTCTACAACTTAACCATCAATAAAGAGATATGGACAATTTCTCCTTCATCTATTCTACAACTTAACCATCAATAAAGAGATATGAACAATTTCTCCTTCATCTATTCTACACCTCAACTATTACAAAAAAGATAAGAACATTTTCTCGTACATCTATTCTACACCTTAACAATCAATAAACAAATGATAAAGGGAAATGGACAATTTCTCCTTCATCTATTCTACACCTTAACCATCAATAAAGAGATATTGACAATTTCTCCTTCATCTATTCTACACCTTAACCATCAATAAAGAGATATTGACAATTTCTCCTACATCTAATCTACATCTTAATCATCAATAAAGAGATATGGACAATTTCTCCTACATCTTTTCTACACCTTAACCATCAAGAAAGGGATATGGACAATTTCTCCTACATCTAGTCTACACCTTATCTATCAAGAAAGAGATATGGACAATTTCTCCTACATCTTTTCTACACCTTAACCATCAACAAACAGATATGGACAATTTCTCCTATATCTATTCTACACCTTAACCATCAATAAAGAGATATGGACAATTTCTCCTTCATCTATTCTACACCTTAATAATCAATAAAGGGAAATAGACAATTTCTCCTTCATCTATACTACACCTTTACCATCAATAAAAAGATATGGACAATTTCTCCTTGATCTATTTTACACCTTAACCATCAATAAAGAGATAAGAACATTTTCTCCTACATCTATTCTACACCTTAATCATCAATAAAGAGATATGGATATTTTTTTCCTACATCTTTTCTACACCTTTACCATTGATAAAGAGATATGGACAATTTCTCCTACATCTTTTCTACACCTTAACCATCAAGAAAGGGAAATGGACAATTTCTTCTTCATCTATTCTACACCTTAATCATCAATAAAGAGATATGGACAATTTATCCTACATCTAGTCTACAACTTAACCATCAATAAAGAGATATGGACAATTTCTCCTACATCTATTCTACACCTTAACTATCAATAAAGAGATATGGACAATTTCTCCTACACCTTTTATACACCTTAACCATCAAGAAAGAGATGTGGACAATTTCTCCTACATCTAGTCTACACCTTAACCATCAATAAAGAGATATGGACAATTTCTCCTACATCTAGTCTACACCATAACCATCAATAAAGAGATATGGACAATTTCTCCTACATCTAGTCTACAACTTAACCATCAAGAAAGAGATATGGACAATTTCTCCTACATCTAGTCTACACCATAACCATCAATAAAGAAATATTGACAATTTCTCCTTCATCTATTCTACAACTTAACCATCAATAAAGAGATATGGACAATTTCTCCTACATCTAGTCTACAACTTAACCATCAAGAAAGAGATATGGACAATTTCTCCTACATCTAGTCTACAACTTAACCATCAATAAAGAGATATGGACAATTTCTCCTACATCTAGTCTACAACTTAACCATCAAGAAAGAGATATGGACAATTTCTCCTACATCTAGTCTACAACTTACCCATCAATAAAGAGATATGGACAATTTCTCCTACATCTAGTCTACAACTTAACCATCAAGAAAGAGATATGGACAATTTCTCCTACATCTAGTCTACACCATAACCATCAATAAAGAGATATGGACAATTTCTCCTACATCTTTTCTACACCTTAACCATCAATAAAGAGATATGGACAATTTCTCCTTCATCTATTCTACAACTTAACCATCAATAAAGAGATATGGACAATTTCTCCTTCATCTATTCTACAACTTAACCATCAATAAAGAGATATGGACAATTTCTCCTTCATCTATTCTACACCTCAACTATTAAAAAAAAGATAAGAACATTTTCTCGTACATCTATTCTACACCTTAACAATCAATAAACAAATGATAAAGGGAAATGGACAATTTCTCCTTCATCTATTCTACACCTTAACCATCAATAAAGAGATATTGACAATTTCTCCTTCATCTATTCTACACCTTAACCATCAATAAAGAGATATTGACAATTTCTCCTACATCTATTCTACTCCTTAATCATCAATAAAGAGATATGGACAATTTCTCCTACATCTAGTCTACACCTTAACCATCAATAAAGAGATATGGACAATTTCTCCTACATCTTTTCTACACCTTAACCATCAATAAAGAGATATGGACAATTTCTCCTACATCTTTTCTACACTTTAACCATCAATCAAGAGATAACGACAATTTCTCCTACATCTATTCTACACCCTAACCATCAATAAACAGATATGGACAATTTCTCCTTCATCTATTCTACAACTTAATCATCAATAAAGAGATATGGACAATTTCTCCTTCATCTATTCTACACCTTAACCATCAATAAAGAGATATTGACAATTTCTCCTTCATCTATTCTACACCGTAACCATCAATAAAGAGATATTGACAATTTCTCCTACATCTTTTCTACACCTTAACCATCAATAAAGAGATATTGACATTTTCTCCTTCATCTATTCTACACCTTAACCATCAATAAAGAGATATTGACAATTTCTCCTACATCTTTTCTACACCTTAACCATCAATAAAGAGATATGGACAATTTCTTCTATATCTATTCTACACCTTAACCATCAATAAAGAAATATGGACAATTTCTCTTTCATCTATTCTACACCTCAACTATCAATAAAGAGATATGGACAATTTATCCTACATCTATTCTAAACCTTAATCATCAATAAAGAGATATTGACAATTTCTCCTACATCTATTCTACACCTTAACCATCAATAAAGAGATATGGACAATTACTCCTACATCTTTTCTACACCTTAACCATCAATAAAGAGAAATGGACAATTTCTCCTACATCTTTTCTACACCTTAACCATCAATAAAGAGATATGGACAATTTCTCCTTCATCTATTCTACACCTTAACCATCAATAAAGAGATATGAACAATTTCTCCTTCATCTATTCTACACCTTAACCATCAATAATGAGATAAGAACATTTTCTCCTACAGCTATTCTACACCTTAACAATCAATAAAGGGAAATGGACAATTTCTCCTTCATCTTTTCTACACCTTAACCATCAATAAAGAGATATGGACAATTTCTCCTTCATCTATTCTACACCTTAACCATCAATAAAGAGATATGAACAATTTCTCCTTCATCTATTCTACACCTCAACCATCAATAATGAGATAAGAACATTTTCTCCTACAGCTATTCTACACCTTAACAATCAATAAAGGGAAATGGACAATTTCTCCTTCATCTATTCTACACCTTAAACATCAATAAAGAGATATGGACAATTTCTCCTACATCTAATCTACATCTTAATCATCAATAAAGAGATATGGACAATTTCTCCTACATCTTTTCTACACCTTAACCATCAATAAAGAGATATGGACAATTTCTCCTACATCTAATCTACATCTTAATCATCAATAAAGAGATATGGACAATTTCTCCTACATCTTTTCTACACCTTAACCATCAAGAAAGGGATATGGACAATTTCTCCTACATCTAGTCTACACCTTATCTATCAAGAAAGAGATATGGACAATTTCTCCTACATCTTTTCTACACCTTAACCATCAACAAACAGATATGGACAATTTCTCCTATATCTATTCTACACCTTAACCATCAATAAAGAGATATGAACAATTTCTCCTTCATCTATTCTACACCTCAACTATTACAAAAAAGATAAGAACATTTTCTCGTACATCTATTCTACACCTTAACAATCAATAAACAAATGATAAAGGGAAATGGACAATTTCTCCTTCATCTATTCTACACCTTAACCATCAATAAAGAGATATTGACAATTTCTCCTTCATCTATTCTACACCTTAACCATCAATAAAGAGATATTGACAATTTCTCCTACATCTAATCTACATCTTAATCATCAATAAAGAGATATGGACAATTTCTCCTACATCTTTTCTACACCTTAACCATCAAGAAAGGGATATGGACAATTTCTCCTACATCTAGTCTACACCTTATCTATCAAGAAAGAGATATGGACAATTTCTCCTACATCTTTTCTACACCTTAACCATCAACAAACAGATATGGACAATTTCTCCTATATCTATTCTACACCTTAACCATCAATAAAGAGATATGGACAATTTCTCCTTCATCTATTCTACACCTTAATAATCAATAAAGGGAAATAGACAATTTCTCCTTCATCTATACTACACCTTTACCATCAATAAAAAGATATGGACAATTTCTCCTTGATCTATTTTACACCTTAACCATCAATAAAGAGATAAGAACATTTTCTCCTACATCTATTCTACACCTTAATCATCAATAAAGAGATATGGATATTTTTTTCCTACATCTTTTCTACACCTTTACCATTGATAAAGAGATATGGACAATTTCTCCTACATCTTTTCTACACCTTAACCATCAAGAAAGGGAAATGGACAATTTCTTCTTCATCTATTCTACACCTTAATCATCAATAAAGAGATATGGACAATTTATCCTACATCTAGTCTACAACTTAACCATCAATAAAGAGATATGGACAATTTCTCCTACATCTATTCTACACCTTAACTATCAATAAAGAGATATGGACAATTTCTCCTACACCTTTTATACACCTTAACCATCAAGAAAGAGATGTGGACAATTTCTCCTACATCTAGTCTACACCTTAACCATCAATAAAGAGATATGGACAATTTCTCCTACATCTAGTCTACACCATAACCATCAATAAAGAGATATGGACAATTTCTCCTACATCTAGTCTACAACTTAACCATCAAGAAAGAGATATGGACAATTTCTCCTACATCTAGTCTACACCATAACCATCAATAAAGAAATATTGACAATTTCTCCTTCATCTATTCTACAACTTAACCATCAATAAAGAGATATGGACAATTTCTCCTACATCTAGTCTACAACTTAACCATCAAGAAAGAGATATGGACAATTTCTCCTACATCTAGTCTACAACTTAACCATCAATAAAGAGATATGGACAATTTCTCCTACATCTAGTCTACAACTTAACCATCAAGAAAGAGATATAAACAATTACTCCTACATCTAGTCTACAACTTAACCATCAATAAAGAGATATGGACAATTTCTCCTACATCTAGTCTACAACTTAACCATCAAGAAAGAGATATGGACAATTTCTCCTACATCTAGTCTACACCATAACCATCAATAAAGAGATATGGACAATTTCTCCTACATCTTTTCTACACCTTAACCATCAATAAAGAGATATGGACAATTTCTCCTTCATCTATTCTACAACTTAACCATCAATAAAGAGATATGGACAATTTCTCCTTCATCTATTCTACAACTTAACCATCAATAAAGAGATATGGACAATTTCTCCTTCATCTATTCTACACCTCAACTATTAAAAAAAAGATAAGAACATTTTCTCGTACATCTATTCTACACCTTAACAATCAATAAACAAATGATAAAGGGAAATGGACAATTTCTCCTTCATCTATTCTACACCTTAACCATCAATAAAGAGATATTGACAATTTCTCCTTCATCTATTCTACACCTTAACCATCAATAAAGAGATATTGACAATTTCTCCTACATCTATTCTACTCCTTAATCATCAATAAAGAGATATGGACAATTTCTCCTACATCTAGTCTACACCTTAACCATCAATAAAGAGATATGGACAATTTCTCCTACATCTTTTCTACACCTTAACCATCAATAAAGAGATATGGACAATTTCTCCTACATCTTTTCTACACTTTAACCATCAATCAAGAGATAACGACAATTTCTCCTACATCTATTCTACACCCTAACCATCAATAAACAGATATGGACAATTTCTCCTTCATCTATTCTACAACTTAACCATCAATAAAGAGATATGGACAATTTCTCCTTCATCTATTCTACACCTTAACCATCAATAAAGAGATATTGACAATTTCTCCTTCATCTATTCTACACCGTAACCATCAATAAAGAGATATTGACAATTTCTCCTACATCTTTTCTACACCTTAACCATCAATAAAGAGATATTGACATTTTCTCCTTCATCTATTCTACACCTTAACCATCAATAAAGAGATATTGACAATTTCTCCTACATCTTTTCTACACCTTAACCATCAATAAATAGATATGGACAATTTCTTCTATATCTATTCTACACCTTAACCATCAATAAAGAAATATGGACAATTTCTCTTTCATCTATTCTACACCTCAACTATCAATAAAGAGATATGGACAATTTATCCTACATCTATTCTAAACCTTAATCATCAATAAAGAGATATTGACAATTTCTCCTACATCTATTCTACACCTTAACCATCAATAAAGAGATATGGACAATTACTCCTACATCTTTTCTACACCTTAACCATCAATAAAGAGAAATGGACAATTTCTCCTACATCTTTTCTACACCTTAACCATCAATAAAGAGATATGGACAATTTCTCCTTCATCTATTCTACACCTTAACCATCAATAAAGAGATATGAACAATTTCTCCTTCATCTATTCTACACCTTAACCATCAATAATGAGATAAGAACATTTTCTCCTACAGCTATTCTACACCTTAACAATCAATAAAGGGAAATGGACAATTTCTCCTTCATCTTTTCTACACCTTAACCATCAATAAAGAGATATGGACAATTTCTCCTTCATCTATTCTACACCTTAACCATCAATAAAGAGATATGAACAATTTCTCCTTCATCTATTCTACACCTCAACCATCAATAATGAGATAAGAACATTTTCTCCTACAGCTATTCTACACCTTAACAATCAATAAAGGGAAATGGACAATTTCTCCTTCATCTATTCTACACCTTAAACATCAATAAAGAGATATGGACAATTTCTCCTACATCTAATCTACATCTTAATCATCAATAAAGAGATATGGACAATTTCTCCTACATCTTTTCTACACCTTAACCATCAATAAAGAGATATGGACAATTTCTCCTACATCTAATCTACATCTTAATCATCAATAAAGAGATATGGACAATTTCTCCTACATCTTTTCTACACCTTAACCATCAAGAAAGGGATATGGACAATTTCTCCTACATCTAGTCTACACCTTATCTATCAAGAAAGAGATATGGACAATTTCTCCTACATCTTTTCTACACCTTAACCATCAACAAACAGATATGGACAATTTCTCCTATATCTATTCTACACCTTAACCATCAATAAAGAGATATGGACAATTTCTCCTTCATCTATTCTACACCTTAACAATCAAAAAAGGGAAATAGACAATTTCTCCTTCATCTATACTACACCTTTACCATCAATAAAGAGATATGGACAATTTCTCCTTCATCTATTCTACACCTTAACCATCAATAAAGAGATATGGACAATTTCTCCTTGATCTATTTTACACCTTAACCATCAATAAAGAGATAAGAACATTTTCTCCTACATCAATTCTACACCTTAATCATCAATAAAGAGATATGGATATTTTTTTCCTACATCTTTTCTACACCTTTACCATTGATAAAGAGATATGGACAATTTCTCCTACATCTTTTCTACACCTTAACCATCAAGAAAGGGAAATGGACAATTTCTTCTTCATCTATTCTACACCTTAATCATCAATAAAGAGATATGGACAATTTCTCCTATATCTATTCTACACCTTAACCATCAATAAAGAGATATGGACAATTTCTCCTTCATCTATTCTACACCTTAACAATCAAAAAAGGGAAATAGACAATTTCTCCTTCATCTATACTACACCTTTACCATCAATTTCTCCTTCATCTATTCTACACCTCAACTGTTAATGAAGAGATATGGACAATTTATCCTACATCTATTCTACACCTCAACTGTTAATAAAGAGATATGGACAATTTATTCTACATCTAGTCTACAACTTAACCATCAATAAAGAGATATGGACAATTTCTCCTACATCTATTCTACACCTTAACTATCAATCAAGAGATATGGACAATTTCTCCTACATCTTTTCTACACCTTAACCATCAAGAAAGAGATGTGGACAATTTCTCCTACATCTAGTCTACACCATAACCATCAATCAAGAGATATGGACAATTTCTCCTACATCTAGTCTACACCTTAACCATCAATAAAGAGATATGGACAATTTCTCCTTCAGCTATTCTACAACTTAACCATCAATAAAGAGATATGGACAATTTCTCCTTCATCTATTCTACTCCTTAACCATCAATAAAGAGATATGGACAATTTCTCCTTCATCTAGTCTACACCATAACCATCAATAAAGAGTAACGGAAAATTTCTCCTACATCTTTTCTACACTTTAACCATCAATAAAGAGATATGGACAATTTCTCCTACATCTTTTCTACACTTAAACCATCAATAAACAGATATGGACAATTTCTCCTTCATCTATTCTACACCTCAACTGTTAATAAAGAGATATGGACAATTTATCCTACATCTATTCTACACCTCAACTGTTAATAAAGAGATATGGACAATTTATCCTACATCTATTCTACACCTTAACCATCAATAAAGAGATATGGACAATTTCTCCTTCATCTATTCTACAACTTAACCATCAATAAAGAGATATGGACAATTTCTCCTTGATCTATTCTACACCTCAACTATTAAAAAAGATATAAGAACATTTTCTCGTACATATATTCTACACCTTAACAATCAATAAACAAATGATAAAGGGAAATGGAAAATTTCTCCTTCATCTATTCTAAACCTTAACCATCAATAAAGAGATATTGACAATTTCTCCTTCATCTATTCTACACCTCAACTGTTAATAAAGAGATATGGACAATTTATCCTACATCTATTCTACACTTTAACCATAAATAAAGAGATATTGACAATTTCTCCTACATCTTTTCTACACCTTAACCATCAATAAAGAGATATGGACAATTTCTCCTATATCTATTTTACACCTTAACCATCAATAAAGAAATATGGACAATTTCTCCTTCATCTATTCTACACCTCAACTATCAATAAAGAGATATGGACAATTTATCCTACATCTATTCTACACCTTAACCATCAATAAAGAGATATTGACAATTTCTCCTAAATTTATTCTACACCTTAATAATCAATAAAGAGATATGGACAATTTCTCCTACATCTTTTCTACACCTTAACCATCAATAAAGAGATATGGACAATTTCTCCTACATCTTTTCTACACCTTAACCATCAATAAAGAGATATGGACAATTTCTCCTTCATCTATTCTACACCTTAACCATCAATAAAGAGATGTGGACAATTTCTCCTTGATCTATTCTACACCTTAACCATCAATAAAGAGATAAGAACATTTTCTCCTACATCTATTCTACACCTTAACAATCAATAAAGGGGAATGGACAATTATTCCTTCATCTATTCTACACCTTAACCATCAATAAAGAGATATGGACAATTTCTCCTACATCTAGTCTACACCTTAATCGTCAATAAAGAGATATGGACAATTTCTCCTTCATCTATTCTGCACCTTAATTATAAATAAAGAGATAACGACATTTTCTCCTACATCTATTCTACACCTTAACCATCAATGAAGAGATATGGACAATTTCTCCTACATCTTTTCTAGTATACACCTTAACCATCAAGAAAGAGCTGTGGACAATTTCTCCTACATCTAGTCTACACCATAACCATCAATATAGAGATATGGACAATTTCTCCTACATCTAGTCTACAACTTAACCATCAATAAAGAGATATGGACAATTTCTCCTACATCTTTTCTACACCTTAACCATCAATAAAGAGATATGGTCAATTTCTCCTTCATCTATTCTACAACTTAACCATCAATAAAGAGATATGGACAATTTCTCCTTCATCTATTCTACAACTTAACCATCAATAAAGAGATATGGACAATTTCTCCTTCATCTATTCTACACCTCAACTATTAAAAAAGAGATAAGAACATTTTCCTGTACATCTATTCTACACCTTAACAATCAATAAACAAATGATAAAGGGAAATGGACAATTTCTCCTTCATCTATTCTACACCTTAACCATCAATAAAGAGATATTGACAATTTCTCCTACATCTTTTCTACACCTTAACCATCAATAAAGAGATATGGACAATTTCTTCTATATCTATTCTACACCTTAACCATCAATAAAGAAATATGGACAATTTCTCTTTCATCTATTCTACACCTCATATATCAATAAAGAGATATGGACAATTTATCCTACATCTATTCTACACCTTAACCATCAATAAAGAGATATTGACAATTTCTCCTACATCTATTCTACACCTTAACCATCAATAAACAGATATGGACAATTTCTCCTTCATCTATTCTACACCTCAACTGTTAATAAAGAGATATGGACAATTTATCCTACATATATTCTACACCTTAACCATCAATAAAGAGATATTGACAATTTCTCCTACATCTTTTCTACACCTTAACCATCAATAAAGAGATATGGACAATTTCTCCTATATCTATTCTACACCTTAACCATCAATAAAGAAATATGGACAATTTCTCCTTCATCTATTCTACACCTCAACTATCAATAAAGAGATATGGACAATTTATCCTACATCTATTCTACACCTTAACCATCAATGAAGAGATATTGACAATTTCTGCTACATCTATTCTACACCTTAATAATCAATAAAGAGAAATGGACAATTTCTCCTACATCTTTTCTACACCTTAACCATCAATAAAGAGATATGGACAATGTCTCCTACATCTTTTTTACACCTTAACCATCAATAAAGAGATATGGACAATTTCTCCTTCATCTATTCTACACCTTAACCATCAATAAAGAGATATGGACAATTTCTCCTTGATCTATTCTACACCTTAACCATCAATAAAGAGATAAGAACATTTTCTCCTACATCTACTCTACACCTTAACAATCAATAAAGGGGAATGGACAATTATTCCTTCATCTATTCTACACCTTAACCATCAATAAAAAGATATGGACAATTTCTCCTACATCTAGTCTACACCTTAATCATCAATAAAGAGATATGGACAATTTCTCTTACATCTTTTCTACACTTTAACCATCAATAAAGAGATATGGACAATTTCTCCTTCATCTATTCTACACCTTAATTATAAATAAAGAGATAACGACATTTTCTCCTACATCTATTCTACACCTTAACGATCAATAAAGAGATATGGACAATTCATCCTACATCTATTCTACACCTTAACCATCAATAAAGAGATATTGACAATTTCTCCTACATCTATTCTACACCTTAACAATCAATAAAGAGATATGGACAATTTCTCCTACATCTTTTCTACACCTTAACCATCAATAAAGAGATATGGACAATTTCTCCTACATCTTTTCTACACCTTAACCATCAATAAAGAGATATTGACAACTTCTCCTTCATCTATTCTACACCTTAACCATCAATAAAGAGATATGAACAATTTCTCCTTCATCTATTCTACACCTTAACCATCAATAAAGAGATAAGAACATTTTCTCCTACAGCTATTCTACACCTTAACAATCAATAAAGGGAAATGGACAATTTCTCCTTCATCTATTCTACACCTTAACCATCAATAAAGAGATATGGACAATTTCTCCTACATCTAATCTACATCTTAATCATCAATAAAGAGATATGGACAATTTCTCCTACATCTTTTCTACACATTAACCATCAAAAAAGAGATATGGACAATTTCTCCTACATCTAATCTACATCTTAATCATCAATAAAGAGATATGGACAATTTCTCCTACATCTTTTCTACACCCTAACCATCAATAAAGAGATATGGACAATTTCTCCTTCATCTATTCTACACCTTAATTATAAATAAAGAGATAACGACATTTTCTCCTACATCTATTCTACACCTAAACCATCAATAAAGAGATATGGACAATTTATCCTACATCTTTTCTACACCTTAACCATCAAGAAAGAGATATGGACAATTTCTTCTACATCTAGTCTACACCTTATCTATCAAGAAAGAGATATGGACAATTTCTCCTACATCTTTTCTACACCTTAACCATCAGCAAACAGATATGGACAATTTCTCCTATATCTATTCTACACCTTAACCATCAATAAAGAGATATGGACAATTTCTCCTTCATCTATTCTACACCTCAACTGTTAATAAAGAGATATGGACATTTTCTCCTACATCTATTCTACACCTTAACAATCAATAAAGGGAAATAGACAATTTCTCCTTCATCTCTACTACACCTTAACCATCAATAAAGAGATATGGACAATTTCTCCTTCATCTATTCTACACCTTAACCATCAATAAAGAGAGATGGACAATTTCTCCTTGATCTATTTTACACCTTAACCATCAATAAAGAGATAAGAACATTTTCTCCTACATCTATTCTACACCTTAATCATCAATAAAGAGATATGGATAATTTTTTCCTACATCTTTTCTACACTTTTACCATTGATAAAGAGATATGGACAATTTCTCCTACATCTTTTCTACACCTTAACCATCAAGAAAGGGAAATGGACAATTTCTTCTTCATCTATTCTACACCTTAATCATCAATAAAGAGATATGGACAATTTCTGCTACATCTTTTCTACACCTTAACCATCAAGAAAGAGATGTGGACAATTTCTCCTACATCTAGTCTACACCATATCCATCAATAAAGAGATATGGACAATTTCTCCTACATCTAGTCTACAACTTAACCATCAATAAAGAGATATGGACAATTTCTCGACATCTAGTCTACACCTTAACCAACAATTTCTCCTTGTCTATTCAACAAATGAATCATTTTTAAAAGGGTTCTGAACTAAAGTCTACAGTATCAAAGCTAAAAGACATTCTGAATAAAAACAAGATATCAACCTATTTTTAATGATTCTAAATTCTTAAGTCACAAGTTAATTGATTTTCTTTGACAATGAGTTCCGATGCAAAATTTTACAAAAAATTATTTAAAATTTTGCGTTGTAAATTTAACAGTCGACAATATCGTTGTTACACACTGACAAACAGCTCAATGATATATGATATGCGTACAAATATATCAGTATGATAATTGAAAAAAACAGCTTTGATAAAGTATTTAGAATCATTAAGATTCTAATCATTATGATTCTAATTCTGGTTAAGGAATCCGAGATATACAACTTTGATCTAGATTTTCTGATTAAGTGTTACCGAATAAAGCGTGTCTGTAGTTGTACAAATTCTATCAAATATCCATAGACTAGGATATAATTCTTGTTTACAGCTTCTCTATATTTACTAGTTTTTGTCCCCTACTAAACAAAGCAAAAATCAAAACGATCATAAAGAGTCAACTAAAGTTTGTTATTTTGACTTGTTTGTTTATCATGTCTTACTCATAGTTTTGTTGATGAACGACAGGCGCCAGTAGCTCACCTGCCCATATAACATCTAGTGGCAAATATTTCATGCATCTTCAGGACAAGAACAAGTTAACAAATAGAAGAACTTAATGAAGGGCAGAACATTGGACAGCCACTGGAAAACGATTGTATGTTGGATAGTGGCAGACATTTAGCATATTAACAGGCCAAGTACGGTTCCTATGGATTCCTTAAGAGTTGTTGCAAAAGTGATACGGAAGATACCATAGGGAAATTTGTGGTCCATTCGTTTGATGTTTTATTATAAGATTTTCCCATTTGATTACGGACTTTCCGTTTTGAATTTTCCTCTGAGTTCAGTATTTTTGTGATTTCACTTTTTAAATTCATCAGTCGAAGACAAACTGACAACGCAATGGTAACAAAAGAATACCAAAAGACAAACACCAGTCTACGTAACACAATATAGAAAACTAAAATGGATATATGCATTATATGGTTTACTGCATGTAACGAGACATCATAAATAATACTGAGACAGTCCTATATCGGTTCACTTTTTCGACTGTGGTTCAATATTTCATCTAGACCATTACTTTCTTTAACTTAACGAATAGACACATGGTCCACTATTGTATATTAACCATTACTCTCTTGAACTGTATAAATGGAGTAGGATTCACAATTTCATTTTTGTATATTTCTTTTATAACCTTATTAAAAGAGAGTTTAATTCGCAGTTTCATCTTAGCTATTAACAATCCCTGAGCTCTATAAATATACTGTTGGTTGACTTTTTAATCTTGACCATTATATTCCTTAACTTAATGAATAAACAGTTTGGTTGACTTTTCATACGGGTCATTCTTTCTATTAAGAGACAGTTTAAGACGGACTATAATTGGTCGGAATACATCTCAATATAAGATGAAAATTGATCGGTCTACTGCAAATAAGTTGGTATGTTGTGTATTTCTAATAAAGTGTCTTGATAACTATTTACAATACAACTCCTGCAGATGAGCATATTTCTCTATTGTGTTGGGGTAATTTCAACTTCAATGTCCATTCCTGAAATGAAAACAAAATAAATTACAACTGCACAATAAATTTTAGTTACCGTTTTAAATTCTACTCCAAAAATAAAAGATTTACAGAGATACCCATTTTTGAACCAGTAGAAAAAAAGTTATAGTGAAACACTTTTCTAGAAACAAACTTTTCTCTATAATACTTATGTATGTATACGCTCATACTTTTGAAAAAAAAGTATGGATAAAATCATAACAAACTTTGTGCACATATTTTGTTTTTACAAAGGCTATTAAGAATTTCAACAGTTTAAACCATACTTACCTAACATTTCATTTCCGATTGATTGAACTTCCTGAGCAGAAACAGTTTTAGCCAAAGTTGCATTTAGGCGATCAATATAAAGCCTTGCTGGTTTGTTAAGTTGATCAAGCCTTTTTAAAAGGTCACTTAATATGTTACACAACTCATTAAAACGTGTATCCCCAAGTTCAGCTTCCGTTGAGTGTTGTAGTTCATTCCTTGTAAGTCTTATACGTTCAATATCATCTCCAATAGCTATGTTTGTAACCTGAATTTTCTGCCATTTTCCTCCCCATCCATTAGATGGAGCATGTTTATTTAGTTTAAAGTGCTCCTGGTATAAGTATGATATATCACACTCGCTCCTTGGACGTAAATTTGGTATATCTTGTTTTAATAGGTCGTATGAAGCATCAGTAAGAATATTCAGCACAATTATTCCCATCTTTGTAAAATTGATCTGCTCCATGGTAAACTGAAAACAAGAGTGCACACACTGAAATGTCTTGCCTTCTTAATTAATCATTGATATTATGTTGATCGTTCTAAATATAAAGCTTTATTACAACTGTCACATAAACTTAACATTAACTCAGAAAACTAGACATTGACCAATGAACCATGAACATGAGGTCAAGGTCAGATGAACCATGCCAGACAGGCATGTACAGCTAACAATTCTTCCATACAAAAATAGAGTTGACCTATTGCTTACAGTTTAAGAAATACAGACCAAAACACAAAAACTTAACACTTAGCAATGAACCGTGAAAATGAGGTCAAGGTCAAATAAAACCTGCGCGACTGACGTATAGATCATAAAATATTTCCATACACCAAATATAGTTGACCTATTGCATATAGTATTAGAAAAAAAGACCAAAACTCAAAAACTTAACTTTGACCACTGAACCATGAAAATGAGGTCAAGGTTAGATGACACCTGCCAGATAGACATGTACACATTGCAATCATTCCATACACCAAATATAGTAGACCTATTGCATGCAGTATAAGAAAAACCGACCAAAATACAAAAACTTAACTATAACCACTGAACCATGAAAATGAGGTCAACGCCAGATGACACCTGCCAGTTGGACATGTACAACTTACAGTCCTTCCATACACCGAATATACCAGACCTATTGCTTATGGACTTGACCACCAAAACTTAACCTTGTTCACTGATCCATGAAATGAGTTCGAGGTCAAGTGAAAACTGTCTGACGGGCATGAGGACCTTGCAAGGTAAGCACACACCAAATATAGTTATCCTATTACTTATAATAAGAGAGAATTTAACATTACAAAAATCTTAACTTTTTTTTCAAGTAGTCACTGAACCATGAAATTGAGGTCAAGGACATTGGACATGTGACTGACGGAATCTTCGTGGCATGAGGCATCCATATACAAAGTATGAAGCATCCAGGTCTTCCACCTTCTAAAATATAAAGCTTTTAAGAAGTTAGCTACGTTGCCGCCAGATCACTATCCCTATGTCAAGCTTTCAGCGACAAAAGTCGCAGGCTCGACAAAAATTAAAAGTATAAAATTGAAATATAAAATATGAAAAAGGCAAAAATATTATAAGAAAATGTATTTCCTAACATGACGCTCTTCAAACGCTTCGAAAATATTGTATGTTTGGTGATTGACAATAGCATGATTTGTTTAGGCTGCTCCCATCATACTCCCATATCCTATGTTTTTTTAATGAGTCTTGCCAGTGGACTTCATGTCAATCCGAGTAAATGACGTCATTGAAAATCATTAGTATGACAAAAGAATTGTGACATTGAAAACGGATGAGAAAATGTATGAAAGTGAGAGTTGTCAAATCATAAATACCATTGTGATAAACTAAAGATGTTATGAATTTGATGAGAGCTTGTTTTTTTTCAAACTGTCCGAATGGTTTTGCTAATGAATTTTAAAAAATGAAAAAGAACTGATCCACCTCAATACCATAAATACAGCTTAAGTTACGTTTGAAAGACGTGTTTTTCAACAAACAATCGGCAAACCAGTAGCGTTTGCAAACGGAGTGTATATTTTTTAAATGATACATTAATATTCCAGGGTTTGTATTTCCTATCATAATTTCCTTGATAGAAGGTTGCTGCTCAAATAAGGTATTAAACCAAGAGTTCCTAGTTGTAAAGTTGCAATCATCCCTTCGTAAATTTTACGGACGGCATCACGAGTTACTTGACCGTTATGGAATATTCGTTCAACAGATAATAGCGGATGTGTTACAAATGTCCTACAATCCTTCCACCTTTTCCCTAAATTTTACCTACCAAATTATACTTTATCCCGGGTGTGTACTTACATGATTAACACGAGGGGTGCTACATGTGGAGCAATATCTGCTTACCCTTCAGAAGAACTGGAGATCATCCCCAGCTTTTGATGATCTTAGTTTTGCTTAGTCGTTAGTTTTCATGTTGTGTTTTGTGTACTATTGCTTGACAGACTATTTTCTTATGAGTTTGAATGTCTCTTTGGTATCTTTCAAGTGGAGGTCCTCAAAAAGTACATTAATCAATTGTTTATGATTACTTCTTTTTTTCAAAAATTAGACTTTTATAAAATTCATCATTCTAAAGATATCTTTTTTTTTTCAAAAGGCTGAAATTACATTTTATTATTAATATTTATCCTTTCGAAGATGATTTCTTATTTTAAAGGCTTTTTGTATTTTATAATAAATATCTTAACTAGTATTAAACATGTTAAATTGTACGAAGTAGTTAATAATACTTTCATAAAAGTTTTGCAAATGTATTAATTTGGAATACAGGTACAATTCGGTAAAATTAATCATTACCAGGCCCTTTGTAATAAACACAAACAATATTTTGATCTCAGCATTATCTTGATTTAATAGTCAAATTGTTTAAGAGCTATCTATTTTTCGGGGAAAAAAATTAAACAAGAGATTCAAATGAATGAAGAGTTAATTGTACGTGTTTATCTTTACTTCAAATTTATTATCTTAAACTTTACAGTTTCAACTAAATAAAATTGAGAATGGGAATGGGGAATGTGTCAAAGAGACAACAGCCGAAGACCACCAATGGCTCTTCAATGCAGCGAGAAACTCCTACACCAAGAGGCGTGCTTAAGCTGGCCCCTAAACAAAAATGTATACTAGTTCAGTGATAATGGGCGTCATACTAAACTCCGAAATATACACAAGAAACTAAAATTAAAAATCATACTGTTTGTTTGTGTTAGAACTGTACTTTTTGCGATGATATTGTGTGTTTGTGTTAAAATTGTATCATTTGCTATGATAATGTGTGTTCATGTCTTTCATTTTTGTTAATGTGCTTTTTCTGTATACATTTTTGTGTTTCTTGGTCACATATCACGTGGCTCTTTACTTCCAGTCATTGTGTTATTGTTCTATGATTATTTCTGTATTGTCTTTCGTACTTTGCTAATGTGCTTTGTCTGTGTACCTGTTTGTGTTCCTTTTTTGCATGTGACGAGGCTCTGTACTTGTGCATCCTGTCATTGTGTCATGGTAAATGTTTGTTCATATATTTGTTTGTTTTTATAGTGATTAAGATAATAACACAACGGCGACTGCTGTACCCCTATTTTTGACATGTTTACCTATTATGTCTGTTTCTTTTGTTCACACATCGTTGTCAATATAATGGAATTTTATACGACTTTCATACACGTGAGAGGTTTAGCTAGCTATAAAACCAGGTTTAAGCCACTATTTCTTAATGAGAACATGCCTATACCAAGTTAGGAATATGACAGTTGTTGTTTATTAGTTTGATGTGTTTGAGCTACTGATTTTGGCATTTGATTATGGACTTTCCATTTTGAATTTTCTTTGGAGTCAGTATTTTTGTGATCTTACATTTTTTTAATAAGCTAGAATTGTAGTATTTGTCATGATATTGTGTGTTTGTTTTAGACCTGTATTTTTGGCCATAATGATTTTTATTTTTGGCCATGATTTTGTGTGTTTGTCATGTTTGTATAAGACTTGTATCTTCAGACATGATATTATGTGTTTGTGATAGACCTGTATTTTTGGGGTGTTGCTTAAAGGCGGAAACGAAAAACGGAACGGATTACGGAAAGGAAACGGAAAACGGAAACAATAAGAATTAACATCTTTCTTTTTTTTTATTTTATCTACATAGGCATGTTTTTTTTAAAGTTTGCAAAAAGTACTGAAATAATAAGCAGGGACTGGTGAGATTGACTATGGTTTTGAAATATTTGATAAGGTCATGCGTACGTCGTTCATGCGATTCATGCAATAGTCTATTCGTCTTTTCGTATTTAAAAAAAATGTTGGAAAATGTCAATAAGATAGTCACCGAAAATAAAAATCTACAAACGGCATAAACAGATGGACATTAGCCTCGATTCTATAGATAGGTAGTGAATTAAATTTTAAGGGAAATGCTTTTCGTCGTTTTCTTTTTTGTTTCTTTTTTACTTGCCTTGGATCAATATTAGTGAAGTGGTGTATTTTGTTGTGTTGTTCTGAATGGGAGATTTTCGTTATATCTTTTCTTGTATAATGGAAAGAGAATGCGTAGTGATGTGGTGTATCTTGTTGCGTTGTTCTGAATGGGTGATTTTCGTTGTATCTTTTCGTGTATAATGGAACAGAAAACATAAAAGAAACCTAATGGGATACTAATGTATGGACAACAACTGATAAGGAAATCCGGGAACTAGAATAGAAACTTCAATACACTTTATTTTTATGTACAAATTGACAAAATCACTCACTATACAAAGCCTTTCTCACCCAATTACAATACTGAAAACACAGTTTGATATTAACGTTCGAAAAGCATTACATTTCCTTGAATTTAAAATCAATAAATATGAATTGATGTGAAACAAGAGGCGGGAAATAAGTAGCCTACACAGACATACATTTTGCACAGTGGCTTTACCGAGTTAGTCGTAGTCATGTCCTAGGGTTTTCAAAATTAAATTGTCCACATTGCTGTAAATATCATGACGCTTCTCTGAAAATTCAATCCCTTTCAAGAAGCTGTGAATTTGATTTCATAATATTATAATTAAAAACAGTGTCACTCATTTGGTATGCTTTTCCACTATATAGTTAAAAGATAGGCAACACGGATACCAAAGGGACATTCAAACTCACAAGTCGAAAACAAACTGACAACGCCATGTCAGATTAAAAAAGAAACAAAAAACCAAAAGACACACATACAAACAATAGTACACAAAACACAACATATGAACTAAAGGCTGATCAATGCGAACCCCACCAAAAACTGGGGGTGAACTCAGTTGCTCCGGAAGGGTAAACAGATACAGCTTCACTTTGACACCGGTCAACATGGGCATGAATTTTTATTCATTCACACTAAAGGAATGTTGAAATTTGAAAGTTACTTTCATTTGTATTGGTAGTTTTTAAAGATCAAGACAACCGAAAACTCATTTTGCTCTGTTATTTTTATGACAAACATTATACTTTCACTTTCTTTTAATTACACTACGCATCTGATCGTTCGGATGTTTCTACTGGCCAAGCATTTGATTATCCAAGATATCATTGACTTTCTTGCAGAGAATGCATGTTTGAGATACTTTGGGAGCTTTTATCTTCACTTAGCGTCCGTCGTCTGTTTTCATTTTCGTTAGCTTTTCCTATAGTCTTCTCTGAAACTGCTGGGCCGAATATCACCGCACACATGTCTTTACGGAAGTCGTCGGACAGTTTTGGTTAAACTAAGCAACAATTATCATTAGTGTATCTAGTTTTAAAAGTGTGTTGGAGAACCCTGTCTGCCATCCAAGATAGCCAGCATGACTTGAATTAAAACATTAAGATAAAGTGCTGCCTATTGAAAACCGCTATAAATAGCGAAACCCTGATGTGAAAAACCCTGTTTAGAAATGTTAAGCTCTATCTAATGTCCATTCACGTCAAAATGGTCAAATGACTTCTTATATGAGCTATATATATATGACGAATTTTACCACTTTCATTATTTGCCCATAAAATTGAAATATATAATAATGAATAGAAAATTTTAATAGCAAAAATACCAATAAGACAAAATCTACAAGGAGGTCAAAATGCCCAATGAAATCGTTAGTCGACTCGTTATTGGAGTTTTCGCTCTTAATGATTTTAATAATCTCTGGTGTCTTTGCCAATTATTTTAAAAATTTGTAAGGGTTCCGCGGAACCCAGTGTCTTGCCTACTTTTGCTGTTAATCACACACTCAACTAAAATGATGAAAAAAATCAATAAAAATATTCCTCTCTATACTATCTTTTGATTGTCAGAAGCTTCTGTCCAAGTTTGGTAAAAATCCAGGATAGTTTAGGAATCTTAAAAATGATTTAAAACTTTAACTGCAGACTGTATGTATTGCTAACTGGAAGAAAAACTATGTATTGCTAACTGGAAGAAAAACTATGTATTGCTAACTGGAAGAAAAACTAAGTCCATTTATAAGTAAAATACGGGAAAAATGGATTTTGTTTTTAGAAAATTCACTTCTAGATACTATCTTATGATTAGAAACATTCTTCTGTCCAGGTTTGGTACAAATCTAGGATAGTTTAAGAAAGTTTTGAAAACTTTAACAAAAAAGTGAATGTAATGTTTCCTGGCATAAAAAAACTAAGTCCATTTATAAACCAAATTTGGAAAAAAATGGAATTTTATTTTTACAAAATTTACTTCTGGATACTATCTTATGGTCATAGACAAGCTTCTGTCCAGGTTTTGTTATAATCCAGGATAGTTTAAGAAAGTTATTAAAATTTTAACCAGAAGCTCCGCAGTGCCCAGCTTTGTACGACCGCAGAGGTCGAACCCTGAACAGTTGGGGCAAGTATGGACACAACATTTAAGCTTGATACAGCTCTGAATTTGGATTGTGACAAAACATAGGTTTCTGACACAGAATGAATGTGTTCTAAGAACTTAATCTAAATACATGGTTAGATTCATCATGTCACAGAACCCCAAGAATTCAATTTTTGATGAAATCAAATAATGTTAAATTTTAGACCCTTTAGACCTCAATGTGGACCAATTTGATAACCGGGCCCAAATATTAAAAATCTAAATACATGGTAAGATTCAGCATGTTGAAGAACCCCATATATTCAATTTTTGTTGAAATCAAACAAAGTTTAATTATTGACCCTTTGGACCTTAATGTAGACCAATTTGAAAATGGGACAATACTGTGCAATTGAATATTTCTTGCTATTGCGCAAAACTGTGCAATTGAAAATTTCTTGCGATTGCGCAATATTGTGCAATTAGATATTTCTTGCTTTTGCGCAATACTGTGCAATTAAAGGTTTTTTGCTATGGCACAATACTGTGCAATTGAAGATTTCTTGCTATTGCGGAATACTGTGCAATTGAAAATTTCTTGCTATTGCACAAAACTTAATATAATAATTTTGGACCCCGATTTGGACCAACTTGAAAACTTGGCCCATAAAATGTTTGTTGCCAGGATATTGTGTACTTGTATTAGACTTGAGTTTGTTGCCAGGATATTGTGTACTTGTATTAGACTTGAGTTTGTTGCCAGGATATTGTGTACTTGTATTAGACTTGAGTTTGTTGCCAGGATATTGTGTACTTGTATTAGACTTGAGTTTGTTGCCAGGATATTGTGTACTTGTATTAGACTTGAGTTTGTTGCCAGGATATTGTGTACTTGTATTAGACTTGAGTTTGTTGCCAGGATATTGTGTACTTGTATTAGACTTGTGTTTGTTGCCAGGATATTGTGTACTTGTATTAGACTGGTGTTTGTTGCCAGGATATTGTGTACTTGTATTAGACTTGAGTTTGTTGCCAGGATATTGTGTACTTGTATTAGACTGGTGTTTGTTGCCAGGATATTGTGTACTTGTATTAGACTTGTGTTTGTTGCCAGGATATTGTGTACTTGTATTAGACTTGAGTTTGTTGCCAGGATATTGTGTACTTGTATTAGACTTGTGTTTGTTGCCAGGATATTGTGTACTTGTATTAGACTTGAGTTTGTTGCCAGGATATTGTGTACTTGTATTAGACTTGAGTTTGTTGCCAGGATATTGTGTACTTGTATTAGACTTGAGTTTGTTGCCAGGATATTGTGTACTTGTATTAGACTTGAGTTTGTTGCCAGGATATTGTATACTTGTATTAGACTTGTGTTTGTTGCCAGGATATTGTGTACTTGTATTAGACTTGTGTTTGTTGCCAGGATATTGTGTACTTGTATTAGACTTGAGTTTGTTGCCAGGATATTGTGTACTTGTATTAGACTGGTGTTTGTTGCCAGGATATTGTGTACTTGTATTAGACTTGAGTTTGTTGCCAGGATATTGTGTACTTATATTAGACTTGAGTTTGTTGCCAGGATATTGTGTACTTATATTAGACTTGAGTTTGTTGCCAGGATATTGTGTACTTATATTAGACTTGAGTTTGTTGCCAGGATATTGTATACTTGTATTAAACTGGTGTTTATTGCCTTGATTTTGTGTGTTTGTATTTGACTTGTGTGTTGCCATACTATTGTGTGTTTTTATTATAATTCTACTTGTTGCCATGATATTGTTTGATTGTATTTGACTTGTGTTTGTTGCCATGATATTGTAGGAGACTTGTGGGTGTTGCTCTAATATTGTAGGAGACTAGTGTTTGTTGCCATGATATTATGTTTTTGAATTATAATTTGTATTTTCTGCCATGATTTTGTTTGTTGCCATGCAAATACGAGTTTTAATAGACTTGCTTTAGTTGCCATGATATTATGTACTTGTAATAAACTTGTGATTGTTGCCAGTAAATTGTGTACTTGTATTAGACTTGTGTTTATTTCCAGGATCGTGTTTTTGTATTAAACTTGTGTGTGTTTCCATGATATTGTGTAATTCTATTATATATATGTGTGTTTCAATAATATTGTGTGTTTGTATCAGACTTGTGTTTATTGCCATGATATTGTGTGTTTTTATTTATAGACCTGCGTTTTTAATGTTCTGTTGATAGCCTTCCTCTCTTTGATGTCAAAAGTTACAAAGTCTCGATATTTAAAACCTGTCAATAGGTCAAATAATCTACATATTGATGACAGGAATATTCCCAAAATTGTTTGTTGTCAGTGAAACTGTGTGTTGGTATTATAATTATGTTTGTTGCTAGGATATTGCGTGTTTTTATTAAACTTGTGTTTATTGCCATTATATTGTGTGTTTGTATTTGACTTGTGTATGTTGCCATACTAATTGTGCGTATTTATTAGACTTGTATTATCTGCAATGATATTCTGTCTCTGTATTAGACAAGGATTGTTCTGCCATGATAATGTGTGTTTGTAATATTCTTCACAGTATTTTGGCCATGATATTGTGTGTTATTATAATACTTATATTTTCTGTCATGATATGTGTGTTTGTGTTAAAGTTGTATTTTTGCCATGATACTGTTTGTTTGTAATACAATTTTATTCTGTGCCATAGTATTGTGTGTTTACATTAGACTTGTGTTTTTGTTGCCATTATAGTGGGTGTTTGTTTAACATTTGTGTGTGTTTCAATGATATTGTGTGTTTGTATCAGACTTGTGTTTGTTGACATGATATTGTGTGTTTGTATTAGATTGTGTTTGTTGCCATGAAATTATGTGATTGTATTAGACTTGTGTTTGTTGCTATGATATTGTGTGTTTGTGTCGGACGTGTTTTTGCCATTATATTAAGTGTTTATATTTGTGTGTTTAATGTTGCCTTGATATTTTCCATCTCTTTACGTAATGTCACAAGTCTTCATCTTTTATTTAAGCTTTGGATTTTAAATATTTTGGCCACAAGCGTCACTGAAGAGACATGTATTGCCGAAATGCGTACAGGTGCAGGAAAATTGGTACCGTTAATTTTATTGCAAAGTCCTGATATTTAAAACATGTTGATAAGTCAAATAGTCTACCTATTGATGACTGGAAAATTTCCAAAATATTTAAAAAACATGAAAAACAATAGAATAAAACATATATTTCGAGCAAAATAAATTTCAGTTAACCGTTACCATAGGTAAGTCTGATGTTCAGTTGTAATATAAATATTAGAAACTCCTACTTATACCGTGAAAATCTGATAATTGATTTGTAAAAGGCATACTGTGAAAGTACTTTAATTCGTGGGTATCAATTTTCGTGGTTTGAGCAATATTTACATGTTCGTGGGTTTTTAAATTCGTGGATTTTAGTTTTCTAAAAAAAAAAAAATTGAAAAATTGAAGCCTTTAGAAACGAGGGTTACAAATAGTCTAGATTGAAGGAAATTGTAAAGTAAACATTGACCCGTGTAAATCGTAGTGATAACATTAGTTAACCCATGATAAAGTGATCAACAGATTAAAGACCACCAAAGGTGTTAATTAGGCAATTAACATGTCACCTAAAGAAAACAGTAACATAAACAAATGCTATGAATTGCCAAATAATTCTTATCAAAATCAAGACCAGCATAATTTTTTTATTTCTTGTATGTACGAGAACTATGAGGATATAAAATGAACACTTTATCATACTAGCATATCAATACCGGAAATCTGACTTTCATTGATCAAAAACAAAAGTTGTACATTTTAGGTTATTAAAGATTAAATGGGTATAATCCTGCATGCGGTTGTAGTTCTGTGACTGCTATTAAAGTATTCTCAGAGTTGGTGCTATTCAATATCTTCTCTTAGACTAGATCATACATGTCATATCAGTAGTCAAACCTACTGATTGGGATCTTTCCAGGTCTTGATTTAGACAATGGTTATTTATTTCGTTGGACACTTAAATTCGTGGATAAAGTCATCCACGAAAACCACGAAAATTGGTACCCCACGAATAAAAGTACTTTCACAGTATTAATAAACTAACACTTAGGCCAACTAAATTTAATTAGAAGATTTTCATCCAAATTTTTGAAAAAAATGGGGCGGGTGGGAGGATTTTATTTTTTATTTTTTATTTCATATCAAACCATCTTGTGACGTTTCCTTCATATATGCAACAGTATAAGCTTCTAGCATGTATATACATGTACAAGGAATCGTACATAATTTTTCAAATTTTTCAAATTAATATCTCTGATTGGCAAAAACTGTTTTACATGTATTGGGGCAGAGGTTGTTTGTTGTTTCTCAACAAAAAAAGAATAGCCATGGATAAATCTACAAAATGTATGTTTGCCGACTTTTTGAACTCAATATATCTCAAAAATCTAACCAGTTCGAGCTTGTGTCAATTTGTTTTAATCCAGTCATTTTTGTACCAACGTGTTCCACAATTCTTGAGCTTGGGATATCATTCACAGTCCAAAATTCCCGACACAAAGTCATTGATATTTTACAGTATCAATAATAATTTCCATGGTTTTCTAATCATAGAAATTTGTGTCATGCCGCAGCGATTTGCATTTTTGGAACAGCGTATTAATCGTAACCCGAATATTTTATACCCTACCCGTAATCAATCTCTATTCTCGGTAGATGATGTTGTCATCATAGATCTGTAGAGTTATTCTAAATTACTCGAAGAAATACGAAAAACAAAATTGAAACAGGAAGTTTTGAAAGAAACGAAATCATTGACGTTTACCGGTAACGGAAATTAACAAAATCCGGAAATCGTAAATTTTTCAAAATAAAAAAAATCTGGGCGGGACGATTTCAGAGGGGCGGGCGGGGATGAAAATTTATCAATTAATTTTAATTGGCCTTAAGGAATGACTGTAATATTTTTTCTGTCTATGAAGAAATAATATAAAAAATGTGGTGCACAATAAATAACCCGTGTAGCGGGTTATTTTAAAGTGTGCACCACATTTTTTATGTTATTTCGAATAGGCAAAAAAAAAATATTACAGTCATTTCTTATAATTTAATTCTTAATTCCATTTTAAACCGGAGTTAATCATAAAAAAAAAACGTTGCTGACGTCACAGTCATATGACAAAATTATGTATATGAGCTGATAAACAAAATGACGTCCGCCAATCAGAAGACACGTTACATCCAAAATTAAATTATACTAATATAAACACAATTTTATTATCATAACACACATAACCAAATTGATGTCACTCTTCCAAACTCTAATGAGCTTCAACAGTATTCATAATGACCGAACAAAAATATCAATCATAACGTTTAAACTGGATCATAAATGTATCATTCAACAAACTTGGGTAATATATGGTTTTTCCTTTTTTTAGGGGTCAACTGAGGCCCAACTCTGGTTGCGGGATTTGCTCGCTGTGTTAAAGACCCATTGGTGGCCTACAGATACTTATATTTGTTTCTATTGTAACTGAGTCATACTTGATAATGATTCGGTTTGAATGTGCTATCAACTAAAGAACAGCAAGCAGTATGATGACTTTGAAATTTTGAGGAATGCTGATTGAGTTTTAAATTTGAAATGCATTATAAAAAGGGAAACATATATATGACAGTGGGTTTTCGACTTGATGAACCTTTACGTGGAATGCTGAACATATACCACTCACCTCATTTGTACTGTGAAACTTTTTGAGTATGTTTCTTTCACATTTACTGAGCATAGGTTTAATTTTATTTTGTTTTCAGCATCTGAATATGGCATGAAAATGCATGTACTATGTGTAATATATAAATGAAAATATGGAATACATTGTGAATAAACATACCCATGATGAACTATCTGTTCCTGATTCCTCTTCATGTATAAATACTTTCTTACCAACTTTGATACGAACACATACCTGCAATTGAAACATTATCCCATCATTATAAATAGAAAATAGTTGGTAAACCACATAACAGAATTCCACAGAAAACCTGCTAATGTAAATGGCATCTTTCATTTTCTTACACTATATAAACATAGGTGTAATAAATCTGCACAATCGAACATGTAATATCTAATTTCTTTGGCTCATTTATTGAAAAGGAGTATCTATTGAAAATAGGTAGAAAATATATCAGGATCAATGAAAAAAACCAACAATATGGATTTAGGCGTGATGAGCTAACTGTATCTATCACTTGGATGCATTTAACCTAAAATGCAAATTGAGGTTTTTCATTAAAACCTTTAATAGATACCTTCCAAAAACCTTATTTGTATGCTTTGTTTTCATTAAAAAAAATATAATCCATAGGTAATGTCCCATAACTTTTTAATGATGACAGACTTTTCAAACAAAAAGTAGCAACACGTGTTTCAGACCTTCAGAGGAACATGCCAGCCTTATCAAATTCTGTTTCAACTTCTTCATTGTCCCAACACATGAACCATTTAAATAAAATTGAGAATGGAATGGGGAATATGTCAAAGAGATAACAACCCGACCAAAGAGCGGACAACAGCCGAAGGCCACCAATGGGTCTTAAATACAGCCAGAGAATCCCGCACCCGTAGGCGGGTGAAGAACATTTATGAATGGTTTGTTTTAGCTAATTTCATCTAAGTTAAATTATGTCTGTTTGGGTTGCTCACCCAGTTGTGACAATATAACGGAACTATAAACAACTGTCATATAAGTGGGAGGTTTAGCTAGATATATAATCATGTTAAACTACCATTTCTCTTCAAATAATGCCTGTATCAAGTCAGGAATATGGTGGTTGTTTTTCGTTTGCTTCGCTGATTGATAGCGTTAGTTTTATGGACTTTTGAATTTACTTTAGAGTTCGGTATTTTTGTTAGAAAATTATAGGGAGCCCTTCAAATACTGAAAATTCACCAAAAACACCTGGATCTGCAAAACGAGGGATTCATTTAACTTTTTCACAAAAGGATCGTGCCGATATTGGTAGATACTGCGAACAAAATGGACCAGCTGCAACCGTTAGAAAATGTTAAGGACCGTTTCCCAATTTAACTACTGTTCGCGGAATGAAAAGAAAATACGACGAACATTTAAATAGAAAAAAAAAATGAAATTGAATTTTGAAGGGGATGAAGATGAAATCCATTGGAAATAAAATGCTCCGCTGTGGCGCAGCATGATACGACCGCAGAGGTCGAACCCTGAACAGTTGGGGCAAGTATGGACACAACATTCGAGCTTGAAACAGCTCTAAATTTGGATTGTGATAAAACATTTGACACAGCATAGGTTTCTGACACAGAATGAATGCGGTCTTAGAACATTTTAAATTTACCTATTATGGTCTAATATCCAAAATCGAAAAACATGGTTAGATTCAGCATATCAAAGAATCCCATGAATTCAATTTTTGATAAAATCAAACAAAGTTTAATTTTGGACCCTTTTGACCTCAATGTAGACAAATTTGATATAGGGGCCCAAAAATCAAAAATCTAAATACATGGTTAGATTCAGCGTATCAAAAACCCCATATATTCAATTTTTGTTGAAATCAAATTAAGTTTAATTTTGGACCCTGGTTTGTAGCAACTTGAAAACTGGGCCCATAATCAAAAACTAAATACATGCTCAGATTCAGCATTACAAAGAACCCCAAGAATTAATTTTTTGTTAAAATCAAACTAAGTTTAATTTTGGACCCTTCTGTCCTTAATGTAGACCAATTTGAAAACTGTACCCAAAATTAAAAATCTAAATACACGATTAGATTCGGCATATCAAAGAACCCCAAACATTCCATTTTTGATGAAATCAAACAAAGTTTAATTTTGGACCCTTTGGAACTCAATGTGGACCAATTTAAAAACGGGGCTCAAAATCCAAAAACAAAATATATGATTAGATTCAGCATATTAAAGAACCCCAAGAATTCAAGAATAAAACCCCATTAAAATTGGTCAAGAAATAAGCAATTAATACAAAGTATTAGAAAAGTATTGTTTTTGGCCCCTTATTCCTAAACAGTTTAGGTCATAACCCCCAAAATCAATCCCAACTTTCCTTTTTTGGTATGGAATCTTGTGGTACAGAAAGATCAATACACTTACACACAAGTTATTGTCATGAAACTAGAAAAATGCTTGTTTTTTGCCCCTTTTTTGCCCCTTATTCCTACAATTTTGAGCAATCACCCCCAAAATCAATCCCAGCCCTCCCTTTGTAGTATGACACCTTGCAGTACAATTTTAGAGAGATCCATACATTTGAACACAAGTTATTGTCTAGAAACTAGAAAAATGCTTATTTTGGGCCCCTAATTCCTAAACGTTTCGGGCAATTACCCCCAAACTCAATTCCAGTTTTACCTTTGTGATATGGAACCTTGTAGTACAATTTTAGAAAGATCCATACACTTACACATAAGTTATTGTCATGAAACTAGAAAAATGCTTCTTTTTTCCCCTTTTGTGGCCCCTAATTCCTAAAATTTTGAGGCAATTACCCCAAAAATCAATCCCAAATTCCTATTGATAATTTTATAACCTAATTAGTACATCAAAGGTCCGATCAATTTCATGTTTTATCAACCGTTACATTTACAAGAAGTTTTAACACCTGTGACAAATATCGATCTTTGTTACCGGTATTCTAAGGATTAACTGTATCAGTAATTAATACATCAGAGGTCATTCAGGTAACACAAATGATTAAACTATAACAATAGACACTTGTTTTATTTATTTATTCGCTTATGATTATATTTTGTTTTAGAAGATTTCTTCCTCCTCAAATAATCTATGGCGTAAAAACTGACAAATGCCACCCTACTTATAAATTTCCTTCTGACTGGGACATAACGCATTCGGAGAACCATTGGGCAAAGACTGATACACAAATGGAGTATGTTAAAAACATAATTTTACCGTACATGACGAAAAAAACATTAAAGTCGTGTCCGTCCCACCATGTTGCACAGACAGATTACAACCGCTAGATGTTAGTGTACAAAAATCAGTCACGGTAAAAAATAAAATGCGTTACTTATTTGAACAATGGTATTCTAATGAAATCGTTAAACAGTTGGATGGAAAAGAAGTCGTTGAATCCGAAAATGAACCTATTGTGCCGGTTGATTTGTCGCTAGCAAGACTTAAACCATTAAAATATTGTTTCCAATTACCAAATGTATTTATTTTTTTCTATTAAAATCATCCTTTTTTTTTTAATTTCTTGTATTTTGTGTAACTTTCTTTTGAAGTGTAAAACAATACATTGCCCTAGTGAGAGTGTTTAAATAAATGAATGTAAACCCACCGAGCCGGTCTTTTTTATTTTAAGCAACAATTTGTAAAGGGTTCCGCGGAACCATGTGTCCAAACTACGATTGCTGTTGTCAGTATAAAAATGTAATGTTGACCTAAAAATTTATCAGTACAAAATACGGAATTAAAACAAAATCAAACATTCTATAAGTTGCTATGCCTTGGTCTCAAAGATTAGATTCTGTCCAAGTTTAATAACAATCCATGAAAGTTCACAAGTTTATAATATACACAAAAATTTAATCTCAGACTCTAAATGTTAACTGTAAAAAAGATATAGGAAGATGTGGTATGAGTGCCAATGAGACAACTCTCCATCCAAGTAACAATTTATAAAAGTAAACCATTATAGGTCAAGGTACGGCCTTCAACACGAAGCCTTGGCTCACACCGAACAGCAAGCTATAAAATTTACTAGTGTAAAAGCATTCGAACGGGAAAGCCAACGGTCTAATCTGTATGTCCATCTGTTAGAAAAATACTAAAAATTAAACTAAACTTTTAAAAGTTTAATTCAGACATTATTTCTTAACCATAAAAATGTTATTTATATCTATAAAAACTTTAACCACAGACTGAACCTAAATATTGACGCCGCCAACACTAACGACGGAATCTAGGATCATAGCTATATGTCATTCGCGACATAAATTTTCGCGATATGAATGTTGCAGGCTCGACAATGTGCATTGTATCGAGATAAACAATGCACCATTATATGTAAATGAATCGCCCATGTTGATCTTTTTAATGTTTTGGATTTTGATAAAACCAAATGTTTAGCCTGGAAATGAGTAACCACAAATGCTGTTTTTTTTTATTTTGTGGTCATATTTAGTAAGTGACATATATACACCTGGATACGAATTGCAGCAATCTAGGGTGATCTTTGATAGGGTATTATTGAAATATTATATAACAAGTATCATCTTTAAAAAGATAATTGATGACTTCAGATTGGAGCGTAGTTTAAAACATCGACTTTTATTTTGTCATATCTAATAAACTGTATCTTACAATCCTTTACGATAGATATTTAGCTAATCTGCAATGAATTCCTTCTCCATGCCTAATATGTCATGTAATGTTAAACAACTCTAGATTCTAATGACAAGGAAACACCAGGCCACTGAAAGCTGAATTATAAGTTCTTGGTGGCCGTGTAGTCTAGAGTGCTGGACACAGTGCAGGCGGTGTTGTCTCGATATCCAAATAGCATGAGTCGAATCCAGACGAGGGAAGTCGAAAACATTTTCTTCCGCAAATTTGCAGATTTGTTGTGCTGATATTTAGAGTAATTATGAATATAATATGTGTTTTCCGCCGTGTATCACCTTCATTGGTGAACCAATAGATGGATCTGTCATAGAGTTGTCACTAGTTTAGACGTACTTATCAAAATAATTAGCTCTGTTACTGTATCTTACTATTCCTTACGATATATATTTAGCTACTCTGCAAGCAATTCCATCTTCATGCCTTATATATCATGTACTGTAAAGACAGATCCATCCATTGGAAAAAAGGCTATTTTTATGAAGCGTATATCATTTTGTTTGTCTGAATGATCACGTTCTTTAAAACACCATGGAAAATAATGCAGGGATGGATGGCGTTGGATGGATGGGTAGTTCATATTGAAAAATCTTAATTTTCTTTTGGTAAATGTTTTCTATTCTAATTCAAAGCTATTTATAAAAAAAACATTTTAAAACTCTGATGTTATGAAATTCGATTAAATCTCAGATATTGAAAATAAAAATTTTCCCTTGGTAAATGTTTTCTTTTCAAATTAAACGCTATTCATAAAAAAAATAAACATTTTAAAATTCTACCATTGTTATGAAATAGATTTTATCTCAGTTATTTATGTAAACTTTCACCTGCATACGCTCAACATCAACAATGACATAACTTTAGTACAATCAGAGAACAGATTTTCGACAACATCCAAGCTGTTACCAGGATTAAGCACCTTGAAAATATACCGACTGTGTCGGAAAAAGGAGATGCAAACAATATACAGTAAAGCAAGCCAAAAATGGATTCCCGGTGACAAAATGAGAAACTTTTCAAATACTGAATCAAAGAAAAAATAATTGGTATGCCCCTTTTAATGTCTTTTTATAATACTATTGCAAGATAAGTTTCCCAAGGCTTTGAGCCTGTTGTTCATTTTCATTCGCAAATTTTTATTAGAAACAAATGCTTTTATTATACCCCCGCTTTATACCTCCGCTTTAAAAAAAGGGGGGTATACTGTTTTACCTCTGCCTGTCCTTCCGTCAGTCAGTCCGTCCGTCCCATGAATATGTTTCGTCGCATTTTTCTCAGGAACTACAATACAAGGATTTCTGAAATTTGGTTTCAGGATTTATCTAAGTCAGCTATACCGTGGGATGCGTTTTCAGATTGATCACTTGACAACTTCCTGTTTACCGAACACTGTTTTACCTCTGTCTGTCCTTCCGTCAGTCAGTCCGTCCGTCCCATGCATATTTTTCGTCGCATTTTTCTCAGGAACTACAATACAAGGATTTCTGAAATTTGGTTTCATGGTTTATCTAAGTCAGCTATACCGTGTGATGCGTTTTCAGATTGATCTATTGACAACTTCCTGTTTACCGAACACTTGTATGATTTTACACATGATAGCCAAGTTGAAAATTTTCGTCACATTTTTCTCAGGAACTACAATACAAGGATTTCTGAAATTTGGTTTCAGGATTTATATAAGTCAGCTATACCGTGTGATGCGTTTTCAGATTCATCACTAGACAACTTCCTGTTTACCGAACACATACCATTTTACATTATTAAGATTAGTCCCATGAATATTTTTCGTCGCATTTTTCTCAGGAACTACAATACAAGGATTTCTGAAATTTGGTTTCAGGATTTATATAAGTCAGCTATACCGTGTGATGCGTTTTCAGATTGATCACTTGACAACTTCCTGTTTACCGAACACTTGTATGATTTTACACATGAAAGCCAAGTTGAAAATTTTCGTCACATTTTTCTCAGGAACTACAATACAAGGATTTCTGAGATTTGTTTTCAGGATTTATATAAGTCAGCTATACCGTGTTATACTGTTTGTGCCTAGCACATTCGGATTGAACCTGATACTGGCTTACAAACAAACACCATTGAAGGTACATCACTTATTACGTCACCGGAAACTCAGCATATTGTATATATAACAGTACAAAGGGAGACAAGCAGTTCACATACATTGTTTCAACATATAACAGAGTTATCTCTCTTTCTATACTCATAGACTAAAGCATACATAGCAAACACTACATCTCTTCCTTCTTTGTTAAGATTTGAAAACATCTTGACATTTTTGTTTTACAAATAAAAATTGAACTACCCTATGTCAATTTTGTTTAAACATAAAAATTCAAATAAACAACATTGTCAATAATATGTCAACAACAACAAAAACATTTGTTATTAATACCTTTATAACATAAATCCTATAACTTGTAATTGTTCATAATGGTACACATATTATTTCAAAACAAAATCTTCAAACTTTGACGGTAACCTTTTCACTCTGACTGGTCTATCTTTAATACTACAAGTTTCATCTTGACTAGAACTTGAACACTTATTTTCATCAAAATTGCTAGATTCATTTAAATTCTCATATTCATCTTTGTGATTTGAAATAATTTCAGACTCTGTATTAACTACATTTTTGTTTGCATCAAATCATTATTTTCTCTTTCAATAAATTTCTTTAAATGTGTCACATTTCTCCTGTATTGAACACCTTGGTCAGATTCAACCAATACACTATTACTAATTTTCTCAACCACTTTAAAAGGGGATGGAACAAAAGGTGTAGACATGTTATTTCCACGGTCTTGCCTGAATAGAACTTGATCGTCGACACGAATATCACTCTCGCACGCACCACAACGCTTATCCGCATATATTTTTCCTTTTGTTCGGCGTCTCGGTCGCGTACTTCAAAATCATTAATATTATAATCAATCAACTGAGGTAACTTTGTTTTGATTTTCGACCAAAAAGTAATTCGGACGGACTTACTCCGGTTGTAGAAAGAGCAGTACTACGGTACATAATTAGAAATTTATTCAATTCTAATTTCAAGTCGCGACCTTTGGCTTGCGCAATTTTCACACGCTTCATTATCGAACGATTTTGGCGCTCTACTTTGCCGTTAGACTGTGGCCATAACGGAGTTGTTCTATGATGGACTATACCATGTTCGGACATAAAGTTCTTAAAATGTTGACTAACAAACTGGGGTCCATTATCGGTGTGAATTGATAACGGCAATCCATGAGTCAAGCAAAATTTTGAAATCAACGACGTAATATTTTCCGACAAAATATTCTTAGTAACAGCGACTTCAAAATAGCGGCTATAATAATCAACTAATACAAACATATAATGATTGCTCGGTAACGGTCCTAATAGATCAGCAGCTAAGTGTTGCCACGGGGCAGAGGGCAACTCTGTACGCTTTAACGGTTCGGGTTTACTAGGCTGACTAACCAATTAACAACCGTAACAGCTTCTTTTGCAATTTTGATGAAAATAAGTGTTTAAGTTCTAGTCAAGATGAAACTTGTAGTATGAAAGATATTCCAGTCAGAGTGAAAAGGTTACCGTCAAAGTTTGAAGATTTTGTTTTGAAATAATATGTGTACCATTATGAACAAAACTTCTCAATACTTTTGTCTATCCCTGGCCACCAGACTTTACTTCGTAAACGCGTTTTCATGACAACAATGCCAGGGTGACCTTCATGAGCAAGCTGAAGTACCTGTTCCCGTAAACTAATAGGTATCACGATACGAGTACCCCGAAGTACTAATTGACCAATAGCGTATAGTTCACTTCGAATCGGTAGATATTCTTTGAACTCGATACGGTGCCACTGACTGTGAACAAGACATTCTCGGACAGCCTTTAATTCAGGATCATTCTCGGAAGCTCTTTCGATTTCTCGTGTTGTCATCGCAACCGGTGTTGATTCTTGAGCTACAGATTTAACGTATTCCTCAGTTACATTTTCCCGATTGTCACGTGTTTTTCCTTCTTTGATCAAACGTGATAGCGAGTCGGCTATATTTTTCGGTCCGGGAATATACCGTACAGTATATATATATGGTTGCATGCGAAGAACCCAGCGCTCAATTCGAGCACATACTTTCGACTTTGTAGAGTAAATACACTCGAGCGGTTCATGATCCGTTAAGAGCTCGAACTGGCTTCCATAGATATAAACATGAAACCTTTCACACGCCCATACCAAGGCTAGAGCCTCCTTTTCGGTCTGCGAATATCTGCGTTCCGTATCGCTTAAAATCCTACTCGCGTAAGAAATAATGCGCATCTCACCGTTTTGTTCTTGTATGAGCACAGCTCCAAGTCCAACTGGACTAGCATCTGCGATTACCTTAGTCAGTGCCGACTAGTCATAATAACCTAAAATTTCCGCATTGGCAAGACGACGTTTCAGCTCATCGAACGACCTTTGTTCATCTTTACCCCATGTGAACGTGGCATCTTTACGAGTTAGTACACGCAGCGGAGCTGAAATAGTTGCTAAGTCAGAAATAAATCTAGCACTATAATTAACAAGACCTAAGAAACTACGAACTTCTGCTGAAGTTCTTGGCTCACGTGTTTCAACGACAGCTTTGACTTTGACATCTGCTGGCCCAATACCCCGACCAGACAAAACATGACCCATGAACACTACTTTGGACATATTAAATTCACATTTATCATTGTTTAAAGTAATACCTTTATCTCGCAGTACCCTAACAACATTTTCAAGACATTTGTCATGGACAACCTGGTTACTAGCATGTACAATAATATCATCCATAATGTTATGAACACCCTCACAGCCCTGAAGGACTTGTTGCATGATATTTTGATATAATTCAGGGACACAACTAATACCAAACATAAGGCGCTTATACCTAAACAACCCTTTATGAGTTACAAAAGTAGTTATTTCTCTAGACTCTGGTTTTAACTCAATTTGGTGATAGGCCCAAGTTACATCAAGCTTACTAAACACTTTAATAGAGTTCATATCTTGCAATAGTTCATCTATTGTTGGAATCGGATGTCTTACTCGATTCACAGCTGTATTAGTCTGGCGCATGTCAACACATAGTCTGATGTCATCACCTGAACGTTTTGGCACGACTACTACTGGAGAAACCCATTGACTAGGTTCATTGACATGTTCAATTATATCTAAATCTAAAATTTCATCTAACTTCTTGCCAAGTTTATCGCGCAGATTAAACGGTACCCTCTTCATAGGCTGAATAATGGGTTCAACATCTGGGTAGATAGGTATCTGTAACTGAAATGATTTCAATTTACCAACTCCTGTAAAACATTCTGGATACTTGTCCTTAATTGTTCGAGGTTCAGTAACACTGCGAACAAGCTGCAGCACACCTAACTGTTCTGCTGTATTACGACTCAACAAAGCCTGACCTAACTGTTTTGATCTAAGCTTCACTGATGAGTCTTATGTTGATGAAACGCGTGTCTGGCGTATTAAATTATAATCCTGGTACCTTTGATAACTGTTTGCACCACTGGGTCGATGTCACTACTGGTGGACGTTTCGTCCCCGAGGGTATCACCAGCCCAGTAGTCAGCACTTCGGTGTTGACATGAATATCAATTATATGGTCATTTTTAAAAATTTTCTGTTTACAAAACTTTGAATTTTTCCAAAACTAAGGATTTTTTTACGCCCAGGAGTAGATTACCTTAGCCGTATTTGGCACAACTTTTTGGAATTTTGGGTCCTCAATGCTCTTCAACTTTGTATTTGTTTGGCTTTTCAGCTGTTTTGATCTGAGCGTCAATGATGAGTGTTATGTAGACGAAACGCGCGTCTGGCGTATTAAATTATAATCCTGGTACCTTTGATAACTGTCTTTGCCTTCGATAACAACAAATTCAATATCATTTAAAGTTCTGTTGTTACATTGTACAGTAGCTGTAAATATTCCAGCGATTTTCAATGGTTCCTCACTGCCATATGCGAATAAACTCTTTGTAGACTTGGACAAAACACATTTCACATGATTATCTTTTAAATAATTCCATAAATTTATTCCCATGATGTTACATGATGCTCCAGAATCAATTATCATTTTCAAATTCACATTCCCTATATTGACAACAATATTATCACATACAGAATTTATCTGATTTACACCGATCATGCTGAATACATATTCCTCATCATCCGTGTTATTCTGTGGTTGTTCAACAACTTGACGAATCTTTCCGTGTTTTGACTTATCCTTAGTTTTACAAACTTTATCAAAATGACCAACAATTTTACACTTCCTGCATTTCTTCCCCCGAGCCGGACAGCTTGGGTCAGTCCTAATGTGACCTTCATGTCCACAACTGTAGCACGTTGCTGTACATGTAGACTTGTTACCCGAATGAAAACTTTTGTTACCAGAATTAAAACTGTTCTTGCCATACTGTTTACCTTTTGACTGTATCATGTTGACTTGACCTTGACCTTCAATTGATTTAGCTTGTCGTTCTGAGTCTTCCATAGCTTTTACAATACTTCTAATATTTGCTAAAGTAAGTGTCCTACCTTTCTCAAGTAATTTACCTCTGAGATGGTGACATAAACATTTATCAATAATTTGATCTCGTATTCTTTCATCAATTGCATTTTGATTGCCAAAATCACATGTTTCAGCTCTCTGTCGAAGACGCGTTATATATTGTTCAATTGTCTCTGAAGAAGACTGAATCATAGATCGAAAAATTGATCGTTCATAAGGGGTATTTGAAAGTGGTGTAAAATAAGCATCTAGCGCACTCACCACCTTCTCATATGCACCTTCTCCTGCACCTTCCGGCAATGTGAAGAAAATGTCTGTGTGCAATAATAATGCATATTTTTGATCTACGTCTGTAACCCCTTTTCCTGCGGCAAATAGTTGAAACCCCCGAAGCCATCGTTTCCAACGTGCAGACAATCCTGTCGAGTCAGAAATGTCAAAGTTCTGAATACCGCTAACATCTGGTAGTAAAACTAATCCCATTTTGTTATACAACCTTTGATTATCCTCGTCGCCAATTTAAATATACTGTTTGAGGCTAGCACATTCGGATTGAACCTGATACTGGCTTACAAACAAACACCATTGAAGGTACTTTTGTACATCATTTATTACGTCACCGGAAACTCAGCATATTGTATATATAACAGTACAAAGGGAGACAAGCAGTTCACATACATTGTTTCAACATATAACAGAGTTATCTCTCTTTCTATACTCATATACTAAAGCATACATAGCAAACACTACACGTGTGATGCATTTTCAGATTCATCACTCGACAACTTCCTGTTTACCGAACACTTGCATATTTTTACACTATTAATATTATCCACTTGCGGCTAGGGTATCATCAGTGAGCAGTAGCTCGCAGTTTCACTTGTTATTGTCACATTTTTATTAACGGGTACTATTCCCTTCATTATCATAATAATGATGAAAATTCTAGCCAAGCTTTATAAAATTCAATGAATATTTGCAAAAGTTCTTCAAGGCCACATCATTTTAATTTCTTGTTACGGATTTTTGGACTCCAAAATTTGGGGCGAGCGAGCGATTTGAAAATTTTTATAAAAAAATATTTAATCTGCAAATCTTTGAGGCGAAGCTTGAAAAGTAAAGGCGAGCGATTATAATTTTTTTTGTAAACATAAAATAGTAGGTTTTGACAATATTAAAACTTGATTTATCACTTGTACTTTGACATTTCTTTAATTTCTGAAGTATTTTTTCTCTGTTCACCAAGAAATAATTAAATCTGGTCTATGTATGTGTGACTGACAATGATCCAATTCTCCATCCTAGTCATAATCAGATTGGAGGCAACCTCTTAATGTTATAAATATCCCTTTTACATGTTTTATGAGGGATCAATATAAGTTATAATATATTTGTTTGTACAAAAGGGCTCATATTTTCTCAAAGAACTATATATCTATCTGGTATTAAATGGTCAAAAGATGTCCAAGAATTTTTGTAATATTCCTGGACTTTAACCATGTTAACACATTTACTTTAACAGTTTAATATTATTCAAAATAAGTGGACCCCTCTTTTAGAAAAAGTTGTTTAGAATATGATGTAACGCTCCTCTTTTTGAGTACAAAATTCTAAGTTTTCAAAGGTTTTGTATAGAAGAACTATACAAATCCTTGGTATTTCTATTTTCTTTTCTACATCAATAAAATGACCCCTTGTCTGACATGTCTGAAGGAGGGTTGTTCTCAACCTGATAATAACAAACACAGGTCAAAGTACGGCCTTTTACACAGGTCTTTGATACAGACCAAACAGCAAGCTATAAAGGACCCCAAAATTATTAGCGTACACAATTCGAACAGGAAAACCAACAATCTAATTGATATATCCAAACGGGAAAATACCAATGAACACTTTGAACAACACCAACAAACGATAACTGCTGAACGACAGGCCCCTGAATCAACCAGGACAGGTGCATAAACATGCAGCGGCTATGGATAGTTTTGTTTCGCCAGCATACAATATAATTGCAGTTGAAGGCAAATCCTTCAGAAGTTCTTTGTACTTTATTCTAACAACGAACATTTTTTCATAGGGAATACAAGTAAGGGGGAAAGAAACTATTTTTTTGTTCTTTATAGGTATTTCCGCTGTTATAAAAGAGGGACGGAAGATACCAAAGGGATAGTCAAACTCATAAATCTAAAACAAACTGACAACGCCATGGCTAAAAATGAAAAAGACAAACAGAAAAACAATAGTACACATGACACAACATAGAAAACTAAAGAATAAACAACACGAACCCCTCCAAAAACTAGGGGTGATCTCAGGTGCTCCGGAAGGGTAAGCAGATCCTGCTCCACATGTGGCACCCGTTGTGTTGCTTATGTGATTACAAATCCGGTAAATAGTCTAATTCGGTAGGTCACATTCATGAAAGGGAAGGGGATTGTAGTTACGACGTAAGGAACATATCCGATATCATTTGTGAAATGGTTATTCCATAACGGTCAACCAATTTATATCGGAGCACTCCCACTTTGGATAAATAGGTTTCATGCTGAAACAAATATTCTCACAGATATTTCAAATATTCTCACAGATATTTACACAGTTTGATGGGTGCTTTTATGTTTAAAATCGTTACATACAGGTTAGACTGTGATTTTTAAAACAAATGTTGATATCTTTTTATTATATTTACAAAAGAAAACTGGTGCGGGAAATGGACATGATTATATTTCCGGATGCGGGAAGCGGGAATATAAAAAAAAATAAAAATTCTGTTTTGAAAGAAATAGGTGCGGGCGGGTCCGTCGAACAAGGAATCAAATTGGTGTGGCCCAAACTTCAAAATATGAAATTACTTGATGTATCTAAAAGGTGGGCAAAAAAGAAAAAATCTAACTTTTAAAATGTTACTCTAGATGATATTTCTTCAATTTTAACATGATACAGTTTATGTTAAAGGGACACTAGCTGTCCAATTCATGTTCACTGATTTGCCGCAAATTCTCATATTTGATTTATAACACACAAAAATGCATATCAAATTTAAAGAAAGTCTAAAATACACAATTTACAATGCAGAACCTCGATCATATGAATCAACATTTTGTGTGTATTGTAGTATAGACGCCAGCTAATAAACATTGGTGGGGACCTCCGATAACTGCTGACGGTCATATACCTCGATATAAACATAAACATGGATATAAAAAGATGGCGAACTGGTGCAACTGGATTTTTCTAGGTCTGTTTGATTTCATATTAGAGGTTAACAAGCATTCTGTGAGTATTTCCTGGCAATACATAGGCCCCCACCAGTTAAAAATTCATTGTACTGGAACAAAATGCTAACTTGATCTATAACTTGTCATGGTGTAAATTATATAACAAATATCAAGTCAATATCTTCAAAGATAACGAAAAAAATGTAGAAATTTGATTATTTAAAACTGATTTTTTTTATTGAATTTTCTAAGTTCAAGGACAATCACTCTGCACAAACTCGTAAGAGCGGAACAAAATTCGAACTTTATCTGTTACTTGCCTGAAGATAAAAATATATACCAATCATCAAACCAATATCTTCAAGCATGACAACAAAAACTGTTATCACAGAGATATGTCTCGCCTTTTTGTAATTTTGATTATGCAAGTGTTGAAATTCAAATAGCAACACTCTAACATCTTACACAAGTTATGCAAATATTCAAAGTCAATGAACCGTGACTGAGTTATATGGCTAAACAATTTCCATGTAAATGAAATGTGCCAATGCTAATACAACTGCATACCAAATACCATTGACTTATTATAAGTCGTTTCAAAATCTAAATACAAACATTAACTTGTAAACTATGTAAAAGTTTCAAAGTCAATGAACCATACAGAGGGGATGGGGCTATATAATCTCCATGGAAACAATATGCAAATGCCAATAAATTTGCATACCAAATATCATCGACTTAACATAAGCAGTTCATCTTAAACTGATCTAATCACAAACTAATACATGTAAACTAAGATAAGTTTCAAAGTCATTAGACTGTGACTGAGGGGCAAGGCCAAATATTCCCCATGCCTTGAAATGAGATGTGCCAAAGCTTATACAACTAAATACCAATTAACATTGGCCTACCACTAATGGTTCCTCTTGAACTGACCTAATCACAAACTAATACATGATAACTTTGAAAAATTGATAAAGTCAATAGACCATGACTAAGGGGCGGAGCCAAATTATCTCCATGGAAACAAGATATGACAATGCTTATACAACTGCATACCAAATATCATTGACCTACCACTTGTGGTTCCCCATAAACTGACCTAATCACAAACTAATACATGTAAAATAAGCAAAAGTTTCGAAGTCAATAGACTATGACTGAGGGGGCAGGGCCAAATAATCTCCATGGAAATCAGATGTGCCAATGCTTATACAAAGGCATACAAAATATGATTGACCTACCACTTGCCAACGCCAGAAACAGCATACCTATGTCTCGCATTTTGACTCCGTCAAGGACAAAAAAGTGTGGAAAACTGATTATTTGAGTGAATTTTCTAAGTTCAAGGACTATTACTGTGAACAAAATCGTCTGACCGAAACAAAACTCAAACTTGATCTATAACTTGACATTATAAAACAATACACCTTAATAAATATCAAATCAATATTTTTAAGCACGAAGAATAAAAGTATGGAAAACTGATTTGCCGGAATGACGGATGGACAGACAAACAGACAGACAGACATACAGACAAACATAAAGTCCCCTTCGACTGTGTCACTAGGGGACTAAAAATATATGTTAATCATCGTTTTTACCTGTATAAAAATTAAATAAAATGGTTTACCCTGTTTCACTTTCAATGTTGACATTCTTTTCCTTTTAATAACCGAACAAGCCTAATTCATGCGTAACCCATCTCTAGCTAAGAGGTTAAGCTGAAGTTCACATGAATACGGATTCAATGAGGTTGATTTATTCACTTGCAAGTGAATAATTCATCAGCGATGTTTCTTAGTTCATTTTGACAAAATTGAACCAAAATGGCTTTTAAAAACGGACTTTTATTACACTTTTTCATTTTCATTAATGATTGAACAAAAAAAGTCCTTTTTTTTTTAAATCTCGTAACTCATTTAAGGTCTACTAAAATTTCATGAAGGTTTGGAAAAGATTATTCAATTAAAAAAAAACTAAAGGAGGTTTCTGTCTAAGTTTCATAAAACTCAATGAATGTGTGCAAAAAGTTTGTTAACCTTAAGACTCCGTCTAAATGTAAACCGGAAAAGTAAGACATATTATAAGTTAAAAAGACTGAAATTTTGTTCAAACAAAACCAAATGATATTTATTAGAAGAGAACCTTCCATTCAACATTCCACCTATGTTTGTTTATAATTGGCTGTGTAAAAGAAGATGAGCATGTGTCAGTTTTCAGGGTAAGAAAATCGTATGCAAAGTCAAAGCAATAGGTCTCATTATCCAATTATCTATATATGCTCATGGTGTAACACCACTAATTCAGGCCCGGCCAGAAAGCACATACCAGAAAGTAGTACATATTTAACACAAAATAGTTCCTACGCATGAGTGTAACTTTCAAAATATGTAGAATATTTAGGTATTTTTGGTATCAAATGAAAGCTGAAGGACTGGTGATCATTGTAGAACACTTTTGGACTTTTGATTTTGAATATTAAAAAAAATGCACCAAATTTAAAAAAGAGGGTACATTTTGTCTGTTTGTCAGATCTGAAGTACCTGTTTTGGTACATCCAAAGTTCCAGGAACCAGTTCTTTCTTATATGCAATTAAAGGTATGTTAATTTTGTCAGTATAAGACACCATAAAGTGTTGCTTTGAAATGCAATGATTGCCACTTTATTTGAACTTAAAACAAAAGAGGTGTGCCTACTTGAAACGGAGGAATTTAACATAGAAAGCAATGGGACCATGAATTAGTGGTGTACTTCCTCATGGGAAACAGATTAGTTCGTTTATCTTTGATTTACCCAAAATTGTCTGAATGGTTTTCATTGCAACAGAAATCACTATTTCATAACACCACTATAGTAGATAAATGCATAATGTTTCGTTAGAAATGAGTTACTAGTACGCAGTAAAAGAAGTAATACTTATTGATCTATAACATCCTAAATCTTTACATACATAGCGTAATACTTACTGCCAGGTATATAAATATTAACATAATGCTAACTTATATACCACAAACAGTAGGTTCTTACCTTGGTGGATGTACCGGTAGGTTGGAATGGACAGCAGCTTTCTGGGTGAGGAATCGATCTTGGAACATTTTCAGAACTCTGTAACATATTAAAGGATTTTACAAAATAAAAGTTATCACTTTTGGATGATCACCAATACAGAATTTAAACATCTATTTACCTGCCCCTTTAAGCAATTACAGAGAGTAACTAGAATGATTAGCTTATCTCAAACAGTTCTTTATTTGTCTTTGAACAAAATAAACTAAGAAAAGAACAAAAACAGTGCACATATCAGGGACAGAAAAGTTACTGCATATGGGATTACTATGCAACTTATAAATTATGCAGTTGTTTTAATTTCTAAAATATCAAGTTTATGACACCACTGCTGAATTGATTTATCATCTTGCATTCGGTTTTAAGGAGAAAGCAAGTTGAACTGTGCGCCGTTCCTCACTGACAATATTCAGCTAGAAGTTTTCGGAAAACAGGAAGCTGATGATCAGTAGCAAATTTGAAAATGCATCACATGGTAAACCCTTTCACCCCTAATCCTGCCATAAGTTGTGATTTATATAGTCTTTACTTTATAGTCCACATGGCCCTCCATAATGATTTTAATAAACCATTTCAAAATGTATTGTCGAGAAAAAATTGAAGTCTTAATGTGTTCTCGGTGACAAAAAATAAAAAACTGTGAAAAGCAGTCAAAATCATGGTTTTTTTTTTGGGGGGGGGGGGGGTATTACTGCGTTAATCGTATAGGGCATTGGTATTCACAATTATCCCAAACGTATCCAAAGAGAGATATGAAACATAAAAAGGTAATTTATGGCCAGATAAGTTTTGGTCTGTAAAACTGGTCGTTGTTTTGCTTGAAATCTGTAACAACGGACATTTTGGTAGACCTGTCCTGCATATTTGTTTCTCGAACTAGACAATGGAGTCCCATTTACTTCCATGAATGGGTTGCTGTAACAACAAAGTTACAAATGAACGAGAAAGGAGTATAGTTTTGCCAATGCTCACCTGTCAAGGTTTAACTAAAACCAAAAAATAGACTGCAAAGAAATTTGTCAGCAGGATTAAGCTCACAACCACCCACCCACCCGTGCCTTCCAATTAAAAACATTCCAATACCATCAGTCCCCAAATAACAATGCATAGTTTTACAAATCAGCATCAATTACATTACGAAGAGTCAACTAATTGGCATAAAATTTGATGATTATCACACTTCAATTCATACCAAATAATACAACTATTGATTTAGAAAAAAAATTTCAAATAAACGAAAATAATTAGTTATCTCATTTGTTACAAAATTCATATGTCTGATAAAATATAAAAATCAAATCGCTCATCAATGACTGATACATTTACTCGGAAAGTTAAACATGTGTCCTTAACACAACAACACTCTGCTAGTATAAATAAAGGCAACAGTAGTATACCGCTGTTCGACGTTTACGTGTTTATTTAAATGTGAAATATTGATCACCTAGTTTAGCAAATATATATTTTTAAAAATGCACATCACAATCAACATGTATAACTAGTTAAAGTTTATATTGTACATGTTGATGGTGAACTTCCTTTACCATAAACGGTGATATGATATGACGTTCATGTTTCAATTTTCAATGAACCGAACACGTTAGTACAAACCCTGATTTGGCATATCTCTGAATTTTTTTTATTCAAAAAAGACATGTGTCCTTTTTCAAAATAACGGGACTATATCTGATGGTAAAGGACAGAAAAAGGTTAACCTGTTCTTTGTTGAAGGCTGCACTTTGAACTATAGTTGTTAACTACAACCTCATTGGTCTCTGTTAGAGAGTTGTATCAATGGCAATCATACCATATTTGATAATTGGTATATAAGTACAGGATGGACGAACGGTCTAAATAACCGGACTTACAGACAGGAACAATAAACCCCTCACAATCTTACTCAAAAGCTAGACTCAAATATAATAAGTAATTCTGTACAATTACTTTTGTGAGCCAAACTGATCAATATTTTGAGAATGATCAACATGAAATATTATTTTGAACACTTCACATGTATAAGGGTACCATTAATTGATAATTTGCAGTCATCTAGGTTTTTTGTTGTAACTGCTATCACCTGAACATATCAAAACAATGATGTGTGGATTAATTTAGTTATTATAAAAAAAAGAAGATGTGGTGTGATTGCCAACAAGACAAATATTCACAAGAGACCAACTGCTGCAGCAATTAACTAGGTGTTTTTTCGTCGTAAACGCTAGCACTTGAACGTATCAAAACAAGAATATGATTATGTACTTCTTATGTTTCTTTCGTTGTAAATGCTACTATCTGAACGCATCAAAACAATGATATGTTTATGTACTTCTTGTTTTTTTTTTGTTGTAAATGCTCTCACCTGAACGTATCATAAGGATATGTTTATGTACTTCTTAGTTTTTTTCGTAATGCTCTCAACTGAACGAATATAAAGGATATGTTTATGTGCCTCTTAGTTTTTTTGTTGTTGTAAATGCTAGCACCTGAACGTACCATAACAAGGTATGAGTGCAGGTATTTTATATTGTATTACTTGTAGCAAATGACCTTATGATATAAAGTGTTGAGCTTAGGTAGCTCTGAGATATAAGTTTGTGTAAACCATAACATGCATAACAAAAACTTATCATCACAAGTGGAAAGTTATTATTTTTCTGAAGAGATAAATTAATATCCCTTTGTATATACTTTCATTTACTTCATAGTTTGGCCCCACATTATAAGTTTTAATCACAAAAACAAGTCCCGCAGATGCCTTTCCAACACATAGTAGGTAGAATATTTGCTTCACCATGCTAGTGTTTTTTGCAAGTTTCTTATTTTATAAGGATAATCCTTGGATATTTATACAAATTTTCTCTAATTTAACCAATGTTTAGACTCTCTTAAATACTTGTCACAAGTTTATCTACTTACCAAATTTTCTTCATAGTTTGGCTCCACACCATACGTTTTCATCACAAAAGCTAGTCCTTCAGAAGCTTTAACATTTTTCAAAGCTATCATAAGTCGGTAGATTGTTGACTTTACCTTGCCAGATTTCCATTTTATGAGAAGATTATGTATTTGACCATACAGATTCCTTGGATTGTTGACTATTGTCTCCTTAATGCTATTGATACCCAGACCTAATTCAACGCCAAAGTGAACAATGCAATCACCTATCAACTTCTTTTCTGTCAAACTACTGATTACATCATCTGACGGAACATCTTGAAGGCTGATGTTAGCTATTTCTGTAAAAAAAACCAAAAGAACCTAGAATTATTGGAATGACACATCGAAACATGATATTAAAAAAATCATTTATCCTCATTTTTGAGTAATAAAATCAAAATGAATTAAAAACCAAGGTTTACTCAATCTTCAACTTTCATATCCTGAACTGAAATGCACATACATGTGTACCTTGATAAAATGAATCATGTTGTTTGTGTGTATTTGAAGAAATGGTATAAGTAAGATACGAATCCAATAATGAAGATATGAGTATATGCAACTTAACAATAAAAGTACACCTACTTGCTAACGTTTGATCCTCTCTGTGTACCTGAAATATGTCAAAAGTAAAAGAATGCATCAAATGAATTAAAGTCTTATATAGTATCAAAGAGCAAATATAAAACTAGAAAAAAACAATACTTTTCTATAAAATGTGTACTGTAGATACAGTAAATACAATGTGATGTGTTTTAATAATACAATAATTATATGCTGGCCGTTTGGAATTTATTTTCGTTAGCATTACTTTGCACAATATTAAATTACCATCCACTTTATCATAGAATGTTATTGGTGATAGATGTCTTTAGTTGTCACCAAAAAAAATATATGATAACATTGCAAGACAAATTTGTCAGAAAAAAAAAATTTCATTTATCCAACCTGACAAAGATAGTGCTGTCTTTCAACATTTTCAATAGCCGTCAGTGCCGTCTGTAATTTCCTAAATGTTGCAGTCATTTGGTCACTTTCTATTTTATCCCTCCATTCAAACAGCCCCATCAACATAAAATCCATAGGATTTGAAAAATAACGAAAATTCAAGTTGTCAAGATCAGTTTTTTCCATTCCAAGTTTAATGAAGAAGTTGTAGAAGTCCACAATACCGATTTTTCTTGCTAGTTGCACGAAATGATGATTATCTGGTTTCAAGTCTAGTGTTTCTGTTTCAGGACCTGGAAGGGTAAATTAGTTGTTAAACTTAATGAGGGTATACATTTCATCATTAATGCAACGTTAGTCATAATCATGACATTATGTATGTCTTCTTTTTTTTATTTCCTTTGTTACTTCAGTAAAATGTTTAGTTTTTGCTGAAAGTTTCTCTCTTTTTCAAAATTTGTTTCATCAGTAGTGTTTTGATTTAAATATTTTCAAACACACAAAAATCAAAAATTGAATAAAAACAAAACAATCCATCACACCAAAATAAAATAAACTGCTTCGCTGAGCGCAGCTGGATACGCCCGCAGAGGTCCAACCCTGAACAAATATTCAAGCTTGATACAGGTCTGCATTTGGACACAATATTCAAGCTTGATACAGGTCTGCATTTGGATTGTAATTAAATATTTGACATATAATAGGTTTCTGAATAAATGTAGTCAAAGAACACAATATTCAACACGACACAATATTCAAGCTTGATACAGGTCTGCATTTGGATTGTAATTAAATATTTGACATATTATAGGTTTCTGAATAAATGTAGTCAAGGAACTTGAAATTGGTTATATGAATTGAATTTATATTCAATTAAAGATTTCTTGTTGTTGTGTAATAAACTGTGCAAAAAGGGAGGTTATCTTAATAGATATAAATCAGTCATCAAAGTTTATTGAAAACTGCTCTAAGCACTTTAAGGATATTGTCCAAAAAACTTGAAAAATACCCCTTTTTTATGAATAAAATCTTATAACTCAGAAACGTGAAATCTAAAATTCATCAAAATCAAAAGGGAGCTTAATTACAACAATGGATATAAACAATTTACCAAAGTTTAATTAACAAGAGTGCACACACTGAAATGTCTCGCCTTCTTTGTTAATCGTTGATATTATGTTGATAGTCCTAAATATAAAGCTTTATTACAACTGTCACATAAACTTAACATTAACCAAGAAAACTATACATTGACAAATGAACCATGAAAATGAGGTCAAGGTCAGATGAATCATGCCAGGCAGGCATGTACAGCTAACAGTTCTTCCATACAACAAATATAGTTGACCTATTCCTTAAAGTTTAAGAAAAACTGACCAAAACACAAAAAACTTAACACTGAGCAATGGACTGTGAAAATGAGGTCAAGGTCAAATAAAACCTGTGCGACTTACATAAAGATAATAGAATATTTCCATACACTAAATATAGTTGACCTATGACATATAGTATAAGAAAAAAAGACCAAAACTCAAAAACTGAACTTTGACCAATGAACCATGAAAATGAGGTCAAGGTCAGATGATACCTGCCAGCTAGTCACACCTTACAATCATACCATACACCAAAAATAGTAGACCTATGGCATATAGTATAAGAAAAACCGACCAAAACACCAAAACTAAACTATAACAACTGAACCATGAAATACATGTGATTCTTCTGGAGGGAGTCAAAATCTCCTGCTTTTCAGACCCTCTTCCGTCCCTCCCGTTCAAAATTTGAAATCTTCCGCTTTTTGAAAATATCAACCTCGTAAAATTTTCAGTAGACATTTTTATTTACAAAATCGATATGGACAGAGAAAAAGTCCGAGAAAATCGAAATTGATATGGGAAAAGTCAGAGAAAAACGGAAGTTTCCTGTCATTAATTTTGTATCAAAGGTAAAATAGGTAAAATTTGCCTGAGGTGTTTAGGATTAGACTGTATATACAACAATAAATTAAAGATAATAGGCAATTACCTGGTGATCAACTAGGTAGTTTAGACACAAGCCTGGTTGATTAAAAGTGAAATATTGACAAAGGATTAAATTGTACAAGTTGTATAAAAAAAATTTAAAAACGATTTAATTTGATGCTGTAGAAAACATGGAACATTTACTGAACCTCAAAGACAAATGAAATCAACTCAAATATGAAATTTATGGCTTGCTTTCTACCAAAGCCAATGGAATACCTATATAAGTATAGTTGTCTTGGACAATTCTAAAATTTTAGAATTTGACAAAATGCGTATTTTATCACCAAATACCCCAGCAGCAAATAAGAGAAGACCAAGTATCTAGCCAAATTCAACTCTGCAGTTTAAACACACAACAAAACCATTGCGTACGTCGATAAAAAATCTAGTTATGAGGCCCAAACTCCAGCTGAAAATTTCCAAATCTCCAGTTGTGGCTTGACAACTCTGTCACATGTCATGATGAAAATGAGGTCAAGGTCAGATGACACCTGCCAGTTGGACATGTACACCTTACAGTCCTTCCATACACCAAATATACTACAATGTACACCTATTGCTTATACATGTAGTATCTGAGATATGGACTTGACCACCAAAACTTAACCTTGTTCACTGATCCATGAAATGAGGTTGAGGTCAAGTGAAAACTGTCTGACAGGCATGGGGACCTCGCAAGGTACGCACATACCAAATATAGTTATCCTATTACTTATAATAAGAGAGAATTTAACATTACAAAAAGCTGAATTTTTTTTCAAGTAGTCACTGAACAATGAAAATGAGGTCAAGGACATTGGTCATGCGACTGACGGAAACTTCGTAACATGAGGCATCCATATACAAAGTATGAAACATTCAGGTCTTCCACCTTCTAAAATATAAAGCGTTTAAGAAGTTAGCTAACGCCGCCGCCGACGGATCACTATCCCTATATCGAGCTTTCTGCGACAAAAGTCGCAGGCTCGACAAAAATGCTTTCCGCATTTTTGAGTTCTTGTCCAAAAACTGGAAAATCCCCTTTTTGTAATGAATAAAACCCCATAAATCGGAAACGTATAGTCTAAAATTTATAAAAATCAAAAGGGAGCTCATGTCGATAGAAATAAACAATTCACCAAAATTTCTTGCAAATTGCTGAAAGCATTTTTGAGTTCTTGTCCAAAAACTGGAAAATCCCCTTTTTGTAATGAATAAAATCCCGTAAATCGTAAACGTATAGTCTAAAATTTATAAAAAACGAAAGGGAGTTATATCAATAGATATAAATAATTCACCAAAGTTTCATGCATATTGGTTAAAGTGTTTTTGAGTTAATGTCCGAAAACTGGAAAATCCCCCATTTTTAATGATAATAAACCCCAAAACTAGGAAACTGAAAATCTAAAATTCATAAAAAAAAAACGAAAGGGAGCTCAGGTCAATAGATATAAACATTTCATTAAGGTTTCGTGTGAATTGGTTAAAGTGTTTTTGAGTTATTGTCCAACATGTTGACGACGGACGGACGGACAACGGTATACCATAATACGTCCCGTAAACGGGCGTGAAAAAAAAGCAATTGTATGCCTGTACATCAGATGCATAACAACTGTTACATAATTAATTAACATCAACTTTTTAAAAAACAACAGTCTTTCAATACTATGAACCACACCAATTATATCTTATACCTTGCTTGACCATTCATATATATTCAGAATACTGCGTGAAATTTAATATTCATAGATCCTATTTGAAAAAGTAACATCACATCATAATTCAGTAATTTGACGAAGCCTTCGGTAATATTCTTGAATGAGTAATTTTGTGCTGCGTATATTGTTTGTTTTTCTAATTCAGAACTGATTTGTTTTCAAACTTTGTAACTGCCTTAGTCGATGCACCGTGAAGAACATGTATAGCCTTACTTTCCCTGTAAGCATTCCTTTGACTTAGTAAGATATGAAAAACTCAGTCATGTGAAGTATGAATTGCCTCATTTATTGGAAACAAGTTGCAGTTGAAGAACTCTTACAAACAAATGAAAACAACCATTTTTGAATTTCAAGCGTCTAAAGCGCTTTTCTGGATTTACCTTCATCAGGAACGCTCAACGTTGAATATTTGAAATCCACTATAAATGTATGTAATTTTATTACCTTTACAATTTGAGTCACAATGCTTCTTATTCTAAAAATAAAAACAAATAAAAATGATCAGCTTTTAGTTTGCCTTCATCCTGTTTAAAATAAATATTTACTCAATCTTTAAAGAAGGTCCGGTAAGGGCTAATTTCGGCCTAAATTTGGAAGTACATCTGATGAAAGATTTATGACATTTTTTAAACACTGAAATATCTACTTCATCCGATTCAATTGGTTATTGTAAAAGATTTTGACTTACTTGGTCATTAAAAACGCTCAAATTCAAGTTTATATATGAAAAATCTGCCAAATATACCATTTAATGTCACTTTTCAGGTGATTTTTGTCTAAAACGGAAGTGGCCGCTTTCGTGTTCACTCTCAACATTTATATATATTATGTATTATTATTAAATACAACATATAATATTTAAATATTAAGAATGAATACAAGTGCGGCCACTTCCATTTTAGACAAAAAACGTCTGAAAATTAGCACAAATGTTTAAATTGTGAAGATATCAGTATTTTTGCATGAAATAATGATGCTAGTACCTGATGCATGTTCATTGTTTTATCAAAAACAACCCATATTTATATAACAAAAGTATGTTACTTTCCAAAAAATAAGTGAAAGTTAACAATTTAACAACTTTGTAAAAACGCTATATTGAGGGGCCATCAAAAGTTGTGTGATTTTTTTCCATCGCTGTGTTGTCTGTACACTTTGTACACTTTACTAACAATTATTGATAGGACTTTCCTGCATCATTAGCTTTGGTCATTTGTTTTTTCATTTGGTGATTGTTTGTAGACTGCCAAACTTGAAAAGTGTCACAAGTTTTATAAATAACATTTTTATCATCTAGCTAGTTATATTAAACAACCTTTTTGAGACAAGCTATAATGCTTCAATCTAATATCTTAAACACTTTAAATCATGAGAATACCGTATATTTATTTTTCGCAATTTGATGACAAAATGGCAGGTCATACATGTTATATTTTCACTGAATGTGAAAATACACGCGAACTGTATCGAATTGTTACAGAAGTAAAAAGCATAAACTTGATTGACTGACAGGTAATCGTTTGTAAATAAATATGAGTACATCAAACGAAAATACACATAATTCAGAGAACTTTGAAGGACTTCAGGGCATGTTAAAAATTGAAGATTTAGATCATCACTGATATAAAAAATATCCGAGTAAACATTATTTATTTTTACATTATAGGCAAAATGTTCGGGTTATGACGCCAATTAATAGACTGTATCTAATTACACAATGTAACATTTTTAAACACATCACAGAATGTTGTATGGTCAAAAGGTGTTACAAGTATGATTAGCCAATTTAATTGTTATGAAAGCAGAGATAATGATTAAGTATGCAAGTAGGCTGTTGTTATGTATGTATTATTGTCATTTTGTTTATTTTTTTTTATTACACCTTCTAACATCAGACTCATACTTCCTTGAACTTAATTTTAATATGCGTATTGTTATGCGTTTACTTTTTTACATTTGCCAGAGGTATAGGGGGAGGGTTGAGATCTTATAAACATGTTTAACCCCGCCGCTGTCCCAACTCAGGAGCCTCTGGCTTTTGCTAGTCTTGTATTATTTTAAGTTTTAGTTTCTTGTGTACAATTTGGAGTTAAGTATGGCGTTCATTATCATTGAACCAGAAAAAAAGTAAAATCACAAAAATACTGAACTCAGAGGAAAATCAATTCGGAAAGTCCATAATCACATGGCAAAATCAAATAACAAAACGCATCAAAAACGAATGGACAAGAACTGTCATATTCCTGACTTGGTACAGGCATTTTCAAATGTAGAAAATGGTGGATTGAACCTGGTTTTATAGCTAGCTAAACCTCTCACTTGTATGACAGTCGCATCAAATTCCATTATATAGTCACCGATGCGTGAACAAAACAAACAGACATAATAGGTAAAAATGTCAAAAATAGGGGTACAGCAGTCAACATTGTGTTATCATCTTAATCACTATAAAAACAACAAATGTAACGAAGAAGCACAAAAAGGCATACATCAAATAAACATCCTCATTTTGATTATATTATACGATTATATTGACACATTCCCCATTTCCATTCTCAATTTTACATTCTTGTGATCCGTAGAACAACATAAAAATCAAAAAATTAACAGTATAATGTGTAAACTTTAAAACAACGATAACACTTGAAATATGAAGGGAAATTTACGCAGTGTCAAAATTTCGCGTTTCTATAGCTGCCGCTAACAAAGAGACAATTTTCCTTGGAGTTCGGAATTTTTGTTATTTTACTTTTTTTTAAAGAAAGAAGGTAAACAACACTATTACTAACCTTTTCAAAAACCCAATTTAGAGGATGTTTCGTTTCATGTAATTTCCCATTCTCGCATCTCCATTGTGCTTTCTTTTTTGCCTCTGACAAAGGTATTAAACACTTTTTACCATTGCATATTTCTCCAACTTCTATTTCAAACAGATCTGACATTAAATGGTGACTTTGTTTACCAAAACAACGACGGTAAAACTGGAGAATTCGTTCAAGTGCCAAAGTGAGGCATTCCTGTGTTGTTGTTGCTAGATCCGGTGATATGAGCTGCTTTGACACGTCATTGATGAGGTATGCAAATATTCTCTGCCCTTCAACATGAATGTGAAGTTCGTTTCTGTTGTCAGCATCCATAATTGCAGCTTGAAAATAAAGACAAAATCGAGAGTCTTCTACTTTCAGAGGCCAGATGCTAATTGCAGCCCCTATAAGCTTGAAAGACAAAGCACTGTCTCCGTCAGATGATAGGATATGCATATTGTTCTGTCATCTGGTGCATTTCTGAGCATTGTTTGTGGAATCTTTTCCTTCACAATACAAGGTACTAGAAATAAGTCTGCAGCTGCGTCCGTTTCAGTGAAGCCTTTAGGTTCTATAAGGATATCAAGATGAAGGAGGACCTGCACTATATATTCCTTTGTTCTGACATCGGTCAAAATTTCTTTGAAAGCTGGTTGTGACCACAGAGTAAAAAGGTCTGTCTTCTTTAGAACACCAGTAGATGATAAATTTTCCAGTATGTCTCGAACGGGTCCTTTTTCTGGCCAAAACATTATGTCTGTAATGAAGGCTCTAAGGATATTGACCATTGCTGTAGGCTGAATAACAATGAAATCTCTTAAAGCAGGTTCATCGAAGTATAATAACTTTCCTATTGAGTGTTGAACAAGTAAAAAATCGTCTACTCTTCTTTCATTCAGAGCAAATTCATTATTAGATTTGTTTATTTCTAAAAGTCTCTTCTTTGTTATCAACTTTACTCCATCTGCTCTCATATCTGATATCTGTAAATCAAGAGGCACCCAAACAATCGGCATCTGTTGTCCCCATGTTGACTGCTGAAAGGCGATATCAACTAATGTTTTCTTCAAGCGCTCAATATCTTGATCTGCTGCATCCGTTGCATTCATGAAAAAGACATTGTCATACATGATATGCTCTTGAAGCTTGTGTAAGGAAAACATTTTCCGCAGTTCTTCATTGAATTTAAGGATACGTTTGCTTTTCTCATCCTGTCAATTTTATCAAAAAGCAATGACATGAATAAATTATTAACTTTTCACGAAAAACAAAACGTTTTTTTTCTTTTTGCAGTTTTGTAACAGCACAGCAAAACAACACACAATCTTTGGTGGATAGCTGTCTCATGGGCAATCATACCACATCTCCTTATTTCTATATAAAAATCATTTGGAGAGGGCTTTTCTCATCATTGCTTACATATTTCATAGAACCATAGCATTGTAAACAAATTAAAAATACCTGACTATTTTTTTCAGACGACTCATAATTTTCAGTTTTAGCTTTAAAAATGTATCTTAGGCATACATTATTAATATAAGTACAAGATTTATGGGGTATATGTCCATGAGACCGCACACAAACAACAAAAACAGTTCGTCTCTACTGTGTATGCAGGATATTGTGTTCTGTGTCAATTGTTTACAAGAACAATAGAGACAGCTGTAGAATTGAAGTGATGTGAGCACTGACGAATACTGACTAAACTGTTATAATTTGTAGAATAACTAGTTGAAAATAGTCAGTGACCAAACAACACATTAATCATGTAATTGACATTAAATAATTCCATACATAGTTTTCGATATTTTAATTCTTTGATTAGTTATTCTTGTCATTACATTAACTGTTTATTGAGGTGATGATATACAAAATAGGGGAAGTGTTTGTATAAGAATGTGCTACAGATGTTGTTGGATACATTTATATATAGCATGTTCATTTTTGTCTTGCAACATACCACATTCCTCCTCCTATACTTTGTGCAGGTTACCAAATAACTAAAAATTTCGAGGGACTAAACTTAAAGGTCACTCAGTTGCAAAAGAGGACCAGATTTTCGACTGGGCGAATATATTTTTATCTTCCTGATCGCCCAGCTGGTGACTAAAATATTTTGCTGTGAATCCAATTCCTATCTTTTTCCAAGCAATATAACCAAAAACTGTCCCCAAACAGAAACCTCATTGTCTTTATATAATGGGAATATTAAAGAGAGAATTTCATTAAACCAGCAAGTTAATTTAAATAACCAAAACCTATTCAAACAACTAAGTTTTCATTGCAAGGCAACAATTTGATATATACCACTTTTCTAAACACATGTTATTATCAAATTATCTCTTTTAAAGCTTCTATGATTATTTCATTTTCTGGTGGCATTAATTATAATAATATAGAGTTATCACAGATAATCTTTTCCAGGCTTTACAGCTACATATATGATTGCATAAAAAAGGCTTTATTAATATCATGAATATGTGAAAAGTACATTTTAGTCTTATTTAATTAGTACAAAAATTGGTTGGGCCCTAAAATTTCAATTTGGCCCCTAACAAAAAAGAATTAAGTTTAGTCCCTGATTATTTCAATTTTTATTTATTATCAAAAAGAGAGTGAAAAAGTTTTGTCACTGAAATTTTGTATAAGAATTGTCTGTTCTGTAATTAAATCAAACGTTCACACATTTGTTATGTCCAGTCAATGACTAAATAGTTGTGATAATAATCACACATATGTGTGTCAAAAAGTAGGGTGGAAAAATGAATAACAAAGTCAGACATACCTCAGAGAAGCTATCACTATGAGTGGCGGCAAACAAAATTCTCGGCATTTTATCTTCAGTTTTGTTACAGTAGGTCAATACAGAATTAATCCAATGCTCCAGAATAGCTACAAAAGTATAATAAAGAAGGCATTTTATCTTCAGTTTTGTTACAGTAGGTCAATACAGAGTTAATCCAATGCTCTAGAACAGCTACAAAAGTATAAGGAAGAAGGCATTTTATCTTCAGTTTTGTTACAGTAGGCCAATACAGAATTAATCCAATGCTCCAGAATACTAGCTACACAAGTATAATGAAGAAGGCATTTTATCTTCAGTTTTGTTACAGTAGGCCAATACAGAGTTAATCCAATGCTCCAGAACAGCTACAAAAGTATAATGAAGAAGGCATGTTATCTTCAGTTTTGTTACAGTAGGTCAATACAGAGTTAATACAATGCATCAGAACAGCTACAAAAGTATAATAAAGAAGACATTGTATCTTCAGTTTTGTTACAGTAGGTCAATACAGAGTTAATACAATGCTCCAGAATAGCTACAAAAGTATAATAAAGAAGACATTGTATCTTCAGTTTTGTTACAGTAGGTCAATACAGAGTTAATACAATGCATCAGAACAGCTACAAAAGTATAATAAAGAAGACATTGTATCTTCAGTTTTGTTACAGTAGGTCAAAACAGAGTTAATACAATGCTCCAGAATAGCTACAAAAGTATAATAAAGAAGACATTGTATCTTCAGTTTTGTTACAGTAGGTCAATACAGAGTTAATACAATGCATCAGAACAGCTACAAAAGTATAATAAAGAAGACATTGTATCTTCAGTTTTGTTACAGTAGGTCAATACAGAGTTAATACAATGCTCCAGAATAGCTACAAAAGTATAATAAAGAAGACATTGTATCTTCAGTTTTGTTACAGTAGGTCAATACAGAGTTAATACAATGCATCAGAACAGCTACAAAAGAATAACAAAGAAGGCATTTTATCTTCAGTTGTTTTACAGTAGGTCAATACAGAGTTAATCCAATGCTCCCGAATAGCTACAAAAGTAGACCTGTCCAGAATAGGACTTTTATTTCAAATTCTTTGAAGTTATCATGATTAAAAGTATAGAGGTTTTCTAAATCTGTATTCTAATACATTTTTGCAGATACTTTATTTCCTGACTTTCGTGCAGACTTCACAATAATATATTTTCTAATCCTCATGATGGATTTATATAAGGAAATGTGAAAGCTTTACATATAAGCCATTTTTATTTACATTCACGTTATTTTTCTTCTCATGAAAAATAATCACTTGTGAAAATTAGTTGGTTAGTAGTAGTATTGAAATAAAAAATACTATTTAAATGCAATATTCTTTATGCTATAATGATAATAAGGATAAACCAAATGAGAAATTAATTGTTCAGTTGTTGGCTTAACATCCATATGTTGAGTAAGTAAATCACTGTCCTAGGTAAGAGGGAGTGTTTATAATTGCAAGACAGTTTACTCCTGTCCCATTCTGTATGTGCCTCTCCAAAGCCACATGTTGAGTAAGTAAGTTAAGCACTGTCCTAGGTAAGAGGGAGTGTTTAGAATTGCAAGAAAGTTTACTCCTGCCCCATTCTGTATGTGCCTCTCCAAAGCCACATGTTGAGTAAGTAAGTAAAGCACTGTCCTAGGTAAGAGGGAGTGTTTAGAATTGCAAGAAAGTTTATCCCTGCCCCATTCTGTATGTGCCTCTTCAAAGCCACATATTAAGTAAGTAAGTTAAGCACTGTCCTAGGTAAGAGGGAGTGTTTAGAATTGCAAGAAAGTTTACTCCTGCCCCATTCTGTATGTGCCTCTCCAAAGCCACATGTTGAGTAAGTAAGTAAAGCACTGTCCTAGGTAAGAGGGAGTGTTTAGAATTGCAAGAAAGTTTATCCCTGCCCCATTCTGTATGTGCCTCTTCAAAGCCACATATTAAGTAAGTAAGTAAAGCACTGTCCTAGGTAAGAGGGAGTGTTTAGAATTGCAAGCAAGTGTATCCTTTCCTCATTCTGTATTTGCCTCTTCAAAGTCAGGAGCCAGTAACTCAGTGGTCGTCTCTGTCAGTCAAATCCCCCCTGTTTATCATTTAAGCAAATATTACGCAGTTGGTTTTAATGGCTATTTTTAACATCAGTAGAAACAAGATACAGAACTAGTTTTAAATCATTGACAGCATGGTGTGATGTATGAAGGCTCTTATAACAGCAATACATCAAGGTATATTGTGTGTTTAACAGAGATGTGAGCAAAGTGTCCTTTGAATATATCTACCAAAAGATTCAATTTTAATATACAATGTACCTTGATATATTATCATTATAATCACTAAGAACATTTGAAATTCAATTGCTTATTTAAAGAAACTTACATGCTGCAGTAACATCTCCTTGTGGATATTCCGTCAATACTGTATAAAGACCTTTTCGTCCATCAAACATCAGAATGAACGTTCCCCTGTGCTGGATGAATAACTGATGAGTCATATCAAACGATTTTTGCCCACCAAAATCGACCAGATCTGATGGTGCTATATTCATGATATTTGTACCTTTCTTAATCTTCTCCAATAAGTCATCTTGAATGGAATGGGCAGTATGAATTGGTGGTTCGTGGAAGTCTTTTGGTGTCTCCTGATTAGATTGATGTGACAATTGTCCTTGTCCACCAGACGAGGTCTGTCTAGATGTTATTCGCCGTTTCTTATTAGAAGGACCGCCATCCGTATTTGATGAACTAAACTTGTATTCCTTTATTTCTGATTTTGGATCACCTGGAATTTTTTCTTTACTTTCACCTTGCAGACTTGGTTGTTTCTTGAGTTCTGGATTCCCAAGAAGTAGTTTCGTTAAAACATCACCACTACCTGACAAGGTTTAAAAAAGAAAAAGAGGAAGTATGATAAATGCAATAATTTGACCCTGGAAATTGTAAAACTAATACATGTCAACTTATTCAAGCCTTACAAAATAACATTAATGATACATAGAATGACTGAGTTACAATGTCACCTGTGTTGCATATATTTTATCTATTCAAGGGCTATAACTAAAAAACATTTGTGTAATTTTTTTTTTTTTAAACTTTTTACAAATATCTTATTCATGTTAGAGAAATGAAGGCTTGATGGCAAATACAATGCAATTTCCAATTTAAATCAATTTTCAAGGGGCATAACTCTTTTGCAAATATTTGTTTGATCTGCATTGATTTTCGGATTTGTCTATAACATAATAAAAATCTGGCAAGAATTGTATATATGAGAGCGCTAACAATTCAATTTTTCATATAATCAATATTTTCAAGTCATAAATAACACTTTTACAAATAATTGATCCGCACAGTTTTTTTAAGTTGTCCGAGACATTGCTGATATAAGCCTATGATATACGATTCATAAAAATCTTGCAAAAATTGTACACAAGAGAGCGCTAATAAAGAATAATTAATATTAACAAGGGGTATAACTCTTTTAAAAATAGTTGATTTTCAATTTGTCCTAGACATTGCTGATATAAACCTATGATATCAGTTTTATAAAAATCTGGCAAGAATTGTACACATGAGAACAGTAATAAGACCGTACAGACAGACGCATCATCGGGACGCCCTTATTTCTATGTCCCCCCCCCAACGCATCGCGCAGTGGACAATAACAAGTTAATATAATCAGGACACTTTTGTTCTGAAAGGTCTCTTGTAATGCATTTGTCATACTATAGTCATTTCACGCATTGTTTTGGTCAAAATGTATTTTAGCAATAGCTTGACCTAAAAAGGTATTTTACACATAATAACATTGTAGTTAAATACATTTTGTAGCAAAATATGTTTTTGGGTAAGCTGTTGCTCATATCTAAATCTTAATGACAATATTTCAAATTGGAGCTTTTTTGCCTTTGTTATTCAAAGGAAGTTTAAAACCCTAATGTCAATTTGTGAGACTAAATCCTGATGTCCGACAGACTTATATAATGTATAATGACCACTTGAAGGATTTTATTTTGTAGACATTTTGATTTTCGATTTCAAGGGGCCAGACATGTCCTTATCGTACCTTCTTCTTCAGTAAAGCAATGTACAATATGTCAAACCATACAGAGCATTTTAATTCTGTATTGAATGCCTTATAAAAATGTATCATCAGATAAAACTCTGATAAGGAGTCATCCGTCAATTTCAGTCTTTAAACTTATTTGTAGATCTTGTCTTGCTGATCATATGTGCTATTAAAAGTTTCTGTCTATCGATTCCAATTTTTTGAGATAATAGAGAAAAAATTTTAATGAAAGTGCTGGATAGCACCTCTGGAAAGTTTGCAATTATAGATGTGTATTATTTCAAATATGTATTTAATCACAACTTTGATGTTTTTAACTAAACCATTGTCTCTTCAGCAATTATCAAAAAAAATTTTTTTTTCATACTTTCATATATGCATAAAATTTTGATATTTCTATTGCAACCTTAAACTGTAGATCTGAAATAATCAAATATACAGAAAGCTCTGTTAATTTCTTTATGTGCCAATGCCATGTCAAGGGCCTGTGATTTTAGTATTTTTTTGATTGATTAAGGTCCTTCATATTTGTTTTTAGTAAATTGTTTTGTTACTAATTAACCCGTTAGTTTTCTTGTTTGAATTGTTCCACATAGTTCATATCAGAGCCTTTTATAGCACACTATATGATATGAGTTTTTCTCTTTGTTGACGACCATATGGCGAACTATAGTTGTTATTATATCTTCCTCCTTTGAACTCTTTTGGATAGCATTGGTTCATTTGCAAAAAATACCACATCTTTTTTTTTTTAAATAAGACAATAAACATAAATCAATACAACTGTAATAAAAGTGAATTTATATTAAAGGCTTTGATCAATAAATAGGGAATGTGTCCATGGGACACAAATGATGCCCCCTCTAGCATTTAATGTTATAAAAGGTCACAACTTAAGAACTGTATAAGTGACGCTACCTAAATTTGTACTTGAGTTTTGGGGTAATAAGCATTGTGTATACATTCCTACACATTAACTTAAGGCAAACTTAAGTTAAAGAAAGTAAACGAAAAAATCAGCAATTTATCATATGTAACAGGGAAATACCCTAGAGCAGTAAAAATAAGGCCTCCAAAATTCAAACTTGATTTTGGTTTTGTGGTTAAAAGTATTGTGTATAAGTTTCATAACATTTGGTTGAGGCACACTAAAGTTAGAGAACGGAAAGGAAAAAATTCAGCAATTTTAACATTTGTAAAGGGGCATTACTCTAGAACGGTATAAATGAAGCCAACAAAATTCAAATTAGATCAGTGGTTTGTGGTAATGAGCATTGTGTATAAGTTTCATAACATTTGGTTAAGACAAACTAAAGTTAGAGAACAGAAACGAAAAATTCCAGCAATTTTTCCATTTGTAAAGGAGCATAACTCTAGAATGGTGAATGTGACGCCACCAAAATTCAAACTTGACCTGTTTTTTTGTGGTAAAAAGCATTGCGTATAATTTTCATACAATTTTGGAAAAAATCTTGTCTTTCAGGATATCCCAGGAAGTCCTGGGATATCCTGGAAAATCCCAGCATAGGTAATTTTGTAAATCCTGAAATTTCAAGTGTCCAAGGAAGTCCCATGAAGTCCTGAAATCTGTTGTCCTGATATATTTCAGGAATTTCCAAGACTTTAAATTTGTTTCAGGAATTTCGGGGATATTTCAGGACTTACAATATTTGATGAATACAAGTTTATCCTGATTTTTCAAGAACTCTTAGGACTTTAGATTATTAACAGGAATTACTGGGATATTTCAGGACTTCAAATATATGGGTTTCTTTTGAAAACTTAGTCTTTTTTTTTCGATTTGAATTCAACTTAAGTATATTTAAAATTCCATTTAAATTCCAAGAATTGTTTGTGCACAGTTGAACTTGTATATGATCATACTGATGAAAAATGGTAGGACACAATTTTGGAAAATGCAAAACTCACATATCACAAAGCATGTCACATGCCCCAAACCAAAATATGAGTAACAACACAACATGATTTTTTTAATTAAACATTAATATTTTCAAAGCCCAATAATCCATTTGTCAATTACCGACTTGATTCTGTTATTACACACTTTTTAAACAATTTACTTCCCTTTGTCAATTGTAGACTGGTTCCATACCAGACAAAATTGGCTTTTGCCAAACAAAGCATGATGAATTGAAAGTGATGTATCGGTGGTTTAACTTATTTTTCATAAAAAAAATAATTTCTTATGTCAAAAGTATTAAATAACAAATTAATGCAATTAAAAGATTTGAAAACCTTACTCACATTACGAACAGGTAGATTTGCTCTTTCTGCTAGCTCTCCATTGTAAGGGAGACAACTATAAAAAGGATTTCAAAGGGATCTCTAATTACAGGGTCAATTACGGGAATTGGCACATAGTCTATTAAAGATCATGATCATACAACCATAGATGTAATACCCATTGCAAATAATTTTCATGCTTTAATTCTTTATCTTTGACATGTGAGCCAGAGTGAATGAAATGTATAAACGTGCCATCTGGATTTCCTTAATTTTAGTGTAGATGCTGGACAGGAAGTGTGAGGTCAAATGCAGGAGATCACATATGGCTAAATTATACATTTTCTGCATGGATATTTTTTTTTAATATAATATGTATATATCAAATATTCAAGATAAATTTAATTTATTCAACCAGGGAACCTTTCAAAGAAAATGGAAATTTAACTCCCTTAAATAACCCCTGACACAATTAGAATTTAAACTTGGACAACAAGCAAAGATGTCTTATATCCTACACACAAATTGAATGCAGATAAATGAAATTAACTAAGTTCCAACAGTTCTATATTCTAACATTATATTAATAGTGCAGATGTTTTCTTCTGGTGACATGACTGTTTGATTTTAAGGAGCATTAATTTGATGATTACATGCATTTTGGATAATATCTTTTGGTAAGTACAAATACATTAGATTCCACCATTTTGAATATGTGCATATATTAATAAGAGTAAAGAAAACAGTTATAGAATGTTTACATAAGATTTACTTTCATCACAATCATAAGGAATTAGCAATACATTGTTATTACATATAATGAAAAAATATTTAAATAGTATAGGTATGCTTTTAATAATATTAATAATATGAAAACTTAAACATAGATCTGTGAGAAAACTCACATTTAGATATACCACAAACATGTTGCTGCGATATCTCTGAAAAAAGTTGCTGAATTCATTAACCGAAGATACATAATTCTGGAATAATAGTACATGTTTAATTTTAAAACTTTAAAATATATGATTGAGTAGGGAAAAACAAGAATGTGTCCATAGTACACGGATGTCCCACTCGTACTATCATTTTACATGTTCAGTGGACCTAGGAATTGGGGTCAATACTTTAATTTGGCATTAAAATTAGAAAGATCATATCATAGGGAACATGTGCACTAGGTTTCAAGTTGATTGGACTTCAACTTCATCAAAAACTACCTTGACCAAAAACTTTAACCTGAGCTTCGCACTATCTTTTTCTTTGTTCAGTGGACCGTAACATTGTGGTCAAAACTTTAATTTGACATTAAAATTAGAAAGATCATATCATGGGGAACATGTGTACTAAGTTTCAAGTTGATTGGACTTCAACTTCATCAAAAACTACCTTGACCAAAAACTTTAACCTGAAGTGGGACGAACGGACGCACAGACAAACACACGAACGGACGAACGAACGGAGACACAGACCAGAAAACATAATGCCCCTCTACTATCGTAGGTGGGGCATAAAAAGCTAAAAGTAATTGTCAGGAGATATTTTAAAGTCTATCATATATGAATGAATCAAATGTCGTTGTCCTTAATGGCAGGGTATATTTATACACAAAATATATACATGTATGTACTCATTTAAATAAAGAAAAAAGCATGATGACTTAAACAATCTGACATACTAATGCATGAGATTTGTTATTAATAAATTTTTTTTATCAAACTTAAGATGCAGAACTTTTGTTTTGTTTCAGATTTACTGTTAAAGACCGGCAGCTCTGATTTATAAATCAAAGCACCAAAGGGTGCTATAGGCAGTTAATCAAAAACCCAAAGGCAAACTTGGCCAAGTTCAGATGAATAGTGTAAAGAATTAGTCAAAATATTTATCTCAGGCAATGTTCTCAGCTATTTCTAAAGTATCAAATAATGCTTGTACTGTAATGTTTATGTTATGCAATCCTACCACTTTCAAAAGTTATTTCCAATTTATATTTATAAAGATTCAATGTCTGAGATTATACACATACACTGTCCTATGATAGGGGAGAGTTTTGTGCCAGTTAAGATGTTTAAGCCGCCACATTCTGTTTGCACCTGTCCATAGTGAGGACCCACTAATGTGGTGATTGTTGCTGTATATCATATTTATTTTTCATAATTGTTTTGTACAATTTTAATTTCTTGTGTATACTTCTGATTTTAGTGTATGTCCAAGTTATTGTTAATACTCTTTTGTTCCGACGTTGGAAAGTTCAGGGCGGATAGAACTCACTAGCCGAAAAGTTCCAGAGGAACTTATTAACTAGTTACTTTGTTCTTCCTCTGATTTAAAAGTTCCACCGGAACAAAGTGACTAGTTGAAAAGTATACATTTTTGTTATTATGTTAAGGGGCCAGCAAAAGCAATCCTTTGGGTGTAGGAGTTTCTCCCTGCATTAAAGATCCATTGGTAACCTTCGACTGTTGTCTGCTCTTAGATCAGGTTATTGTCTACATGACACATTCCCCATTTTCATTCTCAATTTTATTAGGCACTGGCTACGGTTACATGGAAATGTAACAACAATAAAAATATTATTGTTACACTGGAGACTAATTGCCGGAATGCAAAGTTGGACGAGGAACCGATTTATTACGAATGTAACAATAATTACTGAGGTTACGGTTGCATTACGCTGAGATTAATAGATTAATAGGGGTCCGGGGGTTGGCCGAACAATGCATTTGAATGGGAGCATATAGTTGGAACCCCCCCCCCCTTTTATCAAATGGCTGAATCCGCCCCTGATACTGATAAAAAAATAAATATTATTATTCAACAAATGGTGTATAACTTGAATAGTTTTACGTATTAATGGTTTTGATGTTCTTAAAGATACTACTCAAGATTAGGAGTGCCAAAGGCAAAAAATATAGTTCAATGGTTTCACTTTTAAAGTATTTAACTGTACACCTTCTCTTATTACTGTCATTATACTTTGAACCAATTTTGCTTAGGGTGAAAAACATTAAAACTTGGGATGCGTTTTAAACGAAACTTAAACTCCTTGTACGGATTTGGCTATACTTTTTGGACCTTTTGGATTATAGCTCTTCATCTTTTATATAAGCTTTGGATTTCAAATATTTTGGCCACGAGCATCACTGAAGAGACATGTATTGTCGAAATGCGCATCTGGTGCAAGAAAATTGGTACCTTTAATTTTATTACAACCACTGGGTCGATGCCTCTGCTGGTGGACTATTAGTCCCCGAGGGTATCACCAGCCCAGTAGCCAGTACTTCGGTACTGGCATGAAAATACGGATTTTTTGTGTTATTAAAATTTGCTGTTACAAAATGATAGAAATTATTATAAATTAAGGAATGTATCTCCCTCATGCGAAGCTCTGATTCCTTGCACGGATTTGGCTATACTTTTTGGACCTTTTGGATTATAGCTCTTCATCTTTTATATAAGCTTTGGATTTCAAATATTTTGGCCACGAGCATCACTGAAGAGACATGTATTGTCGAAATGCGCATCTGGTGCAAGAAAATTGGTACCTTTAATTTTATTACTACCACTGGGTCGATGCCTCTGCTGGTGGACTATTAGTCCCCGAGGGTATCACCAGCCCAGTAGCCAGTACTTCGGTACTGGCATGAAAATACGGATTTTTTGTGTTATTAAAATTTGCTGTTACAAAATGATAGAAATTATTATAAATTAAGGAATGTATCTCCCTCATGCAAAGCTCTGATTCCTTGCACGGATTTGGCTATACTTTTTGGACCTTTTGGATTATAGCTCTTCATCTTTTATATAAGCTTTGGATTTCAAATATTTTGGCCACGAGCATCACTGAAGAGACATGTATTGTCGAAATGCGCATCTGGTGCAAGAAAATTGGTACTGTTAATTTTATTAAACAATATCAAGACATAAATTTCATACAGCTATACAATTTGATGCAATTTGATTTTTATTATTGTTACATTTCCATGTAACCGTAGCCAGTACCATTTTATTAACGTCTCAAATTATACCTGAATTAAAATATCTTGATTACAGTTTAACTGTCTCCCATTACTAATATCATAATAAAAATAAAACATTTATTTAAACTTTAAATAACTGTAACAGTAGGAATTAAGAAAAACTTGTTTGTAACTTCAACTTGTTTGAAAAATATTGATAAACGTTTCTCGAGCCTCGTTAGTCGTTACCTTTTAAGGCTTTTTATCGTATCATGCGATTTCTTTTCACATTATTTTCATGGGGAAATCATTTACCAGCATAAAGTTGCTGAAGGAACCACATAGAATTGATTCAAGAACACATAACGAGTGTTTAAATGTGAAAAATTATAAATAAAAAGAAACATATATTTAACAAAAAAGTCGTATTTTTCTGTACCGGAAATCGAAAAGTCCTTGTAAATCAAAAACAATTACGGTGTGATACGCGTCACAGATTCGGACTTAATATTGCGACTTTGGAAGTTAAATAATGCCGTCCTTTAGAAAACAGTTGTTAAAGTTTTAATCTCAATATTTATTGAAGTACATTGAGCTAAATCAAAGCACGTGTAGCATTATGTTACACCAAAGCGAAACAATCTTAAAATGACCTTGACATCGACCAATCAGAAAACTACAATAACAACAACTTTATTTGACAAGCACGAAGGAGGTCATTTGCGAGATAACGGAATAATATTAACAAGAATACAAATGAGCATACAAGATTACTGAATTAAGATGATTTAAATAATCTCAATCATTTCAGACAAAAAACGAATAAAATGATTAATAATAAAGTATCTATGTATCATCAGAATCCTCCCAATTTAAAAGGTACGTAAATTTCGTCTTCTATGTAATTTGAAATTGCCGCCAACTTATATCAGCTGATTAATAGACTACTGACGCATGTAATACGTATCGATGACAAACAATATTCCTACGAATTTTGCCATTTGGGAAATGTAAACGACTCATCTTTATATATTTTCGGCGATCAAATATTTCATACAATTGTTCTTTGACATCTTAGCCAACAGCACAGGGGATAATAAACTACAGAAGGATTTCTATCGAGCACTACTTCCTATGTGCAACTTCAAAACTTTTGGGAAAATCGACGAACATTTAACGTTTTTATGGTAATATTTTTTATATTCCAGAATAAAAGTATGAAAAAAGTGTCCAATTAGTTATAAATAACATGATAGCCAGCCAGATAATAAAAGTGGCACATATTTCAGCATTTATTAGGTAGAACATAAATCTAGGGTGCTCGCATAAAGAAGCTTAACTGCTTAAAAAAACTATAGTGAGGGCCAAGATACATTTATGTGACCAGCTTAAACTAGTCAAGACAAGAGGGCTTTTTGGAAAATTGGAGAGAATTGAAGATGATAACAATAAACAAGGATAGATTCTTGCAAGGGTGTAACATACTTCCAGAAGAAACAAGGGTAAAACTAAATACGGTAGGGGCATAACAATAGCAGTATGACGACAGGAATAAAAGTTTGTATACACTAGATTCATAAAGGTGCTTATAACCCTGTAACACATTTTAGTTGCTACTGTGAAATTTAGCATTGAGGCAATAACATTTGAGATTTTTGGTTTTCAGCCATTCATTTGATATACTAGTCTGTGTTAGGATGACACACTGTTAATTATAGGTCAATCTTAAAGAATCATACTGCCCAAGGAATAAAGTGTGAGGACAAAAATGATATCATCACTGTTACTACTGATTATACATATTTTGACGTTTAGGTTGACCCATTATAGACAGATATCATCACTGTTACTACTGATGATGCATATTTTGACTTTTAGTTTGACCCATTATAGACGGATATCATCACTGTTACTACTGATTATACATATTTTGACTTTAAGGTTGACGCATTATAGACGGATATCATCACTGTTACTACTGATTATACATATTTTGACTTTTAGGTTGACCCATTATAGAAGGATATCATCACTGTTACTACTGATTATACACATTTTGACTTTTAGGTTGACCCATTATAGACGGATATCATCACTGTTACTACTGATTATACATATTTTGACTTTTAGGTTGATCCATTATAGAGGGATATCATCACTGTTACTACTGATTATACATATTTTGACTTTTAGGTTGACCCATTATAGACGGATATCATCACTGTAACTACTGATTATACATATTTTGACTTTTAGATTGACTCATTTTAGACGGATATCATCACTGTTACTACTGATTATACATATTTTGACTATAAGGTTGACTCATTATAGAGGGATATCATCACTATTACTACTGATTATACATATTTTGACTTTAAGGTTGACCCATTATAGACAGATGTCATCACTGTTACTACTGATTGTACATATTTTGACTTTTAGGTTGACCCATTATAGACGGATATCATCACTGTTACTACTGATTGTACATATTTTGATTTTTAGGTTGACCCATTATAGACAGATGTCATCACTGTTACTACTGATTATACATATTTTGACTTTTAGGTTGACCCATTATAGACGGATATCATCACTGTTACTACTGATTATACATATTTTGACTTTTAGATTGACTCATTTTAGACGGATATCATCACTGTTACTACTGATTATACATATTTTGACTTTTAGGTTGACCGATTATAGACGGATATCATCACTGTTGCTACTGATTATACATATTTTGACTATAAGGTTGACTCATTATAGAGGGATATCATCACTATTACTACTGATTATACATATTTTGACTTTAAGGTTGACCCATTATAGACAGATGTCATCACTGTTACTACTGATTGTACATATTTTGACTTTTAGGTTGACCCATTATAGACGGATATCATCACTGTTACTAATGATTATACATATTTTGACTTTTAGGTTGACCCATTATAGACGGATATCATCACTGTTACTACTGATTATACATATTTTGACTTTTAGGTTGACCCATTATAGACGGATATCATCACTGTTACTACTGATTGTACATATTTTGATTTTTAGGTTGACCCATTATAGACAGATGTCATCACTGTTACTACTGATTATACATATTTTGACTTTTAGGTTGACCCATTATAGACGGATATCATCACTGTTACTACTGATTATACATATTTTGACTTTTAGATTGACTCATTTCAGACGGATATCATCACTGTTACTACTGATTATACATATTTTGACTTTTAGGTTGACCCATTATAGACGGATATCATCACTGTTACTACTGATTATACATATTTTGACTTTAAGGTTGACCCATTATCATGATTATAGTCAAATATCATCACTATTACTACTGATTATGCATATTTTGACTTTTAGGTTGATCCATTATAGAGGGATATCATTACTGTTGCTACTGATTATACATATTTTGACTTTTAGGTTGACCGATTATAGACGGATATCATCACTGTTGCTACTGATTATACATATTTTGACTATAAGGTTGACTCATTATAGAGGGATATCATCACTATTACTACTGATTATACATATTTTGACTTTAAGGTTGACCCATTATAGACAGATGTCATCACTGTTACTACTGATTGTACATATTTTGACTTTTAGGTTGACCCATTATAGACGGATATCATCACTGTTACTACTGATTGTACATATTTTGATTTTTAGGTTGACCCATTATAGACAGATGTCATCACTGTTACTACTGATTATACATATTTTGACTTTTAGGTTGACCCATTATAGACGGATATCATCACTGTTACTACTGATTATACATATTTTGACTTTTAGGTTGACCCATTATCATGATTATAGTCAAATATCATCACTATTACTACTGATTATGCATATTTTGACTTTTAGGTTGATCCATTATAGAGGGATATCATTACTGTTACTACTGATTATACATATTTTGACTTTTAGGTTGACCGATTATAGACGGATATCATCACTGTTGCTACTGATTATACATATTTTGACTATAAGGTTGACTCATTATAGAGGGATATCATCACTATTACTACTGATTATACATATTTTGACTTTAAGGTTGACCCATTATAGACAGATGTCATCACTGTTACTACTGATTGTACATATTTTGACTTTTAGGTTGACCCATTATAGACGGATATCATCACTGTTACTACTGATTGTACATATTTTGATTTTTAGGTTGACCCATTATAGACAGATGTCATCACTGTTACTACTGATTATACATATTTTGACTTTTAGGTTGACCCATTATAGACGGATATCATCACTGTTACTACTGATTATACATATTTTGACTTTTAGATTGACTCATTTTAGACGGATATCATCACTGTTACTACTGATTATACATATTTTGACTTTTAGGTTGACCGATTATAGACGGATATCATCACTGTTGCTACTGATTATACATATTTTGACTATAAGGTTGACTCATTATAGAGGGATATCATCACTATTACTACTGATTATACATATTTTGACTTTAAGGTTGACCCATTATAGACAGATGTCATCACTGTTACTACTGATTGTACATATTTTGACTTTTAGGTTGACCCATTATAGACGGATATCATCACTGTTACTAATGATTATACATATTTTGACTTTTAGGTTGACCCATTATAGACGGATATCATCACTGTTACTACTGATTATACATATTTTGACTTTTAGGTTGACCCATTATAGACGGATATCATCACTGTTACTACTGATTGTACATATTTTGATTTTTAGGTTGACCCATTATAGACAGATGTCATCACTGTTACTACTGATTATACATATTTTGACTTTTAGGTTGACCCATTATAGACGGATATCATCACTGTTACTACTGATTATACATATTTTGACTTTTAGATTGACTCATTTTAGACGGATATCATCACTGTTACTACTGATTATACATATTTTGACTTTTAGGTTGACCCATTATCATGATTATAGTCAAATATCATCACTATTACTACTGATTATGCATATTTTGACTTTTAGGTTGATCCATTATAGAGGGATATCATTACTGTTGCTACTGATTATACATATTTTGACTTTTAGGTTGACCGATTATAGACGGATATCATCACTGTTGCTACTGATTATACATATTTTGACTATAAGGTTGACTCATTATAGAGGGATATCATCACTATTACTACTGATTATACATATTTTGACTTTAAGGTTGACCCATTATAGACAGATGTCATCACTGTTACTACTGATTGTACATATTTTGACTTTTAGGTTGACCCATTATAGACGGATATCATCACTGTTACTACTGATTGTACATATTTTGATTTTTAGGTTGACCCATTATAGACAGATGTCATCACTGTTACTACTGATTATACATATTTTGACTTTTAGGTTGACCCATTATAGACGGATATCATCACTGTTACTACTGATTATACATATTTTGACTTTTAGATTGACTCATTTTAGACGGATATCATCACTGTTACTACTGATTATACATATTTTGACTTTTAGGTTCACCCATTATAGACGGATATCATCACTGTTACTACTGATTATACATATTTTGACTTTTAGGTTGACCCATTATAGACGGATATCATCACTGTTACTACTGATTATACATATTTTGACTATAAGGTTGACTCATTATAGAGGGATATCATCACTATTACTACTGATTATACATATTTTGACTTTAAGGTTGACCCATTATAGACGGATATCATCACTGTTACTACTGATTATACATATTTTGACTTTTAGGTTGACCCATTATCATGATTATAGTCAAATATCATCACTATTACTACTGATTATGCATATTTTGACTTTTAGGTTGATCCATTATAGAGGGATATCATTACTGTTACTACTGATTATACATATTTTGACTTTTAGGTTGACCGATTATAGACGGATATCATCACTGTTGCTACTGATTATACATATTTTGACTATAAGGTTGACTCATTATAGAGGGATATCATCACTATTACTACTGATTATACATATTTTGACTTTAAGGTTGACCCATTATAGACAGATGTCATCACTGTTACTACTGATTGTACATATTTTGACTTTTAGGTTGACCCATTATAGACGGATATCATCACTGTTACTACTGATTGTACATATTTTGATTTTTAGGTTGACCCATTATAGACAGATGTCATCACTGTTACTACTGATTATACATATTTTGACTTTTAGGTTGACCCATTATAGACGGATATCATCACTGTTACTACTGATTATACATATTTTGACTTTTAGATTGACTCATTTTAGACGGATATCATCACTGTTACTACTGATTATACATATTTTGACTTTTAGGTTGACCGATTATAGACGGATATCATCACTGTTGCTACTGATTATACATATTTTGACTATAAGGTTGACTCATTATAGAGGGATATCATCACTATTACTACTGATTATACATATTTTGACTTTAAGGTTGACCCATTATAGACAGATGTCATCACTGTTACTACTGATTGTACATATTTTGACTTTTAGGTTGACCCATTATAGACGGATATCATCACTGTTACTACTGATTGTACATATTTTGATTTTTAGGTTGACCCATTATAGACAGATGTCATCACTGTTACTACTGATTATACATATTTTGACTTTTAGGTTGACCCATTATAGACGGATATCATCACTGTTACTACTGATTATACATATTTTGACTTTTAGATTGACTCATTTTAGACGGATATCATCACTGTTACTACTGATTATACATATTTTGACTTTTAGGTTGACCCATTATAGACGGATATCATCACTGTTACTACTGATTATACATATTTTGACTTTTAGTTTGACCCATTATAGAGGGATATCATCACTGTTACTACTGATTATACATATTTTGATTTGGTCATCACTCTATTAATTGTACTTTAAAATTCAATATCTATTAAAACAGAATTACTTAATTTCCAGTACCAATTTCATCTTTTATAAGCCCCTGTCTGAAGGATTAACTCTACCCCTTGATGGTCATGGTTTAATCAGTGACTATTTATCTTTACAATTATCAATAAGAGACTAAAATTCTTTACCAAATTTTAACAAAATCTAACCCAGAGTACTTATTTGTGTCATTCCTTTTCTCCACTATGTCAACTGTTGTGTGCTTTCATATATATAGAAAATACAAATATCTATAAAATCATAATTTTTCCTAAAATTTTTAAACAGACTCTGAACATTTTCTCAAGGAAAAAAAAAGTGCGGACTATACATGCCAAAAAACGGTAGCTAAACTTTGTTGAAAATTCCTAATTTAAATAGCCTAGCATGAAGAATATATTTTTATCCTGTATATTAAAACTTATATATTAATCAAAGTGGTCGAAATCACTGATAGAAAGATTTGGAACAGTAGCTAGAAAAAGGTTATCTAGTGATCACAAATACCCCTGCCAATGCAGAAAAAAACATCATCTGTTAACCCCCAAAATTGTAAAGGTTGTCTTGCCAATGATTGGTGCTGTCATTGTAGTACTGCAAAGTTGACTTCCATAAACAATTTCCAATTATCAGTAAAAACATAAAAATGAAGACTTAGATTGTATTTCTTGATTCTGCACAAACACCTATAAAATATCTTTCAATTTGATGAAGGTTTGTAAAAAGTGATTGATATTTGAACAATTCTAAATCTAGGCTGTTTTTTTAATGTTTACTCCTAAAAAACATTTTAGTATATATATCAGTAAACTACAGAACATAAGAAAAATCTTCTTTTCTTGCTTAATTTTCATCATGAAAAAGCTACTGAATAAGGTTTGAAAAAGGTTTTAAACAATTTTAATCAGTATAATACAGAAGATTGAAATGTTCATATCTGGATTTGAATTGTTTGAACATGTGAAAGACATTGAATTTATTTATGCTATTTCTTATTTCAAAAGGTAACTCAATAATCATTGAGAACCAAAATAAAACCTTATTTGTAAGGTACTTAAGTTTTTGTTTAATGTTATATGTCCAAAAAAATAAAATACAACTTGCCCTCTATTATATGGTCCCTGACATTTAAATGGTAAAATAATAAATGAAATGTCCGTCCTTGTGTAAAAAACGTTTTGTTTCTGTCTTCTTTTTTTGAGCCACATAGACGATTTAAAAAGTGCCCATTGTATGGCTGTGAACAAAAGTTGCAGTCAAATGAATTATCAATTTCATGTGAACTTTATCAAGTTTTACAGTGACATCAATAACTCTAAAACGAGAATTGTGTTCATCAAAATGTCATTCTACTCCTAAATTATATAACTAAATTCAAACAGAAAACATGCCTTGTTGAAATTTTAGTGCTTCAAACATTAAATTGTTGTTATCTTTAAGGGCAATGCACTTTATAGTCAATATCTAGCTATTGTTCTAAGGCTATAACAATTCTTGTTAAGACAACAAGACAGTGAAAGAAAAACAGTTTTCTATAAGCTGAAGATAATTTATATGTCAAAGAAGAATCTTGTTGAAAAGGCCACGACATAAAACACATAATACATACCTTTTTTCAACGGAATCATCTTTCGTTGCTGTAAGTCGATGCCATTTCTTCCGAAATGAATAATTAGTCCATCAGTTGAAATCCATGTTTTTGGAATTTCCTCGCCGATAAGAATACTTGCAAGCGACGATTTCCCAATATTACAAGGCCCAGCCAAAAACACCCTGTTTTCATAGGAAGAAAATGTTCCCAGAGCTACAAGATCCTGAAAGTCATTTCTATTCAACTGCCTGAGTTTGGTTAAAATGGGATCTGACATTTCCTATAAAATTAAGAAACGTAATTAACAGTGTAAGTCTATTAAACTGTTTTTATGTTGGTATTGAGTAACTATGATAAGTCAATATGAAAACATTGTAGCTGCCCAATAATATCGTTTCACAAAGAAGTTAGAATCACAACATGCACAGTAAGCTTTAATTATTTTAGGTCCTATTTGGTCATAAACCTCTTAAACTGTTTCGGTTCCTAAATACAACCTTGGCTTTCAACTATTTGGCTTTGAGCTTTCCTGATGAAGATAAATCCAGAATAAACACCTGCGCCATGAGCGCATGATACGCCCGACGTCTTGTGTGGAAGTTTTATGCAATAATCATAAATAGTTTCTGAGAAAGTTTTAAGCAATAACCATTTATTGTTTTTGAGACACGGTGGGATATGTGAAACCCTCCCACCTTGTTTTTTTTTTTTACAAAAAACTAAATATCACTAAAATAAAATTTTGAATCAAACCAAAAAGTATACCGATCTTTAGATTAATATAACAAAGAAGTGTGTACAGTTTCAAGCAATAATCATAAATAGTTTTTGAGATACGGCGTGACATGTAAAAAAAAACCTTCCCTTGTTGCAACTCCATCAGGCAAAGTTATCAGTTAAAAGAATCGTTTTTGAGATACGGTGCGACATGTGAAAAAAAACACCCCCCTGTTTTAGTTACAAAGTGCCGTAACTCAAAAAGTTTAAATCTTATTTTCACCAAAAAGTATACAGATCATTTGACCATCATAAGTTTCATGAAATTAAGATAAGTCGTTCTCAAGTTACAGTGCAACATGTTTACGTCGGACAGACGGACGGACACCGGACATTTGTATACCATAATACGTCCCGTCAAAATTTTGACAGGCATATAAAAATTGCCTGCAATCCATGAAATTTATGAAGTCATGGAAGTGTTGTTTTTAATTTTTTTAATAAATATACGGGATCTAATTATTATGTTCCCAATGTGAATAACCTATGCTCAGGTTTCCTTTTATCTATCAAACATTGTAAAAACTTATTTATAATTTAAACTTTTGGGGTGTGGACCAATTAATCTATTTCTATTTCTATATCATGTATATAGGATCAAATCTAAAAAGGAAAGTCATTAAAAAAGAGGCTTAGCATCAGTATGTTGCATACATGTCAAGTGACATGATATTCGCGTGTAATACACGCTTTTTCAACGGTTTACACGCCAGGATTTTGTCACATGGCGTGTACACGCTTTTCACCACTTTACACGCAATTACACGCTTTTTCGTTCTTTTCATTTTTTGGTTGTTAGTGATATCGCTATTCTCGGGTTCTCTGGTTTTTTCCTTATTCGGCGATAAATACCGAAAAAATTCGAAGTAATTGTTTGGCTGCCACATTGTTTGTTTTTCTATATGGACAAACAGTAAAAGGTAAGTAGTTTGTGATTAGTTTTAACAATTTTGTGACTTTCTTTCAAATTGGGTCTCACTAATTAGCGACAACAAGCGTCAAGAAGCGACAACAAGCGTCAAGAAGCGACAACAAGAATTATTTTAGCGACAAGAAGACTATTTAGCGACAAGAAAACATTTTTTTTTTATTAGATATAAAGAAATTTGTACTAAGCATAAAAGTTGAATGGCTTCAGTCAGCTTGGTAGAGCAAAGGAAATGCACACTCTATAAAATTGAAACAAAAACAAAAAAAGGTCAACTTTCCTTTGAAGGATTTATTGAAACAAAAACATGAAATATAATTTCCTTTCTAACAGTATAATTCATTGTTCTTGATAGGAACAACATTAGATGTGGCTTCACCCTAAGGTAATAACAGTACACACAATGTGGAACATCAAATGAGATTAACGAGGCGTGTGTCTCCTGTTTTATTGCTTCAATAACATCCAATTAACACCTTCAACTTTGTACACGTGTCAGACTATACAATTACACGCGCCAGAATATACAATCATTGTAAATAGTGAACACCTGTTGAAAACTCAAGATTGTCATTAATTTCCTTTCATCTTCAATCAATATGCATAAACATGATAAATATCGTTTAATGAGGTAATAAACAAATAAAAACATGAAAACATTCACATTTCAATTTTCTTTTCCTCTTGTTTGATTTCAGTTCTTTGTATTTCACAATTTGTGTCAATATTTTCAGGACAATGATGCACAAATAATTCATTTTGCGAGCTTAATATATATTGCACGAAAAGAGTTTTAAAAAAACAAATTATAAGATAAATAATATGTTCTTAAACACAAGGAAAAGTAATCTCATAATACAATAATTAAACGTAATACTGGCTGTTATACATAATAGATGATAAAATATTATGTAAATAATGTTTCATTTTTTTCTATCAATTTTAACTTTCTTTTGCATATTCTTTTAATATTTATTGCAATAATTAATTTTAATTAAAAAAATATGTTTTCTTGTCGCTAAATAGTTTCTTGTCGCTTCTTGTCGCTAAAATTCTTGTTGTCGCTAATTAGTGAGACCGTTCAAATTCACTTTATAGGGGACATGTGCACAGAAATAGGTCACTTCCAGGGCCTGTACCGTCGTCTAAAGTGCCGATCGTTAAGCCAAAACGATGTGTACGGCAAGATTCAAGATTTATAAATTATATTTTAGAGTTCGAGTTTAAATGATCGAGTGACAAATAATGCATATTTTGTGCATTCTATGTTGCAATGATAAACTAGAGGCTCTAAAGAGCCTGTGTCGCTCACCTTGGTCTATGTGCATATTAAACAAAGGACACAAATGGATTCATGACAAAATTCTATTTTGGTGATGGTGATGTGTTTGAAGTTCTTACTTTACTGAACGGTTTTGCTTCTTACAATTATATCTATAATGAACTTTGCCCATTAGTAACAGAGAACTATATTTGGTAAAAATTTACATAAATTTACCAAATTAATGAAAATTGTTAAAAATTGACTATAAAGGACAATAACTCCTTAAGGGGTCAATTGACCATTTAGGTCATGTTGACTTATTTGTAGATCTTACTTTGCTGAACATTATTGCTGTTTACAGTTTATCGCTATCTATAATAGTATTCAAGATAACCAAAAACGGCAAAATTTCTTTAAAAATTACCAATTGGAGGGCAGCAACCCAACAACCAGTTGTCCAATTCTTCTGAAAAATTCAGGGCAGATAGATATTGACTTGATTAACAATTTAACTTCCTGTCAGATTTGCTCTAGATGCTTTGGTTTCATAGTTATAAGCCAAAAACTGCATTTTACCCCTATGTTCTATTTTTAGCCGTGGCGGCCATCTTGGTTGAATGGCCAGGTCATCGGACACATTTTTCAAACTAGATACCCCAAAGATGATTGTGGCCTAGTAGTTTCAGTGGAGATTTTGTAAAAGATTACTTAGATTTATGAAAAATGGTTAAAGATTGACTATAAAGGGCAATAACTCCTAAAGGGGTCAACTGACCATTTTGGTCATGTTGACTTATTTGTAGATCTTAATTTGCTGAACATTATTGCTGTTTACAATTTATCTCTATCTATAATAATATTCAAGATAATAACCAAAAACAGCAAAATTTCCTCAAAATTACCAATTCAGGGGCAGCAACCCAACAACCGATTGACCGATTCATCTGAAAATTTCAGGGCAGATAGATCTTGACCTGATAAACATTTTTATCCCATGTCAGATTTCCTCAAAATGCTTTGGTTTTTGAGTTATAAGCCAAAAACTGCATTTTACCCCTTTGTTCTATTTTTAGCCGTGGCGGCCATCTTGGTTGGTTGACCAGGTCACGCCACACATTTTTTAAACTAGCTACCCCAAAGATGATTGTGGCCAAGTTTGGATTAATTTGGCCCAGTAGTTTCAGAGGAGAAGATTTTTGTAAAAGATTACTTTAATTAACGAAAAATGGTTAAAAATTGACTATAAAGGGCAATAACTCCTAAACGGGTCAACTGACCATTTTGGTCATGTTGACTTATTTGTAGATCTTACTTTGCTGAACATTATTGCTGTTTACAGTTTATCTCTATCTATAATAATATTCAAGATAATAACCAAAAACAGCAAAATTTCCTCAAAATTACCAATTCAGGGGCAGCAACCCAACAACCGATTGACCGATTCATCTGAAAATTTCAGGGCAGATAGATCTTGACCTGATAAACATATTTACCCCATGTCAGATTTGCTCTAAATGCTTTGGTTTTTTAGTTATAAGCCAAAAACTGCATTTTACCCCTATGTTCTATTTTTAGCCGTGGCGGCCATCTTGGTTGGTTGACCGGGTCACGCCACACATTTTTTAAACTAGATACCCCAATGATGATTGTGGCCAAGTTTGGTTTGATTTGGGCCAGTAGTTTCAGAGGAGAAGATTTTTGTAAAAGTTAACGACGACGGACGACGACGACGGACGACGGACGACGACGGACGACGGACGACGGACGCCGGACGCCAAGTGATGAGAAAAGCTCACTTGGCCCTTCGGGCCAGGTGAGCTAAAAAACCAATACATGTGAGAGGAGAAATACAATGTAGCTATTTGAATAAGCATTTAACATGTTTATCTAATGGAAATCAAATTTATAAAACATTTTCCTTTTTCAATTTCAGTTTCAAATCTAGCCAACACGGCAACAGTGTCATAGTACCAGCTTTCTTCTGATGAACTACCCAGTTTTAACCAGGCAATAGCAATGGGAGCAATGGCAGAAATAATAGATGACATTTTACATTGCTAAAAAAAAACATGACATTCTTTCAAATCTTGATGAAGCTAATTCAGTCAAATATCAATTCCTACTGTGGGAGAGCCTTTTCAATTATAAAGAAATTGACACTGAATTCGGATGAGAACTTGACTATGTTACATTTGTATTGTGTGCTGTTATCAAATAAATGTAACTAAACTTGAAACTGGCAGTTGTTTTGAATATGTGCCAAGTGGTGGTGCTTTAAAAGCAACATTACAGACCACTGTTTAATAAAATAAAAGTTCACAGTAGAATATATATATTGTTTTTTATATTCACAACTTTGTATGAAATTATGAACATTACCACATTCATATTAACAAGTCTGCATCTACGTCACGCGTTTTCACACGCTTTTTGACATATCATGTCATGTCATGACATGATTTCCCATTGTAAAAGGTTACTTTTTCACTGCAGTGTTGATAGCCACTGTCTGATGCCTACCAGACCCAGAGATACCTCAAATATCATATAAAAAATTCTAGTGTACTTTCATGATTTTACTTCGGTAATGAGAAATTTAAACTATTAGATGTAAGATTTCTAAGTTTACCCTTCTGTTGCACCTAAGATGGTTTCGTGTGTCTTCCCTTTTTATGGTATTTAGTTTTTTATCTCTCTACATTTTGTAAATCGTTTATATCGATTTATTCTGAGTGTAAGCATTTGTTTTCTAAAGCATGTGTACCTGTAAGTATTTCATCACTTCTTTATACTGCCCTCTTTTGTAATTTGCTGCTAGATCATATGGAGTCTCACCCTGAAATACAGACAAATATGTATATTACTTTCATCTGTTAGTAACAACAAAGAAGACTTTTGTAACAAGTATCTTACAATTGGAAGCAGCTGTCAGAGTGGTGTTTTACTTTATATTGACAATACTCAGACAGTGTTCATCAGTACTTTGTATGATTCGGCTAAAATGTGCTCTGAAATGCAAATCAATGGAAAGCTGGCACTGTCAACAGATGCTCCCAATACTGCACAATTATTGACAGAAAATAAAATTAACTGTGAATTGCCTAATTTCTGTTGAATTGTGACATGGTTAAAATAACAACAGGCAGGAAAGCTGTTAACACATTACATTTCCAGAAGACAATAAATCAATTGCACATTCTATGGTGCTTCATTTGAAAAAAATATAAAGGAGATCAATTTACAACATAGTTATGACTTGTTTCCGATGGAACAAACATTCCGAACAAACTTTCCTCTGAATTCAGCCCAATATCTTCGTAACCCTAAAAGAATATATTTAAAGGTGGTTATACATAAATTTGCAAGGGCGAAGCTGAATTTAAGTTATAATTTTGATTTGATTTTTGGTGTTTTAACGCCACTTTTAAGCACCACTTTTGGGCTATTTTGTGCCGGCCAGTTTTTATTGGTGGAGGAAGCCGGAGTGCCCGGAGAAAACTTCCGACCGAAATTTAAGTTATAAGATATTGGTATTTTTTAATATTCAATTAGAAATAGCATGGTCAATTCAAATGTCAGCTGATTGTGTTGTCGGACTTTAACATCAACCTACACTTATTTTCTGTATAATTAACAATTCATATACAAACTAATTTAAAGTCTTTTATGCAATCAAAAGGGAGGTGATTCAAATGTGTGTGGGTAGTATTAGCGACAAGATTGATTTCTACGTATACTGTATTATGAATGCAGGGTTTTGTCACCTTTTTAGTACTGCAAAAATCATTGTTGTTTTAAATTCATTTCTAATATATGACAAATTATAAATTTGTCAAAATTTTCTTGACTCGAAGATGTATAAAAAAGATTGATAAACTAGAGGCTCTCAAGAGCCTGTGTCGCTCACCTTGGTCTACGCAGGGGTGTTAAGGTCGTTTCAAGAAAATTTCCATTTTTATACACAAAAAAAAATCATATTGTACTCAAAGTGAGTTTTCTCTGCCTAAAAGCCAAAATACACGTCATATGAGTAATCGGGGGGAAAAGGGTCTATTCTTATTTATATTACAAACTTTTATTTTTAGAAAAATATAAATACACTAGTGTCACGTGACTTTAAACTGAAAGTAAAGACATTTCCCAAAAAAGTCAAAAGTGCAGGTGCAAGATGAAATCGGATCGCCCTGATTTTGGGCTCGTTGTAATCAGGATAACTTGTTTTACTGGAAAAGTGCTGCCACTTAATTTTCATTAGAGGTTTTGTAATTAAAAAACAATAAAACATGGAGAATTTAATCGATTTATTGATTTTTTGGCACTTCGGGTTGTGAAATTTCTTTTACACGAACGCTATATAACTAGTAGCAGCACTTTTCGAAAAGTTTGAAATGTGGCCTTTCTACCAATACCAGCATGCAGTGGGTTGGTATAGCTCTTGCACCTGCACTTTTCAATTATTCTAACATGTTGTAGCATAATCGCCCTAAAATGCACGAAAAAAGCGTTTGAAAGACCCTCTAGTAGTCGGATCGGCTGACGGGAAAACTACGGTATATTTTGTTTTCACCGGCGTTTCATTTGATAATATGTTTGTGCGAAGTTTGAAACAACTATTGTCTTATTGCTATTTAAATTATTGAAGGCAAAAAACATAATTATTCAGGTCATTATTATACACCCCAAACGTGGGTTACATGCATGTAGTGTTGGGGCATGCAGCCTTCCCCCCTTTTTTGTTCAAATCCGGAATCGCATCTCGGGTGCTTGTATAGTTCTTGTTCTACAAATCAAAGTTCAATATATAAATTAATTTAATAGATAAGCCTACAAGGTCATTATTATACACCCCATACGTGGGTTACATGCATGTAGTGTTGGGGCATGCAGCCTTCCCCCTTTTTTTTGGTTCAAATCCGGAATCGTATCTCGTGTGCTTGTATAGTTCTCGTTCTGCAAGTAAAAATTCATTATATAAATTTTAATAGATTAGCCTACTAGGTCTCTTCTAGTGTTTGTGTATTGTGAATCATTAACATTTTAATGAAAAAAGCTGCATTAATAAAGAAATTGGGTGTGTCATTCGTAATGTTTAAATTATAAATATACTTAACTCCTACCTGCATCACATCAATAGATGGAGATTTTATTTGTTGAATATCTCCTGCTTATCAAGTGTGACTGGTATCAATTGTAAATCATGATTTGTCACTTTTAGATTCATTCTGGTGATTCTTTTGCATCTATTTTCACCAGCTGCTATGCCAGTTTTTTTGTATGGCTTGCTTTTTTTTTATTATGTCGGACTCCATAGTTATTTCCTGCGTCTTATTACACAGAATATTCCCTTTCAACCAATCTGGAGCAGTATTTGACTTATTCTAATATCCTTACAGTTACTTGGTAAAATTATTCTGCCCTACTTTTACTGATTTTATTATGTTTGTAATTCAAAGGCATACATTTTAAAATTTGTACACCAGCATTAACATTGGGGATATAATTCCTTTTTTCATAGAATGTGTGAGTTTCAATATTTGCACAAACTACCTTTTGGAGTAAAGATTAAAAGATAAGACATTGAGTACCCCAAATTTAAAAAAAACAAACTTTGTGCTCTATAATTTATGCTTCCACTACATGTATATACCAGTTTCAAAAATTATTTCAGATGCATACATTGTATACGACTTATTTTAATCTCATCTGATTTGTTTCAGATTTAGGTATATATGTACAGTGTACATTGTACCTATGATTCAATCTGCAGCCTTGTAAATATATCATCTTAATTTCTCAACCTCAAAAGACATCAAAGAATACAATTCTATCATGAAGTTGGAAATAGGGACCTATTTTTTACTGCCGCTCATTTCATATTAAATTCCTGCCTTCTGTGCAAAGTGTCCACCAATACAAATGGACAGCAAAGAAATAGTCGTATGTGCTTATGTGACATTCAGCACAATCAATCAATTGTGTTTTCATTATTAAGTGTCATAATATTTTAATTCAGGTTCATCATGTTCATCTCAAAGATGTTAAAATCAGAAAACTTATTTCTTATCAACTGCTGAGATTGGAGTCAACTGAAATGGTATTTCTTTTCTGTCCTAATAGAATAAATTTTATGTACCAGAATATACATCTAAATACAGAATTAACTAACTTAATATAATTTATACATAACCACAATCCCGAAGTGTCAGATCAATCAGAATGAATCGATTTCCATGATATAGGGGAAAGGACAATTAGTCAGACGGAAACTCATAAAATGATACAATGTACATTTTTGTATGTACGTGTTAACCATGGTAACGGTTATAGAACTACAATGTACTGCCTACCAAAAATCATGGGTTAATCTTTCCCTGACCCAATCACAAAAAATAACACAACTTAATTGTTAATCAAAACTTCATTGGCAATTATACCACATCATCTTTTTTTTTAATGAAATTCTAGCTGTACTATATATACATACATGTAATTACATGTATGATGCATTCAAATTTAAAATATATAGAAAGTAATTTCTGTCTGTGTGTTGGAAATTGCCATACAAATGTACATGTAAAATGTATTATGTATGCACATGATGCATATGGTAATATAATGCTGTACATGTATATCTAACATCAGTTGCTAATCTTGCTAGATATAAGAATTTTTTATACTGTGGAAATATTCCATCACAAGTTTCCAAGTATACCATGTATACCAGTAGAAAATTAAATGCATATGAACATGTTAATGTACATATGTACAAAAGAGCAGCTACATGATAAATGCAAGCAAAGAAAAATATCCAACATTTTTTGGTTCAAACATTCTGTGGATGTTACATTTGTACATTTGTACAGAGGTCTTGCTCAGTATTGAAGGCCAACATCAATATGACCAACAACTGAAATCAAAACACTTTATAATGCTTTTGAACATTTTGTAAACCTGTATAGTCTGTGTTATGAAATGAGATTGAAATATAAACCATGACAAACTATGATTGTCTTGTTCTCTGGTGGCTAATACATGTATATGACTAGTTGTTCTCTGATTGAGAGTTGTTTCATTGGCAATCATATGTCATGTATGTCATATTCTTACTTTTATAATTACATGTACATGTAACTACATAGGTGGTGCATCAGTGAATTGCATGCTTACATTTGTACATGTACAATGTACATGATGTAATTTGTATATGTCTGAAATGTACATATAATATCTGTAAGTTTTCTGCTAGGATTAATATCTATATTGAATTACTTTTTACATCGCTTTCCTGTAATTGCCATAAAAATAACAAAACACTCATAGAAGTCTTATAAATGAATATTTCAAAATTCCCCTTTACCATGTTTACAGTTCAACTGAATATCATATGTCTATCTGTAGATCTCTCACTCGTCTTGGTTAGATATTGCAGATTTTTTAAAACATTTCATGAAAGAGACCTACAATTACATTTCTGACATCCCTGAAATACAATATTTTAACTGAAATCCTTTTTGAAACTCCTATTTTAAGACTATTCACAAATCTCCAAACGGCCTTTATTATGTATATTTGGTATTCCTTTTAACTGTCACATGTGTCAAGTAAAAACTCTTAAAGATGGTATACATCAACTTCAATAATGATGAAAAAGAAGTTAAATTGTCCAATTAATAATATTCCTCTCTATTTCAGCATCAATACACTAAATTCCAATTCATTTGGTTTTGAAACAGTCAATGCTTCTACTTAGTACGGTGCATTATGTAGAATTGCTGTCATTTTTCTATTTTTCATGGACATATTTGGTGGCTTTCTAGACAAATTTTAATCAGATCTTCCATAATGGCCATGATGAGTTATAAGTAACTTTTATCTGGTGTCTGACTGCAGGTCTTCATCCCTGAAATATGAAAATGCAAATATAATACAAGTACAATGTATATATCAAATGAAATTTTCAATATGAGAAAAGTAATCAAAAGTTAGTGCAAACATACTTCTTCAAAAAGTACTGTTAAAATGCTAACAAAATAATTCTCGTCCTTTTTTACCAGTAGTAATGTCTTCATTCAACATTTGAACAAAAAATAAATTTTCCAAACACATTTTAATAAGGCGCACTATGTAAAATGTAATAAATATTTAAATATTATGTTGAACTTCATTATTTTGTATCTCCTTTTCCAAATGTGAACAGTGACAGGAATACTTCAATATCAACATGATCAATATCAAGAATCCACAAGAAATTTTAGCTAGCAAGTTCAGTATATTATTATTATCATGGTTATAGGCATATCTGTCATGTCTGTGTAAATAAATATTACTGCTCGTACATATATATACAGACACTGAAGGACGCCTCAGGGTGCGGGAATTACATGTTGGTGACCTTCTGCTGTTATTTTTTTTTTATTTGGTCGGGTTGTTGTCTCTTTGACACATTCCCCATTTCCATTCTCAATTTTACTTCATTTTGAATTCAGAAATTATCATGATTTATATTAAGTACATTAATTATTGTATTGCAATTCTTGAAGAATGGAAAAAAAAGTGAATTTGTAGGATACTTATACAAGTGAATCTTATTTACTTGTACATGTTGTATGGGTAAACCAAAAAATGGCATAGTTATGTCCCTTACACATTCAGAATGTTTTACATTGTACTTGTTTTACATCCTTTTTTCTTTCTTGTATTCTTGAGATTTCTTTGCACTAATCGAATTTTAAATTGTGTACTCTCTGCAGATGTCTTTACCAATCATTTAAGTGTAATTTCATAGACAATGAAAATCCCATTTGTCTGTTATCTTCACAACACTGCTCATTTACAAGCCTCAAAGGAGCAATTTTTGAAGGCCTTGCACAAATATACAAGATCTTTGCTCAATCAATTTCTTTGATGGATTCATATAATGAGATGAAACATTGAACTTAAAATTAAAAAAAAATTGAGCTAAACTGGGAAAAATCACCATGATCATTAAAGGCATGATTCACATCTCAAAACTTGAAGATTTTTTTTAGGATTGAAAGAAATGTTTACATGGTTTACTTGTACAAGTAAATTTTTGAGAAAATTAAGGCTAGATTATTCAAACATTATCTATTTACTTATACGTGTTATGTGTATTTTTTTTACTTCTTCAAGTAAATAAAATAAACTTGTACAAATACATGTAGTACCCCTGACTATGTATGTGTCTGTAATATTTAATTGAGCACTTGTTTGTTGCTGTTTGTTTGTTTGTTTGTTCATTCACTTTTTTCTCACATAAATAAGGCCATTAGTTTTCTACTTCAACAGGTTTATTAATATTATGATTTGGCGCCTTTTAGAGAAGACAATGTGGCAGAATGTGTTTTTCTCATTGTTGAAGGCCATAAGGCCTAAATGATGACATATATATAGTTTTTAATTTCTGTTTAACTTGGGACCCTTCAGGTGAGTCGTCCCATTGTACATGTACAATAGTTAGATCATGTAGATAATTGCAGGATAAAACAATTTACCTGTCTATAATACATGTAATGAAGCTCTCCGAATTCAAACCATTACTTTATATTTCATCACAGCTTGAATGGCATACTGTAACCTCAATCCTGTTATTGTCAGGTGACCTAAAAAAAAAAGAGAATGAAATTATATACTTTTTTTTTAAAATAAAGGAGCATGAAAAATTGAAAACAGCAGGTTCAATAATTTCATGCGTCCATAGCACTTTTCTGGCTGAGTCTGGATTTACCTTCATCAGGAACGCTCAAAGCCAAACATTTAAAATCCAAAGATGTACAAGTAGTGAATAAAATTACAGAGCTATATGTCATGTATGTCAAAAATAGTACGAACCTGTGAATACATCGTAACATGTATAATCATGATAATGAATCATATATTTTTTTAAATAAAGAAATCACTTTTGCCATACAATAGAAATACAATGTAGGAAGATGTGGTGTGAGTGCCAATGAGACAACTCTCTATCATGTCCATCCAAATAACAAGTTATAAAAGTAAACCATTATACATGTAGGTCAATGTATGGCCTTCAACACGGAGCCTTGGCTCACATCAATAAACAAGCTATATAGGGCCCCAAAATTACAAGTGTAAAACCATTCAAACAGGAAAACAAACGGCCTAATCTATATAAAAACAAGAAACGAGAGACACTTATAAATTACATAAACAAACGACAACTACTGTACATCAGATTCCTGACTTAGAACAGGTGCAAACATTTGCAGCGGGATTAAATGTTTTAATGACAATGTTTATATTAATGCAAATTAAATGAACCCAGGATATGCATGTTGCTAATTTTTCCTCGTCTTAATGTAATTTTTATGATTAACTAGAAGTGCTGAGAACACTGCTCACAATAGCCAGCCCCCTCCCCCACAAAAAATATAAAATACTATAAAACAAACAAGTGAATCTGTGAGCTACTGATCACTTTTGATACCCCCATACACTTTAAGAATTTTAAGGTACACAGGAATTTGTTGAGTGATGAATATGAAAAAGCATCACACGGTATTGCTGACTCATATAAACCCTCAAACCAAATTTAAGAAGTCCATGTTATTTTCCTGAGAAAGATGCGACGAAAAATATTCAATTCTGGAACAGACAGACAGACTGACTTTAATATACCGTCAAAATTGACCGTTTCTAAACAGGCTGTGGCCTTTTCCATTTAATAAATGATATGATTTGCATCCGTTCATGCTTGTACACAATTGTCTGTTATAACAGAATACACAGCTTTATTACAAGTGTTTTTTTTTCCTGCCTCTTGGACATGAGGTCTCGCAATGAAAATTTTAAAAATACCATTATGGCTCGATTCTGTTTACTGGGGATATACAAATGTATATAGCTGAACACTGAACAGGGACACAGTTCAGATATTTGATATCATCCATGTACTCTAATTTTAGAGGGAAAGTGGATGCAGTGACTATTCAATTTTAATACTGATTATAATTATTATATATACTGTATAAAAATAATATGTCATGTACATGATGTATGTCAAAAGCACGAGAAGTTAAAGAGTATGACAGGAAACATGGAAAATAAATAAGGGGAAACATGAAGCACACATCAAGTCATCCTACTAAACACGAAACATAGAAGATAAAACGTCTGAACACGAAAACAAGTTGGTGACCTTCTGCTATTGTCTGTTCTATGGTTGGGTTGCTGTCTCTTTGACACATTTTAATACGAAAGACACCGAACATATGTTCTCATAGTTTATGACTTTATTCATTATAGGTTGAAAAATACACAGTGGCGGATCCAGGAATTTTCATAAGTGGGGGCCCACTGACTAACCTAAGAGGGGGCCCGCTTCAGTCAAGCTTCAATGATTCCCTATATAAGCAACCAAATTTTTTCTCAAAAAGGGGGGGCCCGGGCCCCCTGCCCCCTCCTAAATCCGCCTCTGATACAGGCAAAGTTTAGATGTTTATGAAGTGTCCTATATTTTGACTTTAGTGGAACCTTATTATCTGATCTCTTAGTGCACAAGCCATTCCCTCTGCATTTTAGTATATATATCTCTAGATTGTAATACCTGAAAGCGATAAATTACACCTAAGTCGTGTTTTGTCCTGACATTGGATCATATTGAATAAATTTTCCATTTGTTCTCATCAGTTTCTTCAACCAGGTCGTTATAATCTCAACTGACAAGTGCACGGCTACTTTAGTTATTTTCAATTAACCAACTTGCAAACTGCAAGCTTCGCAACTACATTGAATTTCCAAATAAGGTAAACAGGTGGGCGGAGCTTAAACTCCGCTTGCTATTTTTCTTTTGATAAATACAGCTTTCACTCAAATTATTTCCATTTCTTGATGTGAAAATACATTATAATATTAAAAAAGACACCATATGCCATATATTTCATTATTCATGCGATACGCGTACCTTACCTATTGCTACATTTGTTACTGTGTCTGCAACGTCAAAAGTCGCCCGCCATTACACATTCTGATCTAGATAGGGGAAATAACTCCTGCACTGTTTTTTTATTCGGTTTTGCGGGAAAATCACCTTAATGTCGCTGCGTATGTGCATATGAAACCACACAGATAAATTCATTACAAAATTGTGTTTTGGTGATTATGATGTGTTTGTAGATCTTACTTTACCGGACATTCTTCTTGCTACAATTATCTCTATCTATAATGAACTTGGCCCAGTAATAACAGGGGAAAATATATTCTAAAAATTTACAAAAATTTACAAAAAATTCATGAAAATTGTTAAAAAATGACTATAAAGGGCAATAACTCCTTCAGGGGTAAACTGACAATTTTGGTCATGTTGACTTATTTTTAGATCATACTTTGCTGAACATTATTGCTGTTTACAGTTTATCTCTATCTATTATAATATTCAAGATAATAACCAAAAACTGCAAAATTTCCATAAAATTACTAATTCTGGAGCAGCAACCCAACAACAGGTTGTCTGTTTTGTCTGAAATTTTCAGGGCAGATAGATGTTGACCTGATAAATAATTTATCCCCTGTCAGATTTGCTCTAAATGCTTTGGTTTCAGAGATATAAGCCAAAATCTACATTTCGTCCCTATGTACTATTTTTATCCATGGCAGCCATCTTGGTTGGTTGGCCGGGTCACGCCACACATTTTTTAAACTATATACCCCACTGATGATTGTGGCCAAGTTTGGTTTAATTTGGCCCAGTAGTTTCAGAGTAGAAGATTTTTTAAAAGAATACTAAAATTTTAGAAAAATGGTTAAAAATTGACTATAAAGGGCAATAACTCCTTAATGGGTCAACTGACAATTTTGGTCATGTTGACTTATTTGTAGATCTTACTTTGCTGAACATTATTGCTGTTTACAGTTTATCTCTATCTATAATAATATTCAAGATAATAAGCAAAAACTGCAAAATTTCCTTAAAATTACTAATTCAGGGGCAGCAACCCAACAACCCGTTGTCCGATTTGTCGGAAAATTTCAGGGCAGATAGATCTTGACCTAATAGATTATTAAACCCCATGTCAGATTTGCTCTAAATGCTTTGGTTTTAGAGTTATAAGCCAAAATCTACATTTTACCCCTATGTTCTATTTTCAGCCATGGCGCCACACATTTTTTGAACTAGATACCCCACTGATGATTGTGGTCAAGTTTAGATTAATTTGGCCCAGTAGTTTCAGAGGAGAAGATTTTTGTAAAAGATTACTAATATTTACGAAAAATGGTTAAAAATTGACTATAAAGGGCAATAACTCCTAAAGTGGTCAATTGACCATTTCGGTCATGTTGACTTATTTGTAAATCTTACTTTGCTGAACATTATTGCTGTTTACAGTTTATCTCTATCTATAATAATATTCAAGATAATAAGCAAAAACTGCAAAATTTCCATAAAATAACTAATTCAGGGCAGCAACCCAACAACGGGTTGTCTCATTTGTCTGAAAATTTCAGGGCAGATAGATCTTGACCTGATTAACAATTTTTACCCTTATGTTCTATTTTTAGCCATGGCGGCCATCTTGGTTGGTTGGCCGGTTCACCGGACACATTTTTTAAACTAGATACCCCAATGATGATTGTGGCCAAGTTTGGTTTAATTTGGCCCAGTAGTTTCAGAGGAGAAGATTTTTGTAAAAGTTAACGACGGCGGACAACGCCGCCGGACGCAAAGTGATGGGAAAAGCTCACTTGGCCCTTCGGGCCCGGTGAGCTAAAAATGTACAAAACTCTTTAAAATATTAGACTTAGAACTCTGGAGATAATGGCAAAAGAGAATGATTTATTAATTGTTATACAAGACATCTAGCATGTCTAGAAACGAAGAATTAATTTTGCCTTCAGTTTCATGAACTAGAGGCTCTCAAGAGCCTGTGTCGCTCACCTGTTAATGTGTTTACTGATGTCAGCCATCTTCGTTGGTAGGCGGGGTCATTAGACACTTTTTTTTAAAAATAGATACCCTAGTATTATGATTGTGGCCAAGTTTGGTTAAATTTGGCCAAGTCGTTTTAGAAAATATTTTTATACAAGTTACAAAAATGACGAAAAGTTGTTCAATATTGACTATAAAGGGCAATAACTCCTTAAGGGGTCCTCTAACAATTTTGATCATGCTGACTTATTTGTAGATCTTACTTTGCAAAATTTCCTTAAAATCACCAATTTTAGGGCAGCAACCCAACAACAGGTTGTCCGATTCAACTCATAATTTGTGAGGGGATATATCTTATTCTGATGGACATTTAAATCTTGAAAGATTTGCCCTAAATGTCTTAGTTTCAAAGATATAAAGCAAAAACTGCATTTTACCACTATGTTCTAATTTTAGCCATGTCGGCCATTTTGTTTGGTAGGCTGGGTCATCGGACACATTTTTTAAACTATAAACCACAATGATACTTGTGGCCAAGTTTGGTTAAATTTGGCAAAGTAGTTTTGGAGGAGAAGATTTTTAAAAAATGACGAAAAGTTGTTAAAAAATGACTATAAAGGGCAATAACTCCTTAAGGGGTCAACTGACAATATTGGTCATGTTGACTTATTTGTAGGTCTTACTTTGCTGAACATTATTGCTGTTTACAGTTTATCTCTATCTATAATAGTATTCAAGATAATAACCAAAAACTGCAAAATTTCCTAAAAATAACCTTTTCACAGGCAGCAACCCAACAGCAGGTTGTCCTATTCGTCTGAAAATTTCAAGGCAGATAGATCTTGACCTGATAAACCATTTTACCCCATGTCAGATTTGCTCTAAATGCTTTGGTTTTTGAGTTATAAGCCAAAAACTGCATTTTACCCCTATGTTCTTTTTTTAGCCATGGCGGCCATCTTGGTTGGTTTGACGGGTCACGCCACACATTTTTTAAACTAGATACCCCAAGGATGATTGTGGCCAAGTTTGGTAGAATTTGGCCCAGTAGTTTCAGAGGAGAAGATTTTTGTAAAAGTTTACGGACGACGGACGACGGACCCCAAGTGATGAGAAAAGCTCACTTGACCTTTCAGGTCAGGTGAGCTAAAAATGACATTCCTTTTAAAGTATGGAACCTTGTGGTATAATTTCATTGTGAACCATAGACTTATACTCAAAGTATTGTCCAAAAACAAGAAAATCCAAGTTTGTTCTTCTGCCCCTTTTTTGGCCCCTAATTCCTAAGCGGTTTGTCCATGACCCCCAAAAATCAATCCCCACATTCCTTTTGAGGTATAGAACCCTGTGGAAAAAACGACAAATTTTCGGCCCCTTTATGGCCCTTAATTTCTAAACAACTAAAACAATAACCCCCCAAATCATTACCATCCGTCCTATTTTGGTATGGAACCTTGTGCTATAATTTCGTAGAGATTCATATACTTTAACCTCAAAATGGAAGGATGAACTGCATACTTAAACATTGAATACTGGCAAAAATCTTTTGTATACTTCAGAAAGGTTGCAGAGATACATATTTGAATAATTTCCAATATAAATTTCTACATAGGATTATTCCTAAAAATACATTTTTATTTAATATTAAAATCAGAGACACAATTTAAGTTATGTTTGTTTTTACATCTGGCGGTGTATTGTTGCCACAGACATTTCTACCCACGTGACTGTCGTCTTTGACTGTTAACATAACGCAAAATAAAATTCCTTATCGCTTGTTATATTATTATTATTGTATATGTCAATTTCATCAATAAGTATTCATGAAAATAATTTTTAAGAATATAGATAAATGATATGAAAATGTCGTGAGAAATATATATATAATATATCAATAACAAATCAAAAATATCGAAAATTTGAGTTAACGCATGTGAAAGAATTTCTAAGAACGTTTTGCAAAATATGAATGCCTATAGTACTCAAATCCAATCTATTAGAAAATTCGAATTATTACAGAAGAGTGTCCACCATGCACTTGCACTGCACTATTATTAGAATATTAGAATAGAATGATAAACAAATGGACGAAAATTATATAAACATGTAACTGTACATGTTATATACAAATATTAATATAATATATAACAACAACAAGTACACGGATGCCCCACTCACACTTTCATTTTCTATGTTTATTCGACTGCACATTGGGGTCAAAACTCTAATTTGGAATTATCATATCATAGGGAACATGTGTACTAAGTTTCAAGTTGATTGGACTTCAACTTCATCAAAAACTACCTTAACCAAAAACTTTAACCTGAAGTGGGACAGACAGATGGAAGAACGAACGTACAGACAAAAGGAAGCAGAGACAGAACCAGATGCTCCGCAGGTCGCAGCTTAATACGACCGCAGAGGTTGAACCCTGAACGGTTGGGGCAAGTATGGACACAACATTCAAGCTGGATTAAGCTCTAAATTTGGATTGTGATTAAATAGTTGACACAGCATAGGTTTCTCACACAGAATGAATGTGGTCTAATGAACTTAAAATATTTTTTTTGCCTTTGAGCAATTCACTATGCTGTTGAATATTAATCCTCTCAAAAAAATGTTTGAAGAAATTTTCTTTTTATTTATGAAATCTGAAATGAGAAAAATTTAACCCCCCCCCCCCCATTTTTTTTTCACATCCCCCTTTCCCTTTTTCCAAAACTGATCTCAATTCAAATTTCTAATGCCCCCTAACAATAACTACTCATTTAAATACATCATAAAATATTAAAATGTAAAAAAACTGCTTGTTATCACTAAATGGTAAAGATTGTTTTAATTTATCAGTTGGTAGTAAAAGTGAATATACAGTGTATATTGTATAAAACAATGATTTAAGTTGATTCAATTACTATTCTGGACAAAGAAAGATAACTCAAATTTTCAAAGAATATTGAAAATTTCTTGCTATTGCATAATATTGTGCAATTGGATATTTCTTGCCATTGCGCAATACAAATGTACTGTGCAATTGAAAATACTTGCCATTGCACAATATTTTGCAATTGAAGATTTCTTGCTATTGCGCAATAGGTCCGAGTACACAGTTATTTCGTAGTGCATTTCTTTTAGACAATAAATGAAAATAAAAAAAAATCCCAACTGCGCTTTCTCAATAATATTTTTACAGTGTATTGTACTACTTTTGGGACAAATTATATCAAAATTATAGAAAACTTCATCAGCTCTAACTCAAAATATGGACAATTTTATGTTAAGGGGGTCTTGAAATCTTTTGACAGCTTCTGAAGTGCTAATTTTTTACCTTTTTCAGCTGGACCTAATCACTACTTTACATTAATATTTATGACCCCAATTTTTTTACAGTGCCATTTCACCCCCTACTTGCTATATGAGGAATAAAACATGGAGAAATAAATTTGTAAGGGGTATAACAAAAATTGGCAAGTAACACACTGTCCACACTAAGGAATATATTCGTGGACAACGAAAATCAAAGGACGATAACCTAATAGGATAGAAAAAATTGACCAATCTTAATAAAACTTGGTATGACTAAAGCCTAATATATTATAAGACTGCTTACAAAGTTTCATAGCAACAGGATATATATTATAGACAATATGATTAATTCTATATTCAACTTTGCGTGTTAAATTTAGACGTTAAAATTGAGAAATTTCAACCATCAACATTTGGGGCTTTTAAAATTAAAATGTTGCAAAAAAATACTTTTAAAATGCCTTACTATATAATATATCATGGATTTAAAGCAATAGAGTACTTATTTGATATATCAGACTTAGCATAATTATTCAAAAGTCAAATTTATATGAGCCTGTGCCTAAAAATGGAGGTTTTCCAATGAAGGGGGGGCTTACATGAAGATGTAATATTTTCCAGCAAATTAAATTTGTGAAGCTTTTTGATTATAAATAATCCTTATGCATTTAATGTAATTTAAATGGAAAGAAAACTTACAAATAACATATCATATTAGTTTAAAAGGGTCTTAGGCCAAGTAAGACTGAAAATAATTTAGGGTCAATTTAGGCCGTAGCACATATTTACATTTAAAAATGCATATTGAGGCTATAGGAAATAAAAATTTGTGTCTTTTCTATCATTTCTATACTCAGGTGACATGATACAATAAATCTGAGCACAAAAAGGCTCCTACATTCAATTTTTTTAGCAGACAGTATGGTCTGATACAAAGATTTTTCACTTTTTAGTGAAAAACTTGCATGCAATTTTAGTCTCAACAGGCTTATATTTGAACCACATGCTATCCTACAGAAGTAAAGAAAGATATTATGTGAAATGAAACAGGTACAAAAGACATTGTTAAGTGCTTTTTATACAAATTTAGTGAGGTCTTTATTATGGACTTCAACTTTTATGTGCCATGCTCCTCACATTTAACTTGATCCAAACAGGGCGTTAGACGAGGGTCATTTATACAACACATTTTGCTCAAATTGTCTGAGATAATCTTCTTTACTGTAGATTCAGAGTTCACAAATGAGTAATACAACTGGATTAAAGCATAGAAACACAAAAATTGTCACATGAAAACATGTCAGATAGAAAGTCAGAATGCCACTTATGCATCAAAATTGAAAAAGCTATGAAATGCTTATTTTGACCATATAATGCCAAAACTGGTCATTTTTGCAGAAATTCTATCAAATAAAAGTTTAATTCCTTTAGTTTTATGCTATTTGACAAATTGACACCATCAAATCAATCAGGGAAGTTGCAAAAGTACAGATTCTATATTTCCTGATTTCACCTCTTAGGTCCGAGTACACAGTTATTTCGTAGTGCATTTCTTTTAGACAATAAATGAAAATAAAAAAAATCCCACCTGCGCTTTCTCAATAATATTTTTACAGTGTATTGAACTACTTTTGGGACAAATTATATCAAAATTATAGAAAACGTCATCAGCTCTAACTCAAAATATGGACAATTTTATGTTAAGGGGATCTTGAAATCTTTTGACAGCTTCCGAAGTGCTAATTTTTTACCTTTTTTTCAGCTGGACCTAATCACTACTTAACATTAATATTTATGACCCAAATTTTTTTACAGTGCCATTTCACCCCCCCCCCCCCTTCCCCCTACTTGCTATATGAGGAATAAAACATGGAGAAATAAATTTGGAAGGGGTATAACAAAAATTGGCAAGTAACACACTGTCCACACTAAGGAATATATTCGTGGACAACGAAAATCAAAGGACGATAACTGTGTACTCGGACCAATACTGTGCAATTGAAAACTTCTTGCTATTGCACAATACAAAGCAATTGAAGATTTCTTGCTATTGCGCAATAGGTCCGAGTACACAGTTATTTCGTAGTGCATTTCTTTTAGACAATAAATGAAAATAAAAAAAATCCCAACTGCGCTTTGTCAATAATATTTTTACGGTGTATTGTACTACTTTTGGGACAAATTATATCAAAATTATAGAAAACTTCATTAGCTCTAACTCAAAATATGGACAATTTTATGTTAAGGGGGTCTTGAAATCTTTTGACAGCTTCCGAAGTGCTAATTTTTTACCTTTTTCAGCTGGACCTAATCACTACTTTACATTAATATTTATGACCCAAATTTTTTTACAGTGCCATTTCACCCCCTACTTGCTATATGAGGAATAAAACATGGAGAAATAAATTTGGAAGGGGTATAACAAAAATTGGCAAGTAACACACTGTCCACACTAAGGAGTATATTCGTGGACAACGAAAATCAAAGGACGATAACTGTGTACTCGGACCAGTATAATACTGTGCAATTGAAAACTTCTTGCTATTGCACAATACCGTGCAATTGAAGATTTTTTGCTATTGCTGAATACAATGCAATTGAAAATTTCTTGCTATTACACAATACTTAATATGATAATTTTGGATCCTGATTTGGACCAACTTGAAAACTGGGCCCATAATCAAAAATCTAAGTACATGTTTAGATTCAGCATATCAAAGAAGCCCAAGAATTCATTTTTTTTTTAAATCAAACTTAATTTAATTTTGGACCCTTTTGACTTTAATGTAGACCAATTTGAAAACGGGACCAAAAATTAAGAATCTACATACACAGTTAGATATGGCATATCAAAGAACACCAATTATTCAATTTTTGATGAAATCAAACAAAGTTTAATTTTGGATCCCGATTTGGGCCAACTTGAAAACTGGGCCAATAATCAAAAATATAAGTACATTTTTAGACTCAGTATATCAAAGAACCCCAAGGATTCAATTTTTGTCAAAATCAAACTAAGTTTAATTTTGGACCCTTTGGACCTTAATGTAGACCAATTTGAAAACGGGACCAAAAATTATAAATCTACAAACACAGTTAGATTCGGCTTATCAAAGAACCCCAATTATTTAATTTTTGATGAAATCAAACAAAGTTTAATTTTGGACCCTTTGGGCCACTTATTCCTAAACTGTTAAAACCAAAACTCCCAAAATCAATCCCAACCTTCCTTTTATGGTCATTAACCTTGTGTTTAAATTTCATTGATTTCTATTTACTTATACTAAAGTTATTGTGCGGAAACCAAGAATAATAAAATTGAGAATGGAAATGGGGAATGTGCCAAAGAGACAACAACCCGACCATAGAAAAAAACAACAGCAGAAGGTCACCAACAGGTCTTCAATGTAGCGAGAAATTCCCGCACCCGGAGGCGTCCTTCAGCTGGCCCCTAAACAAATATATACTAGTTCAGTGATAATGAACCCCATACTAATTTCCAAATTGTACACAAGAAACTAAAATTAAAATAATACAAGACTAACAAAGGCCAGAGGCTCATGACTTGGGACAGACGCAAAAATGCGGCGGGGTTAAACATGTTTGTAAGATCTCAACCCTCCCCCTATACCTCTAGCCAATGTAGAAAAGTAAACGCATAACAATACGCACATTAAAATTCAGTCCAAGAGAAGTCCGAGTCTGATGTCAGAAGATGTAACCAAAGAAAATAAACAAAATGACAATAATACATAAATAACAACAGACTACTAGCAGTTAACTGACATGCCAGCTCCAGACTTCAATTAAACCGACTGAAAGATTATGATTTCATCATATGAACATCAGGCACAATCCTTCCCGTTAGGGGTTTAGTATCATACCATCATAACATATATGAAAAGAACATAACCCGTGTCATGCCAACAACTGGTTTTTGAATAAATGTGTTTAGTTCCGATTCAAAGACCCTATAAGTGAATCAATATTAACGCCAAAATATGCAATCTTTAATGACCTGACAACAGTATCGTAACTATATCCCTTCTTAATAAGTCTATTCAAAGGTTTTGTTAGTTTTTGAGGTGAATACTGACACCTTTGTGCTTTATAAAGAATATTTCCATAAAACATTGGATGTAAAATACCTGAACGTATAAGAAGTCTTATTTGGGCCCTTTTTGGCCCCTAATTCCTAAACTGTTGGAACCAAAACTCCCAAAATCAATCCCAATCTCCCTTTTGTGGTCATAAACCTTATGTCAAAATTTCATAGGTTTTTATTTACTTTAACTAATGTTATAGTGCGAAAACCAAGAAAATGCTTTTTTGGGCCCTTTTTGTCCCCTAATGCCTAAAATGTTGGGACCAAAACTCCCAAAACCAATCCCAACCTTCCTTTTGTGGTCATAAACCTTGTGTTAAAATTTCATAGATTTCTATTCACTTTTACTAAAGTTAGAGTGCGAAAACTAAAAGTATTCGGACAACGCAGACGACGACGCCAACGTGATACCAATATACGACCAAAACATTTTCAATTTTTGCGGTTGTATAAAAATTGACTATGAAGGGCAATAACTCCTTAACGGGTCAATTGACCATTTTGGTCATGGTTGACTTATTTGTAGATCATACTTTGCTGAACAATTTTGCAGTTTACAGTTAATCTCTATATATTATAATATTCAAGACAATAACCAAAAACTGCAAAGTTTCCTTAAAATTACCAATTCAGGGGTAGCAACCCATCAACAGGTTGTCTGATTCGTCTGAAAATTTCAGGACAAATAAATCTTGACCTGATGAACATTTTTTTTACATTTCAGATTTGCTGTTAATGCTTTTGTTTCAGAGATATAAGCCAAAAACTGCTTTTTACCCCAATGTTCTATTTTTAGCCATGGCGTCCATCTTGGTAGATGGGCGGGGTCATTGTATACATTTTTATAAAAAGATACCCTAAGGATGATTTAGGCCAAGTTTTGTTCAATTTGGCCCTATAGTTTCAGAGAAGCTTTTTGTAAAAGATTTTAAAAAATTATGAAAAATTGTGAAAAATTTACTTTAAAGGGCAATAACTCTTTATGGGGTCAATTGACAATTTTGGTCATGTTGACTGAATTGTAAATCTTACTTTGCTTTACAATTTTGCTGTTTACAGTTAATCTATTATATTATTCAAGATAACCAAAAACTGCAAAATTTCCTTAAAATTACCAAATATTGGGCAGCAACCCAAGAACGGGTTGTCTGATGGGTCTGAAAATTTCTGAACATAACCATCGTCATCTGTGAAACAGATATTCTATAACAGTCAACAACTTATGAGGGTCACTGATCTTACAATTTTCCAAGGGTTGATTTCAACTTCACCTTTTGAAACTCTTGCTGTAATAGCTTCCTTGTAAGCAGCAACCCAGAAATCATGATAGGAAATGCAAGCTCTGTAATATCATATCAACTGGGAGATATGGTCTTCAAATGCAGGTGCTACTGGAATGTTGCTTCATAGATAAAAGCACAGAGTTTCAATGTCCCCGATATTGCACTTATCTAATATTTCCAAGGGGCATAAAAGAGGGACGAAAGATACCAAAGGGACAGTCAAACTCATAAATCTAAAACAAACTGACAACGCCATGGCTAAAAATGAAAAAGACAAACAGAAAAACAATAGTACACATGACACAACATAGAAAACTAAAGAATAAACAACACGAACCCCACCAAAAACTAGGGGTGATCTCAGGTGCTCCGGAAGGGTAAGCAGATCCTGCTCCACATGTGGCACCCGTCGTGTTGCTTATGTGATTACAAATCCGGTAAATACATGTAGTCTAATTCAGTAGGTCACATTCATGAAAGGGAAGGGGATTGTAGTTACGACGTAAGGAACATATCCGCATAACTCTTTTCAAAAAAGTTGATCGTCCACCATTTTAGAACTTATTCAAGATATTACTGATATCAACCTATAGTATAAGTTTTATAAAAATCTGGCAAGAATTGTACCCATGAGAGCGCTAAAAAGGTCATTTTCCATAAATGTATTATTTCCAAGGGACATAGCTCTTTAAAAAAAAATCAATCATCCACTATTTTAGAACTTGTCCAAGATATTACTGATGTTAACCTATAGTATAAGTTTTATAAAAATCTAGCAAGAATTGTACCTGTGAGAGAGCCAACGAGGCCATTTTCCATAAATTTAATATTTCTAAGTGGCATAACTCTTTTACAAAAAGTTGATCAGGGGTTCAAATTAACGGTGGTCCAAGGTCCTTGACCTTCCACTGTTGCAATCAGACTTTCGTTTTGGTTGCTTGCTACGCCCAACAGAACATCGATTTAAAAGAAATGTCCCATCTGTATACACCATCCACACCCTCCTATATCTGTATACCCCATCCACACCCTCCTATATCTGTATACTCCATCCACACCCTCCTATATCTGAATACCCCACCCACACCCTCATATATCTGTATACCCCAACCACACTCTCCTATATCTGTATATCCCATCCACACCCTACTATATATGTATACCCCATCCACACCCTACTATATATGTATACCCCATCCACACCCTACTATATATGTGTACCCCATCCACACCCTCCTATATCTGTATACCCCAACCACACTCTCCTATATCTGTATATCCCATCCACACCCTACTATATATGTATACCCCATTCACACCCTACTATATATGTGTACCCCATCCACACCCTCCTATATTTGTATACCCCATCCACACCCTCCTATATTTGTATACCCCAACCGCACTCTCCTATATCTGTATACCCCATCCACACCCTACTATATATGCATACCCCATTCACACCCTACTATATCTGTGTACCCCATCCACACCCTCCTATATTTGTATACCCCAACCACACTCTCCTATATCTGTATACCCCATCCACACCCTACTATATATGTATACCCCATTCGCACCCTACTATATATGTGTACCCCATCCACACCCTCCTATATTTGTATACCCCATCCACACCCTCCTATATTTGTATACCCCAACCACACTCTCCTATATCTGTATATCCCATCCAAACCCTACTAGATATGTATACCCCATTCACACCCTACTATATATGTGTACCCCATCCACACCCTCCTATATTTGTATACCCCATCCACACCCTCCTATATTTGTATACCCCATCCACACCCTCCTATATTTGTATACCCCAACCGCACTCTCCTATATCTGTATACCCCATCCACACCCTACTATATATGTATACCCCATTCACACCCTACTATATCTGTGTACCCCATCCACACCCTCCTATATTTGTATACCCCAACCGCACTCTCCTATATCTGTATACCCCATCCACACCCTACTATATATGTATACCCCATTCACACCCTACTATATCTGTATACCCCATCCACACCCTACTATATATGTATACCCCATCCACACCCTCCTATATCTGTATACCCCAACCACACCCTCCTATATCTGTATACACCCCATCCACACCCTACTATATCTGTGTACCCCATCCACACCCTCCTATATATGTAAACCCCAACCGCACTCTCCTATATCTGTATACCCCATCCACATCCTCCTATATCTGTATACATTATTTCTACCCTCCTATATTCGTATATTGTTATCTTACAGCATTTCATACTTTTTAGTGTTATCACTGATATTGTTTAAATCTAGTATATAAATATACTAAATAAATAAATGATTTGGAAAATACGTTAAAGGTATAAAAAGTCATGAGAATTCCGAATGCAATTAGGTTATATCCGGGCACTCTGGTTCTAAACCTTGGTTCCATCTGGGTTTTCTGGTTCTGAACCTTGGTTCTTTGGTTCGGAACCATGGTAACTGGTTCAACATCCGGGTTGTTTGGTTTATAAGGCAACCTAACTTCTTCTGGTTCCATCTGGGTTCTATTCTAGATCATTTGAACATAACAGAAGATAACCGCAAGTCTCCGAATAAAAAGGTAAAGTAGGTCGAAGACGCTTAAATTGTTTTATAACATTAAACATTTTAGCATCGACGGTAATGGAAGCTGTAAGGTATTTATCTTCTCATTTTAATAAGGAAACTAGATAAAAATAAAGCATCATATAGATTTTAAAAATAAACCGAAGTATACAGTACATCGAACATCCTCTTATTTAATTCCCCATCTTTTATATTTTTTAATAAAATTGTGTGTACATGTGTTAATGACTGTGCTAGTGGGATGTGTATCACCAGCACAATAGTCAGAACTTCTGTGTAGGCACCATAATTTAGGGGCATAAAGTGTTCCCCTAGTCCGTCCGTCCCGTTTCGCTCTCCTAACTTTAGTTTGCCTCAAACAAATACTTCAAAACTTATACACTATACTGTGGATTCATTTATTTTCGTGGGTATCAATTTTCGTGGATTGCTGAAAACTTGCGTTTTCGTGGATATTTGATTTCGTGTTTTAGTCAATCTCTGTACATACAAAGCCTATTGAAAATATGGTATTCGTTGAATATTTGAATTCGTGGTTCATCTCTTCCCACGAAACACATGAAAATTGGTATCCAACGAATAAAACTGAATTCACAGTATATAAAAGAAGCTGGTGCATGAGTGCCAATAAAAACTCTCCACAAGAGACTAATTGACACAGAAATTAACAACTATACAATGTAGCCTAGGTCACCACACGGTCTTCAACAATGAACAAGGTTCAAACCGCAAAGTCAGCTATTAAAGACACCGACATGACAATGTAAAACAATTCAAACGAGAAAACAAACGGTCTAATTTATGTACAAAAAATAAACGAAAAACAAGATAGGCACGTACATATGAAATAAGGCGGGGTTAAACATGTTAGCAGGATCCCAACCCTCCACCTAATGTGGCATGAGTGCCAATGAGAACTCTCTACAAGAGACCAGATGACACAAACACTAACAACTATAGGTCATATACAGCTTTCAACAATGAGCAAAGTTAATACCGCATATAGTCAGCAATAAAAAGCACAGAAATGACATTGTAAAACAGTATTCAAACGAGAAAATAAACGAACAAATTTATGTACAAAAAATTAACGAAAAACAAATATGTAACACACAAAAAACGACAACCATTGAATTACAGGCTCCTGACCTACCACAGGCACATACATACCGAATAAGGCGGGGTTGAACATGTAAGCGGGATCCCCACCTCAACACAAAATCAAATTTGAATTTTTTAAGGTGATATGAACCTGACAAAATAATAATTAAAGTAAGATAAAAAGGGTGTGTACTCAAAGGGACAATATCCATTGTCAGAAAAATAAAATAAAATTGGCATGTACATGACACCGTTTCCATGGCAACGACCTCTGAATATACCATATTTGTGTATATTCTCAGAAGAAGGATATATTAAGGGTAAAAATCAACAAAAAAGAGTAAATGCATTTGTTGGAAATTGATTTATTGGTAGTATTCACATGTCAATGGCATCAGCATTCGGTAAATAACAAAAAAATATGAGATTACACAAACTTGTTTAAATAAGATATTCCAGAATTTCCAAATTTACTAAATTTTCACTGATTTCATAACAACCATGGCCTATATAAATGACATAAAATATAGTTTGCAATAATTAATCTTCTTTTTTTTTTGTTATCATCTTAAAGCCTTTACAATAAGCTAAATTATTACAGAAAAAAAAAGTATGGGTACATGATTTGGAAAAAAAGTTACAATAACAGGGAAAATATAACTTTACCATCTCAAATTATGGTGAGCTTGTCCACCTAATAATGGTGCAGTAGACAGTACATAATAAAAGTATAAAATGATTTTACCTTTAAGATGTTGTTACTTTGCCCTAAAGACAAATTTTGTAAACCTAAAATTTCAACTCAAGCCAAAAGATGGCGGGAATTTTTTGACTGGTTATAACAGGGGAAATTTGGAGGGAAAATTTTCCCGCACTTTTCACTTTTTAAATTTCAGAAAGTTTATGTCGAAATTATTTGGAATAAAATAATCTCCTTCTGTCTTTGTCCTAAAGAAATAATTTTAAATCTGAATATTCTACGTTTCCTTATGTTTGTATTACAAAAAAAATTCTGCTGTACTTGATGTATGATTTTTTAAATTTTTTTTTGCTATTCTCTAAAACAGAAAAAAAAGTATATGTTAGGTAAGAAAGATCCAGGACCTTCCTACCATTGGCATGTTTGATGAGCAAAAATGTTGTAATTGGTTATAGACTGGTATGTCCTCTACCACAGGCATGTTGGATGAGCAAAAATGTTGTTATTGGTTAAAGACTGGTATGTCCCCTACCACAGGCATGTTGGATGAGAAAACATTTTGTTATTGGTTAGAGACTGGTATGTCCCCTACCACAGGCATGTTGGATGAGCAAAAATGGTGTTATTGGTTAGAGACTGGTATATCCCCTACCATTCGCATGTTGGATGAGCAGAAATGTTGTTATTTGTTAGAGACTGGTATGTCCCCTACCAGAGGCATATTGGATGAGCAAAAATGTTGTAATTGGTTAGACACTGTTATGTCCTCTACCACAGGCATGTTGGATGAGCAAAATTAGTGTTATTGGTTAGACTGGTATGTCCCCTACCACAGGCATGTTGGATGAGTAAAAATGGTGTTATTGGTTAGAGACTGGTATGTCCCCTACCATTGGCATGTTGGATGAGCAGAAATTGTGTTATTGGTAAGAGACTGGTATGTCCCCTACCAAAAACATGTTAAATGAGCAAAAATGTTGCTATTGGTTAGAGACTGGTATGTCCCCTAACATTGGCATGTTGGATGAGCAAAAATGTTGTTATTGGTTAGAGACGGGTATGTCCCCTTTCAAAAAAAATTTGAATGAGCAAAAATGTTGTTATTTGTTAGAGACTGCTATGTCCCCTACCATTGGCATGTTGGATGAGCAAAAATGTTGTTATTGGTTAGAGACTGGTATGTCCCCTTTCAAAAACATGTTGAATGCACAAAAATGTTGTTATTGGTTAGAGACTGGTATGTCCCCTACCATAAATATGTTGAATGAGCAAAAATGTTGCTATTGGCTAGAGACTGGTATGTCCCCTAACATTGGCATGTTGGATGAGCAAAATGTTGTTATTTGTTAGAGACTGGTATGTCCCCTTTCAAAAACATGTTGGATGAGCAGAAATGTTGTTATTGGTTAGAGACTGGTATGTCCCCTACCATTGGCATGTTGGATGAGTAAACTGTTGTTATTGGTTAGAGTCTGGTATGTTCCCTACCATTGGCATGTTGGATAAGCAAAAATGTTGTTATTGGTTAGAGACTGGTATGTCCCCTACCACAGGCATGTTGGATGAGCAAAAATGTGGTTATTGGTTAGAGACTGGTATGTCCCCTACCATTGGCATGTTAATTGAGCAAAAATGTTGTTATTGTTTAGAGACTGGTATGTCCCCCAGCATTGGCATGTTAGATGAGCAAAATGTTGTTATTGGTTAGAGACTGGTATGTCCCCTACCATTAGCATGTTGGATGAGCAAAAATGTTGTTATTGGTTAGAGACTGGTATGTCCCCTACCATTGGCATGTTAGATGAGCAAAAATGTTGTTATTGTTTAGAGACTGGTATGTCCCCCACCATTGGCATGTTGGATGAGCAAAATGTTGTTATTGGTTAGAGACTGGTATGTCCCCTACCATTGGCATGTTGGATGAGCAAAAATGTTGTAATTGGTTAGAGACTGGTATGTCCCCTACCATTGGCATGTTGGATGAGCAAAAATGTTGTTATTGGTTAGAGACTGGTATGTCCCCTACCATTGGCATGTTGGATGAGCAAAAATGTTGTTATTGGTTAGAGACTGGTATGTCCCCTACCATTGGCATGTTGGATAAGCAAAAATGTTGTTATTGGTTAAAGACTGGTATGTCCCCTACCATTGGCATGTTGGATGAGAAAAAATGTTGTTATTGGTTAGAGACTGGTATTTCTCCTACCAAAAACATGTTGAATGAGCAAAAATGGTGTTATTGGTTAGAGACTGGTATGTCCCCTACCATAAACATGTTGAATGAGCAAAAATGTTGTTATTGGTTAGAGACTGGTATGTCCCCCACCATTGGCATGTTAGATGAGCAAAATGTTGTTATTGGTTAGAGACTGGTATGTCCCCTACCATTAGCATGTTGGATGAGCAAAAATGTTGTTATTGGTTAGAGACTGGTATGTCCCCTACCACAGGCATGTTGGGTGAGCAAAAATGTTGTTATTGGTTAGAGACTGTTATGTCCCCTACCATTGGCATGTTAGATGAGCAAAAATGTTGCTATTGGTTAGAGACTGGTATGTCCCCTACCATTGGCATGTTGGATAAGCAAAAATGGTGTTATTGGTTAGAGACTGTTATGTCCCCCACCATTGGCATGTTGGAAGAGCAAAAATGTTGCTATTGGTTAGAGACTGGTATGTCCCCTACCATTGGCATGTTGGATGAGCAAAAATGTTGTTATTGGTTAGAGACTGGTATGTCCCCTACCATTGGCATGTTGGATGAGCAAAAATGTTGCTATTAATTAGAGACTGGTATGTCCCCTACCATTGGCATGTTGGATAAGCAAAAATGTTGTTATTGGTTAGAGACTGGTATGTCCCCTACCATTGGCATGTTGGATGAGAAAAAATGTTGTTATTGGTTAGAGACTGGTATGTCCCCTACCAAAAACATGTTGAATGAGCAAAAATGGTGTTATTGGTTAGAGACTGGTATGTCCCCTACCATAAACATGTTGAATGAGCAAAAATGTTGTTATTGGTTAGAGACTGGTATGTCCCCTACCAAAAACATGTTGAATGAGCAAAAATGGTGTTATTGGTTAGAGACTGGTATGTCCCCTACCATAAACATGTTGAATGAGCAAAAATGTTGTTATTGGTTAGAGACTGGTATGTCCCCTACCAAAAACATGTTGAATGAGCAAAAATGTTGTTATTGGTAAGAGACTGGTATGTCCCCTACCAAAAAACTGTTGAATGAGCAAAAATGTTGTTATTGGTTAGACTGGTATGTCCCCTACCAAAAACATGTTGAATGAGCAAAAATGTTGTTATTGGTTAGACTGGTATGTCCCCTACCAAAAACATGTTGAATGAGCAAAAATGTTGTTATTGGTAAGAGACTGGTATGTCCCCTACCAAAAACATGTTGAATGAGCAAAAATGTTGTTATTGGTTAGAGACAGGTATGTTCCCTACCATTGGCATGTTGGATGAGCAAAAATGTTGCTATTGGTTAGAGACTGGTATGTCCCCTACCACAGGCATGTTGGATGAGCATAAATGTTGTTATTGGTTAGAGACTGGTATGTCCCCTACCATTGGCATGTTGGATGAGCAAAAATATTGCTATTGGTTAGAGACTGGTATGTCCCCTACCATTGGCATGTTGGATAAGCAAAAATGTTGCTATTGGTTAGAGACTGGTATGTCCCCTACCATTGGCATGTTGGATAAGCAAAAATGGTGTTATTGGTTAGAGACTGTTATGTCCCCCGCCATTGGCATGTTGGATGAGCAAAAATGTTGCTATTGGTTAGAGACTGGTATGTCCCCTACCACAGGCATGTTGGATGAGCAAAAATGTTGTTATTGGTTTGAGACTGGTATGTCCCCTACCATTGGCATGTTGGATGAGCAAAAATGTTGCTCTTGGTTAGAGACTGGTATGTCCCCTATCATTGGCATGTTGGATAAGCAAAAATGGTGTTATTGGTTAGAGACTGTTATGTCCCCCGCCATTGGCATGATGGATGAGTAAAAATGTTGCTATTGGTTAGAGACTGGTATGTCCCCTACCACAGGCATGTTGGATGAGCAAAAATGTTGTTATAGGTTAGAGACTGGTATGTCCCCTACCATTGGCATGTTGGATGAGCAAAAATGTTGCTATTGGTTAGAGACTGGTATGTCCCCTACCATTGGCATGTTGGATAAGCAAAAATGGTGTTATTGGTTAGAGACTGTTATGTCTCCCGCCATTGGCATGTTGGAAGAGCAAAAATGTTGCTATTGGTTAGAGACTGGTATGTCCCCTACCAAAAACATGTTGGATGAGCAAAAATGTTGTTATTGGTTAGAGACTGGTATGTCCCCTACCATTGGCATGTTAGATGAGCAAAAATGTTGTTATTGGTTAGAGACTGGTATGTCCCCTACCACAGGCATGTTGGATGAGTAAAACTGTTGTTATTGGTTAGAGACTGGTATGCCCCCTACAATTGGCATGTCGGATAAGCAAAAATGGTGTTATTGGTTAGAGACTGGTATGTCCCCTACCATAGGCATGTTGGATGAGCAAAAATGGTGTAATTGGTTAGAGACTGGTATGTCCCCTACCACAGGCATGTTGGATGAGCAAAAATGTTGTTATTGGTTAGAGACTGGTATGTCCACTACCACAGGCATGTTGGATGAGCAAAAATGGTGTTATTAGTTAGAGACTGGTATGTCCCCTAACATTGGAATGTTGGATGAAATAAATGTTGTTATTTGTTAGAGACTGGTATGTCCCCTACCACAGGCATGTTGGATGAGCAAAAATGGTGTTATTGGTTAGAGACTGGTATGTCCCCTACCATTGTCATGTTGGATGAGCAAAAATTGTGTTATTGGTTAGAGACTGGTATGTCCCCTACCACTGGCATGTTGGATGAGCAAAAATGTTGTTATTGGTTAGAGACTAGTATGTCCCCTACCACAGGCATGTTGGATGAGCAAAAATGATGTTATTCGTTAGAGACTGGTATGTCCCCTAACATTGGCATGTTGGATGAGCAAAAATATTGTAATTGGTTAGAGACTTTTTATGTATAGCATAATCAGTGTACAGTACAATTTCTTTTTTTCATCTAAATGTTGATATATAGTAAAAAAAATCAACTACAAATAAAATCAAGCTAGTCTATTTTGTCAATAAAACTATATCTACATGTGTATTATAATGCATTCCTCCAAGTCATTCAGATAGGTTGATATTGCCTGAATTATTTTTTTTTACTTTGTAACACGAGCTTTGGATGTATGTCCACATATTTCAGTAAATAGATTCTCTATTCCTTGTTGTCCGTCTCTTTTATGTGCCAGTTTAAGATGGCTTAGACCTAATCCACTGCTTGCAATTTTCGTAGCCATACAGTTCGTTATAGATTTGCTATTTGTTAGAGGTCTCAGTGTTGTAAGCAAACCTTTTGTACAGTTTCTGTGTTGATACAACTGCATTACAGATTCATTAGTACCAGAGAATTTGGATTTCAATACAAAACTAGGAGATATTTTTTTCAAATAAGCGACGTAGAGCAACAACATCTTCCTTTGAATCATGAGCACTATACAGTTCACCAAATAAAGTGTTGTAAATTTTTGGCTGTGAATATGATGGTTGATTTGGAATACACTCTTTGAAAAGAGGAAGTGTGTCAATGAATCCTTTCACTGATGTCATAAAGTTCTTAAGTAGACCATTTTTTTCAAGTGCAGTAATTAATATTGGAACATCAAAAATTTTGGAGTTATGCCCAACAAGTACAGTGTTATTAATAATGGCAACAGTAGTATACCGCTGTTCAAAACTCATAAATCCATGGACAAAAAACAAAATCGGGGTAACACACTAAAACATCTTTTAGAAAGAGAATAAAAGCTTTTAAGGCATTAGAAATTCCAATACTCTGAACTTCTTTCTCATCATGGTACATTTTCCCATTTTGAAACTTCAGACCAGTCACTTCAGAGGCTTGGGGTAATATTGGTCTAGCTGGTTTTATGTATCTGTTGAATTTTGTGTTTTGGCTGTTGACAGCAGACAACTGTATTATGTGAGAATCTCTGCCTGAAATAAAAACAATATAATCTAGAGGTTCAAAGTTACCTGTTAGAAAAATTAGTATTAGTTACCACCTTGTTCAAAATATTGTCATAAGTTAGTTCAGAAGCATCAAATGTCAGTAACAGCAACCCAATTTAGCTGACCTTCTACCCCTGATGCATCTTTATGCAAGGTTGCTTGATCCTACCACATATAGTCTAGATGCTGATATATGAACTTGAACATTGAATAAAGCAAAAATGTGATGAAGTGTAAAATGTATGTCACAGTGATCTATGTTGATCAGTTACCCACCTGTTTTTTCACGCTCCTTCCACATTTTTTACAATAACTTCTGTTTTGAAAAGTTGGGATGACATTAACTGTATTAGTAGAATACTTCTAATTTTCAAAAATTCAAACAATTGTAATCAAATTTAGCTGATGCAAAAAAAACACCCAAAAACAATTTTTTGGTAGATCTCAAATATATATGACATTGGTTTTACACTAGTTAGTCATTTTTGGGTCCTTCATAGCTTGCTGTCCAGTATGACCCAAGGCTCAATGTTGAAGACTTGGATGGAGAGTTGTTTCATTGGCATTCATACCACATCTACTTATATCTATATAATAACATCACATGTATGTTTCATTATAACACATTATTTTGATTGGTTAACAATAATCACGCATCATTCTAAAAGTAACCTTTATTTCAAAATGACATTAACTTTCTGATGACACTGGCTTTCACAATAAAGTGCACAGGTGAATAAAAGAAAAAAAACTGGAAAGAAATCTTCTTTTCATGATCCTTACAAAATAGTATGTTATTATTAATGAATGCTTTTTTTAGTAATTTTATAGGGTTGTAAAAGCGTTTACCGTGCACACATTTTTAGAATGAAGCAAATCTAAGCTTCTCCAAAAAGTACTTCAGTCAATACTTTTACACCCCAGTAAATCTACAAAAAGAGGTATTCAATTCTTAAATATTTAAAGCCTTTTGTCATAATAAGTAATCCTTACCAAGTCCTGTTGTTTCAACATCAAAGTATGTCATGCAACTGTCATTCAAGGTCTTTGGTTCCAAAGGAAGATATTCTAGAGTAATAACTGGTGCAGGAATAGACTGAATATCATCCGATATTGCTGCATCAAGAGAACATCCTGTTTGATAGGAGACACCTTCTCTGACTTCTGCAGATGCAAGCTTTTGGTGCCTAAATAAAATAAGATTTATTTCAATTATCAAGAAAATAGTTACCCAATCTTTTTTTACCATTTGTGTCTTTATGCTTTAAATTTTCAATATTATTTGTCTTGAAAACTACCATTAAAGTTAAAAAAATATCAAATCTAATTTTAATAAAAGCTTTTTACTGATTTAATTGAAACAGCAAATATATATGCGGTTTCAGTATTAATCTATGAGTTACAAGAAGCTTTTGGAGGTTATTTGCTAAAAGTTGTACTTTTCTAGGGTTATTCCCTTTTAAAAATAAGGTTATTCCACAATGAAAAATATGGTTTTTCATTGAACATTGCTATTTTTCTTGGGTTATACCCAGCTAACTTATAGGGTTATATTTTGAAATAAAATATACATTAATTACATCTTAGCTTTCTTTTCCAGTCGTTTTCTTTTAAATGCTCTTGTAGTTGCCAATGCCCTCTGCTTTGATCGCTGATTATCTCTTAATCTGGCAAGGCGCTGAGTATGGTAACCTGGTGAAAGCCCCAACTTCTCATTAACCTGAAAAATGAAAAATAACAAATAAGACTTCATATTTATATTAACTTTTTTTTCTTACTAAAAACAAAATAATAAGTGCTTAGTAAACAGATCTACACTACAAGAGCAATTATCCTTTTGAATGCTGAACTACAAAAACAAGACAGAGGTGTTATGTCAACATTATGTGAAGTTTTCAGTATAATTCTAATCTTTACAATTTATGCTTCTGCATACAAAGATATATATCTTGGATGTTTATTTGAATTTGATGAGCCACAGTCAAAGTCCCGTAACTCTTAAAAAGTTGGTGTTGTCAAAAAGGAGTGAAAATATGCAAATCTACTATGTCTACAGACAAATGGATGGACAAAAGGACACCACATACACTATATACTGTCCCCATTTCAAGTAGGGGCTCTAATAAATATACTGTGGATTCATTTATTTTCTCGGATATCAATTTTTGTGGTTTTCTGAAAACTTGCAAATTCGTTGATATTTGATTTCATGGTTTTTCCAATCTCTGTATACATAGCCTATTAAGAATATGTTATTCGTTGAACATTTAAATTTGTGGTTCACATGTACCCTTGAAACCCACGAAAATTAGTATCCCACGAATAATAATGAATCCACAGTAGTAAAACTTACATCAACTAGGTATCTGTGACCTGTGTTCTTCTGGGCAATTTCCCGTCAATATGCACAACTACATAGTATGTCCTTATTATCTGAAAAGGTTTCGTGAAATTCTGTTGTGTGGTTTGAGAGGAGTTGCGATGACAAGAAACAGGACTGACGGACTGACGGACGGACTGACGGACGGACGGGTCAAAAACATTATACCCTCCGCAACTTCGTTGCATGGGGTATAAAAACAGATCGTGTTTATCTTTTAAAACAAAAAAGTTATGTATATCTATCGAAAGTAAAATATGTCCACAAATCCGTATTTTGAGGAAAAATCTGAAATTTGAACCTCAATTTACTCAAAAAGTAGCACATGAAGGTATATTTTTTATGACATATTTGATTTGATCAGGTAAAAAATAGTCTATATGCAAATTTTCATCAACTTGTAAATACAGGATCAAAACTGTATCGTATGCCCTTAATTGATATTTGGCCTCATAACAGTCTACTGACTCAACCTGACTTGAAAGATATAAATATTTGACATGAAATGGTGAAAATGCTCTAAAGGTCATCATGTTTTTCTTGTTTCTTTGTTTTATTTGTAATATGATGTTATGTCAATGTCTATTTTCATTCTTATAACTGATGGTGTCTGGTTATACCTGATTTGCTGTCATATGCTCTACCACTTCCTCTTTTCTGCCATCCTGCATCTACAGCAACCACAAGTTTACCCTTCTTTCTGTAATTTATAAAAGTACTAGTAAATAAACTAAACGTAATATAAAATGTAACTGGAGATGTCAGAGATTGTATAAATCAAATTAAATCACCAATTGTAGTCAGAAATATGATGTTTGTCATTGTGCTCCAACCCATATTATCCATAAGTATTATTGGATCAAATTATTTAGTCAAATGTTAGAAATCTAAACAACTTTAATTAAAGAACCTTAGTGAGCACGCTCACATACCCCACGTCCCCACATTGTCATTGGAGAAATTAAATAAGTATAAGAAAAAAAAATTGTATAAGAAAAAATACTGAATAATAATTTCTTGTCAATATACACATCTACATAGTATGTCCTTATTATCTACATAATTTCATGAAATTCTGTTGTGTGTTTTCAGGAGTTGAGATGACAAACTGTTGCAGAAGTACATTGAAGCAAATAAGTTCAAAGGGGCATAACTTCTAGAAAAAAAATTGAATCGTAATTTCCTGTTGATATGCACATCTACGTAGTATGTCCTTATTATCTACAAAGTTTCATGAAATTCTGTTGTGTGGTTAAAGAGGAGTTGAGATGACAAACTGTTGAAGTAGTACCTTAAAGCAAATAAGTTCAAAGAGGTGCAACTCCTAGAAAAAAAAATGAATCGTGATTTCCTGTCGATATGCACATCTACATAGTATGTCCTTATTATCTGAAAAGGTTTCATGAAATTCTGTTATGTAGTTTCAGAGGAGTTGCGATGACAAACTGTTGCAGTAGTACATTGAAGCAAATAAGTTCAAAGGGGCGTAACTCCTAGAAATAAAATTGAATCGTAATTTCCAGTCGATATGCATAACTACATAATATGTCCTTTTCATATAAAAAGATTTCGTGAAATTCTGTTGTGTGGTTTGAGAGGAGTTGCGATGACAAACTGTTGCAGTAGTACATTAAAGTAAATAAGTTCAAAGGGGCGTAACTCCTAGAAAAAAAATTTAATCACAATTTCCCGTCGGCATGCACAACTACATAGTATGTCCTTATTATCTGAAAAGGTTTCGTGAAATTCTGTTGTGTGGTTTGAGAGGAGTTGCGATGAAAAACTGTTGCAGTAGTACATTAAAGTAAATAAGTTTAAAGGGGCGTAACTCCTAGAAAAAAAATTGAATTGCAATTTCCCGTCGATATGCACAACTACATAGTATGTCCTTTTTATCTGAAAAGGTTTCGTAAAATTCTGTTGTGTAGTTTGAGAGGAGTTGCAATGACAAGAAACAGGACGGACGGACGGACGGACGGACGGACGGACGGACGGGTCAAAAACATTATACCCTCCGCAACTTCGTTGCGTGGGTTATAATAACATTCCAAATTCTTATAATGGAAACTGAAGGTCTCAGTTATTGAAATGACAACAATGTGTTTCAAATTTTGTACAGTGCATGGAAAATTGAAATTCAATCAATGCTTATTATATTGTACTGTTATACCACTGCCCAAAGTTAGGGGAGGATTGGGATCCCTGACATGATCAACCCCGCTACAACAGTATATATGTGCCTGTCCCAAGTCAGGAGCCTGTAATTCAGTGGTTGTGGTTTGTTTATGTGTTACATATTTTTTTTTTGTTGATTTTTTTTAATGAAAAATAAGGCTGTTAGTTCTCTCCTTTGAATTGTTTAACATTGTCATTTCGGGGCCTTTTATAGCTGACTATGCGGTATGGGCTTTGCTCATTGTTGAAGGCTGTACAGTTAATTTCTGTGTCAGTTTGGTCTCTTGTGGAGAGTTGTCTCATTTGCAATCCTACCACATCTTCTTTTTCATCATTATAATTTAAATCAAAATTATCCCATTGATGAATTTGAGTTTAGTTTAATGCTTTATTTTTTATTATTTTTAGGTACATACTGTTCTACAGCTGCCAATTCTTTCTCCAGTGCTTCATTTGTTGATTCCTTGGCTACCTCTTCAACAACATTCCCTACTTCTCGCAGTCTTGCACTAACCAGTTTATAACTAAATGCTGGAATATTTAGCTCTGATAGGAAACTATTAGCTTGTCTTTCTCCAAGTCCAGAGTGAACAAGGGCTGTAATAAAAATAATCAAAGATAGAATGATCTAGATCATGATGCAGAACAATTTTGATGAATATTTGCAGACTTTTTGATCTCGCAATGCTGATGAATTTTTTATATTTCCAAGGGGCATAACTCTTTAAAAAAAGTTGATGTCCCACCATTTTATAACTCTTTGACAAAAAGTCAATCATCCACCATTTTAAAACTAGCTCTATAGTATAAGTTTTGTAAAAATTTTGCAAGAACTGTATCTGTGAAAATGCTAGCAAGTTTATATGACCTAATAAATATAATGGCTCAGATATAGTAAAGTATGACATAAACTTCAACCATCTAAGTGAACCCTGAAAATGTAGGTGATAGTGAAAAAAATTTTGCCTGGATGCTGACTGACTATATTTACAGGACTAGATAATAATGTGCATACATGTCCATGTACCTGTTGCAAGTTTACTGTTGACATCCCATACTCTGTCATGACGCTTTCCAGTAGGAACACTGTTTACATGCATACAACTGGTATTAAAACACTGTTCCTGAAAAAAAAATGGTTGATTTTATAAAGAGACAAACAGCCAAATGTCAGTATTTGTATGACAAAAATCTCATCAAAATTAGATGTCATTACTCTCTACCCATGGCCATCTTTTCAATGATACATTTTTTATGACAAAAAGACAGACATAGAAAAAATGGGGGAGTAAGTCATTTTATACCGTTACATATAGTTACATCATCGGTTTGTAATCAAAACACTTGAAGAATTTCATATTAAAATCCTTCTTTTTTTTCTATTGTAATGCTTCATTAGGTATGAACATGCATATCAAATTGTCTTTTTCCATTTCACATTGGAAATTAATTTACATTATACCATTCAAGATTACAGAGCCCCATGTTTTTAGTAGTACATGTACATGTATTTGGTATATTTAATGCTCTCCAATATAAATATAGTTCTAGCAAATTGTTTAGGACTGGTGAGTGTTGCTGAGGTCTTCAATGCATTTAACACAACCAGTTAGTTAGCGTTCATCAATTACATATTGAAATTTAGTATTGTCTATTGACTCTTAGCTTTTGGAATAGGCTTTCTCTAATTTGATTTTCTGAATACTGAACTTTGACCTAAAGATTTGGTTCTTGTTAGAACACATATTCCAATGATGATGATTAATCATTAAAATTCAGGGCTGTTCTTGAATCATAGATGGAAATTATTTGTGATGGATAGAAAGACAAGCTTAATTCATTCAAAGTGTTCAGACATTTTAGACTTGTTGTTGAAATCCGAATTACTTACTTTCAGTAGACCTCCAAGACTGTATGTCAATAGTATGTCCAAGCTGTAGGGGCAAACCACATTTAAGACATGCTCTTACACCAGTGGCAAGGACATCTAGCTCAACAATTCTTCTCCCTTCTCTCCAGTCTTCAGATGACCTAGTATGATTTCCTTCATAGGATACCTCTTCCTCCCTTGTTGCATTTGAGATGTTTGCAACTACAATTATAAAAAAAATAATGAATGCAGGTACAATGTACATGTATACATTTTATATTCATTCATATATATATAATGTTTATATACTCTGAGTGATGATACTCAACTAGGATGCATTGCTGTCATTTTTGGAATAATTGTGTATTTATCAACCATCACTGTCACATCATTACTGGTGTCATTAATCGTAAACATAAATGAATAATAAAAGATACAATGACGGAGAGACCCATATAAGTTCAGGAGTTATCATAATAGACTTAAATGTATGAAGGTTTAATCTTGGGGCATGTCAACATTTTACATGCAACTGTTATCTTAAATTAGTCGTATGAGATTTCAAAAAAAAAATTGTAATGTTTTATACATGTATATATTTGAATGGCTATTCTGTAAGTATATAAAAACAAATGTCCTCCCTCTTTCAATTTGTTTTTTGTCAGGTTTTCCATGTGCACTGTGGCAATAAACATAGAATATAAAAAAATTATTTTAAGTCTGGTTACATGATATATTACAAATATAAGCTTCGTTTTGTTGTCGAACCCCCAAAGGAGAGTATACATATACATTACATATAAACTGTTCAAAAAGTTACAAAATTTCATTGAATACAAATCAACTCCCTTTTTTTATGTATGCATATACATTGGACATGAAGAAAGCCAAACCTATAATAAAGACCCAACCATATAAAGCCTTGTTATTAGAAGTAACTTAGTTTCAACAATCAGAAATTTTTGTTTTTGTTTTTGGGTTATTAGAATAGGATGATGCACTTTCAATGGTCTAAAATTTTAGGTGTGATACATGTGAATGTAGTAACAAATCTAAATAGAATATATGTAGGACTCTAAAGTGCGATGGGGACGCTAAAGTGCGATGGTCTACGCTAAAGTCCGATGTCTCCATAATCTCCATACGCTAAAGTGTGATGGTCCGCCAAAGTATAGACGTACAAAACGTAGTTGGATTATGATGTTAACAGTCGTTTATACAAACCAAAAATGAACATTCCGGAATATGAAATAAATAATGGAAGCGACAGATGCAAATTGTTTACGTTGACATTAAAACATTGATTTCATTGAAGAGTATAAACATCGGTAAAATAAAGGTTCACGTTTTCAAGCATAAATCAAATATTGTCCATTAAAACATAAGTGTGTACTTTTTGGTTAAATATAACATGTATTAATACTCGCTACGAAAAAGGGGAAAAATAAATTGTATTTATTCCGTCCAGTGGCAAATAGTTCAGGACGAGGGGCGTATTGGATGTAGCTTGTCGTTTTCACAGACTATTAATGTAAACACATCCCTTTGCCAGTTGCAAATACAAAATTTGTCTTCTTAATTTAGAAACAGTCACATAAGACTGCCGGTAAAGTAATTATATGTTATATCATAGCAGACTAGATTTTGCAAAAAGACTTGTTTTTAACATAAGTTCCCTTGAACCTTTCTCTTTTGTTCCATAACACTTTAGCGTGCTATACCGTCGCACTTTAGCAAACAAACAACCATCATACTTTAGCGTTAGACACCATCGTACTTTAGCGTAGACCATCACACTTTAGCGTTACCATCGCACTTTAGAGTACCATCGCACTTTAGAGCCCTACATATATATTCATTATCATGATTATTACTAGCTATTTTTATCAGTCATGCTACCCCCCTCTTCAAAAATAATTTTAGGCAACAACTATTTAACTTCAAGGGGGTATATTTATTTCCTAAACACATATTTTGGTCAGGCCGATGACAAATACAAATATTTTGAATCCAGATTTTGCCAACAACCTACATGTATTGTAATACATGTAACATGTGTAAGTATTAAATTTTGATAATATAATTTGATTGGTAGCATAAAAAATAACATCCCCCCCCACCAATTGAAGTGAAATTGTTATTCCCTTATGTGATTAGTACAACATATCCCCTGTCTTAAGATGCTGGAGACATGCATAAATGTTGAATAAATGTTCTTATGTAAATTTTAACATTTGTACCGGAGCAACATTATTTTTTACAGCATGTATAGGGAAAGGGGGCTTGGATTAGCTAGATCTTTAAAAAAAGGTATCTGTTAGGGAGGAGTTCAAATTTATGCAAGTCGTTAGTCCTGCATACTCAATTCCCCACCCAGAATCTATGATTTTATTTCAGTGTCCTATACACATGATACATGTACATCGAATCCAGGTCTGTTTGCCCAAAAACAAGTTTGCGCGCATTCATGTTTGCCCCATTCACTTTCGCACCCTACATGTTTGCACCCAAAGTCCTTTTGTACCCTTTTTATTAGTTTTGTGATTAATAATTTGGTAATTGAGTTTTGGTATAAAGTATATTGTTATAAATAATTTTTTTTCATTTCTTCAAAATAAAGTGTTATTATGAAGGGTTTTTTTTGTGTTGCGATCTTTCATGTTTTTCATTTAAATTCTTCAATGTTTCACTCATACCTGGCTGCAGTATTTATATTAAAAGGAGATAAAACATAATTTTCATGTCTGTTTGCACCCTATACATGTTCACATCCTGCAATGTTTTTCTCATACCTATCTGCAGTATTTATATCAAAGCAAGAGACCAAATTAAGCTTAAACCAATTAACAGCAATCATCTATGTACATAAATAACATTTAATAATTAATCATCAATTTGATAAAAATAAACAACATTTGATATGATATGAACCTTCTTTTTATTCTGGAAATATACATATTTTTTATTAGGGAATATATATACCGTATTTATTCTATTTAAAGCCCCCCTTCTAATTAACGCCCCCTACCGAAAATCGTGCGTTCAGAACTTTTGACTTCTAATAAACGCCCCCATTTTGTAGTTAAAAAAATAAAATTGAAACTTACACATTACAATATTTCAAAGACATCGACCCGGCGGTAACTCAGAAACATGAAACGAAAAATCAATAATGCCCATGTTTTAATCCAGTCCGATAATACAACACAGTGTGCACAAGTTCCAAAAATAGATCTGTCAGTTACACAGTACGCTATTAAAGTTCAACGTTATAAACAGGCATGCATTTCTAAACTAATATTGAATAAATTTATACATCAAATGTTATTGTTAACGCACGCTTGTTCATTCGAAAATTTATTAACAAATTATTTGATGAGGTCACATTACCGATAAACGCTACTTATAGATTATGGAGACAATAAGAAACACGTGTATGTTACTATAGTCTGTTTAAAAAAAATTCAGGTAAAGGTCTATGAAGTAAGGTACGAAATTCATTTCTCTAATTGACGCCCCCCTTTTGGAAATTGTCTTCGCCCCTGGGGCGTTAATTAGAATAAATACGGTACATATGAAAAAATATATCTAATAATTCAACTTGAATTTCAATAAAAATTGGATGCAAATGTGTAAGATGCGAACGGGTGTAGGGCACAAACGTGTGTGACACATATAGATTATCGCTGGGTTGAATCTGGTCTTTTCCCTCTTCCTAAGACAGTTTTACTCTTGACGAAAGCAAGCTTGATAACATCTCCTCTCGCATTGTGATTCGCTAATAACTTCTTCTCTCACATTGTGACGTGGCTGATAATGCCTGGTCTTGTTATGAAGCCTTGATACGAGAATTATGGAGCGACTGAGCAGGGTGATATAGGCATAGGGAAGGACGATAACATGTTTATTAGGGTCAAAATAGTCCAAATAATCATGACGTCTGGCAAGGCTATTTTAATTTTTTGGGACACCGTCATAAGAAGGCGTCCCAGAAAAATAATAAAATAGCCTTGCCAGACGTCATAATTATTTGGACTAGGCACGAAACAGACCTGATCCCTTTACATCCTGGGGCTAACTTCAACCTTTACAGTTAATAAAGATTGAGGTATTACATGTATGGGAGAGTATTTGATTTTTATCAAATGGACCTTTGAAAGTGGAATTGAAATATGACTAGTTTGGGACCTTTATTCTTGAAAGCAAATATCAACCTAACTCATTTACTGGTGTTAAAACTCATTAGTCCAAGATTGCTCTGACGTCCAATGGCTGTTTGCCACAATTTGCACAAGCTGGCTGTGGCTGCGCCAGCGTGGGTCCCTCAGTCCAATCATTTCTGACGAAACAGCAGTTGGATGTCAGAACAATCTCGGATTAAAACTATATAAAGATTATCTTCATGGTCAACATAATTTTACGTATATAATTTATTAATTTGATATTATACTGTAGTTGTGTTGATGTTGATGTTGTCGTGTATTTTTCGGGCATCAAATGGATTACTTACTCGAAAAGTGTGATCATTGCAGTAAGTCGATGCTTTGGTCCATCGGGCATGTTGACTCTCCGACACCTTCAGATATCTTTTAGATTTAAAGCCATGGTTATGTATTCTTGTCATAACTGTAGCTACCAAACGTTACGTTACAGCAGACGACTGTTGTTGTTTACAAATGGCGCCGGAAATCATACGATGTCATAATCGTGCGATCGCAAAATTGTTTCCATAAAACAACACTAAAACAACTTTCATTTAAAAACAAAAGTTTCAATATATTCAATCTTATAATAAATTTTATATTTATTGTTTATTTGTACAATAATGAGTTTCGTACTTTACCGACAGTTCGAGTTACGCAGAAAATTCAAATTCGTCAGGTTCATATCTCCTTAAGTATTACTTATACTGTTCAAGAGATATCATGTCCCTTTAAAACATATGAAGTGCTAACTGTTTCGTTTCCTTTCTCTTAAATAAGTCTGACTAAATCAAATGTTAGGAACCTAGCATTTCCCCATAACATGGATCTATTAAGTTCGATATTGGGTCCCGATGGCGTCACTGTTCATGAGATTTTAGATGTAAAAAGTTGTGGTACGAGTACCAATGATACAAATGTCAACCCGGAGCTTTGAGAAAGGAAAATCTAAATCTGTTGTTTACTTTGATTTGCCTCAACCAAATGTTTTGAAACTTATTCACAATGCTTATGGTCACAAAATGGTCAAAATTACGCGAATCCTGCATCTATATGTGGAAGTTTACTAAAAAAAAATCACAAACAGGGGCATCTGTGGTTAATAGACATATTCTACATTTATTTCAGTAATTAGCTTATTTACTTCCATCGAATACTTCTTTTAATAGACTTAACTTGCACATTTTTTTTCAGGATCTCGGTGCAATTTGGTAACAGACAGTGATATTTCAAGTTAAATGTGACCAACTTAACAAAGTGTTTCACTAGATTGAGCTCTCTGTCTAAGTGTACTTTAAAGGTTCTTAGAATTGAGTTCAGTTTATTGATATGCGTATATCTTCTGTGTGAATTTTTAAGATGTAAAAGCAGACTATCCATACCTACATGTCCATGAAATGAAATCTAAGGTAAAATGATTGAAACATTTTGCACTATCCATCACAACTGGCAGCACATGATGCTACTGAAGCAGTATATTTTCTTACTTGATTTTCATGGAAACTAGATATCATTGAGATGGGAGCCATCTCTGTGGGCCCCGCTGTGAATAATGTGCATTAAAAAATTGTATCTTTACCATAGGACATGGGTTTGTCAACTGAAATCAAAGTTTTTGAACTTGACCTTTGACCTAGGAAGTTGTAAATAAATTATGACACACCCTTTGGTGTTGGTTTATAAACATGTCAAGTATAAACTTTGAAATGATAACGGTTCTCAAGATATAGAGCGGACACGATCTTTACCATAGGATATGGGGTTGTCAACTGAAACCAAAATTTTTGACCTTGAACTTTGCCCTAGGCAGTCGTTCATAAATTATGACACACCCTCTGGTGTTGGTTTATATACATGTCAAGTATAAACTTTGAAATCATAACGGTTCTCAAGATATAGAGCGGACACAATCTTCACAACAGGACACAGGGTTGTCAACTGAAACCAAAGTTTTTTTACCTTGACCTTTGACCTAGGAAGTTGTACATACATCATGACACGCCCTCTGGTGGTGGTTAATAAACATGTAAAGTATAAAGTATGAAATCATAATGGTTCTCTAGATATGGAGGGGACACAAAGTTCAAGTGTTACGGACGGACAGACGGTACGACAGACGGACGGACAGACTGATCACTATAGGGCGACCCGCCTAAAAAAGTTTTTTGACCTTGACCTTTGACCTACGAAGTTGTACATACATCATGACACGCCCTCTGGTGGTGGTTAATAAACATGTAAAGTATAAAGTATGAAATCATAATCATCGGACGGACGGACGGACGGACAGACTGATCACTATAGGGCGACCCGCCTAAAGGTGGGGCCCTAATTAAAGGATTTAGTTTCATCTGAACCAAACAATCTTTTAAAAAATAGAGAATGGAAATGTGGAAGCTGTAAAAGAGACAGTAACCATGTCAAAAGAGCAGAAAGCAGTCAAACACCACTAATGGGTCTTCAACAAAGCGAGAAAATCCCTCGCTCAGAGGAAGGCTTCAGATGGCCCATAACAAAATGTGTACCAGTTCAAACTCCAAATCATAAAAATTAACTTACAATTAAAAACATACAAGACTAACAAAAACCAGAGACTCCTGACTTGACGTCAAAGTAATCATACCAAGAGACTCACCCAATATGCAAAGGTCAAGAGTCAAAAAGTCATAGTCTGGTCAAGAGATCCTTGTCAAAAAACCCAATACAAAGCGGATTTTGAGAATAGGGTCATCGTGGTACACAAAACTATCAATATATCTATATATCTAATATATATATAAGAAGATGTAATACGAGTGCCAATCATACAGTTAAATCTCCATTTAATTCAAACAAAATATACAAGTTTTACATTGAGGGCAAAGGTCAAGCTCTCATGAAGTTTCTCGTGCCAATAGACTCATCATCTTATGACAATACATCTACATGCCACATATTCAAAAGCAAGGTCAATTGAAAATTATATTTTGAGGTCAAGGTAATATACCGAGAAACACACTGCAACATGATGACACACCCAACGTGCATACATGTAGGTCAGGAGTCAAAAAGTCAAAGTCTGATCAAGAGTTCCATGTAAAATATACACACAGCAGTCCTGCACGAAAGCTCATTATGGTACACGTAACAATGTCTTATGTCATGATGCACTACACATGCAAAATATAGAAAACCTAGGGCAAAGACAGAAACAGAAGACATATTACTAAACTCAATTGAATGGTACTTGTATTGCAGGTCACTACAATTGCCTTCAACAAAGAATATAAACTCTTGCAACAATGCAAAGTTAAACTCGTCTTTCACTTAAGTTTGAGCATGATTCTTTGCAACGATTATCTTACCACTGTTATTGAGAATCAAGTCGTGCAGTTATGTCAATAAATGAAAACGGTAAGTTTAGACATTCAAACACTAAAATCTAGGGTTTACCATTAATTTTTAACCCAACCATATGATAGTACTATGGTAAACTTATGGAAACACATGCTACAGTCATGAAATTGAATATTTGAATTAGTACGACCAGAACAATACAAGACAGAGTTGTAAACTAAAGAAAGTAATGATACATATCGAATTTTTAATCCCAATGCACAAATTAGAAACCATGGTTTTCATTCAAATTATTTATCTAAAATGTACGCTTGGGTTAAACAATGGAAATTAACACTGTATATTTATATAAACGATCAATCTTGTAAGGAAATAAATAAATTATGACAGAGATGACATTTATTTCCGACACTAGACAGCTTGAAAAATCTTGCAGTCTCCATAGGATCATCTCTCTCAAATTATCCACCCTCCCATATGTGTATACCCCATCCACACCCTCCTCTATTTGTATACCCTATTTCTACCCTCCTATATCTTTATATTGTTATTTTACAGCATTTTATAGTTTTTAGTGTTATCACTGATATTGTTAAAATAAGGAAATAAATAAATTATGAAAAAGATGATAGGTATCTCTGCCACTACACAATTTAAATACAGAAATTTGAAAAAAAAATAATAGTGTTTATAGGATCATCTCTTTCAAATTATTTTCAAAGTGCCAACACAATATAGAATTATTAAACAATTTTTATTTCCCCATTATTGAACATACAAATATTGTCTAGTAATTAGTCTTTGTTATAATTGTCATGACAACGGATTGGTGTAAGTTTTGTTTGACAAGTTGTTTGTTTACACTGACTTTAACAAGTGAAACTGCGAGCTACTGCTCACTGATGATACCCCCGCCGCAAGTGGATAATATTAATAGTGTAAAAATATGCAAGTGTTCGGTAAACAGGAAGTTGTCAAGTGATAAATCTGAAAACGCATCACACGGTATAGCTGACTTATATAAATCCTGAAACCAAATTTCAGAAATCCTTGTATTGTAGTTCCTGAGAAAAATGTGACGAAAATTTTCAACTTGGCTATCATGTGTAAAATCATACAAGTGTTCGGTAAACAGGAAGTTGTCGAGTGATGAATCTGAAAACGCATCACACGGTATAGCTGACTTATATAAATCCTGAAACCAAATTTCAGAAATCCTTGTATTGTAGTTGCTGAGAAAAATGTGACGAAAATTTTCAACTTGGCTATCATGTGTAAAATCATACAAGTGTTCGGTAAACAGGAAGTTGTCAAGTGATGAATCTGAAAACGCATCACACGGTATGGCTAACATATATAAATGTTGATACCAAATTACAGAAAGGGTGGATGTGTAGTTCCTGAGAAAAATGTGACGAAAATTTTCAACTTGGCTATTATGTGTAAAATCATACAAGTGTTCGGTAAACAGGAAGTTGTCAAGTGATGAATCTGAAAACGCATCACACGGTATGGCTAACATATATAAATGTTGATACCAAATTACAGAAAGGGTGGATGTGTAGTTCCTGAGAAAAATGTGACGAAAATTTTCAACTTGGCTATTATGTGTAAAATCATACAAGTGTTCGGTAAACAGGAAGTTGTCAAGTGATGAATCTGAAAACGCATCACACGGTATGGCTAACATATATAAATGTTGATACCAAATTACAGAAAGGGTGGATGTGTAGTTCCTGAGAAAAATGTGACGAAAGTTTCATGGGACGGACTGACTGACGGACGGACGGACTGACGGACTGACGGACGGACTGACGGACAGACAGAGGTAAAAAAGTATACCCCCCCTTTTTGAAAGCGGGGGTATAATTACAGCCAGTATGATAGTCTATGTTCTTGTGTTTTATAGTAAACTTTAGACATTCAAGTCTATAACTTTTTCATATTTTAAGTCCAATTTAAATAATCATATGACTTTTAACTATATAGCCTTTAAATAGAATCCAACCATATCTTATACATCATTTTAGTGATTCATTACTTAATAGTTGAACACTGGGCAAATACTATAAAATATTACCTGATGTGTTGTAACTAAGGGATTGGCACCTCCTTGTTCTACCAGACATCTTGTGATCTGTAGATATCCCTCCCTAGCAGCCAAATGTAAAGCTGTGTATCCAATGATCTATAATATAACCAAATAACATGTAAATATAATGTACAATACTTTGTTATCAATATCAATAATATACAACATATCCTACAACTGACATTAAAACTTGTCTGATAAACTGGACATTGTTGTGTAATAAATATAAACAAAATATATATCACATGAATTAGTGGTCAAAACTGAATAAAATGACCAGTCACACTTGTATTTATATTGTATATAAACAACAAATAAACATGTTTTGTTGTGAAATGTCAAAACTTCCATTTATCCTGATATCTTAAAAAAATATTTTTTTCAAGAAATGTGTAAAATAATTATATCAATGGATTCAGTAGAACAAAACAAGTAAAATGAGACCCCACTTTATATGATTCTTACAAATATTTGTTCATTAAAACTGTCTAATTAACAACATGATTTAGTGTAGATTAATAGTAATGTGATCAGACTAAGTAGATAACATACATCTGTGATGTCGATCTTACATCCTCTATCAATGAGGAGTCTACAGATCTCCAGGTGTCCTCCCCCGGCAGCCTCCATTAATGCTGTCAATCCTCTAACCTGGAATAATACAACTGACATCAAAACTTGTCTGATAAACTGGACAATGTTGTGTAATAAATATAAACAAAATATATATCACATGAATCAGTGGTCAAAACTGAATAAAATGACCAGTCACACTTGTATTTATATTGTATATAAACAATAAATAAACATGTTTTGTTGTGAAATGTCAAAACTTTCATTAAACCTGATATCTTAAAAAATATTTTTTTCAAGAAATGTGTAAAATAATTATATCAATGGATTCAGTAGAACAAAACAAACAAAATGAGACCCCACTTTATATAATTATTACAAATATTTGTTCATTAAAACTGTCTAATTAACAACATGATTTAGTGTAGACTAATAGTAATGTGATCAGACTAAGTAGATAACATACTGATGTGATGTCGATCTTACATCCTCTATCAATGAGGAGTCTACAGATCTCCAGGTCTCCTCCCATGGCAGCCGTCATTAATGCTGTAAATCCTCTAACCTGGAATAATACAATTGACATCAAAACTTGTCTGATAAACTGGACAATGTTGTGTAATAAATATAAACAAAATATATATCACATGAATCAGTGGTCAAAACTGAATAAAATGACCAGTCACACTTGTATTTATATTGTATATAAACAATAAATAAACATGTTTTGTTGTGAAATGTCAAAACTTCCATAAAACCTGATATTTTAAAAAAATATTTTTTTCAAGAAATGTGTAAAATAATTATATCAATGGATTCAGTAGAACAAAACAAGTAAAATGAGACCCCACTTTATATGATTATTACACATATTTGTTCATTAAAACTGTCTAATTAACATCAGGAATTAGTGTAGATTCAGTATCATTGTTCATTTTCATAAAATATTTTTTTTTAAGAAATATGAAAAAAAGTTATATTTTCTGATTCAGAACAATAATACGAGTAAAATGAGACCCCACTTTATATGATTCTTACAAATATTTGTTTCGTTAAAACTGTCTAATTAACAACATGATTTAGTGTAGATTAATAGTAATGTGATCAGACTAAGTAGACAACATACATCTGTGATGTCGATCTTACATCCTCTATCAATGAGGAGACGACAGATCTCCAGGTGTCCTCTCTCGACAGCCTCCATTAATGCTGTCTCTCCTAAACCCTGGAATAATACAACTGACATCAAAACTTGTCTGATAAACTGGACAATGTTGTGTAATCAATATAAACTAAATATATATCACATGAATCAGTGGTGAAAACTGAATAAAATGACCAGTCACACTTGTATTTATATTGTACATAAACAATAAATAAACATGTTTTGTTGTGAAATGTCAAAACTTCCATTAAACCTGATATCTTAAAAAAATATTTTTTTCAACAAATGTGTAAAATAATTATATCAATGGATTCAGTAGAACAAAACAAACAAAATGAGACCCCACTTTATATGATTCTTACAAATATTTGTTCATTTTAAAAACTGTCTGATTAACAACAGGAATTAGTGTAGATTAATAGTAATGTGATCAGACTAAGTAGATAACATACCTCTGTGATGTCGATCTTACATCCTCTATCAATGAGGAGTCTACAGATCTCCAGGTGTCCTCCCTCGGCAGCCATCATTAATGCTGTCCATCCATATCTCTGGAATAATACAACTGACATCAAAACTTGTCTGATAAACTGGACAATGTTGTGTAATAAATATAAACAGAATATATATCACATGAATCAGTGGTCAAAACTGAATAAAATGACCAGTCACACTTGTATTTATATTGTATATAAACAATAAATAAACATGTTTTGTTGTGAAATGTCAAAACTTCCATAAAACCTGATATCTTATAAAAAAAAAAAATTTCAAGAAATGTGTAAAATAATTATATCAATGGATTCAGTAGAACAAAACAAACAAAATGAGACCCCACTTTATATGATTCTTACACATATTTGTTCATTTTAAAAACTGTCTGATTAACAACAGGAATTAGTGTAGATTCAGTATAATTGTTCATTTTAATAAAATATTTTTTTTTAAGAAACATGAAAAGGAGTAATATTTTCTGATTCAGAACAATAATACGGGTAAAATGAGACCCCACTTTATATGATTATTACAAATATTTGTTCATTAAACCTGTCTAATTAACAACATGATTAAGTGTAGATTAATAGTAATGTGATCAGACTAAGTAGATAACATACTGTTGTGATGTCGATCTTACATCCTGTATCAATGAGGAGGCGACAGATCTCCAGGCGTCCTCTCAAGGCAGCCCTCATTAATCTGTTATGTTCTGAAGTAATTTGTAGTTGGGTGTTTTATATTTCTTATGTACAATTTGTTCTGTTCTGAAGTAACTTGTAGTTGTGTGTTTTAACCTGCTTGTGTACAATTTGTTATGTTCTGAAGTAATTTGTAGTTCTGAAGTAATTTGTAGTTGTGTGTTTTATATTTCTTATGTACAATTTGTTCTGTTCTGAAGTAACTTGTAGTTGTGTGTTTTATACTGCTGGTGTACAATCTGTTATGTTCTTAAGTAATTTGTAGTTGTGTGTTTTATACTGCTGGTGTACAATTTGTTCTGTTCTAAAGTAACTTGTAGTTGTGTTTTTTTACTGCTTATGTACAATTTGTTCTGTTCTGAAGTAACTTGTAGTTGTGTGTTTTATACTGCTGGTGTACAATCTGTTATGTTCTGAAGTAACTTGAAGTTGTGTGTTTTATACTGCTGGTGTACAATTTGTTATGTTCTGAAGTAATTTGTAGTTGTGTGTTTTATATTTCTTATGTACAATTTGTTCTGTTCTGAAGTATCTTGTAGTTGTGTGTTTTATACTGCTGGTGTACAATCTGTTCTGTTCTGAAGTAATTTGTAGTTGTGTGTTTTATACTGCTGGTGAACAATTTGTTCTGTTCTGAAGTAACTTGTAGTTGTGTGTTTTTTTACTGCTTATGTACAATTTGTTCTGTTCTGAAGTAACTTGTAGTTGTGTGTTTTTTTACTGCTGATGTACAATTTGTTCTGCTCTGAAGTAACTTGTAGTTGTGTGTTTTATACTGCTGGTGTACAATCTGTTATGTTCTGAAGTAACTTGTAGTTGTGTGTTTTATACTGCTGGTGTACAATCTGTTATGTTCTGACGTAACTTGTAGTTGTGTGTTTGATACTGCTGGTGTACAATCTGTTATGTTCTGAAGTAACTTGTAGTTGTGTGTTTTATACTGCTGGTGTACAATCTGTTATGTTCTGAAGTAACTTGTAGTTGTGTGTTTTATACTGCTGGTGTACAATCTGTTATGTTCTGAAGTAACTTGTAGTTGTGTGTTTTATACTGCTGGTGTACAATTTGTTATATTCTGAAGTAATTTGTAGTTGTGTGTTTTATACTGCTGGTGTACAATTTGTTATGTTCTGAAGTAATTTGTTGTTGTGTGTTTTATATTTCTTATGTACAATTTGTTCTGTTCTGAAGTAACTTGTAGTTGTGTGTTTTCTACTGCTGGTGTACAATTTGTTGTTCTGAAGTAATTTGTAGTTGTGTGTTTTATATTGCTTATGTACAATTTGTTCTGTTTTGAATTAACTTGTAGTTGTGTGTTTTTTACTGCTGATGTACAATTTGTTCTGTTCTGAAGTAATTTGTAGTTGTGTGTTTTATACTGCTGGTGTACAATCTGTTATGTTCTGAAGTAATTTGTAGTTGTGTGTTTTATATTGCTTATGTACAATTTGTTATGTTCTGAAGTCACTTGTAGTTGTGTGTTTTATACTGCTGGTGTACAATTTGTTCTGTTCTGAAGTAATTTGTAGAACATTGTTTGTTTTAAACTGCTTATGTACAATCTGTTATGTTCTGAAGCAACTTGTTTTTTTTATTTTTTATACCTCTGTTATTATAGTTCTAAAGTAAATTGTTGTTGTGTGTTTATGTACAATATTCAACATTTTGAAGTTACTTGTAGTTTTCACTGTTTCACTGTGCTTTTATTTTAAGTTACATGTAGTTTTGTGTCTTTTTTTGTTCATGTACCATAAAAGGCTGTGTCTTCAAAAGATGTTTCTATGAATTATTAAAATAAGGTAGTTTTGAATGTGACTATTTTACTTACATCTTGATTATCAATATCTGCACCATTCTGTAGGCTTAATTTTAAGGCTTCTGTATCTCCCTCCGAAGCAGCTGTAGTAAGTTTCTGTAAGTATAAGATATAAATTACATTTAATCTTGATAATCAATGTCTGCACCATTCTGTAGACATAATTTTAAGGCTTCTATATCTCCCTTCCCAGCAGCTGTAGTAAGTTTCTGTAAGTATAAGATATAAATTACATTTAATCTTGATTATCAATGTCTGCACCATTCTGTAGACATAATTTTAAGACTTCTATGTCTCTATTCCCAGCAGCTGTAGTAAGTTTCTGTAAGTAAACCGTAATAAAAATATATTGTAATAAATGTCCTTACTGTTAAATTAGGTAATAATTATGTATTCTTCTGTTTAGCAATGACTACATAAATCAGTAGTATCCTTCCTTCAAATAACAGACAGAGAGGAATTCTTTTAAAGGGAAAATTCACGATTTTTTACTTATGGTTTAAATATGTTCATTATGACATAATATATATATTCACAAAGTTTTATCGCTATATGTGCAGTAATAAAGGAGAAATTCAATAATTAATGAAAAAATATCAACTACTTCCTGTAGGTCGTGACGTTTTCTCCTGATTTTTGCATGCCGGGATTTAAAATACAATCATTAAAAGTCTTGGTTTTTAATCATATTTTAACGTAATCGTAAGCGCGCCGATGACTTATGCTTTATCTAATAACCATCCGATAATAAGAAGATAAAACGCACAGACTTTCAATTGTTCTCATTCGTGAGATAAATTATCTATGTTAAACGTATATATTCGAATTATTTTTGTAGACAACACAAAAAGTTATAAATTTATTTTTAATAAATGCATTTTCGGACTGATAAGGTGAACAAATTAAAGTACAATAATCTGTAAAGACAATATGTTGGTGTACTATTATTGACCTTTTACTATCTCTGCTATGGCTAGGTTTATACGATGTGTGTATTCACGGTTCTGTGGCAATACTCGTAGATGGCTTGTTGAAAGGTAAATTGTTATTTGCACTTCGGTATTTAACCACGCCTCTAGGGCACACCTTGCCAGGTGTGACTGTCTATTCGGATCAGTGGTAGCATTTAATACACACATTAAAAATACATATTCAAGTTGGTGACAAATAAAAATTGGTCGCCGTGGAATTATTTAATTATATTTGGTGCTATTATTTATTTGAATTCAAATAAGTTAATTTACTAAGAAATACACAATTTTCGGTTAAAGACGGGAAACTTAATTCATATGTCAGAATGAAATGATATACAAGTCTTGTCCTTGATTTATGTCTCATAAAAAAGGGGGACTTAGAAATTAGAAATAGCTTTACTAAATCATTTTTATTTGTCTTTATTAGGTGAAAAAATGTACGAGAACACTTACATTTAGACTTTTGAAAGCCATGTATTAATTAATATATGAAACTATCTGAAGATAACTCTACCGAAGCGGAATATAATATGTACGAATAAAGAAAAAAATATTTTTGTAATGGAATCGAAAAGTTACGAATAGATATTCTTTTCAAGTGTGATAAACGTCAACCAAATTTATTCATAATCGGGAACGTCCTTATTAAAATCTGAGACAACTATAATAATCGTCGTCTCCCAACGTATATATATACTTAAATAACTATTTGATCAACGATGTTTAAAATTAAAAGACAACGAATTTAATGTTATCTTTCCCTATTTTTGAATGTTATTATAAGTCTGTTCAACTTGCAAGAATACCCCTAAAGCGGACAAATATCCGACAAGCAGTTTATTCTTTAAATTGATGTCATTGAATATCAAGAAAGAAAATAAATCCCGAAATTGATACTCAATAGTTTTCCTAGAAAATATTCACATTCCTTGGGGATTATTAGTGTACGTCCAGTTGCATATATTTTACATGAATGTTGGAACAATTGTGATGATGACGAATTTCGTCCTTTATTCGAGAACAATCTAATTGATATATAAATCTGTGAGTTTACTATGTTCTTAACTTCGATGAACCAAAGCAAGTTATAAATTGACCTGTATTTAAATCAAATTGTTTCTTTTTTCTTCTTATTCTTCTTTTGGTATACAATAGTCTATCGAATTCGTTGATTACATACTGTTGGCAGACGTGGACTAGTCTATTTACAAAACTTTTACCACAATTTACACAAAATGTATGTTTCTTTCTTATGTTCAATGTATACATGTATACATATTTTAAATTGCGCTACTGACTATAGTTCCGTAACTTTCTACCAGGCGTATGTATACACGAATCGTCGACAAGTGCGCACATTTTTTTAGATCAATAATTCTGGTATGTTCTAATCTGTCCTAAACTATTGACAACGAGTATATATTACATTTTCCCAAATTAACCCTTGGAAAAATATGTAAATAGATTTGTATTTCTTCAATTATTTTTTTTTGTATTATTTTTTTTTTTATAAATAATATTCTTTACACCAGAAATGTTATTTATAAACAAGCGTATGAGTTCAGTAATGGCTAGTATATTATATCACTTTCGGACACGCAAGACAAAAATGTATATTATACATGCACCTGATAGTTCAAAATGGAAAGTTATAAGTAACGGTCGTGTACACTGATCAATACCTACAGAAGTGAAACGATGCATGAACTTGCAAGCCCGCCGGACAGGAAATCGATTGAATACCTGGACGTGTCACCTTACACCCCTTCCAATACCTTTGGGAGTAATACCTTTAGCCATGCTGGTGATCAGATGAGGGAAGATCCGAATTTATTTAAATAAAGTTTATTACTTGAAAGAATTATGAACGAATTAGATTTTCGAAAACAATTTCCACGGAACACTTATTTATCATTTTATGACTTGAACTTTGACTTTTTAACTAATTACAATATTATCAGTTTAAAAATAACAGACTATATGGTTATTTAAAAACATAAGACCATTTTCCGTATCAAGTTAGTCAGTCAGATAAAACAACCGTACGATTGACAAGACATCGACACGCAATTACGACTACATCGTTTACTGTAGTTTTGTTCCTTTGTGGTTTATTGACATATCGGGATTTTTCATCGGAGAAGGTGACAAGATGGCGGAGAGTAGAGAACTGATACTCAAAATTTAAAATCGATGGTGATCTCTTATTTAGCGGAATAAAACTTTAATATCTATAAATTTGAGCATTTTTATACAGAATGGACATAATATCAATTTTTGATTTTTTTGCGAAGTTTCCCTTTAATAGCATAAAATTGTTGGGATTTATGCATTTTATATTATCAAGAAAAACACCAAGAGTGCACACACTGAAATGTCTCGCCTTCTTTACTATCATTGATATTATGTTGATAGTCCTAAAAAAAAAGCTTTATCACAACTGTCACATAAACCAAGAACAACTAAACATTGACCAATGAACCATGAAAATGAGGTCAAGGCATGTACAGCTAACAATTCTTCCAAACAACAGATATAGTTGACCTATTGGTTATAGTTTAAGAAAACCAGACCAAAACACAAAAACTTAACACTGAGCAATGAACTGTGAAAATGAGGTCAAGGTCAAATAAAACCTGTGCGATTGACATATACATCATAAAATATTTCCATACAACAAATATAGTTGACATATTGCATAAAGTTTTAAATAAAAAGACCAAAACTCAAAAACTGAACTTTGACCACTGAACCATGAAAATGTGGTCATGGTCAGATGACAACTGCCAGCTAGACATGTACACCTTACAATCATTCCATACACCAAATATGGTAGACCAATTGCATACAGTATAAGAAAAACAGACCAACACACAAAACCTTACTGTAACCACTGAACCATGAAAATGAGTTCAAGGTCAGATGACACCTGCCAGTTGGACATATACACTTTACAGTCCTTCCATACACTGAATATACTAGATCTATTGCTTATAGTATCTGAGATATGGACCTGACCACCAAAACTTAACCTTGTTCACTGATTCATGAAATGAGGTCGAGGTCAAGTGAAAACTGTCTAACGGGCATGAAGACCTTGCAAGGTACACACATACCAAATATAGTAATCCTATTACTTATAATAAGAGAGAATTTAACATTACAAAAAATATTTTTTTTATTGGAAATGAGGTTAAGGATATGGACATGTGACTGACGGAAACTTCATAACATGAGGCATCTGTAACAAAATATGAAGCATCCAGGTCTTCAACCTTCTAAAACATGAAGCTTTTAAGACGTTAGCCGCTATCGAATCACTATCCCTATGTCGAGCTTTCTGCGACTTAAGTCGCAGACTCGACAAAATTGTTAACCTTCAAAAATATTTTTTTTTTTATAGAATCATGGACTAGATTTGGCATATCCTTGATTTTTCTTTCTTGTAGTATTTTCTGGACTTTGACCTTTGTCCTTTTAAAGACAAGTAATACACTTAGTCCTTTAGTTGCCCCTACTTTTGTCCTTTTTTAAGACATGTAGTTGTGTTTTTCATTCACTAAGTCCTTTAATTGCCTTTTAAAGACATGTAGTTGTGTTCCATTCACTTAGTCCTTTAATTGCCCCTAGGTACTTTCTCATTCTTTTTCATATCAGCTAGTAGAAATCTCTCTATTAACTTACTTAAAGAGGTAGACTGAATAAATGTAGATGTGGGATATAATAAAGCAATGAGATTGTAACCTAACAAGACAAAAAGTGTGTTGCATCAGTCAGCTCTTTATACCATAAAATAGATTGGTCTTATTCAACTCACATGAACTTAACAATGGCAAGGGGAGATAACTTCTGTATTTTTTTTTATGTAGAAAAATTGTCCCAATATTTTTTTCAAATAACTCTACAGACCTACTTAGAGTTACAAATAAACAAGGATTCTGAAGGTACTACAAAAATAATACACTATCTCCCACCACTCACTTTTAGAATCTTTTTTTCACCTTGCACCTTGCTTTGTCCCAGTTTTGTATTTTTTTGTTTTTGGAATAAGTAGTTTGGTAGTTCACTTAGAATTCTACTAGTTTTTATCTCAAGTTATCACATACTTGTATCTAATTGTACACTAATGGGGAACAAAACTACAAATGACAAGAAGACTATTAAGTAAATCTTACCTTATTCCAACTTTCCATTATAGCCTAAAAATAGAAAAGAATAATCATAGTCTATATATACTGTTGAGTTTTAATTGAGGTATTTGTGTTATTGCCAATTGAAACATGATCACTATGAGTGGTAAAATACTGACCTAATATTTTCATCTCCTTATTTCATTCAAATAATAAATAATAGCATTGAAACAGTAATTTATCTCAACTTTTCTGCACTATTTAAAGTTTAATAATAATGATAATGAACTGAACTCAAAACCTTAAAAATCTCATCACATACCTGAATGAGGTACAAATGTATTCTACAAACAGGGTGTGACTAAATGAGGTACAAATGTATTCTACAAGCAGGGTGTGACTTTTTCCATCAAACACCAGAACATCTATTGCACTTTCCCAGATCTAAAAATTTCAAAAGTTTTATTTACCAGCATTAAGACACAGATAAAGAACAATATTAAATATCATATTGCAGCTTCTCAAAACACTGTCTACGATCAACTAGACCAGTCACATTAAATTCAATGATTTTTTATTCTGTATGTGCCTGTCCACAGCCAGGACCTATAACGTAGGGGATGTAGTTAGAAGCTGTGTTGTACCATATTCATTTTTCCTTCATTGTTGTAGTACAAAGTAGGCTGTTGATTTTTTTTTCTTTTGAAATGTTTCACATTTTATTATACCATGTCTTTTTATAGATGATTATATGGTATGGGTTTTGGCTTTTTCTCATTGTTGAAGGCTATTGGACGACCTGTTATTGTTTATATATTTGTCCTATGGTGTAGGAATAATTTCATCATTGTTAATCATACCACACCTCCTTAAGGTAACTTCGAACTAGACAAATAGACTTGTGTCGCTGCATGCAACTGATAGGCCATTTCTGGAATCATGTCTTTCACCGGAAAATATCCTCAATTTCGCACCCTTTTGTGACATCATTTACCAGATAGAAGGCGGGCCTGTATCCCTGCTCTATTAAAGTTTCAAGCATTTTCAGAATTGTCATTCTGCAGAGTAGTTTAGAAATAATTTATTTTCCGTAAGTACGCAATCTTAATTCCCATACCACTTAAGGAGGGTCATCAACTTATTAAATTTTAATTTTCCAAATATTTTGTGCAATATACGATCAAACTTTTTCACCCATTCGCTCAACATGCATGACATGTGTTGGAAGTGATGATGCCTACATTTTAGTTATGTGGTGATGGAAGTCATATGACAGATTCAACTAACTACCGTATCCCGGAACTGGCATATTGAGGCAACATATTCACTGAGGCATAAATGATCATTCCCTTAAATCATTAATTATAAAGCCAAGAAAACTTTCATGAAAATTTTCTTTGTACAATGCACAACAGAAACTACAAGAATGTGTCCATAGTCATGATAGTACATGGATGCCCCACTAACACTATCATTTTCTATGTTCAGTGGACTGTGAAATTGGGGTCAAAACTCATAGGGAACATGTGTAAGAAGTTTCAAGTTGATAGGACTTCAACTTCATCAAAAAATAGCTTGACAAAAAGCTTTAACCTGAAGTGGAGCAGACACATTTTCTATGTTCAGTGGACCGTGAAATGGATTCAGCTCTAAATTTGGATTGTGATTAAATAGTTGACACAGCATAGGTTTCTGACACAGAATGAATGTGGTCTAATGAACTTTAAATAATTCTTTTGCCTTTGAGCAATTAACTATGCTGTTGAATATTAATCCTCTCAAAAAAATGTTTGAAGAAATTTTCTTTTTATTTATGAAATCTGAAATGAGAAAAATTTAACCCCCCCCCCCCCATTTTTTTTTCACATCCCCCTTTCCCTTTTCCCAAAACTAATCTCAATTCAAATTTCTAATGGAGTTTGCAACAATAACTACTCATTTAAATACATCATAAAATATTAAAATGTAAAATAAAGTGCTTGTTATCACTGAATGGTAAAGATTGTTTTAATTTATCAGTTGGTAGTAAAAGTGAATATACATTGTATATTGTATAAAACAATGATTTAAGTTGATTCAACTACTATTTTGGACAAAGAAAGATAACTCCAATTGAAAATTTCTTGCTATTGCATAATATTGTGCAATTAGATATTTCTTGCTATTGCACAATACTGTGCAATTGAAAATATTTGCTATTGCACAATACTGTGCAATTGAAGATTTCGTGCTATTGCGCAATACTGTGCAATTGAAAATATCTTGCTATTGCACAATACTGTGCAATTGAAGATTTCTTGCTATTGCTGAATACTGTGCAATTGAAAATTTCTTGCTATTGCACAATACTTAATATAATAATTTTGGATCCTGATTTGAACCAACTTGAAAACTGGCCCATAATCAAAAATCAAAGTACATGTTTAGATTCAGCATATCAAAAAAGCCCAAGAATTCAATTTTTGTTAAAATCAAACTTAGTTTAATTTTGGACCCTTTGGACTTTAATGTAGACCAATTTGAAAACGGGACCAAAAATTAAGAATCTACATACACAGGTAGATTTGGCATATCAAAGAACCCCAATTATTCAATTTTTGATGAAATCAAACAAAGTTTAATTTTGGACCCTGAGTTGGACCAACTTGAAAACTGGTCCAATAATCAAAAATCTAAGTACATTTTTAGATTCAGCATATCAAAGAACCCCAAGGATTCATTTTTTGTTAAAATCAAACTAAGTTTAATTTTGGACCCTTTGGACCTTAATATAGACCAATTTGAAAACTGGACCAAAAATTAAGAATCTACATACACAGATAGATTCGGCATATCAAAGAACCCCAATTATTCAATTTTTGATGAAATCAAACAAAGTTAAATTTTGGACCCTTTGGGCCCCTAATTCCTAAACTGTTGGGACCAAAACTCCCAAAATCAAACCCAACCTTCCTTTTATGGTCATAAACCTTCATTAAAATAAAATCCTTGTCATATGAGGTTATTTTTGATTTGTTGACTATATATTAACCTGTATACATCACCATTCTTACTTTGTTGGGTTGCTGTCTCATTGACATATATCTCACTTAGTAATATGATCCTAATATAGTTCACATATAATGTACACTTACCTATAATAACTTGACTGGACAAGGATCACATTGACTGGACAAGGATCTCATTGACTGGACAAGTATCACATTGACTGGACAAGGATCACATTGACTGCATGGACAAGGATCACATTGACTGCATGGACAAGGATCACATTGACTGGACAAGGATCACATTGACTGGACAAGGATCACATTGACTGGACAAGGATCACATTGACTGGACAAGGATCACATTGACTGGACAAGGATCACATTGACTGGACAAGGATCACATTGACTGGACAAGGATCTACAAAATACAAATAATCGAAGTTCAAACTAAAGGTGTCACACCACCAATTACTCCCTCAAATTTAGAACGTATGTGAAAGTAGGCCTACTCGGACAAAAAATAGTGCATTTGATGTCACTGTTTACTTAAACTACCCAACAAATTTGCAGAAATGAAACTTTTGGTGAAAGAAAAATATATTAAGACCATTTTGAGCCCAAATTTACTTGTCTATGAGTTGACATTAAAAATTGAGGATTAATGCGCTCCATAGTATACTAATTTAAGATTTCAAGAAAACCAGGGGTTATTTTTAGTGGTACATCCATTCGGAAGGTCTCTTCTTTCTTATATGGCTTTAAAGGTATGCTGAAAATTGGCATGACGAAAGGTGATACCTGTACGATTCAGGACATACCTGGTTTGTAAGAGGTTAAACTTAAGATAAAAAATTTAGAAAGCTATGAAAATTGCAAAATTTGGTTGTACAGATAGGGACTTTTAATTGGTGGTCTGACACCTTTAAGCAAAATGCGGTGAAACATCAAAATCAGAAAACAATTGTTTTTTTTGTTGTCTTAACTGATCATTTGAGATAATAGTCATATAGTAGCCACATTTCAATCTTTTTGGTAGCAAAATGTCACATATTGCAAATTTTGAGTTTGTGCTATTTTTAGCTTTTCCCACCCTGACAATATGCTTTTATATAAAAAATGTCCTAAATAATGTTATAAATGCACAGAAAGTTATTCTGTGGTGTTAAACATTGAAACATAGGTTGTTTACTACCCCCAAACAAATTTTGTCATGCAGATTAAATGAAATTATTTGATTTTTACCCCTTATATCATTGCGTCATAATATGTACTTGGCAGATAGCATAGCCTAATGTAAACACTGCAGAAACTCACAAAAGTACCATTTATTATTCCAAATGAAATTTTATATCTTAAATTTTATTAACTGATGTAAATAAACACAGTTAAATGACCATGACTGCACTTTTGATCAATTTGTAGTACTTTACTGACACCAGATGAAAAAAAGGGGAGTCAATATTCCTCGACACTTCAATACCTTGGATTTTTTACTAAATTCATTGCAAAAATTGTGGAAAGTCTTGAAAGTAGTAAAACAAACAAGGAAAAAACAGCAAACACTGATCTTGATATTGAAAGTTTATGTTCCTGTAGCCCAAAATGAAATTTTCAAGTATTTTCTATCAAAGTCATACATTACAGTAAGTTTAAATTGAGCTGTGAAATTTTTAATATAAGTCGCATAATGCTCAGATAGGCTGTTTTTAACTACAAATTGACTAAGGATTAAGAATAAAGCAAAATAAAAGATTTCTAATCAACTTTTTTGTCTCTTTAGGCCAGGATTTTTTAATTTGTTGGTTTACGGATCCGCCGACCCGATTTTGCAGATTTCCAGAATAAAAATAAAATTGACTTTTCATGCTTTTTTATTCCCGCCGACCCTAAGAAATGCATTATCCCTGAAAAATAATTAAAATAATTTTTTTTTATGAAATGAAATGTATTAATCACTAACAAAATTGATAACACTTGCTGTGGTGAAAAAATAAAACTTCCAGTTTACGTTTTTAAATATAGACAAATCAATTATCATAATAACTGACCTTAAAATGTCGTTTGCACAAATAATTTTGCGGAACGAAACTTGTGTTTAAAACCAATTACACAATAACTTCGTTTCCCTTATTTGTCATCAGTCTGTAAGATGCATCATCTCATAGAAATAGACTTGTTCAAATGTGGATAGGTTGAAGGCATCAAGTTGAAGTATTGAATATTAACAAATCATTTGGAATTTTCTTGTTTCATAGATAATAAAAAAATTATCGTCCATTTGGATAAAAAACGGGAATGCGAGACAACAGATTGACCCGATAATCTCGTTTTTCCAATGGACGAGTCTATTAGGTTTTTGACACGTGTGTTGAAACTTATTTTCGTACGACGTTTTTACATTTTTTTTCTTTATCAGTTTTCGTGCTTGAAGATCATTATTCACCAAGTTTTCTGGAATTGATTAAGAGCTATGCGAATCTATTTTTCTTGTTTCTGAAATGACGATTTAAGGTTCCACTAAAGTCAAAATATAGGACACTTCATAAACATCTAAACTTTGCCTGTAATATTCAACCTATAATGAATAAAGTTCTAAACTATGGGAACATATGTTCATGTAAACATACTTAACATATACACACTGTCAAAATTGTAAATAAACTTGAATTTTTTATGTTGTGGCCAAACCGGTTTTGAGGGTGAACACTTAATTTTCCAAAAAATCTGGAGGCTTGAGAGATGTCTAAATTCGTTAAAAATTGGTATGAATGAATACTGTAACATACAATGCAGTACAAGCTAATGTTGATTTTTTAAGAAAATGTATTGATTTACGAGTTTCAGCTAAATTCATGTATCTAAATGAACGAATATCAAAGATACAATACAGAAATTGGACAAAAATGTCATTGCAACTAATTTATTTGACAAATAAACACTAGTTTGTACTGCAATGCATGTAATAGTATTCGCCTATACCAATTTTATACAAATTAAGTCACCTCACAGGCCTCCAGATTTTTTGGAAAATTTAGTGTTCACCCTCAAAACCGGTTTGGCCACAACATTAAAAATTCAAGTTTATTTACTATTTTGACAGTGTGTATATGTTAAGTATATTTAAATGAACATTTGTTCCCATAGTTTAGGACTTTATTCATTATAGGTAGAAAAATACAGGCAAAGTTTAGATATTTCTGCAGTGTCCTATATTTTGACTTTAGTGGAACCTTAATTTCATCTTTGTCCGTGCACCCCCCTTTTTTTTACTGTAACTTATTAGACAATGTCAACAGCTGAGCAATAATATTTCATTGAACTAAAATTTAAGAAATGATGATAAAATGGCATAACAAACATACTGTTAGAAAGGTGAAATATATATTGATTTTGCATATTTTTCTGTTTTCAAAGATGATTTTTTTCTTTTTTTTTCCCGACCGACCGACCCGACTTTTTCATGGGGAAAATCCGTAAACCAACAAATTAAAAAACCGTGGCCTTAGGTGTCACACCACCAATTATTCCCTCAAATTTAGAACGTATGTGAAAGTAGGTCTACTCGGACAAAAAATAGTGCATTTGATGTGATTGTTTACTTAAACTACCCAACAAATTTTCAGAAATGAAACTTTTGGTGAAAGAGAAATATATTAAGACCATTTTGAGCCCAAATTTACTTGTCTATGAGTTGACATTAAAAATTGAGGATTAATGCGCTCCATAGTATACTAATTTAAGATTTCAAGAAAACCAGGGGTTATCTTTAGTGGTACATCCATTCGGAAGGTCTCTTCTTTCTTATATGGCTTTAAAGGTATGCTGAAAATTGGCATGACGAAAGGTGATACCTGTACGATTCAGGACATACCTGGTTTGTAAAAGGTTAAACTTAAGATAAAAAATTTAGAAAGCTATGAAAATTGCAAAATTTGGTTGAACAGATAGGGACTTTTAATTGGTGGTCTGACACCTTTGACAAGGCTAAAAAGAAAACACCAACAAACAACAGTACACAAAACACAAAATAAACAAGCATTCTGACATTATTGCATGGCATACATAGTCCCCTAGGACCCCTACCATTTAAAAAATCATTGTACTGGAACAAAATGTTAACTTGATCTATAACTTGTCATGGTTTAAACTATATAACAAAGACAAGTCAATATCTTCAAGCATGCATGACGACTCAAAGTGAGGAAAACTGATTATTTAAGTGAATTTTCAAAGTCCAAGGACCACAACTCTGTACAAAATCATCAGACCAGAACTTAATTCGAACTTGATCTGTAACATGTCATTATGAAGCAATAAACCAAATATTAAATCAATATCTTCAAGCACAAAGAAAACAAGCATGGCAATACATAGTCCCCTACCGGTTAAAAAAATCATTGTAATGGAACGAAATTCTAACTTGATCTATAACTTGTCATGGTGTAAACTACATAAAATAACAAACAAACCTACCACTTAATTCTTCAAACAATTTACTAAAGAGAAGGGAAAAAATCCAAAATGTCATTTATCTTAATACAATGTCTTTTAAAAAATGAGTTATTTCCCTTTGAACAAAAATCTAGTAATTAATAAGTATTTCATCAAAAATATAATTCTAGGGAAAGTTAATAAAAAATGAGTTATTTCCCTTTGAACAGAAATTTATTAATTAATAAGTATTTCATCAAAAATTTAATTCTAGGGAAAGGGCTTTAACTGAACAAGGAGAAAAGCTAAAATCGAACTTGACCTGTAACTTGTCATAATAAAACAATACACCAAATATCAAATCAATATCTTCAAGCATGAAGAAAAAAGTCTGGAAACTTATTTGCCGGACTGACAGACAGATGGACAGACAGACAGACGAACAGAGTGCAAACCTAAAGTCTCCTTCGACTTCGTCAGTAGGGGACTAATAAACAGCTGCGCCACGAGCGCATGATATGCCCGTCGTCTTGTGAAAAAAAACATTAAAAAATGTTTGGAATAACGCGAGGGTTGTTCAGGAAGTCATGCTAGGTATATCTTGACTCATTCCTTATTCCTGCTCAATAGGAAGTTTATATAAGCATGATAAGAGACAGAAAAAAAATTGCTCACAACATGTTTTATATGTTTTTTACCAAAAAGCTCAATAAAAATTCAATAACTCAAAAATAAAATAAAGAATCATCACAAAAAAATATACAGATCTTCAGATTAATATAACTAAGACATGTAAAAAGTGTGTAAAGATTTAAGCAATAATCATAAATCGTTTTTGAGATACGGTACGACATGTGAAAAAAACACACCCCTGTTTTAGTTACAAAGTCCCGTAACTGAAAAAGTTTTAATCTTATTTTCGCCAAAAAGTATACAGATCGTTTGATCATCATAAGAAACAACTATGTAATTTTAATGAAATTTGGATAAATTGTTCTCAAGGAATGGTGCGACATGGTCAGACGGACGCCAGACATTAGTATACTATAATACGTCCCGTCAAAATTTTGACGAGCATATAAAACCTGGAAAACTGATTTGCTGGTCTGACGGATGGACAGACAGACAGACATAGACAGACAGACAGACTGACGGAGTGCAAACCTAAAGTCCCCTTCGACTTTGTCGGTAGAAAAATAAAAACCTTAAGACTGAGCAACACAAACGCCACCAAAAGTTTGTGGTGATCTCAGGTGCTCAGGAACGGTAAGCAGATCCTTCTCCACATGTGGCACTTGTGTTGACATGAATGTAAGTACAAACCCACTGATAGGTCTATAATTTAAAAATGCTTGTCAATGGTTGAATACAATTTTGACCTCTTTCATTGAATGGTTGGTGTCTCATTGACAAAAATATCCCAAATGAACTTCATAGTCGAAAACTCTTATTTTTTTAAGCAATTTACATTGATATGTTTTGTTAGATATGTTAGTTTAGTAATCATGTAATTATGTCATGTATTTTTTGTTTCCCATATAAATACAGGTATGACAAATGTAGATGAGTGCAAATATTAATCCTGTTAGCTCTTTATTATCTCCCCTTTAATAATTCTAACATTGTCAATTGAAATTTTATTTCTGAATTTCATTTGACAAAATAAATACATGTAACTTAACGATTCAATACAATTTGACTATAATATTCACTTACCTTTACTAAGTATTAAATCGACTGTACTTGAATCAAATAAAAACGAACAGTAGATCTTTAAACTGAAAATACAAAATAGCTCAATTACAGTTTCAGATGAATATCGGTTAAACCATTTCTGAATATATTATGTATATACTTTTTTAGCTTGTAACAAGTATCTTGTAATGAATGAAACATGTGAAAGAGATATAACCTTCCATATAATGTATATATATAGTACCATACAAAGCTCGGTGTAGCAGTCTTCACGCTGAACTGCTAAATCTACAGGCCCGCAGCTCAATTTTTGAAAATTTTTAGTTAGATTCTGTTTGCCTGTAGGTCTGATTTTTACAGGCCCGAGAGCAATTTTACCAGCCTGGGCTGCCACTCGTCGTGAAGACTGATGTAGGAGTTTTTTTAGCATTGAAGGCTGTCTAATGCCAATAATGAAATTTTTTTTTTTTGATTAGATGATTAATAATTAATTATGATTTATTTAAGACTACTGTTTTAAATTGATTTATTTGTGTTTGGTGTAAAGTAAAATACAAGTAGTTAGCTTGGTAGAAGTAAAACAAGGAAGACTTTTAATGAATAAAATGAAAGATAACTATTTTTACCAGTTTGTGACGAGTTTGATAGCCATTTAGATTCTTCTGCCCTACTTTAGCAAGTCTAATAGACAGATGACTTAGTTTTTGAGTTTTTGACAGAGGCTGATTTAGAGGGTTTTACAGGGCTTTTTGTTGGGAAAATTTGGTTGATTGTTTAGGGAATCACTGAAGCATGACTGGAGCGGGTCCCATCTTAGTCAGTCAGTACCCCCACCCCCACCCCCTTTATGAAAATTTCTGGATCCGCCACTTTTTGATCATGACAATATTTATTATCAATTCTGTCCAAATAATTCACAAAAGAAAACCTGTTTACGTTTTTAGAATGTCACTATTTTATTTTAAACAATAAATAAACAAATTGTCTTTATTTAATAAAAATACACTATCAAAAGGACGATTACAATAAAGCACAAAACCTTTGATGCCTACGTAGAGAAGAAGAAGAAGAACGAGAATGGGAGCGAACGTGAATTTGGGCGAACGGACCCAGATTGGAACCAAGACAACATGGAGGCTTGTATAGGGTATATTGGGATACGGGATATTTGCAATTTTAATTTTAGGGATACTGGATATTTGTCCTAAAAGTACATGTAAATGGGATATGGGATATTGATGCATTTATAAGGATATTGAATTTTTAACATGAAAAAAAAATAAGTTGAATTAAAAAGTTAAGTACAGAAATATTTACATCTCACTTGATAAAACTGCCCCAAAAAGTTTAATATTAAAGGTCATTTTAGTGCTTTGTTGATTTTAATTGAGTTAATGGTCATTTTATTTAAAAGTCATCCAAACCCAAGCGAAAAGTATTGATCTATTTTCGATATTTATATGTTCATGTGTACTGAAAATTTTAAAAGTATTTGTTTTGCCTTCCATACTTCGTTCCTTATTGTTAATTTTCCTTTTTTGGATGGTGATGTTCCTTTGGCACTATCTTACAGTGTTTGTATATCACAACACCTCCGCTATGCCCGTGTCTGTTGTAACGTTTTGGATTTTAATGAACGAAATCTATGTATTACTGGTAAATAATATTAAGTCAGGGATTTAGTTACCACAAATCACTTAAAATCTTTACTAAATCATGTAAATTCTAGATTTGGTTTTGAAGTTTGGTTCTACCTGTAAATTTTTTTATTTCAAACGGGATATCACATCCTCATTTTTACGGAGATGTTGTTTACCGTGCCATTGGATGTTGGATGTGTAACGATTGATAATTTAGTCTCAGATGCATTACTTTTTATTAGTTGTAATTGGCTTTGAACTAGCTGTCAGTAACTGCAAGTACTCTCAGATCTGTACTTAGTGTCTTTTTGTTGATGGGATGTACAAGTACTCGGTCACGTCCACTCTCTGTTTTTGTTAGATGTATTTCTATTTGTATTCATCTGATGTCGATAAGCCTTTTTTAACTGATTTGTATAGTTCGTTCTTATGTTGCACCACTGTCCCAGGTTAAGGGGAGGTTTGGGATCCCGCTAACATGTTTAACCTCGCCACATTCTGTATGTATGTGCCTGTCCAAAGTCAGGAGTCTTTAATTCAGTGGTTGTCGTTTGTTGCTGTGTTACATATTTGTTTTTGTTCATTTTTTTTTATACATAAATTAGGCCGTTAGTTTTCTCGTTTGAATTGTTCTACATTTGTCATTTCAGGTCTTTTTATAGCTAACTATGAGGTATGGGCTTTGCTCATTGATGAAGGTCGTACAGTGACCTATAGTTGTTAATTTCGATCTGTGTCACGTGGTCTCTTGTGACGAGTTGTCTCATTGGCAATCATACCACATCTTTTTTTATATTATATGCTCATATGCATTGATAATTTTCTTGAAATAATCATAGATTTTTGTTAGATGTATCCATCTGATGAGTTAAGCCTTATTGTTGTCAATGTTTTTATTTGTTTTGATGCTTTATATGATTACAGGATATTTTATAGTGTTTTACCTCTTATTTTTTACGTGGCGTGGCAAGGATCTTCAGAGATCTCCACGTTTTACAGATTGTTCTGATGTGCAACGGCTGCTTTGCCAGACAAGCTGGGCCTAGTCAAAAAGTAGATATTTCGCTGTATAAACTATGTTAATAACGAATAATTACTAAATAATCAATGTAAATTAATATATTTTCTTTCTATTACTGGTGTTGTGAGGAAGGAAATTAAAAAAAAGTAACACAAGAGTGCACACGCTGAAATGTCTCGCCTTCTTTACTAATCATTGATATTATGTTGATAGTCCTAAGTATAAAGCTTTATAAAAAAACTGTCACATAAACTTAACATTAACCAAGATAACTAAACAAAGACCAATGAACCATGAAAATGAGGTCAAGGTCAGATGAACCATGCCAGGCAGACATGTACAGCTAACAATGCTTCCATACAACAAATATATAGTTGATTTATTACATAAATAGTTTAAGAAAAATAGACCAAAACACAAAAACACTGAGCAATGAACCGTGAAAATGAGGTCGAGGTCAAATAAAACCTGCGCGACTGACATATAGATCATAAAATATTTCCATACACCAAATATAGTTGACCTATGGCATATAGTATTAGATAAAAAGACCAAAACTCAAAAACTTAACTTTGACCACTCAACCATGAAAATGAGGTCAAGGTCAGATGACAGCTGCCCGCTAGACATGTACACCTTACAATCATTCCATACAACAAATATAGTAGATCTATTGCATAAAGTATGAGAAAAACAGACCAAAACACAAAAACTCAACTATAACCACTGAATTATGAAAATGAGGTCAAGGTCAGATGACACCTGCCAGTTGGACATGTACACCTTACAGTCCTTCCATACACCGAATATACTAGACCTATTGCTTATATTGAGGACCTTGCAAGGTACGCACATACATGTACCAAATATAATTATCCTATTACTTATAATAAGAGAGAATTCAACATTACAAAAAATCTGAACTTTTTTTTCAAGTGGTCACTGAACCATGAAAATGAGGTCAAGGACATTTGACATGTGACTGACGGAAACTTTGTAACATGAAGCATCTATATACAAAGTATGAAGCATCCAGGTCTTCCACCTTCTTAAATATAAAGCTTTTAATAAGTTAGCTAACGCCGCCGGATCACTATCCCTATGTCGAGCTTTCTGCAACAAAAGTTGCAGGCTCGACAAAAAATATTGGGATCTATGTAATTCATAAAGTTCAAGATCACAGAGTCAAATGTTGTGTTATTTCTTTGCAAAACAAGGGCTGTGCAAATTTTGCCTGCTGTAATAATATTGCAACAGTTAAGTGTAATGTAGGTACATTAGCAGAAAGCTTTCTTGTGTTAAATTTTGAGTTTATATTGAACTTGCATGCTAAATACCCACTTTTTGATATGGACGTGCTCTGACATCCCACAGTCTCAGCTTGTCTGGCAATACAGCAGTTGGATGTCAGAGCAATCTTGGACAAGAGACAGGGTTGCGTCCTTCTGTTCTTTCCAACATACATGTACATTTGTAGGTTAACGTGTAGGATGAAGTTTCTTATCAATGAAAGAAGAATGCTATCAAAATTATATTTTACAGTCATATGCATCACGGTTTGAACAATTAAAAACTAGAGGCTCTAAAGAGCCTGTGTCGCTCACCTTGGTCTATGTGAATATTAAACAAAGGACGCAGATGGATTCATGACAAAATTGTGTTTTGGTGATGGTGATGTGTTTGTAAATCTTACTTTACTGAACATTCTTGCTGCTTACAATTATCTCTATCTATAATGAACTTGGCCCAGGAGTTTCAGAGGAGAAGATTTTTGTAAAAGATAACTAAGATTTATGAAAAATGGTTCAAAATTGACTATAAAGGGCAATAACTCCTAAAGGGGTCAACTGACCATTTCAGTCATGTTGACTTATTTGTAAATCTTACTTTGCTGAACATTATTGCTGTTTACAGTTTATCTTTATCTATAATAATATTCAAGATAATAACCAAAAACAGCAAAATTTCCTTAAAATTACCAATTCAGGGGCAGCAACCCAACAACAGGTCGTCCGATTCATCTGAAAATTTCAGGACAGATAGATCTTGACCTGATAATCAATTTTACTTCAGTCAGATTTGCTCTAAATGCTTTGGTTTTTGAGTTATAAGCCAGAAACTGAATTTTACCCCTATGTTCTATTTTAGCCGTGGCGGCCATCTTGGTTGGTTGACCGAGGTCATGCCACACATTTTTTTAACTAGATATCCCAATGATGATTGTGGCCAAGTTTGGTTTAATTTGGCCCAGTGGTTTCAGAGGAGAAGATTTTTGTAATAGATTACTAAGATTTACGAAAAATGGTTAAAAATTGACTATAAAGGGCAATAACTCCTAAAGGGGTCAACTGACCATTTCGGTCATGTTGACTTATTTGTAAATCTTACTTTACTGAACATTATTGCTGTTTACAGTTTATCTGTATCTATAATAATATTCAAGATAAGAACCAAAAACAGCAAAATTTCCTTAAAATTACCAATTTAGGGGCAGCAATCCAACAACGGGTTGTCCGATTCATCTGAAAATTGCAGGGCAGATTGATCTTGACCTGATAAACAATTTAACCCCATGTCAGATTTGCTCTAAATGCTTTGGTTTTTGAGTTATAAGCCAAAAACTGCATTTTACCCCTATGTTCTATTTTTAGCCATGGCGGCCATCTTGGTTGTTTGGCTGGGTCACCCCACACATTTTTTAAACTAGATACCCGAATGATGATTGTGGCCAAGTTTGGTTTAATTTGGCCCAGTAGTTTCAGAGGAGAAGATTTTTGTAAAAGTTAACGACGACAGACGACGACGACGGACGCCAGACGCAAAGTGATGGGAAAAGCTCACTTGGCCCTTCGGGCCAGGTGAGCTAAAAAAGTCTGAAATTAGACCCCTTACACTAAATTTATCGTTTAACATCACATAAAAGAGATTGTTATACAAGGCTCTAAGATGGAACACTTCTTCTTTTGGACACATACATTGTATATTCATATTTAACACTAGAAGTATGCACTAAATTTCCTTTAACACAGTTAGTCGGCAAAAAGCTCTACAGAGCTTATGTTTGTATTTAATGTAACCCGACTTGAAATAAAATTTCTTATCTTATCTTATCTGTTTGTTTTTCCAGAGTCAAAATTGTTGACTTTGTGATGTCAGATGATGAGCAATGATGAGGAAAAAAATGGGCTTGGGAATGAATTTATAATGATTTTTTGGGATATTTCAAAATAGTTTTAGGGATATGGGATATTTGTAAAAAATAATTATTGGGATAATAGGGGTAAACATTATAGGGATACGGGATATTGAGATAAAAACTTATAATGGGATATGCATCATATGGGATATTGATACCCCCCCCCCCCCCCCCCCCAACCCCCCAACCCCTCAACATGGGATCAACTTTATCAAAATGTACGTCCGTCTTATATCTTAATTGAATCTCTGTGTTCTCACAATACCTTGGTATATCTTTGAGTAGGTTTTACCAAAAGCGTATGTTTAACAGTTTTACCCTTTCTTTCACAGGAAACATTTTTTTGTCGGGGCGCGAAACGGGTGCGTATAATATACAACTCGTTTCAGGAATTGTTTCTCCGGAAAATCTTAAGTCAGATGAGTTTTTTTTTCGCGGAACCAATCAAATTCAGTTTTGAATCCGGTTCCTTACCTGGAAGAAGAAAAGGTTGCAGTCAGGGCCGTAACTATATTGAGGCAAATGAGGTAAATGCCTCATGTTAGAAATTAAAAAAAAAAAAAACAGAAACAAAAGATTGTCTTAATATCAAATTGTTCTCACGGAAAGTGTCTAGCAAGAAGCAAGTTCTCTTCACTCTCTGGTGTCGCCCCTGCATGTTTTTCGTGATCCATGTTTCTATTTTACTTTTAGTTTTCAAAGTTGATTGTCTATTGTTTGTACTTCTGTGTCCCGGGTTTGTCTTTTGTTCATTTAAGGTCCTACTTTATAACTGTAGTCTTGGTGTTGATTTTCATTTGTAAACGTGTGGTTTTACAATGTTAAGCGGCATGCCCACCGATGTCCAGAGAGTGGAGAGAGGATATTTTAAGGAATAGACGATGCTACAAGACACAGAAAAAATGGTCGTTTCTGAATGGAGAATTGAACTTGATATCAAAGAATACAAAACTTGCTTTTCAGTTGTAGATAAAACTAGATAGCTGACAAGGTTTAAATTAAAGTAAGGTCACCAATTTCCCGATATCAAATAATTTGAAGACAAAAAACAGTAATGTATTGCAATATGAAGGGTTAAACTTGCATTAAGTCAGAGTCATGTCCAGACCCTTTAACAGAAAATAAAGGAATATGGAGTAAATGTGCACGAAACCTAATCACACACAAAGTCAATGCATAGAAAAAATACTAATGATCAATCGATTATGGTCAAAGTTGCTGGAGCGTTCTTCAACAATAAAAGAATCATTAATATCGAGTTGGTCCCTAGTGTAGACTTAAGCAGTACTAGTACTTAAAGTATAATACTGCACTGTCACTAAATTTAAATCTAGTCATAAAAAAACACCAAAGTTTAAGAACAATACAAGATGATAACAGACAGACAGATCCGGTATTAATGATTATGAGAATTAAGATTTTTGCTTTATCCTTCATATCGGTCTTTTAATGTTGTCCATAAAACGTAAAAGTCTTAAATTGTAATGAATCTATGTTTTTGCTTTGAGACCAGAATTTTGCGGAGAAAAAATAGCTAAAAATTAATTACGTTTCAATTTCAGAAAGAGTCCGGGAAACGCTCAGAATGCACAATTTTGCGTTATTTTCCTCAGAGCTTCTGGGGGCCTTGAGCGGCCCCCAGACCCCTCGCCAAAATTTTTTCGACTCGCTTCGCTCGGCGAATATATATATATGTCGTGTACAAGTTGCGATTATGTACAGGTTATAACATGTACAAAAATATTGTACATGTTATAACTTGTATAATGCAAAAATACAAGTTATAACATGTACAAAAGTACCTCGTACATGTTATAACCTGTACAAAATATTGCTTAAAAATGGTTTTAACTTGTACAAAATCGAAAAATAAGGATATGTTTCTATTATTGCAACAGATGTTATTAACCTCAATAATTTTTTCATAACTTTTTTATTATTCCTTCGTGTAACTTGGTTAGTGTGTTTTGTTCTTTTTTGATACAGTTAATGTCTAGGGGTCGGTATTACAAAGCATTCCTAAGACCTGTCATAAGATATATCTTAGGACATGTCTTATGCTCCTCTTAGGACTATAGCTATGGACATATCTTTATTTGATGAATTATAATTGTGAGTGTCCACTTTAAAGGCATAGTAAAATACACTCATTCTAGTTGACACTAAAATACATAAGAGGATAGACAGGATAGATGTGTCTACAAAGACAATTGGGAATGGAAATGGGGTGTGTGTTTAAAAGACAAAAACCCAGTCATGGAGCACACAACATCCAAAGGCCACAAATACATGCTCTCAAAGCTAGTAGAGGATATATATTTAAAACATCAAAATGACATTCGCTTCATGCAATGATCTTATAGTTCATAAAAAAAAAATTAGTTTAAAATTTACATTAGCATGCTGAAGGCCAAAAATGTTGAAGAGTAGATTCAAAGATATTGATAATGAAGCGTGGTCCAATGAAGAATATTTCAGCTCTCTCTTGCTTTTAAAGAGTAAGCATATAAGACATTGTTGTAGTCTCTGCATGCTATAAACAAGAGGGAGGAGTATTACTCAACTTTATTAGGCATCGTTCTTTAAATTTTTGGAAGAATTTAGTTACTAGTATCTAATGTAATTGTCATTGGGGAATGCAAGCTTTTAGTAAATAGTGTCACACTTATTTAAGCCATAGGGGACTGCATAAAACATACAATTACATGCAAACACATTTTGCCAGCATAAGTCATGAAAAATATATTTCTGAAACTTTGTGTGCATTGTCCTCTACTGAAAAAGACACGTTCTGGTCTATTTATTGTTGTTCTTTATGCATTGGTGAATTTAAGGGGGTTCGCGGGTCTAAATCATTTATATAGGATTTCTCTATATTTTTCTATAAATGAACTTTATCTTATGGTTAATAGAAAAATAAAATAAAAAAATGGGGACACCGTTCATTTGCGCTCACCATCTGCCTTCGAAAGAAGCATACATTTTTGTAAAGGTGTTTTTTTTTCTGTTGAAGTAATAAGTGAAATAAAGGTAATATCGAAATAAAAAAAAGAAATTTATTACAGAAATCGCTCAAATTTTACAATAATTTAGTTTAAGTACAGCTTATATGGAAATTATATTAAAAAAGATAGGTCACCGATGAGTTGAAAAAGATATTTCAATTTTAAAGCCAAAAAATGGCATTTTTCCACCAAAGGGAGATAATTTGGAACTTTTTCAATGATGTATACATTTTAAAAGTCATCTGGGGCCAGCCAACACGAATTGATTGTTTTGAATGATTTTTGTACCATATGAAAAAGTAACAACTACAAAAGGAAATAAATAAAATTTGTAATGATAAACAAATGTTTGATTTTTTTCTGAAATTTTTATACCCTCGAGCCTCCTTAAATGTATATTTTACTTCATTAAGATTTATCTTAAATTTTGTACAAGTTAAAACCATTTTTAAGCAATATTTTGTACAGGTTATAACATGTATGAGGTACTTTTGTACATGTTATAACTTGTATTTTTGCATTATACAAGTTATAACATGTACAATATTTTTGTACATGTTATAACCTGTACAAAATCGCAACTTGTACACGACATATATATTGCCTCACTATTAGAAGAGGCTAGTCAGGCCATTGCAGTGGCGGACCCAGGCCCGAGGAGACGTCTAGAGCGTACAATCTCTCCCCTTTTGATCGAAAAAAAAATATCATGCTACTCACGATTTATATGATGTTTAGGGTTACCATGGTTACATGCAAAGGAAATAAATCAATAATCTGTGTCTAGTTCACCTGACTGGATCAGTTTTATAAATGTTATAGTCAATGATACCTGTGCGTGTACAACCAATAAGGACGTTATACTTACTTCTTTGTTAGATGGACCTTTAAATAGCTTTATCTTTTTTAGCTTCCTATGAAAGAATACTTTAATATATAGCTATTAAATCATTTTACGGGACGGTAACCAAAGACGATTGAAAAACCTGTTAGACTAGTTTATAAATAACTTTCTTTAAACGAATAAATATGTCACGGCAATTTACACCAAAAGATTGTATTAAGATTAGTCCATCTTTTCTATTTGGTTTACTATTAATTGAGTTAAATATAAACTTTAAGTTAGTAAAATAATTAATTGAAACGTCGTCCTACTGGCAAATTAGTCTTGGCAATAGTCTTTGATACTATTACATATTTATTTTTGTATACCAAGGAAACAGATATGGGGCCAGTACAAGGAAGTATTCCCAAACGACCAGATTTAAACAGGGGCGGACCAGTCATTTTAAAAAAGGGGGGTCCCAACCCAGGACAAAGGGGGACAATTTGGGGGGGGGGGTCCAACTATATGTCCCCATTCAAATGCATTGATCGTATTTTTTATAATTTCCGAATGAGGTCCCCAAAGGTAAGGCCTATATGTGTAACATATGATACCTTTCACCAGTGGCGGATCCAGGAATTTCAAAAATGGAGGGGGGCCAGAGGGCACATAAAAAAAATAGGGGACCCGACAGTTAAAAGCCTGAGAAATGCACATAAACCCCAATGTTCGGCCATAAGGTGCCTCCTTGGTACGCCCCATTTTCATTAATCAGTACAATCAGAGCCTATGATATTTTCTAAAAAAAGATTAAATCGTGTAACACACAAATACAGATTATAAGCTACTTGAATTATTATCAGAAATAACTTAAATTACCTTTAAAAAACAATTGTCCACTTGGTTAAAATGAATTTCCACTTTCGTTTTATATGTAAACACACATACATAACGACTGTCGCAAAGACATTTTTACATACGGGTATCTAGAATGTAATACAATACCATTCAATACAATACAATATACAAATATATATTTATTTGAACCAATTAAAAATGCCGTTAAGTGATTATAATTGAACATACACCAGATAATATTACAATATTTCATTCATAAAAGAACGGGAGATTGTATATTTTAGCAGAGACATATTTCATTATCACTGAACTAGTATATATATATATTTGTTTAGGGGCCAGCTGAAGGACGCCTCCGGGTGCGGGAATTTCTCGCTGCATTGAAGAGCTGTTGGTGACCTTCTGCTAGTGTCTGTTCTATGGTCGGGTTGTTGTCTCTTTGACACATTCCCCATTTCCATTCTCAATTTTAATTTTACATGCATGTGTATATGATCTGTCTCTGATTTTAGTAATCATGGTAATCGATCCAAGGCTATTAATTTCAAAAAGGGGGGTCTGCGGTAACCGATGAAAATCATGCATTTTGACAATTTATTGCACATGATGCTGAGTCATAACTAAAAACATCTCAAGGGTTGACAATGTTGACTGGGTCATCTGGACTCCTCCCGTTCCGGCAGAAACTTTAACCCTTGATGAAGGGAGGCGTCCGTTTGACAGGGCGGGGATGTATAAATACCCTGCCACATCCGGTCAGAATCGATGCTTCGTGTAGAGAAAGTAGGTTAATTGGCCCTCTGCACGTGAAATAACACTTCGTAACAAATTCGTAAGGGGTTCAAGTTTCCCGTCCTTCATTCCGACCGGCCTACCTATTTGGGACTGATGGTTTCTCGTTCTGAATATGTATTAAATATTTGCCACTGGACGTTTTAAGCAACAACTAATTGATCATGTTGATAAATCATAACTGAAAATTATTAACATATTTCCAAAAATATCTTTTACCGTTTTGCATCTTAGCTCTTAAACTTGTTTGTAAGATGCACATATTTATTCGTTTAAAACTTAGTTTTATAGGGTTTTCAGTCGTCTTTGGTTCACGTGAAAAAAAATTGTGACTGTGGAATAATTTCAGTAAAAAAACCGGTGGGAGGTTGGTGGGGGGGGGGGGGGGGGGGGGTAGGGGACCGAATAGAGTGAAAAATAAAAAGGCAGGACAGAGATTACACTTAAAAAATGCAGGACAAAATTTTTCATCTTAGCCTTCCTCTCACCCCCCTTAGAAATAAAATGGTAGCTCCCTTACAACAATTATTACAGAACGTATCTCCATTGCCAAACATACCGTAGTTCATAAATGACGTCACAACCGTATATGTATATAGTTTGAAATTTTACAACACATATTGTAAAAGATAATATGTCGTCAAACTTTTCTTTGCTTCTATTCTATGGAAAGGGAATGATCGCATATTTGGTCTGCAGCTTGATAAAGTTGGGTTGAAGTGTGGAGGCATTTTTTACATACAGCCACTTCTTCAAGGACGGTAGTTTAAAATTTTACAACACCCATTGTACAAGGAAAATTTGGATACACGGGGGAGAGAGGTCCTACGTACTATGAAATAACAGGGGTCCCTACATTGCTGCTAAAACAACGTACACGGAACTTTACACAAGCGGATCTTAACGTTCGAGTTGCAGTTTGAGTTAAAATTGGAGTTATGCTTCGCGTTCAAGATAGATATCGAGCTAAAGTTCGAGTTTATTAATAAGTTCAAGTTTCGTTTTTTACACTTCGATTTAAGCTCCGAGTTAGAGTCGCATTTCAAGTTGAAAGTTAAACTTCGAGTTATGATTTGAGGTATTTAATTTGAGTTCGTCCTTCAATAAATTTTAATTGCGCGTCCAGAACTTTAAAAAAAACTGTAATACTGCTTCCATTTTTAAAACAGCAATGTCCAGTGAATTTAAGTAAGAATTCGAGTTGGTTTTCTTGTTAAATATTTGTTTGTGGCACACACAATTTTTTTATTGAAACGGTATTAAAATAAATATTAAAATATCCAAGACTCAATACTCAAAACGGGAAAAGATAATGATTCCAGTAGAAATGGTTCATAATCTCTCTTCGTCCCTCTTTACCTTTTAGAACTAGTTAAGCCGCACGTATCTCAATCAAAGTACCCCGTCAAAGTAGTCTCTCTTCGTCCCTTTTTTACCTATTAGAACTAGTTAAGCCGTACGTATCTCAATCAAAGTACCCCGTCAAAGTAGTCTCTCTTCGTCCCTTTTTTTACCTTTTAGAACTAGTTAAGCCGCACGTATCTCTATCAAAGTACCCCGTCAAAGTAGCCTCTCTTCGTCCCTCTTTACCTTTAAGAACTAGTTAAGCCGCACGTATCTCAATCAAAGTACCCCGTCAAAGTAGCCTCTCTTCGTCCCTCTTTACCTTTTAGAACTAGTTAAGCCGCACGTATCGCAATCAAAGTACCCCGTCAAAGTAGTCTCTCTTCGTCCCTCCTTACCTTTAAAAACTAGTTAAGCTGCATGCATCTCAATCAAAGTACCTCGTCCAAGTAGTCTCTATTCGTCCCTCTTTACCTTTAAGAACTAGTTAAGCCGCATGTACTAGTATCTCAATCAAAGTACCCCGTCCAAGTAGTCTCTCTTCGTCCATTTTTTTACCTTTAAAAACTAGTTAAGCAACCCGTATCTCAATCAAAATACCTCGTCAAAATAGTATCTTTTCTTCCGTTTTTTACCTTTAAGAACTAGTTAAGCTGCGTGTATCTCAATCAAAGTACCTCGACAAAGTAGTTTCTCTTCGTTCCTTTTTACCTTTTAGAACTAGTTAAGCCGTGTGTATCTTAATCAAAGTACCTCGGCAAAGTAGTCTCTCTTCTCCCATTTTTTTACCTGTAAGAACTAGTTTAGCCGCATGTATCTCAATCAAAGTACCTCGTCAAAGTAGCCTCTCTTCGTCCCTCTTTAACTTTTAGAACTAGTTAAGCCGCACGTATCTCAATCAAAGTACCCCGTCAAAGTAGCCTCTCTTCGTCCCTTTTTTACCTTTGAGAGCTAGCCAAGCCACAGGTATCTCGATCAAAGTACTCCGTCAAAGTATCCTCTCTTCGTCCCTCTTTACCTTTAAGAACTAGTTAAGCCGCACGTATCTTAATCAAAATACCTCGTCAAAGTAGCCTCTCTTCGTCCCTTTTTTACATTTAAGAACTAGTTAAGCCGCATGTAAATCAATCAAAATACCTCGTCCAAGTAGTCTCTCTTCGTCCCTCTTTACCTTTAAGAACTAGTAAAGCCGCATGTATCTCAATCAAAGTACCCGGTCAAAGTAGTCTCTCTTCATCCCTCTTTACCTTTAAGAACTAGTTAAGCCGCTTGTATCTCAATCAAAGTACCTCGTCAAAGTAGCCTCTCTTC